>NC_088246.1:80666602-81291602 GCF_036013445.1 Caloenas nicobarica | reverse complement strand
AGAAGAAGAAGTAAATGTGAATGGACAGAACATAAAGATATATTGTGGCATTTCTAGTCTCCTCTTTTTATTTTCTTTAATCTGGAGCAGGGTTGTAAGTCAAAAGGAATATAAAAGATAAGAAAAAGAACCCCTGTTAACAGGTGAGAGTTCAGGTTATAAATAAAGGCTGCTGAGGTGAAGTAAAGTACAAGGAAATGTAGCCTAGGAAGACTGAACAGCTGCTAGAATTCCATTGGAAAAGGTGAATAGTAAATGAAAGGATTTTGGATATCTTCCAGTTTTAAAGAGGAATTCTGAAGTTTTTAATAACATATCAAAATAAGGAAGGCAACACCTCCAGGAACAGCCGAAGCCTATATGAAAGGTAATTTTCAAGTCATTTGTCTATCACAAAATATCCAGTTAATAACCTAAGTATCATAAAGTCCCTAAGTATCATAAAGTCTCTATGTCGCTCTATCGGCATAGAATACCTAGAGTCTCATTTCTTTACAAGAAAATAATAGCTGCATCATTCACGTAAATTAAGCCAAAATCTAGGAACTATCTTAAAAACTACGACGAAATTTGACTCCTACTCCAAGTGCAAGCTGGGTATCTCACCTTCTCTAATGCATACCAAGACACACAGTCCTGTAAAAATCTTGTCACAATCAAGATCTCCTCTTCATTCTTCTTTCTGTAAAAAGAAGTATGAGAAAAAAAAAAACCAAGCCATCACATGATTTTGACGCATGTTCAAGTTCTAAAAAATGAAGCGTGTCAATCTAGGCAAAACTGGACAGAAGCCCAGGAAAGTGGAGAGGCTGCTAAAAAATCTCCCAGAATAACCTGAACAGGTTAGTAATATCTGTTATTTTAAGAATAACTGCACAACAGCAGAACTTTTTTATAAAAAATTGTAAAGTTGAGAAGAACTCCACATGGTTCTGTGTTTAGCCCAGAACTGCAAAACTTTCCTGAGAATTATTGCTTTATTTTTTCATGATTTGAACAGTGTACATTTTTTTACTCATTAGCAGATTAGAAAATGGTTATGTCTGCTTTCTTTGTGTTATATTCTTCAGCCTTGTTTAATTACGGCAGTGTTATGCTGAACTACATATTATTGGAGAGTTTAAAAATATAACACAACTTTCTGCTGGGTTTCACTGGAATTTTCCACCAGGTCAAAAACACAAGTTCTTAACACTCATTCCGTGATTGTTGCTTTTGAATTTGTGATAAAATGAATGAAGATAACTATGTAAACAATTTCTAAAAGCATGCCTTGGAGTCCTCCTGCAAAACTAAACTTTTAAAGAAGCTAATTAGCTGAATATTAACCTTTATAAATATATGTATGGAAGGAAAAGCAGGTTCATTATAATCAAATGTAAGACCTCTGATTTAAAATAGGGTGACATTTTCAGATTACAGAGCTTTTTCTACTTAACTTTGCTGTATTTCACTTCACTCAGGTAAATAAATATCCATTATATACTACAACCTATCACTGCTGTTAAATGGTATGAACTACAATAAATATCAGTATGAGTAATTAGTAAGAGCCATAACCAAAAAAACCAACCCAACAACTAGACAAAAAGAGGCTGATGTACCATATCAATTCATTTTTCCTGTCTTGAATAGCTTTGTGGTGGGGTTTGTTTGTTTGTTTGTTTGTTTTTTCTATACTATACATTTCTGTAGGACTGTTGAAGGATATCTGTCGACTTTTGGAATAATTCCATGTAAAATTCCAGTGGTCCCATTTGTTTAACATGTATGATATTCTAGAAAGATGTTTTTGAAGCTATTATACTTAGAAAAAGAACTGGATGTTGTGGACCAAATTTAGATTCATGTAAAAGTAATAGATGTATGGTATACAGGTACTTTATTTGAGAACTTCCAAATAGAAGTTTATGATAATGTATTTTAAATATTCATGCTACTTTGCATGGAAACCGTATTTGCAGTATACCATCATAGGAGCTATGTCATGAAACTGTTTTGTCAAAAAGTCAATTATAAATTTGAGACCCATGGATTCCCTCAAACTCCTGGTCAATAAGGAGATGCCATTGACTTTTGCAGGACTGTCCATGTTTATATTTAGGTATGTTCTGCAAAACTGCTCATGCTTACCTTTCGATGTATATCTAAATACATGGCCAAGTAAGAAGTACAAAGGCCAAATAATGCGCTTTTAACTGAGAATAATCCGTGAATAACACAGTGGAAGGACTCACACTGATTTTTTCATTTTGGGAGCAGGCTTCATCGACTTTTATGGACAAGTGGGACTACAGTGTGAAATTTGTCTTTGTAAGGCCCTTTTTTTTTTGAGTAAGTTCAGACCAGCAGTCTGTTATCTTGGCTTAAATAGAAGCCACATGTTCGCATAGATTAATGTTAGAAGAAGAAAACTGAGAGGCATATTCTTTTATTTTGCTTCAAGAGTGAGTTACAATATCACTGTTTTGTTAGGGAGCATTATTTTAGATGTTTACTTTAACATAACATTCCTCTTAAGAAACATAACAATCCAGTCACTTAAGTAGTTGTATAGGGGCAACCCAGTCTTAGTGAGGTTTTACGTTAAGAATTAACATCTTCACCATCGGTAATCTCTTTGGACATTTCTTTCATCATTCGATTTTTTTATTCTTTGTATTGGATTGGTATAATAATACTGCCATTTGAGTTGACGGTGAGATTCCCAATGCAGTCCTGTAGTGGTTCTACATCTTTTGTTTTACGATGCAAACAATAACAACAGAAAACAGTGTGGTGTTAAGGAGCAAACAAGAAACTGCATTCATTCTTAGGTGAGAAAAAATCAAAAGAAGAATAGTAACATAAACATTTTACCATTCTATCATGACCAAATTAAGACTTTGGATAAAATGTAAAGTACAGAAAAAGCATAAAGTACAGAAAAATGTGGTTAGTTCTGTTTGCAGGAGCCATGAACATCTTTGAAGATACTTTATTGTATAACAAGATCAACTGATAGCTTTGAAAATCATGTGGTTCAACTGCAACGTAAAAATCATAGTGATCTACATCTAAATAAATATGCATGCATTAGTTTTTAGGCTACTGTACCTGAATAAAAGTAATTAAAGCCTCTTCACAATCATGAATGAATGTTTCTTGCTTATCCTCTGTGTACAGGGAAGCAAATTTAATATGCAAAGGCTGTAAAAGTAAGACTTAATCTGGCAGCATTTGTGAAATCACTGGGTATGAGGAAATGCATACACTGAGAATAAATCTAATTCTGCTGTCTCACATGGTCATAAGAACACCAGTTTATATCTATGTAATACCTTTTATCTAGAACACAACGTAGGTGAAACCATAGCTGATAGATTTTTTCAGAGTTGTTCAAACTGGTGAAAGCTGTTATCCTCCATTATAAGAAGCCATACGAAATACATGATACTAATGTGATCCTACAATGTATCCTCAGCCATTAAACACATATTAAACATTTATTTAGGAATGTTTTTGTTCTCCCAGAAGCTTAAATTCTGTGTTAGGGACTGTCCACTTTCTTTTTAGCCCTGACTAGGTAAAGAGACAATAGGGCATATTTTTTATGTCTGTTCATAATTGATGACATCTTAATTGGAGTCCCAGAAAACAGATATACGTATAGTCTACTTTTCCCAAATCATAGTGGAAATCTGATTGTAATCTCTGGTTTAACAGCAATTAAAACATTCACTGACTTTTTGTTCAGAATTTGCATCTTACTGAACTGTTCCAAGTAAATGGGATGTATAATCTACTTTATCCTTGATCAAAAATTAAAAAGGTTCTGAAAAATGCATTAGTGGTGTAGTCTCCCTTAAATCAAAAAGTTAAGTCAATAGTCATCATAAGTTACTGACATCAGAGAAGAACATCTTCCATGCTCTTGGTTTGAGACATCCCATCAATAATATTGAATATTTCTTTATTCATTAATTTCTGACTATCAGTGTGCAAGATACTCCTTGATGTATGTTGCTGTGGTGTCATTGTTCTCATATCTGAGACCTGAAAGAAAGCTGTACTGGATAGTTCCAACTTTCTGAAAGGTGTTAACGACATTATATAATGATGATAAAATCATATTTGGAAGTAGCTACTATGCATATAAAACAGAGAATTTCATGTTAATCTTACCTCAGCTCAAATGTTTTCACGTAACAAAGCACAGTGAAAGGTACTTTCTGTAAGCGATAGATCTTTATTACAACATTGCTGTTATCAATGTCCTGCTGTTCCAGACCTCTGATGAAGTGCAGTTTTAAGAAAATCTACCAGTTTAAAAAATGGTGTGTCAATACCACCCATGTTCTGAATTTAAGGTCATTAGCTTTGAAAGCTCTGAGTCATAGAAAATGCATAGCAATTTAGAATTCAGAAATTCATTTGGTCTAATCAAAGCAACTAAAGTATTAGACATGGTGGCAGAAAGCTTCTGGAGCTATTTCATAGATCATAGCTGTTAGTCATATGGGAATTTCTAAATGGTAAGCAATAATGATATCTTGCCAGTCTCGTAATTTAGACCATTCATGCATGAAATTACTATTAAAGTCAAAGGTAATCTTCCTGAATTGGTTTACTAATGACTTCTGGGGTTGAGTCATTATTGGTTATGAATCAATAGATATTTTTCTGAAAAGCATATCTAATGAAGAAATATCTTGAAGGTCTTGGTGGGTGTTTGCCAATTTTGCCACGAAGACTCCATGAAAATTAAGCAACTGTAAGAGTATTTGAAACAAAAAAAAGATAAGTCAGAATCTGCCTTTCTTTTTAGTAGTAACTTCAGTAACTTGAGAAATGCATACCTAAAACTCACTATGAAAGTTGTTCCTGTTATTTCAGTGTACACTGTTCAATGCAATTTATCACATACCTATGTGAAGAAATATATTCCAGAGACAAATTCAAGTAGGCTATAACTACATTACTTAAACACTAAGTGTCCAAATCCTGAGTGAATTCTATCATTATCCTGGGGACATGTCAGAGAAGGCTAAGGCCAGCTGTAATAGAGCAGCTATCTGGCCTTGATGCTCTTTGATTCAGGGCTGTTTGAGAAGCCCTGGGAGGGGCTGGCCCTTTCTCATTCAGAAGCTGCATTTATCCTGAGCCACTCTGCTGTGGTCCCTGCCTGAGCTACATCTCATCCATGCCTCTTCTTGCCACATGCCTTGCTGATCTGGGCCAGGACGCTGACCTGCAGCCCCCTGGCTTCACTTCAGACTTACATCATCACAGGGAATTTGCCTGGCAATCCCAGGCCAGTTGCCTGACCCTGGTTACGGTTCTGTGCTACTCTTGTCTGGGTGCTTTGTTGTTGTGCCCTTGTCAGTGAGGCGACTGCTCTGTCTGCTTTGCTGTCACCCTTGGCTCCCAGTTTGCCTTGCCTTACGGAGCAGAAAGCTGTTGGTGCTCCCTGATGCTAATTTCTGTATTATATTCTAATAATTTCAGATTCTGAATGGTAGACAGTCATACAATTACATATTGTATGCATACACATAGTAATTAAATACTTGATTTTTCCTCTAAAAAGGTATCCTTTTCCTCTTCTCAGATTACAGAAATTTAAAATATGTAGCATGGAAGATTATGCCTTTGACTATTTTGAGTATGACATATATGAATACATGTGAAAAGTATATATCATGAGAGAGAAATTCATAAATAATAAAGAAGACTTCAGCATCTAAGTGGAGATCTTACAGATGGAGGAAAATTAAGCACAGAAGGAGAGATTTTCAATGTCGAATGCGGAGGTAGGAATCAAATCCAGTTTTCAGGAATGTCAGTCCATGGCTGTGTTCACTAAGCACTGCAGCGTCCATTCCTGCCCATGATTTGCTTATTGCTCAATTACATATACAGAACAATACCTTTCCAGGGTTGGCAAAAACAATTGAAATTCTGAAGAATAAAAGACACGGAAAGAGGAGCAATGAATTTCAGCTAACGTGACTCCACTGCTGAAGTACAGCCAGCTGGAGGTAAGAAAAACCATGCTGAAGAGAGGCATGAGACAGTGATTGATAGCCTTGTTTGAGAGATGGATGAGATCAGTCTGACAGTTTCTGGCACAAATTGTATTTCCTGCTGTTCAGGCAACTTAATTTCATTTATGTTCATTTATGCCAGCTGGGTGTGTGTATCTTATTCTTCTCTTCCTCCTTCCATGTGCTGCAGCTTCACATTTTTTTCCTAAAAAACATCTCTACCTTTGGTAAAAAATGTGATTAAAAGACAGTTATTCACTTAATCTGTCTAGCTGACTTTTCTTTAGTTTTCCCTTTTGTGTGCTCAGTAAAAAAAAGGAAAGCTTTATGTGCTCTTTATTATGATTCTACCTGGAGATACACAATTCTGACCACAGGGCAGTGTCATTTTATTGACAATGACCTGTGAAATATTTCCTGTCCTGTTATCTGTCTGTTGTTATCTAGCTTTCAAGCTCTGTGTTCCCTCTGACTCTGAAGTTATATATCAGATAGCAGTGGGACCGCTGCCCCCTGTGTGCTGTACAGTAATGCATCAAGTATGCCATCAAGATAAATTATATCCTTTTGTGAACATTTGAGTCTGTATTTTTCAGTACAAAAAAAGGCAGCTGTGCTTGAATTAGGATTTCAGATGTCACTTAAATTTTGAAAATAAATTGATTGTTTAGCACAATTTTGGAAATGGAATTGAGAGGATTCAGGCTAGTGTTTTGTATAACATGATATTTCTGTTCTAATACTGAAGCAGATATAAAATGTCAGGAAAAGAAATAAGAACAATGTCAGAGATAGACATTTATTTATTTATTTATTTATTTGTATAGTTCAGTTTTGAATTACAAAGTTACAACATGATAGTAAATCTGCAAACTTCTAGCAAACCTGCTATGGCTTGCAAATGTCATTGGTCCGACATCTGAGCTGCAGAATATAAGTGCTGAAAGTATTTTACAGTGGCAAAGGTAGGAAAAAAAAAAAAAAAGTTGGAAGAAAATTCATGCTTTCACATATTTTTTGAACATGCACATTTTTATGTACAATATCTTACACTCTGAATATGTGGACCCGTGTATGTATTTATGTAAGCATAAGCTTATGCGAGTATTGTAATGACTGTTAATCAGATTGATAAATATACACCATAAAAATATCTTCCAATATTAGGATTAGTACTGGCATATGAGGAATCAAGAATTCTGTTCATTGGAAGTTTGAAATAGATGAATGACTAGGAAGGGCCTTGCAGGTTACATTTCTAGGATATACTGAGTGTATGAACTATGAACAACTGATTTTGAAAGTATAATAAAGAAATGTACAAATCTGAAGTCATATCTTCTTTGTGTGGGGCTCCTATTACAGCATGAGTGGACACAAAATGGGCAGGAGAGGTCTAGTCACTCACACTTGTCCCTCTCCGTGGATGTTTTGGAAAAGGAGGAAAAGGAAGCAGGGAAAGAGAGGAAGGAATGCTTCCATTCCTTTTACATCTCTTTACTCCTTAGTCCAGCAGCATGGCTTACTTAGCCACTAGTATCTCAAGTCTTTAAAGAAAGAGGGGAGAAGTGGGATCGAGTGGGAGTTATTGAAAAACACCTGAATGACAATGCAGTCATTGGTCCCAGCCACCATGGGTTCACAGAATCACAGAATCACAGAATGTTAGGGATTGGAAGGGACCTCAAAAGATCATCCAGTCCAATCCCCCTGCAGGAGCAGGAACACCTAGATGAGGTTACACAGGAAGGCATCCAGGCGGGATTTGAATATCTCCAGAGAAGAAGACTCCACAACCTCCCTGGGCAGCCTGTTCCAGTGTTCCATCACCCTCACTGAGAAGAAGTTTCTTCTCAAATTTAAGTGGAACCTCTTGTGTTCCAGTTTGAACCCATTACCCCTTGTCTTACTGTTGGTTGTCACCGAGAAGAGCCTGGCTCCATCCTCGTGACACCCACCCTTTATATATTTATAAACAGTAATGAGGTCTCCCCTCAGTCTCCTCTTCTCCAAGCTAAAGAGACCCAGCTCCCTCAGCCTTTCCTCATAAGGGAGATGCTCCACTCCCTTAATCATCTTTGTTGCCCTGCGCTGGACTCTCTCCAGCAGTTCCCTATCCTTCTTGAACTGAGGGGCCCAGAACTGGACACAATATTCCAGATGTGGTCTCACCAGGGCAGAGTAGAGGGGAAGGAGAACCTCCCTCGACCTACTAACCACCCACCTTCTAATACACCCCAGGATGCCCCTGGCCTTCCTGGCCACAAGGGCGCAATCCTCTCTCATGGTCATCCTGCTGTCCACCAGGACCCCCAGGTCCTTTTCCCCTACACTGCCATGTAGGGGAAGCCATGTTGACTGCTCCTGATGACCCTCTTATCCTTCATATGTCTTAAGATGGCACCAAGGATAAGGTGTTCCATCACTTTCCCAGGGATGGAGGTGAGGCTGACCGGTCTATAGTTGCCCGGGTCCTCCTTCTTGCCCTTTTTGAAGACTGGAGTGACATTTGATTTCCTCCAGTCCTCAGGCACCTCTCCCATTTCCCAAGACTTGGCAAAGATGATGGGTAGTGGTCCAGCAATGACTTCAGCCAGTTCCCTCAGCACCTGTGGGTGCCTCCCATCTGGATCCATGGATTTATGGATGTCCAGATTGCTTAACTGGTCCCTAACCCAGTCCTCATCAACTGAGGCAAACTCCACCATTGCCCTGCCTTCCTCTGGGGCCTCAGGGGTACGGGGCTCCTCAGGACAGCCTCCAGCAGAGTAGACAGAGACAAAGAAGGCATTCAGTAACTCTGCCTTCTCTGTATGTTCTGTCACCAGGGCACCCACCCCATTCATCAGTGGGCCTACATTGCCTCTGGTGTTAGTTTTATCTGCCATGTATTTGAAAAAGCTCTTTGCGTTGTCCTTGACCCCTCTTGCCAGGTTTAATTCTAAGGAGGCCTTAGCTTTCCTAGTTGCCTCCCTACATCCTCTGACAACAGCCTTATATCCTTCCCAAGTGGCCAGCACCTCCTTCCATGATGTGTAAACTCTCCTCTTCCACTTGAGCTTACCCAGCAGTTCCCTGTTTAACCACACAGGTCTCCTGGCTCCCTTCCTTGACTTCCTACGTGTCGGGATGCACTGATCTTGAGCTTGGTAGAAGCAGTCCTTGAATGCTAACCAACTATCTTGAGCCCCTTTACCTTCAAGCAGCCTTTCCCATGGGATTTCCCGTAGCAATTGTTTGAAAAGCCCAAAGTTGGCCCTGCTGAAGTCCAGGGTTGCAATTCTGCTTGCTATTCTGTTCCTGCCACACGAGATCCTGAACTCCACCATTTCATGGTCGCTGCAACCAAGGCAGCCCTCAACCTTTACTGCTTCAACCAGACCCTCCTCGTTAGTGAGGATGAGATCCAGCAGCGCATCTCTCCTAGTCGGCTCCTCCACCATTTGCATCAGAAAGTTATCATCAGTGCACTGGAGGAACATCCTAGATGGCTGGCTGGCTGAGTAGTCCTTCCAGCAAACATCAGGGTAGTTAAAATCCCCCATAACAACCAGAGCCTGTGACTGTGAGGCCGCTCTCAGCTGCCCTTAGAAGGCCTCATCAGCTTCCTCACTCTGATCTGGTGGCCTGTGATAGACACCCACAACAGTATCACCCCTGCCAGCCTGCCCCTTAATTCTCACCCACAGACTCTCAACTCGCTCCTCAACCGCACCTGGACAGTACCCAGTACATTGTGGTTGCTCTCTCACTTAAAGAGCAACTCCACCACCACGCCTGGCTGGCCTGTCTTTCCTGAAAAGGACATAGCCATCCATGACCACATTCCAGTCATGTGAGCTGTCTCACCACATCTCTGTAATTGCACCCAGATCATAATCTCCTGACCGAACGCAGGTTTCTAACCCCTCCTGCTTATTCCCCATGCTGCACACATTGGTGTACAGGCACTTCAGGGAGCGAGCCAAGTACACTGATTTCACCTTAGGAGTATGGGGGGCCTCCTGGTCTTTATCGATTCCAGCGTGCTTCCCCACTGATGCAAGCCCAGCTATAACCCCATCCTCCTTTGAATCTAGTTTAAAGCCCTCATGAGGGGAAAGTTCATGAGGGGAAAGTCTTGCTTGACGAACTTAATTTCATTCCATGACAAGGTTACCCATCTAGTTGACCAAGGGAAGCCTGTCAATGTGACCTTTTGGATTTCAGTAAAGCCTTTGATACTGTCTCTCACAGAATCCTCCTGGACAAGATGTCCAGCATACATCTGGATAAACACACAATGCAGTGGGTAAGAAATTGGTTGATGGACCCGGCTCAAAGGGTTTTACTAAATAAGGTTATGTTGGGCTGGTGACCAGTCACTAGCAGAGTTCCACAGGGATCCAGCTTAGGGCTCTTCAATGTCTTCATAAATGACTTAGACTCAGGACTTGAGGGAATACTTAGGAAGTTCGCTGACGACACAAAATTGGGAGGAGCTGTCAACGCTCTTGAGGGCTCAGAGGCCCTGAAGAGGGATCTGGACAAATTGGAGAACTGCGCAGTCACCAACCACATGAAGTTCAACAAGGGCAAGTGCCAGATTTTGCACCTGGGACACGGCAACCCTGGCTGTACATACAGACTGGGAGACAAGAAGCTGGAAAGCAGCTCCATGGAGGGGGATCTAGGGGTTCTGGTCAACAGCAAGTTTAACATGAGCCAGCAGTGTGCTCTGGCAGCCAAGAGGGCCAACTGTGTCCTGGGGTGCATCAAGCACAGCATTGCCAGCCGGGCAAGAGAGGTGATTGTCCTGCTCTACTCTGCACTGGTGCAGCCTCATCTGGAGCACTATGTGAAGTTCTGGGCATCACAGTATAAAAAGGGTATTAAGCTACTGAAGAGTGTCCAGAAGAGGGCTACAAACTTGGTGAAGTGTTTGGAGAAGAAGGTGAATGAGGAGTGGCTAAAGTCACTTGATTTGTTCAGCATAGAGGAGACTAAGGGGAGACTTCATCGCGATCTACAACTTCCTCACAAGGGGAGGAGGAAGGGTGGGCGCCAAACTCTTCTCTTTAGTGACCAATGACAGAACCCAAGGGAATGGCAGGAAGATGTGCCAGGGGAGGTTTGGGTTGGACATTAAGAAAAGGTTCTTCGCTCAGAGGGTGGTGGAGCACTGGAACAGTCTCCCCAGGGAGGTGGTCATGGCCCCAAGCCTGACTTTGTTCGAGAAGAGACTGGACAATGCCCTCAAACACATGGTGTAAACTGTGGAGTTGTCATATGCAGGAACAGGATGTCGGACTTGATGACCCTTCCATCTCAGGACATTCTATGATTCTATGATTCTATGAAGTGAACAGGAGTTTTGATCCACAAGTGACTACACTTGATCAGGGCTTGCATGTGACTGCATTCCTGTTGTAGCTGCTACATGCTTTTATTGCCTTCACCTCTGGTTAGTGCTGGCTCTAGAAGCCAGGTGAGCTTCCACTAGAGGTTTGATACAAATGTAAAATTAGAGCGACTTTAAAGTTCAAAATTGTCACTGTAGAACATTATATAGTTATTGGAAAAATACATTAGGGAGTTAATCCAAAAAAATCCATAAATAACATGTTTCAACAGGCTAGCCCTTTATCATATTATGACTTTGTGAGACATATTAGTTTTCCAGCACACATTAATGATATTCTTATCATGAAAGTCTGTCTGAAAAACATCTCAGTTGCAAAGTTACAGTGCCAGCTTTGACGGCTGCCTCTAGGTATTCTAAAATACTTTGTTTCCCAACTAAGTCCCATCTTTCTCAGATTTCCTTTAAATTTCCATATATGTTACTTTCTTCTTTTTAGATTAGTTCTTTCCCTTGTCCTTGCTAGCTATTATCTTTGAACTGTAGGAATAAATTGAGATTTTTGTCAGAGTGGAAGCACTCATTAAACATTTCAGCAAGTGTATATTTGAATATGACTAGAATAAAACTAGTGTCTATGCACTCAGTATTCTAAGACTTCTGATTTGTCCTATCAGGTAGATAGTAGTAATAATAATCTAGAACTTTGCTTATCTACCTGAGAATTGAAACTATTAATAGTTATTTGAGAAGGGTAAGAACTGATGCTTGTCGGACAACTTAGACAAGATACTTTCTCTATTTTTGTGGGGTGGCTCAATGTGTTGTTCCAAGTTACATTAGGGGTGAAGTTTGGGATTTTGGTTTTCAGAAATTACTATGAAAATTAAAATATTCATCAGCTGCTCAAAAAAGAGTACTGGAGAAAGAAAGGAATATCAGGCTAGTGTGAAAACAAATTCTAAGTTTCCAAAAAATGAGCTCAAAGCAGTATGAAACACTGTCCTGTGAATATGAAAATGTGGCAACATTAATCTTTTAAGTGTTTATATGGCTTTCTCTATATTAGTTTTATGATGGCAGACATATATACACTTACCAGAACTTGTCGTATTTGTCTCCCATCCTTATTTCTGTGTATGAAAACATCCCTAGCTGAAAATGAAGTATTCTCTGATAGAGGATGTATGTGAATTCTGACATGCCAAAGCATAAGAAAGATGTACATGGTTATGTTGCCTTGTTTTGCTCCCCCGTCTTTGCAAATTACTGATAGCTTCATATGACTAGAAATAAAAATATTTACAGATACTTTACAAATGTTTGAATTTAAAAAATCAGTGAATGTAAGATCATAAATAAAAGCACAACATTATATCAGATTTTGAAGTACATTCTGGTGAAATTAAATAAAGATCAGAAAGTAAAAAGAAAATAGGATAAACTGCAACCTGGGTATTCCACAATTGAAACCTCCTAGATTACTCTGATTTCACTAAGAGCAATTTTTCAAAGGAAAATAAAGCAGGTCTAATATATTTCAATAAAGTACCTGTATATAGTGCCATACAGAAATTATTTAATGTGGAAAAGGTGGTGTTTTATACAAGATTTATTAATAATGATTTGGCAAAAACCAATGTATAGAAAGAGAAGTATCAGCTGAAGGACATTATTGGTAAAATGCTTTAAGGATCATTCTAGAGGCCCATGCATTTTTTTCTTTAATAATCTTGTTGCAAAATGTAGTATTGCAGTAGCTGAAGACATTGATGGCTGCAAGTAGAATGAACTGTTGCAGAGGAAGATCAGAAACTTGCACAAGGCAGCTCATTTTACCCCCTTACTTAGGAGTAAATACTTGAATACTGGAAACGTGCAATGCAACTGTCTCATGGAACTTGACCATAGGATTTTTTTTCTTGTTTCTATTTTAGTTCTTGGTTCTTTGGAAAAAAAAAAAAAAAAGAAAAAGTTTTTTTTGTTGTTGTTTCATGTTTGTTTTGTTTTGTTTTGTTTTTAGTTTGGTTGTGGTTTTTGGTTGGTTGGTTGGTTGGTTTTTTAGTTGTACCCTCAATAAACCTAAGAAAATAAAAGAAAATCCTAGGTTGATGACAGTCTTCTGTTTTGAACCACTGGTTTGAAACGCTTTTTGAACCATTGTTTTGAACTGGGATGAATTAGATGGATTTTTACATAATTTTATGGGGCCCAATGTTTTGGTGCCTTTGTTCACAATTTCCAGCTTTATGAGAATAAAAGTAAGCCTCAGCTCACAGGGGGAAATAGATCAATGAATGGGTGACAGATGAATATTTCTTTTCTATACTATTAGTCGTAGAATGGAGCTGGTACTGTGAATCATTACCAGTACCACTGATTATGCCTCTGCTAAATGAGGAAATACAAAAGGATTTCTGATGGTCAAATATACTTTGCAAAGCTTAAAATTTAGGATAGCAAGTGGGACAGATTGTGAGCTCCTTTATCTACTACTTTTCAGCTGGGAATTCAGACTGTGTGATTTGGTATGCTAGTCACATATTAAACCCTTCAAAAATGACTAGGTTCATTGAATTCAGGAGGTATTTTTACAAATATAAATATGTTCATTTGCATAAATTTTTTGTAGGTCCAGTATTTAAAGTAATGATAAGAAGCGAAAAGAATGCTGCTATCTTTTACACTTTGTTTTCATAGGATGCGTGATTGCATTGAAAGCATGATATATTTCCAGCATTGCCATGAAAGTTCTGCTGACATGTGGTAACAGACATGGCATGCGTATGAGTGCACTTGTCAAAGAGCTCCTTTGCTACTTCAAGGAATTCAGAGGTGCAGCATCAGGAAGATCTATTTAATGATGCATCTAAATGATAATTTTGGAAAATTATTCCATGTTTGAAATAAAACAAAAACATCTTTCTGGCAAAACTGCATTTTTGTACTGACCATTGTACTACAAAGATTTAATTTTCTTTTCCAAAGTAATGAACATACATTTTTAAGTATCACTGGCCAAGGACAATTTTGCAACTGTTTTCATACAAGATATTGCCTACTAAGATAACTGTGTAAAAGCAGAACTAAGGAAATTATTTTTCCTATATATAAAAAGAAAATTTGCTAAAGTGACAGAACAAAAGGCTACAGGCTTTGTTCCACATTCTGCCAGCTGCCACATTAAGAAAAATGGACTAGAGAGTCTGTGAAATATTGTCAGAAAGTAAAATTTAATTGGTTATTAAAAACTCAAAAAAAAATTATTTCATCTGGCATGTTTAACAGTTTCAAAGAACCATGAATACCACTTATGCAACCAAAGGAAAATTGAGTAGAAAAACTGCAAAAAATGAATGTTTTCTCATCTGATAGCTCACTCTTGATGAAATTAAAGGGTATCACATGTTTTTTTAAGGTGGGAATGGCACAAAGAAGGGAAGATACTGGCTATTTTGAAGCAGAAGGAAAGAAAAATTTACAGTTGCAGTAAGGTTATAAGCCTGGAAGATGAGAAAGGCAGCTGAATACTGAATGGTGACAGAGAAAGCGGGGGAAAACAAAAGCTTAAGATTGTCAGAAAGATTTAGATTTGTTGTCCAAAAAGGGGCTGGAGACACCACTACTACAGCACTGTGCAAGCTCTGTGCCTTGTCACCACAGCTTCTTATAATTAAAGGGAACTTGGAGTATGACGGGTAGAAGTGTTGACAAATATTTCTGCTCCATCCAGTTCTTCATAATCTACTGGGGAAGATATCATACAGTATGACTTTTACTTAAGCTGAACTCACCTCTGCTCCAAATGCATCTGTACTCCAGACGCAAAGTGTGTCCACATGTACCGATCTCTGCATAGTCAGAAAGCAGAAAGCTCAATATCCTTTACCTCCCATCGGCGAATCTTGTATAAATTGACTCTGGACAGTTAGCAAGAGCAAGTCTATGGCTAAATGATGAGAAAGTCATATTATTCATTAAATAATTATGTGTTATTAAGAAGTTCTATACAAGTTAACCAAGGACTTGAGGTAGCATAGGCTATTACAGTGGTGTTCGTGCATTGCAGTTGTGGATCAACAAGAAAAACAGAAAATGTTTTAAATTCCACAGTTTGCACACTTTCTTTTTACAGTCTGCAGGACATTTACAAGAAATGCTAGAGAATAGCAGATATATAAACAAAACTAAAGAACTCTACATCAAATGTGGTTTGTTGGCAACTGAATTGTTGTTCTGGTCTGTTTACACTTTTCTATTTCATGTAAATTCAGCATATGTAACAATACTGTCTAGAAAATTACAAGCATCTTTCTGTGAATGAGGAAATAACTTTAGGTAAATAAATTCTGCTTTTTAACATTAAACTAAATCCAGCCATGCTACATATGTGAGGACTGAAAGCTACATCTATGCAAGTAAATTAAATGTGCCTGGGACCATTTCTTAGCACTGAGGACAGTGAGCACATAACAATATGCACACATGCCATTAGCTGTCTCAGCATGGAAAACAGATGGCTAGATGCAAAGTGTCTGCTAAGGACAGTCACTCAGCCATGCTGACTCCAGTGTGATGCCAGTTTGGGGGAGTGCTCGCTGGGCTGCAGCATTCCCAGGCACAGTTGCAGTAGCTTCCCAATGCACACAGTTACATTCCAGCACTGAAATCTGTTTTATTTCCTACCACAGGCAAGTGCAGGGTTCCTCTCCCCACCAGCACTTTGTCTTCCAACTGTCATTAAGGGGGACAGAGCAAACACTTTTTCTTACTATGTGTCTAATGTGGTGACTTGCACAGGGCTGATGTGATGTCATTTCATTGGATGGAAATCTGCCTCTCACCAAGTCAAATTGCCAGCAGAACGTAGCAGGTTTTTGTAGGCTGAACTGTGTGATTGTGATGCTAATCCTAAAATTACTAAACCTTACCATAGGACCTGATCTTTCAAAGCACTTAAGCACGGACATAAATTCCAGAAAAAAAAGAAAAAAAAAAAAAGAGTATTCTTATATTAATTTAAACCAGTACCTTTTTGGATGAAGGTCTACAAGGCATATGCATAGAGGGACAGATCTGAGGCTTGCAGTGGGACTCTTAATTCAAAGTTTCATTTGCAGGAGGACATCACAATTTCAGCAAGCCTTAGACATGTGTTTTCCTACTAAGCCATAAATTATGCAATATATTAAAGTTTTGCTTCTGTTGAACATAAAGTAACTCAATAAATAACTTAGGTCTTTTTTTTAAAGTTCTGAGCATTCAAGTAGCAAAAATTGTCTGATTATAATAACTTTTTTTAACCCCTTTGAAGTAATTGGTAAAATATTCTTGCAAGGTTTGAAAGAGAAAAAAAATAAGGTTTTAATTTTTCAGAGAAGGCTCTTATAAATTTTCTCTCAGTATAATAATTGTAAAAATACCATTCTGTTTCATCTTTAATATGAGGTAGAGAAGTAGAGAGTGAATTTTCTGCCTTAGAAAAGAGATTACTAATAATGAAATTACTGTCTTCTTGCAAGTATCAATTTGCTGTTTAGCAACATGCTAACACATTGTTTCAGACTTCTATGATGTACAAACCAGAAGGGAGCAAACATGGTTGTCTTTTGAATTTTTGCTGCAACTCATCATATTATATTACATGAAATGCAGGTGAAAAGCTTCATCTAGACAGATGTCATGACGGTAATAATAACAGCATCTACTCAAATCTACTTGAATTTTGACTCTAAGGGCAAGAGGAGGTCAGTGAAATGTAGAAGAGGCATGTCAATGGAACTAGCTCAGCTCCTTTAAATTCTCTTCACACTCCCAGGTCACAGCTGAAAGAAGGTATTTATTAATAGAGTCTCAGACATATTCATTGGCACCTCTTCTCTAAGGCAGAAGCATCAGCCAGGACATTCATATTCTCCAGAGGCGAGGGTGAGCCTGAAAAGACATAATCTGAATGAAGAAAAGAAGCTCTTGGCTTCTATGACAAGAAAAAGACATGTAGAATAATGGGCAAAACAGGAGACACATCATGTGTAAGAAATATTTAGAAACTTTCTGAACAGAAAAATGTTCCTTCATAACAAGTTCATCATAACAAGTAAAGTAAAATAACACTTCTATTATAGTTCTTTTCAAATTAGTCTTTACAAATTCCATCAAAAATATTCTCTTCACAACTGTTTTAGAATTCATATATTATTTTCATTTTTTTCTTGCTAGTTATCAGCCACATCAAATTATTTTTTTTTCATGGCTCTCATTATTTTTTGAGCCTAAACCATCAGATAGCAAAAAACTGCATCACAGACAAGGCCTTTTGCTAGACTTCGGTTAAGCTTCAGTGCCAGAAGTTACCAATTTTCCTGCAATACTTTAAGTGTTGAAAGTAAAATAGCTGACGTTTCCCTGAAACATCTCTCAGAAAGCATTTGCTGTTTATAATGGAAAATTAGTCTCTGCATGTCCTCTGCAGTGCATTTCAGATTTTCGCAAATAATTTTTTTAGCATGGAGAAATTTAACTACTTAATGGATGACATTTCAATACATTATAATTGTACAAGGAGAGCATAAAAATGGTTTTAGAAATCATATTAGTACTATAACCATATGTGGGTGTAAAACAAAGGCCAATTTATTTTTAACTGCATTCCTTTTGAAATAAAAAGTGCACAAATTGTAACCTTTATGATCAGAAGTATCCACATTAATTTCTTAAAAAAAGGAAGAGGTGTACAGACATGATTCTCCATACAAATTTCAGGATAGTAAAATACTTTCTCATTACATACTAAGCTGTTGTTCTGGAATACAACAAAATCAGCCACAACTGGAGAACACAGAACTTGTAGGAGTCAGAGTTGTTCACTTACAGAAGGCCTCCTACTATGTTTATGTCATGATTTTTGCCATTGTCTGTTCTATGTCAGCCACATTAGTCCCCTTATAATACTGATGTGCTAGGATATTTATGATCTTTGACAGCAACAACAGACTGGCCAGCTTCACCCCAATTCACATTTTATGCTGCATTGCTAATAAATTTGGCTTGAGACTTTGGATGAAATGAGCTACAAAGTCCCAAGTAGGCTCAGAGATCTTTTTTTACAGAACTACATATTCTACTTCATTATCATTTTTTTCTGAATTTCTTCTGAAGAAAAAAAGTAGATCAGTATTGACCCCTTGAGATATCACTATTTTTATTTACAATTCTAGTTTCATCCAGAACTAGATTGTTTTTTCCCTTATTATTGGCATATCAACATCTTTTTACTTTATTTTTACATATACATTCAGAGTCACAGAAATGCACTGACTGCAGCTGCTGAAGTGGCTGCAGTATATGTGCTGAAATGTTCCAACATCCTCTACAAGCTGTCAAGTTCTTTAATAGCACATATATTAAATATTTTGAGCTATTTCACTAAGCTGTTATTGGAAAAAAAAAAACAACCTTGGCATCTTCTCTAAAAAATGTAGCTATTGTGTGAGAAAATGGGGCATTTCAGGGCAGGGGGGTGGGGGGCGGGAAGTAAAGATGAGCTGCACAATTAAATCTAACACCCTATGCCTGAAATTGTTTAGATGAACAGAAGAAAAGTGAATGTATAACAGATAGATGAACAGGTGCACAACTTCATCTAGGTTTAAAAATGCCAATTATATTAAAATAATCCCGTGTCAGTAAACCAGCTCCTGTCTTCAACAATACCCATGTAGTGAAAACAGATTTCAGAAAGCATAAGGAAGTGTAGACAGATGGCCCCTCTATTTACTATCATTTCTTCCACTGATTCCCCAAACAGCCTGAGGAAGCTGCATTTACCAAGATCTCCTCAGATAGCTTTAACAAGAAGAGCACTACCCATCAGTACCAGAATCACAGTCCTGTCTTTTATATCATATTTTGAGCACATGCAGTAATCTGACCTGTCGCAGGCACCAGCCAAGTGGAAATGACAGTGAATGACAGTAACAGACCAAATAAGATGGCTACCAGGCGTGCAGAGAGATCCAGGGACCTCAATCAACTGAACCACAAATCCATTAAATGATTTAATTTTGCATATCCAACTGTGAGGCAAGAGAGAGAAATATATGCACAAAACAATAAAAGTATGTATAGGAAAAAACAGTTTGAGAAATAAAAGTACTCTGAGGAGAAGTTTATCTTACATGCTTGACTATTCCCTTTTTTGGAAGATGCCACAAACTTTATCTGCACATGGAATAAACTATCCTGTAACATGACCTTGCATTTTAGAAAATGATTCACAAATGAAATTGGTTTTGGCTGGTAATGCAGAAAGGTAAAAAGCTACCATTTTCCACAAAAATAGGCTAGTGAACTTGATTTTTTTTTGAAGTCATTTTCCTATCACTTTCACTTTCTGGCTGGCACCGCAGTGGCTGAAATGCAGAAACAATGTATTTTCACTTGAATTAAAGTTACAGTTTCATTCATGTACACTTATTTGTTCCAGACTCACTCTTGTATCTCAAATGAAACCTCAAATGGCAGGATGTCATACATACGCTTTTAGATACTGTAAAACTTTTTTTTTTTCTTTTCATCCTATCAAAGCTTAGTTCACCTCATTGTGTACTAATTATTTCAAATGTAGTTAAGTCTAGTTTAAAACCCCTAAATCCCAGGATATGCCAACACTATGCTTTCTGAGCATCTCGTAAGGCGGAAAGGTGAAGATCTATTTTCTCCCTCTTGCAGTGTCAATACCATGGTTTTGCTACATGATGAACTTGGGCATTAAAGTAAGGTGTTAAATATCCGTGATGATTAGGCACTATTCATTCAACCACATAAACCGCTGTAGCTGGAAAAAAATATTTATAAATCATACACAAGAATTAGAAACCATGTTTTACTTTTTTGGTGGTGGTTTGGGGGTTTTTTTTGTTTGTTTGTGGAGGGTATTTTGTGGGTTTTGGTTGGTTGGTTTTAATATGCTTAGAAAGCAAGATATTTTTCTTTAATGAATAACAAGCAGATATGCCTAGTTGAAAAGAAAGTCAGCAAGGTACTATTTTATAATTCTTATCATTATAAGAATACTCAGATCAAAGACACCTGTATAGTGTAGCTGAAATGCAACTGTTAAGACTCCATAGAGCACTCCAGACAACAGTGTATTTTAAGGCTAGAGACACTCATTAGATGGAAGTGTAACAAAACCTCTGCAAAGCTACATAACTGTGTGATCACACTATATAACATGTATTTTTGCTAATACGCAGGACCTTCCTCTCAGTGTAAATTCGTAACTGTGTGAGATCATAGAATTTGCTCTTCTGAGTAACAAAGGTAGAGAATTTTGCCCAAGAATCTCTGCCTGCTAAGGAAACTGTCAGGGAATGGATTTCTTTCTAGTAGTTTTTTCTTTTAAACTATTTCATTCTGTGGGAGGGTTTTAATTTTTAGCAAGCAGCTAAAAAATACACAATCCCTACAGGAGAAATACATTTTTTTTTTAAATTGACCAAATTCCCAACTGTCAGCAGAAGGGCTGTCAGTCAGACTTTCTTAGCTTTTGAAAGAAATTGCATGTCACTCTGATATGTCAAATGACAATTTGTGCTGCATTTTCATAATATGCCGCTAAGTCAAAGGATACATTTCTAATGTTTTGAATGCAGACCAAAACCAGCCTTCTGGGTGGATTGAATGGGATTCAAGAATGTGCTGCATGAATATTAGTCTGTGTTCATTTAGAGGCTTGAGATGAGCACCAGAATATGCTTTGAGAGGTAGAAATGCAAAATCAAAACCATGGTAGCTTATAATTGATGAACGTTTATTTGATCCTTTGTACACAGCCATGGGCAGTTATGCTGGTTGCAAGGCTTTTCCTCAACCCTCTGCTGCAAGGCCAGTAATACTCAAAGGCAACTGAAGTAGGAACAATTTCACAGTGTGGTGTGTGTATCACACAGTCCTGTACCTGGAAATGAGACAAAGATCAGAGACAGAAAGCATGTGGGTTTTAGCTCAGTCCTTGGCATGACCTCTTGAGCAAACAAAAGCAAAAGAACATTGGAGGATAAAGGGTTTTTTTTTTTCACATGTATTCTAGTTGTCCATTATAGTTGAATATACTGCCTCATATATCTTTTTAATTTATCTGAGTATATGCAGCTACATGCACCCAGATACTAGTTTATTTTACACTCACTGAAAGCTTTGCACTAGTCTAAAGGAAAGCTTCGTATTGTTCTAAAGAAAAAAAAAATATCTACCAAGATAAACTGAGATCTTTGTCAAAAGAATCTTATGGAAATTTGTTACTCATTCTCAAAAAAAATATGAAAAACTTAATTATGGAGGCTAATTCAAGTAGAGCAAAGAAATCTGCTCAGTCTTATACCACAAGAACTGCAACTACTGCTGTTTTACTTGCTCCAAGCATGTTGCAAATACTGCCCTATTTCAACAAGCAATGTGGAGTGTATCATTAGATGTAGAAATACTTCTGTTCACAGATTTTTCTTTTTAAGACCAGATTTGCCTGTGTGTTTTGTCTGTGTGTTTTCCTTTCATGGAAATATAAATTAAGCCGTCAGAATGACCATTTACACTTTGATGCATACTAATCAGTATAAACATGTCATTTTATAATCAATTCCAAACTAATTAACAGTAATTATCTGTGTCTGTCAAAAATATCAGTAGTCATTTAGAGTATATTAATTGTCAGTCAAATATATTTTAAATAAATTTTGATAAGCATTTCTGGCTCCAATTAACAGAAGAGCAGAATCTTGTTACAATTTTTGTGGATATTATTCTAACATATGTGAGGAAGGGACTGTAAGGATATTTATGGAAGAGTATTTCCAACTGTGTTAGTAATATTTTAGTGGCTTGAATCAAGAAAAGGGCATTATCCTCACATTGCTAAATCCTAAAGAGTTGAACTAGAAATATAGTCGCCAGTGAGTGAATTAGAGGTATATAAACTACTTTATTAAAGCCTAAACCCGAATTAGAAAATATAATTTAGTTTTCCTTTTTTTATATAACTTTTATGATACTACTGATTCTGTGGCTCATATATCATTGCCTAATACTATCTTCAAATTACAGTTTTTGTAGATGGCTTTAAATTTTAGGCCCAAGATGGGCAAGGCAGGGGCACTTGGGTTAGGCTTCAAAGGATATTTTTCCAACCTGTGAATGTTATTAATATCGGACTAAGAATTTGAACCTTTCCATGTTGTGGTTAGTGAAGCTTCATTACAATTATGAATAAATGAGAAATACAGCAATAAATGACTAATTATGTACAGTTAATCTAGATTTATACAAACTCTTGTATGCCTATGTAGTTAGATACTGTTAGCTAGTATTCTGACTACACTTCTGAAAATAAAGCACCTCTTTAACAAACAAATATGGAGTTAAATCAATCTTTTCAAAGACAGGAATTCTAAGAAAGCAAATTCTTTTCCAACAAGCAATAGCACTGCTCTGGGCAGCAGGCCACAGGAACTTCCTTTCTAATGTGAACTGACTCGATGAGGGTCACTTACCATTCCCTTCTATCACTGTTTGTCAAAAAGATACTGTGAAGGGAAAACAAGAGATTAAGAAGTGATTCCTGACTCTGGAATTCATGCTTTAAAAGGGACAGAGATGGAATGGGTCGAAGATGAGTAAAATTTAAGGTCAAAACATCGCCATTTTATGGACTTGACACCAAACTTTGCATGGAACTACACTGCTAAGAACGCTTAAGGGGAGAGCTGATAAAATCAAACCAAGAAATACATCCCAAAAGGCAGCTTGAGTCTCTTGCCATATTGGGCTTTTTGAAGGTGAACCTGTGGCCACTTCTATAGGGAAAAAAGCGTTTTACACTCCAGAACAAGCAAATGATTTTGTACATGACAGCGTACTCTTTTCTGGGTGTCTCTCACATTCTTTTCAGCATTTTTTATGAAAGGAGAATGATCTGGTTTCTAACCATAAAGTCATTAATGAACATTAGATCATTAGACAAATCAGGTACTAAATCCCCTTTCAGAGAAGAAAAAACAGTCACTTGGTGGGTAAACAGATATACAGGGCTTCTTCCTAAGACCATACAGTGTGATATTACCTGTCTAAGCTGAATTATGGTTTTGGTTTGTTTTTCTTATCCTTCTCTGCAAAAAGTGGATCTCTCGGGTTATGGTCCTGTCTCTGAGGAGTCTACAACACTCTAGAGATTTAGATGGAGTTAAATGCTTTGTTACTAGGTTTATGAGAAACCACAAGAGCAAAATAACACACCATTCTCTAATTTCAACACTGACATGAAATGGCAATGCTTCTCTTCAGGGATTTGCTACCAGAAACATGTCCATAAAATGTGAAATCACATCTTGAAGGTTGAACATGACCTTCTAATATAACTAGGAAAAGTTTTACAGATTCTGGGAGAAAGGTATTTCCAGACTTTAAAAAGTACACTTTCACTGATTTTTTTTTTTTTTTTTTTTACTGTAACTTCATGCTAAAACACTGACTCTTGAAAAGCACATTCTTGAAACTCTTTCTCATTTTTCCATGTTTTGAATGAAAGCTTTGTTTATGTATTAAGATAAACTAAAAGAAGTGGCTCAGAAAAAAAATATATTCTCATAGCATGCAGTCATCCAGACAAAAAAGTAAAAAGTGTCAACCAGCTTTTTTTTTTTTTCAAACATACATCATGAAGTTGTTTGAAAAGCAGTAATAATTCAGTAGAAAACAGGCCAGTACAACAATGTAAACAAAAAAGAGACCAGGATACACACAGGTTGTCATCATGTGTCAGGTTTTTCACACATTTCTTCCATACAAAATATCTGGTTTTCTGAGCTTGCAAATGAAAATATCTTAGGGTTTTAATTTGCATTTACTTTGCATGCAGGTCTGATAGTTTAAGATGAACTGCATAAACTGTTTGTTAGCATTTTCTCCCTTTCCTATGTCCTCATGCTGATAAAAACAGTCAAAGGAAACATGCATGTGTTCTCGTTTTGGCTGGGATAGTTAATTTTCTTCCAAGTAGCTGGTGTAGTGCTGTGTTTTGGATTTAAAATGAGAATAATGTTGATAATACACCGTTGTTTTAATCGTTGCTAAGTAGTCAAGGACTTTTCAGCCTCTCATGCCATTCCACGTGCACAAGAAGCTGGGAGGGAGCACAACCAGGACAGCAAACCCAAACTGGCCAAAGGGGTATTCTATACTACATGCTCAGTATATATTTTGGGGGAAGCTGCCTGAGGAACTGCTGCTTGGGGACAGGCTGAGCATCAGTTACCAGGTGGTGAGCAAGCATTGCACATCACACATTTTGTATATTTTTTTGTCATTGTTATTATTATTATTTTCTCTTCCTTTGCTGTCCTGTTAAACTGTCTTTATCTCAACCTAGGAGTTTTACTTTTTTTTCTCTTTTTTTCCATTTTCTCTCCCATCCCACCACGGGGAAGGGTAGCAAATGGCTGTGTGGCGCTTAGTTGCTGGCTGGGGTTAAACCACGACAGCATGGTAAACCACCAAGGGAGTCTATAACTTCCTTTGAACTCTTTCTGGAGCCAAATGTTTACACCTAATTATAAATTGCTACCCTCTTTCTTTCCATTTGAAATTCTCCAACTATTCTAATTAGGCTTTCCCAAAGGTCAGAGAACATTAACAATCTGGACACAGTTTGGCTTTTTGAAGTGCTCTGAAACCTAGTGTTAGTGCTATTTGAGGAAGTACAAGAGAAACCCAGCTGCCTTGGCTAGCCTAGAATTAATAATAGCTATGTAGTGATGACAGATCCAGGTTAACTGCATACTAATTAGAGGCTATAGTAAAGCAAATTACTGTTTGCATTTGAAATAATGGCTTGTGGCCACAGTAACTCACAGAAATGTGCCATATCATCTTGGCAATATTTCAAATTAGAATTAAATTCATTTGAGACATGTACACACGATCTAGCCTGAGAAGTCAAGAGCTTTGAGAAGCTATCTGCAGTGAGACATTGACAGTCATTACTGAAGAAGATTTTGATATTAGTTGAAGTTCTAAAAGAGTGAATGGAGAGACTGGCTGGCAGACCTGGGAGTCAATCAAGAGATAATTAACAGCCAGTGCAGAGTACGAGGAACTATTCAGCATAAAGAATCAGATCTGTAGTTAGGGGCAAATATGGAAGGAGCCAGGAGGGGAGTCCCTCAGTTAGTCTATTCCTGGATGCTTAGAAAGGAAATTAAGGGGCTTATCAGTGGAAGGATGAATCACTGAAAACAGAGTGATGCCCAGGTAACAACTGTATTAGAACTCAATGCTGTTCAGAAAAGTAGTCTGAGGCTTTACCTGAGGGTTTTTTTAGTGTGTTGTGAGTGAGATAAAATGAAAAGGATACCAGGCTACTTCTGGGGAGGAAGAACATCTAATACATTGAGCAATCAAAAGCTAAACTGAACACTCTGAAGAGCTTCTCGTGTTAGTACATTTGGGGAAAAACTAAAGATGTCCAGAAAGACAACTTGGAGTCAGGCACTACTAAGTACATAAACTAATTGCAGGTTGCTATCCAGGATTTCTCCTGTGCCTGATTTTAGTAGACTTTGGCTACATCCAAAGTAGAGCCACACCTTTGTTGAGAGACAGCAAAGGAATATAGGAACTAAGAGAAAATAAGAAGTTCATATCTAGTGGTTAGATTCAAGTGTAGATGAAATTTAAAGGAGTTTGGATTATATGCAGCTTTATTTACAGAACAATTCAGTAGAGAAATACAAAATTCCAAATAAAATAACAAAAGCGGTGAAATGGAACAGTCAGAAAAAACCAAACCAAACCAAACCAAACCACAAACAAACTATATAGTGATACTTGCCTGTATTCTGTTTGAGCCTACAGGCTCTACTGAAATGCTTCAAGGACCAAAACTCTCCACCAAAACCTTCTAGAATGAATAGTCATGTAGTCCTTTCATCGTATTTAAAGTAGGACTGAGTCTTCCCTCTAAAATAGCAAAGGATGTCAGAGAGGATTTACCCTGGAATGTCTTATCCTCACTCATGAGAAGGAGTTGACTGTAAACAAATTCTAACCCAAAAATTCTAACTTGGTTTTCTTCGTACACGACTGCAACTCTTGGAACAGATCATATATATGTAAGGTTTTAAAAATTATTCTGTGCTACATTGGAATAGGCAAAGTAATACTCAACTTATTAAGAAGTGGTAAATATTCTAAATTATATATCCCATAGAAAAAAAAAAAGTGTACCTGTGGAGTGGTGATATCTTTCTCTCCCTCTCTCTTTCTCTCTCCCTTTCTCTTTCTGATATCTTAGCTTTCCTCCTCTCTCTCTCTCTTCCTTTTTCTTAAACATACAAAAGTAATATCATTGTAAGTTCTGCTGCTAAAGTCTTGTTAAGTTTTGCATTACAGTTACTAATTGTTGCCAATCCACCATTTTTAGAAGGGCTTTTGCTGTTAATGTATTGGTAAGTTTTGTGTTGTTATAACATACTATTGCCAAGTCACTAATCACTGTAATTTGTATACCACCATGTTCTTTTAGTAAATTCATAATTGGACCCCCGGAGTGATTGTCTGTCATTCACTTCGCATTGCCGTGCAGAATTACCTGGAGTTAACTCACACCTGATCTCATCTGTTGAGTCAGAGTGCATGTCGTGTTCAGAGTTAACTCATCCCTCATCCTGTCTGTTGGGATGGGACAACCTGCAGCTGATGTTAGTTGACATTACAAGTGTACTTCAGGAGTGTGACCAATATCAGTTGAAGAGTTGGTCCGAACTGATTAGCAAAATACTAAATACGTCATGTGTCTTATAGAGGTATGCTATTTTGTCTGTAAAACTCTACAGCACCAAGTGCAGCTTTTTTTGCTGTTCTATTATGGGGACTGTTTTTCAAGACAAAAAGAAGTGACTCAAGCATTCTTCTTGCTCCTGTAGTTGAGCTGCTGAGAATGTGTTCTAAAATCATTAATAACAGGATATTCACTTCTTTTAGCCGCTTATGTGAACTCAAGCTATTGGATGAGAATTTTAAAAAGGAAGATGACTTCATGCACAATGTGCAAATCTGCAAAACTTAGAATAGGCAAAAGAAGCTACTGGGGCTGAAACTTTGCAGGACCTAAGCTACATAAGTGACCTGCAGACTACAAAGTCATTCATTTTCTAATATACACAGTGACAAAAGATTAGAATATAAGTAAAATTGGCAAGCTTATTTAAGTAGAAAGGAAAAGCATAGTTGTGCTGTTCAAGGCATTTGTAGTATATTTTTTTCCTGAGGAATAAGCTGTTTACAAAAAGAAATTTAAAAAAAAAAAAAAAGAAAAAAAAAAGCTTTTGAGAGAAATCTGGAACCCACTGAGGCAAAGGATCAAGGGTCATCAGTTACTGCTGATATTTAAAAACTGCTTTTACAGCACAGGAATTTTAAAATATGACATCTGAAAGACACAAAGAAAAATACTACAGGAAAATGATACAGTAAAACAACAAAAATATCTACCTATCCCCTAAATTTTAGAACAGTTAGAGAGGCATACTAAAAGCCATGATTGATAAGCCTGGATAGATGTGCTGTACCTTTCCCTCTCTCTTCCCCCACAGAAAGAGACTTACAGTGCCAGAACCTCAAAAACACTTTAAAAAGGTGAGTTTAGCACACAGTTTTCATTTTGGCTACATAAGTAACAAACAGAGCTGTAAGCAACAGATATGAGCACAGAAGAACTATTAATATATAAAACGATGATGTAGTATGAATAAACAAGGTAAATCCTGCTCATGGCACTGAAGCAATACCACCTTCATGAGTGAGCTGAGAAAAGTAGAAAGATCAACTGTTCTGACAGACAGAGGGAACACCATATTCAGTGTAGGGACAACGAGATATCCAAATTTCTACCTGAAACTAATAGTGAGTCTGAAATCCTCAGAATCTTTAAATTTGGGGGAAAAAAAAAATAATGTCAGTTGGTGCCATAAAACTACATTTTACAGCAAACAACATTCAAAAGAGATATCCAGATGTTCCTGAAGACACAGAAAACCTGTCAGGACATTGTAAAAGCAAGCTAACAGCAGAAAATCACGCCAGGAGTACGAACGCTGCTGTTAACTAAATTCACGCAGTGTATTAGACACTCAAGATACCTGCCAGTTGGACTGCAGTAAGCAACTGCAGGTAAATTCTTTCACTACACTGTTCTTCAGCGGAGTTTTGAAAGGATGCTCCTCAGTGTGTCACCCACACAAGGAACATGTCAGTTAAAAAAAAAAAAAGTTGCAAGTATATTAGGACCACTAATAGGATGTAAAGTCAGTGGTGGTAGATAACATGAGGGGCATGTAATAATTCACTTCAGAGAACATCACAGAATAGTTGACAGCCCTCCATGAGAAATCACCACCTATTAGTGGTCTAACAATCACCTTTTGAAAGTACTCATGTAAGAGGCACTTTCACCTGCAAAATAGCATTACACCACACCAGGACCACCTTCATTATATACATGAGATGCCTTTACTGGACTTAATCAGAGGGATTTATTTAGAAAGTAAGGGCTTGTCCCTAGAAGTTTGTCTGTTTACATTGGCTTCAGTCTATCTGACTACCTCATAAATATGTGCAAACCTGAAATCAGAGAACACCAAACCCCACCAGGATATTTAAGATATTTATCCCAGTTCATTAAACTAACAAAGCATTTCTGTGAAACCCCAGGCTCTACCTTAAACTAAAATTAATAAACTTCTGTGAGGGCTTCACTATGTCTGCTAACAATATTGAGCCTTGTCTTAGGACTTTCTGTGTAAACCTGGGTGCCTTATACTGCTTTGAATCAACAGAATAAACGAGACCATAGAAATTACACATGAGGTAATGTAAGAAGCTACTGAGATAAAAAACACATTTGAACTGCTCCTGGCAGCGGAACCCAATGCACGGTAGAAATACAATTGTTAATGCTAGTACAATAGATAAAAGTAGCTATAATTCCGTTCAAAAAATTCTTTAAACCTGCACTAAAGTGTTTAATGTAATTCAAGCACAGCATGTCAGGCTCTTGCTTTGTTATGGTTTTCGAAAGAAACGTTTCTTCTCTCACACCTGGCATATTGTGATTACTACTGCAGAATTTGAAGATTTCCATCATATCCTGGCAAGTCTGATGCCTATGAGTTATACCAGATTACCTGGTTATATTTACCAGCATGTGCAAAACTGATGCTTGGTATTCTTGAATTGAATCTGAAATGATGCTTCGTGCTAGACACAAGTTACTCCTGAGTTTTACAGGATAAAGCCTCTTTTAATAGAAAACATTACATCGGTTAGATTTTACACACTAGACTTTGAACCTGGTACAGAGTTTAAGGAAATATTGTAACTTTATTTCAATTTGGCTACTTTGTTTTAGTTTCTGTGGTGGGTTGGCCTTGGCTGGCTGCCAGACACCCAAGCAGCCACTTGCTCAAGCCCCATCCTTAAACGGCAGGCACTTTTCCCTGCTCCAGCCCGGGCCCTTCCCAGGGGCTGCGGGGAAACAGCTGCCCCAGCGGGGCCTGTCCCGGGGCCGCAGGGGAACCTCTGCGGGGAGGGAGCAGCTCCTGCCGTCCTCCTGCTCTCCCCTCGGGGCTGGCAGGGCTGTTTCTCACTCGGTTTCCCTCAGCCCTGGCTGCCGGGCAGCGTTTTGCCCTTTCTTCCCCCGGCTTTCCCCGAGGCGCCCGCCCGTGGCTGAGGGGCTCAGCTGTGCCCTGCGCTGGGGCCGCTGGGGCCGCTGGAACCGGCTGCGTCCGGCACGGGGCGGAACCGGCCGCTCCTCACGGGGGACAACGCGGCAGCCCCGGGGCTGCTGCTGCCGGCACTTGGGCGCCTGCACCCGGTACAGTTTCAAATGCATTGTCTGTTCTCCATTCAGTTCATTGATTGAAAAGTCATCTCAGCTACAAGGCTTCACAGAAGCATTTACTAGATACTGTATTTTACTGGTTTACTGGTTATTTTACTGGTTATTTTACAAGGAAGACATTTTCTTTGGGCCAGTACCTAAGGATCAGCTCAGCATGGCAGGTCTGCGGTGTTCTTGAATGGATGATGATGTTAAGTACAGGTCTTCTTTTTGAGCCTGTGCCTTCCTTAGCCTCCTGCATATGAATATAATCAGGAATTTTTTAAACCATGAGTTTGAAAATCAGCTGGATCAAGATACTTGTATTGGTCTTGCATGGCAAGATTTTGGCAGTGTGGGGGCTATAGGGGTGTTTTCTGTGAGAACCTGCTAGAAACTTTCCCTGTGTCTGATAGAGCCAATGCCAGATTGCTCCAAGACAGACCCACTGCTGTCCAAGGCCAAGCCCATCAGCAATGGTGGTAGCACCTCTGGGATAACACACGTAAGAAGGGAAGAAAAAACCCTGTACATTAGAAAAATGCAGACAGAGAAAAGAGTGAGAATACATGAGAGAAACAACTATGCAGACATCAAGGTCAGTGGCAAAGGAGGGGCAGCAGGTGCTCCAGGCACTGCAGCAGAGATTCCCCTGCAGCCCATAGCGCAGACTGTGGTGAGGCTGACTGTCCCCCTGCAGACCATGGAGGTCCACGGTGGAGCAGGTGGATGCCTGAAAGAGGCTGTGACCCCCTGGGAAGCCCGCGCTGGAGCAGGCTTCTGGCAAGACCTGTGACCCCATGGAGAGAGGAGCTCACACGGGAGCAGGTTTGCTGGCAAGGCTTGTAGCCCTGTGGGGTACTCACGCTGGAGCGGTTTGTGAAGAACTTCAGCCCGTGGGAAGGAGCTGTGTTGGAGAAGTTTGTGGAGGATTGTCTCCTGCGAGAAAGACCCCACACTGGAGCAGGGGAAGAATGTGAGGAGGAAGCAGCAGCAGAGATGTGTGAAGAACTGACTGCAAGCCCCATTACCCATACCCCTGCTTTGCTCACGGGGAGAAAGTTGAGAAAATCAGGAGTGAAGTCAAGCCCAGGAAGAAGAGAGGAGTGGGGGTAGATGTTCTAACATTTGGGTTTTATTTCTTATTAGTCTACTTGCATTTTGATTGGTAATAAATTGATTTTGCTGAAGTCGAGTTTCCTTTGCCTGTGATGAGTATTGGTGTATGATCTCTCCCTGTCCTTGTATATAACCCACGAGTCTTTTGTTATATTTTCTCTCCCCTGCCCGGCCGAGGAGGGGGAGTGACAGAACAACTTGGTGGGCATCTGGTGTCCAGCCAGGATAAACCCATCATAATACTAAGTAATAAAACCTATGCTGAAGATATGGTATCTGGCGAGCAGTAGTGTTAGCTTTGTGCATACTTGTTTCTGGCTGGGCCATTAATGGTTACAATTATGACAAAGTATTTATCTTAATGTAAAAGGTTCAGTAGGAATGTATGCCTCCAAAATGTCAAAACATATTCATTTCTGTTCATAAGTTTTATGACATATACTTGGAGAACTACTTTTATATACTTCTCTGACAAAAAAATGTAGCCTACTTCTAGCTCAAGGTTTTACTAGATATTGCCAACTTAAACCATGTTAAAACAAGAACAATAACAAAATGTGGGAGGAAGATACTACAAAAAATAAGACAGTAAAAACCAAAATAAGGCTTTCTGACATACAAATACTATGTAAGCAAGAGTGACTTCTGCGAAGCTCTCACAATGTGGAGGCATGATTTTTTTCTAAATAAAACATTTTTCTGAATAAAGCATGACTATTTCCAATCAGACTTTCCAGTCACGGGCAGAACTCCACAGTTAAGCCTTCCTATTCATTAGAAACATGAATAGCCACAGATTAAAGTTTACAAATTATGTAATAATAATGATAGAATATTGCACTGATAAAATGCATTTCTAGGCAAAGAGAATACTAAAGATGATAATGGAGAACAAGTATTTGTATTTGTTTTTAGGACAAAAATATTTAATGGTTTGGAAATAACCTGCTCAGAACTCAAGCTGTCTCACCTTCACCTTCCATACAATCATGGTTTAAGGCTGCGGTTTTCTTTCAAACCACTATGTTTAATAGTAACAATCCCGAGTACCGCGCAGCAGCTGCATTTTTATTGTCTGCATGGTAATGTAAAATAGCATTTATTTTAAGACAAGATGACTGCAGAGAAATATGCAACCTTAAATAACAGTGAATAAACAGGTTAGTTTTTAGTGTTTTTTTCATACACCCTTTGGGTACTGGAGCATACAGGTATAAACTCTATGTTCTAGTCTAAATCTCTGGATGCATCTCTTTAACCCTCATTAGCAGATCTCTCTGAACCATTTCATAATCTGTGTCTAAGCCTCTTGAAGCAGAACAAATAGATATGATTTCTCTGCCAAATACAAGATTTCCAACACATTTTCCTATGAATATATGCCAACTATTTCACAGGAACTCAGAGACTCAGAATCATGTAGCAAGTACAGCTCTGACAGAACTTCAGTTTCTTTGAACATCCATTTGTTCCTTGCAACTAACATGGGATGCTAAAACACTTTACAAATTCCATGTTTTTTAGATCTTACTGACATCTGTTTCATCACACTGGCAATTCAGAATCATCAAAAGTTGCAAGGTGTTTCTCAGTCATCTTTCCCTTGCCAAAGAAATGCTGGTTAATCTCAAGTGAATCTTTTATTTCTTTGCTGCACTTACCAGTGTTGTCCTCTAAACTGAGTCTTGCAGTATGATCAGGGGTGCACTGTTGCTCCAGATACCGAGTTCCTGTATTTTTATTAAATGTGGCTGTTCTGACTCATAGTTCTTCGGGACTGAGCTTTTCTCACTGTTCCTAACTGAAAGGAAGTACTACCAGCATAAAACAGTGACCGAGGTTGGACCTGTTTATTATCTGATGATCTGGAGCCTTCAATAGGGCAGTTGATGGCTCCTTATCACCTTTTGTGCCCCACTGTGCCTGTCCCAACGTACACACCTAGGGTGGCGCCAAGGTGCTGACGGTCACATCTCCCCCTACCCCGGGGCAGGGTGACTTCACCTCCACCACCTGGGGGGCAGGAGGGGTGGGACCCTCAGTCGATTGACAGGGTCCTCAACAAAGAAGGTGCCCAGAGTAGCTGAGAATCTTCTGGATCATGTTGTAATGCCCACAGCCAGATCTGACCAGGCTATAAAATGGAGTCCCTGCTGAAGACCCCCTTTGAGTGGTCTTCTTGGAGCAGCAGGTCTGTGAATTGGAGCCCTTCCCTTAAACTGGGACGCCGTCTAGGGACACTTCCTGGGATGGAAAGCGCCTCACCTCCTCCTGTGGTGAGTGGTGATTTACTGGATATATCCTTGAAGGAGTCCTTGCCTAAACCATGATTATTTCTTGTGGGTACCCTGGAGTGAGAGGCCTCTAGTTTAGTTTCCAGTGAGTGTATGAGTGCGTGTCGTGGAACCTCATTATTCTTACGTGATGGTACCCCAATAACCTCCTCAACCGATATCCGAACCTGCATTTTATGTTGTTGGAGTGCTAAATAATTGTATAAACCCTGTTTCTCATCAGCTTATTTGCTACATTTTCCCAGCTAGAATAAAGTCTGTTTTGGAACTTATTGTCTTTCTAAAACTGACTTTGGGGTGCCTCCATGACATCTGAATATACCAAATGCCTGCTGTTTGAATAAAAACTGTTTCCATGTCTTTTAAAGAAATTGCTGCTTCACATTGCGAGCATGCATCTTCAGTGTTAATATTGCTGTAGATGCTTCTGGAACAGTAAGAACTGTCCATTGCACATTTATTACAAAACTCTACACTTCTGTTGATGAACAAAATCACACAAATAGAGGATTTTTTGTCTTTTCTTGTTATTAGAGAAAGTAGAAATAAAAGATGCATTTTCAAAAGAAATATATTGGAACTCTTACAGGAGGAACTGGATCTTTTACAATGTCATCAGTATTTCTAGATTAAAAACAAACAACAACACTCCCCACACCCTTCAAAAGCCCCCTAAAATCTCTGGATAAATTATTCAAAGGAAATCCTCAAGGGTTTTTTTTTTTTTGTCTTTTTTTTCTTTTTCTTTTTCTTTTTTTTTTTCCCTAGTCCTAAGTTAATATCATTTCTGTATCTATACCACAGAGCATTTTTTCTGTAGTTTTGGTAGTCCCTACTTCTTTACCCTTACAAAGTGAGACAGAATATTTAGAAGTTAAAGCAGTTAACACTGCTTTGAAAGTACATTGGTATATTTCCCTTGAATTAGTAGATTGAAAGCTACAGGAAGTTATTTCTGGTAAAAGTATTGATAGGGCTTTTTTCTTCTCACAGGACTCTTTCCACAATTTGGCTGGAGTAGAAGGGCTTGCCAAAGAAGGGAGTTATCATGACTATCTTGAAAATATGCAGATAAAATGAGTATATTTTGAGTTCTTGCGAATTAAATTATCTCCCTGCATTTTTCACATAATATCTTCTGTCAACAATTCATCACAACTCTTGCTCACCTGGACTTTTTGGCATATGTCAGACCAGCGGAGTACAGCTTTGTCTTTCTGGATGGTGAATACGTGAAAGAATAGCTGATGAGACTGAGCTTTGATACACCCTGTGTGTCAAAATTTTCATAACAGAGGCATGCAATAAATTAGATGTAGAAATGGAGAATGAACCAGCAAAGAAATCTGAATACATGGATCAGATTTTCACATGAACATGAATTATATTATTTTACTGTATGCCTTAAAAAAAAAAAATCAAAACATCTTCTCCAGTTGTTTCTGTCCCAGAAGATAATAATTGGTTAACACTACTTCCTGATTGTCTTAACCCTTTTTTACCTGAGAAATATATCAGATGCGTTGGAAAACGGTTGTTTCCATTCCTAGTCACTTTAGTATTCTCATTATTCTGATACTGTTAGGGATTTAGATTGTCTGCACCATACAGATTTGACGAACTCCTCAACTTTTTATTAAATTAAAATAGAATGCTACACCTTCTCTGAACTGCATATAATGCCCTGTTAAAGAAAAAAAAAAAACAACACAACAAAAAAAGTACCTCCTGAATAAACAATAGGCAAGGATTTGTGCAACTGAAATCAATAATACATTCATCATAGGGTTCACATGGAATAGAAACACTTGAAAAATATTTGAACATATAAGATGTAAATTTTCCAGATATAAATAAATAGATGTGGCAAACAAAGTCTAATGGAGATATCAAATGGAGCTTGATTTTGTTTTTCATTGGGAAGTATATTGAAACTACTTCACACAGAGAAAACTATTAGAAGCATTGTATTAAAGTACATTCATTGATGGATGAATAGATCTAATAATTTGTGCTCTTTGAGTAGGCGATAAAGCAGTAATTCAGTATCTTGAGCAAAATGCAGCAAAATGTCCTTTGCATTGGAAAAATGTTATTTTAATGAAATATTTATCTAGTCCTTTTCATGGTGCAGATTTTGACTCAAAACACAGACTGCTTAATGACCAGAATATTTTAATGAATACGTAACATATCTCCTTGACACATCTTCTCTCTGCTGTCTATAAAAGGACAGCTAGGCTGACCTTTTCCATCTACATTGTACATGTGTGAAGTTAGATGAGAAAAATTTCACTTTTTGCATCTAAAATTCTTACAGGTGTAACCAAGACAGTGTTATGCAGGAAAGAAGGCAGGTGCAATGTATAGGCTAAATGCTGGCCACAGTACCCAAGGTTTTTCCTATGGGTCAGTAGGCAGGCAGGTAAATGGAGGGTGATTGCTCAAGGCAATGCTGCTGGAATATATTTGGCTCAGTCCCTGTAGCCACAATAGCTGGGACAATTCAAAAGGAATACAGTAATTGTCAGGACCTGAGTTTCCATTTTGTCTTCTGGTCACTACCTGAGGAGCCCTTGTTTGGCAGCAAAACAGAGCAGCACCCTTGGTTTTGGTATTTATACAAAGTTTTTATGGCCACAGCTACAGATTTGTTCAATCTTAGAACTAAGTTGAAATATACTGATAATTAGTTTTGTCTGTCATTGTATTAAGACCAAGGCTTTTCATTGTATTATTGAAGTTTGTCCCTGACTTCTGTGTCTTGGCCCTGAAGGTACCAGCAGCCCTGACTGTCCCTGCCCAATGTCCACAGCTCACCCGACACTGCCCAGGACACCATGTCAGCCCCTGGGGCCCTCAGCCCCTGCCCCAGCAATGCTGCAGCAGGGCCAATCTCCATCTCCCCACAGCCCTGCTCAGCCTAAAGCTGGGCCCAGGTCCTGGCCTGGCCTTGGCTTGTCACAGTCCCCAGGGAGGTGCCCAATGCCCAGGGCTGGGGCTGCCTGTGTTCCCCCAGTTCCTGACTGGGGGGTGGGACGGGCCCTGGCTACCAGGCCCTGCCATCACCCATCCAGAGAAGCCCCTGATACTCCCAGCCCCAGGGAGCTCTGACCCCCACAGTGCCCTGATGGGATTTCAGTGTCTGACCACGTGCATATTAATTCGCCATCTTTTCCACCAGCCCACACAGAGTCTCAATATTCTGTGCTCTCATTTCAGTAATTCTTTGCATCACCTATACATGTGTGTTTCACACCCCACCTTCCCTAAATCTTGCTCAGACTAACTGTAATGTACACCTGAAGCTTTTAAAAGCAAATGACAAGGGAATGAAAAGAAATGTCTTCTTGTCAAAGGAGAACCACAACACCACATGTTGGTTTATCTTTCTTGAGGCAATGCATCTAATTGCTGAGCAGTCAGTAAAACATTATTTAAGAAATGTCCTAAGTAATTAAATTAGGCTATTCCAGTTTGCTTAAACACACATTAATCTTTCATAGTGACATCAAATTTGTGAACACCTCAGGGAAAAATTATGCAGTAAATCATTTGTAAGTGTAATAAATGTAATAAATGTTTAACCTGTAGAATAATAGATAAGGTAGAATACTTCAAAGCTGTTTTGGTTTACTTCTCTTTTTCCTTGATTAAAAAAATTCAGTCAGAGCTGCTTAATTTCGTTGTATCATTCATGCAGAGAATCTACTGTGTTGTATTTGATGGATGGAAAAAGGGGAAATTTGTATCTGTTCTAAATATATATATTTTTTTTTAATTCAAATTGTCCTTATGTTACAATTGGTAAAATGCATAGAATCTGCCTTGTTTTGTCACTCCAGTTTAAAACTGGAAGTGGGAGACAATTACGATTGGAATAATGGTTATTGGTAAAAATATATGGATTGTAAGCTATTAAGCAAGAAATACTACTTTTTGGTGCCATGGCCTGAGACTAGACTTCAAGGAAAGTAATTTAGCAAATCACTTCTAATGTGTTGTGTTCAGCCTGAATTAGCTTTGCATGCAGTTTCCTCTTGGTGTGAGGCAAGTGACGGCATTATAAAGTTACACAGCAAATCTCTGCCATTCCTGTTGAAACTTGGCATAGTGCAGTGTGTGAGCTTTCTCCTCCAAGTAACAGAGCCACAGCCTTTCGTAGAGCAGTCAGTAGCAGCTGTGACTGCTCTGTCACGTGGTGCTCCTCATCTCTCTGAATTAGACACTCTGTGAGCAAGAGCATCAAAGTGTACCAGAAACTGAAAATGCTACACTGTGTTCTAGAATGAGGCAAGTGGGAAATATGTGCTACGGGCATGACCATACATTGAAATGATGTTCACAATTTGCATGCATTTGGTTTTCTGTGAACAACGCTATGGAAATCTCATTTTGTATGCAAGTGAGTATTTCATATGAATCCGTCTATTTTTGGTTTTGTAAATCAAACAGATTGTTTTGTAATGTATGTTTTGTATCACTTATTTGTGGAAGTGATGGTGTGAAAAACAGCCCACAAAGACTACATCTGTGTCTAAACTGAATAACAGATATGTGCTACAACACCACCTGAGTTTTTGGTGGATGAGGGGATACTCCACATATTCCATCACCAACCCAGACAACATTATATCATCCTTTTAACTTATTTGCTAAGATTTCTTCTTTATAAATACCAGGGTGCAAGCAATGCACAAACATGAACTGGAAATGAGAAGAGTTTGTGTCCTGCAACTCTCTGACTATGACTACAGTAGCAAACAGTTTAAACAAGCAGAAGCAGATTTATAGCACAAATTATGATGCTGAGAAACTGATGCCCATGTTGTAGTTGTCTACTATAGAGTGCAAAGTCTGATGCTGAGGATCTGACATGCATGCTATACACATTTCAAAAGCTTTCTTTGTTTGATTTTATTTCTTCAAGCTTCAAACTAGTTCTAGACTGGTTCCATTAAGTGGCATTATATGCACTCCTCAAACACTTTCTGGCTTAAAGCTATCCCTAGAATGAACCAAAGCCTAGTAAATGGCAATTAGCAGGAGCTTTTGATTCAGAAGCAGTCATGATTTGAACTGCTCTTTTCATGTAGATACATTTGCAGTCAGCAAGTTAGAAATACACAACTGGAAATTAGATCAACATCCCATAAAGAAAATTTCATCTAAAATTAGGCAATACAATCAGAATGAGACAATAGAGCTCCTCTTATCAATCAAAAGTTCAGTATCGAGTTTACATTAATTGTTTAGGCTTCCAATACAGGTAACAGTAACAGAGATAAATATGGCAAATAAAAAAGGTTGGATGCACCGTCATTGTCTCAGAATGGGTGAAATCATCTTTTGGATGTAACAAACTTCTTTCACTGGCATTAGAGAAGTCTAGACCAATGACAAGATACCTGATTTTTAGGCAGCTCAAAGAAGATGATGTGAGCCCCAATTCTAGCAGCATCTTTTAAAAAACAGCATGAGCTTCAGTTTCTCACTGCTTTTCAGTGATTTTATGCTGAAGGCTATATGTATTAAAAAAAAAAAAGGAAAAAAGAAAAAGTCTGCGGTTTGCAAACAGTGTTGGCAATTTCTGCTTTTCAGAAGAAATCCTGCCCTTTTGCACTTTGAGAAAAATGGATTAATCCAGCCAGTGCTTCTGTTGCTCAGCTGGTGTGCCAGAGATGTTTGAATGTATTACCATAGCTTCACAAATAACTGAGAAATAAACTTAGCTTATGGGTGAAGTGCTATTGTTAAACTTCCATGCATAGAAGTGTTTTGGCACTTCAGATGGAATGGGGGGCCAATTGTGTCAGGTTTCATACAAATGTAAGAAAAAAACAATAACTCTAAAAAAAAAAAAAAAGTAAAGAAATCCTTTGTCAACAGAGACTTCCTGGGGCACAGTTTTCCACTTACAATAATATATAGAGGATTCTGATGCAGTAGTTCATTTCCTGTTGAGCAGCTTCTCATTTCAGATGACTCTTAATCAGTCATAGAGGGAACACAATGCTAGATCTCTGTAGGACTCCTCAAATGAGGTTATTGCACCCATGCTTAAGAATGCAATGATTAATCTTTTCTGCTTCCTTCTGACAAAAACATTATCAAAACTGATGTGTCAGAATGTTTCAGCTTCAGTGAAACAGCATTTTTTTCATGTCTGACCAGCTCTATTTATCACTTTCATGTCAATGTTGAATTTGCTGATGAAAAATCCAATTCGAACTAGCGTGAAGTTTTCTGAAAAAGCCTGTCTGGAGTTTGTAACTTAAGAGAAGTTTTGCTATCTATAGTCCTTCCCATTACCAAGCAAAACCTGCTTCAGGGATTGGGGAGACCCCAGCACTACTCACTGAACTATCCACTCATATGTCCACTGAGAATCTATAATATAGTGAGACATTCCCAGCTACACTGCTAGATCCAGAGCATGCAAAGAGTTTGCAAGAAACACAAGTAATTCCAAAGGAGCAGGACTGCACCACAACTGAAGACTCAGAAATACCCTGTATTAAGAACTGTCTTTTGGATGCATATAGATTTGCAGGAGCATGCTTATGAGGTTCTTTTTGGCACTTTACTGTATTTTAGATGTTTTGCTAAGCATTGGCTCTTTCACCTGCCATAAAGAGTTCAGAGCAAGCATAAGAATCCCATGCTTGATTTTGTATTAATTTCTAAACTCCGTTGATTATATTAAAGTCAGTAGAGGTCCTAGGTTTACAGCAGGATCAAGATCTGAGTAGTTTACTTTCCTATGAATTTTTCTTGAATATAGAATCCAGTAAAAGAGTCTGTATTTTTAATATTAGAGGCCATAGAAAAATTGTTTGCCCAATTAGAAAGAATAGAGAGAAAACGATAATTTTCATAAATATAACACAGTTTATTATTAATACTTGATGAAACAACATTTTCACTGCCATAATAATGAATTTTATACATTTTTTAAATCATAAGCCTAATAATTTAAGGGAGAGGAAGGACATTTTCTTCAACATGGGTCCCACATGGTCTTGCACTAACACACAGTACAATCATCTGTCTCAGATGAGGATTTGATAATTTTGATAGATGGCCAATAGCCTGGTAATAAACTACTTTTTCATAACCAAAGTGCATAAGGGAAATTTCTTTTAACTTGAGGAAAAAAAAATCATCCCAGCCAGATGGTTTAACTTCAAGAGCAATGAGTGGACAGGCTTATAATGAATGAATGCTTTATAAGTTAGTTTCCCTAAGAACAACTCAGCTGTTTAACAGTCTTTCTTAATATGTTGAGACTTAATAATCAGGCTGACTAATTGTGGAGTGTGTTTGAGTCTGTTCTTTTGCCTTCATCTGTCTTCCTCTTGCTCTAAAACAGTAGTAAAAGAAGTTGTGTCTATGTCTTTGTTAAAATGTCACTACAGCTCTGCAGCTGATCTACAAGACAAGCATGCTGTCTAACTTAATTTGGTTTATGGGCAATGTAGGTCTAGTTACTTTAGGCAAACTTTTTGTGTGAAATTGTTTCTTCTTCCCTAATCTTACAGAATGTACTTTTGAACAGCTGTATCAAACAGTTCATCTCGAAGGAGAAAGGTTCACTGGAGAAAAGGCTGGAAAATTTAATGGTATATTAGTCTGTTAGCTTTGGGAAGCCTCAGGTGAGAGTTCAAAACCTCTGAGTCTTTTGGGTTACTGCTAACAAAAAGTAATTTGCTATGATATCCCCTGTACTGCAATGCTATTAAACCTTTTTGACAAGGCATCTAAGGGATATCATAATATTGCTGTTGAGGGCAAGAGTCTCTTTTTTTCTGCCCTTATTAATACCCATCTTGCAAAGCCTCTGCTTGGATCAAACATTGTTTCCTGGAAGGGGCTACTGCAAATCCAATGCTGAGCATGCTTGGACTTCACTGTGATTTCAAGTGCCACTGCTACCTTCAGACAAACTTCTCTTTGTCTGCCACTCTTCCGAGATCCACAGGAGCTCTCTTCTGGCATTTTCCTGGGAGGGAGAAGCACCACAGGTTTTGTGGGGCTAACATGCAGTCCTGCTTCCAACACTATCAGCATCATTGCTGCTGTTTTGGACACAGGTTAGGGGTACCAGAGCATGACAAAGTAAACTGGAGATGAGAAAGACTAAGTTGAAATGGACTGGCACAGCACTAGTATCTCTATAGAGGAATGCAGCAATGTAGTAATATCAGCACCTAATAATTGGTGTCACAGGCATCTAAATTTACAGTTTTATAATGGTATATTAGCTATTACCAGTGACATGATGAGATATACCTTTGAAACTGTTAATTTAATCTCTTGGGCTTCTGTTTTATTTGCTCTAGTTCAATTATTTGCTCTTTTAATAGATCTCCAGCTGCACTACTTGCAATTAGCTCACAAAATCATGTCTTTCTGACAATTAGATTGTACCATTTTGGTTGCTTATAATAAGAGACAACGAATTTACAAGAAGTACAGGCAGCTTAATGAGCGTATCACTACTATATCCCTGTCAGAGACACATTTTAGTCCTCATCCTTGCATGCAGCAAGATATTTGAGCTAATAACTAGATATCCCTTTTGGGATACAATGCACCCTTGTAATCTTGAAATTGTCCCTGGTTCTCTCTGGTATTCCGTTCAATCTACAGCGGAGCTAAGCAAGAAACTTTCCCACTAGTTCCCTAAAAAGCAGTTCAAAATTGCCCTCACAACCACATATGGCTCGATATAGCAGGGCTGGCTCTAGTATCTTATTTCTGGGGAACTGACTCTTAATTCTTGAAAATCTTTTGTTGTACTGCTGGTAAATTAACAATAGCAAGACAACAAAACAATCCTGCCCCCAAAAGCTAACCCTCCAACAGCTGAACAAATGTCAATATTCTGATAAATTAGTTTTTTACTTTTTTTTTTCCTTTCTAATCTATTGCAGGATTTTCATTTTGTTGCTGAAATTGGACACACCGATAATTATAGCTCTTGGTAGCTCATTAACAGCTGTGCCTTTAAATAAAAACATTTAAATAATGAGTTGGTCTAATTTGAATTTCCTGTTGACTATCAACAGTTGCTCTTCTTCCCTCTCTTAATTAATGATTCTTTTTTTTAATTGGGAAACTACTTCCTGGGCTAGTCCAAGAGGTAGATCTTTCAGGATTCATATGCTTATGCACTTTTCTTTAGATTTGTCATAAATCATTACTTTATGTTATCCTAATTCTTTATTCAACTGCAAGATTTATGGAACTGAAATTTCTACCTATACTTCTATATTTCCATGGATGCATGTTCCACATATTTACTGTGAAATTTATTCCAAATAGAGACAGGGAGGCCTATAGCAACCTTTTCAAACTATATCTGAGTTGAAACACAATGATTGATTTGTTATATATAGGAGTCACAGCAGTGATTAATAATCTTTATTTCAACTGATACATAAACTGTATTTTCCCAGCACTGTATGTTTTTAAGCTCATTTCTGAAATTTCCAAGACCTTTTTCTCTTCATGAAATATGAACACATCCTCTGATACTTATTAGGAAGGTAAGTGAAAAGATGGAGTGACGACTCAACAGCCCTGCATGCTTAGGTGTTTCATAATGTCATGGTACAAATATTTAGAGTTCATCTGTTCTTATTGAGGCTGCCAGAAATATAGCCCATGCTCCAGTAAATCTTGCTGCAAGAATTAGACATCTTACAGCTGCCCATTGTCTGGCCTGCCTCACTTCTGAAAATTACTACTTGTGCCACAGAAGGGGCAAAAGGTTGTTCCTGAGCCATTTCAAGTTGTCTTTTCAGTGTCTAAACTTAGACCATGGATGATTGTGAGTTTGAACTAAAGCAGCAGAGCTTAGCATTGGCTAAAGTACAATTACCCTTCTACTGCCTTTGCTAGAAGAGCTGCTACCAGTGCTGCATGGGCAAGTTAGAGCTATATCAGGGAGTGCTGGTGCTTGTCTACCACCACCAGTAGAACTGATCTCTATCATTAACTTCTGCCAAGATAGCAAAGCTGTGGCGAAAGAAAGTGTACGCTCTCTTTCGTGCAACTATGTTTTCAAAATCCTTGATGTCAGTGCAGCTTTACTGAATACAGAGAGCTTGTGTTGATTTAACTGTTTGTGCTGTTTCAGAAAGATGATATAGCTGAGCTGGCAGGACAACCAAAAGCATGTGTTTTCTTTCCAGTAGGAGGAACTCTGCTGAGAGACCTAGCTTATAGTCTCTAGTGTAGTCACATATACTTTCAAGAGGCTGTGGTATGTTCTGTCTGTAGGTATCAGAAAAACTTATATCAGAATTGGGATCAATACCAAAACTAAAATTAAAAATCACATGTAAAAGCCCTTATGGTATTATTTCATAGCACCCTACTCATGTGAGAGAATTCACAACAGCAAGGAGTAAAATGGAAAAAAATATGTAGTGTCTCTCATCTGTTTAGCAGAACTATGGTTTTGAGAATTTTTTCTGTAGGTGAAATAACCGGTTGAAGACACCCATTAAGGATCTCTGTTATGACAATATCCGTTCCTGTGTATACTTCTTAGAGTTCCCTCCTGCCAGTATGAATTAATGGGTTGACACTTAAATTATTCCCCCTCTATGAGAAAGAATAAAGTGAGGAGGAAAACAAGAAATGTAAATGTAGGAAGTTAGGAACTGCATGCAGCCCCATGTTAGGACATGGAGAAATGCAGAGCAAAAGGTTGGAGAAAAGTGTAACTGAAGAGGGGTCTCATACTACTTTACTGTAGTATGTGAATAATGGGAGAAGAAAGGAAACGTGCAACCAATACAACCAATGTGTATGTGGCACTGACATACACATTCATGACTAACAATTAAATGGTGGAAGGCACACAAAACCATTTGTAGAAGACTCCTTGTGATACAGATCCTTGAGAAAAAGGGCCCACAAATCATGATCCAGGGGTTTTTAAGATCACTGTAAGATGAATTACAAAGACTTTAAAAAAACAAAAAAAACCACGCCAAAACCAAACCAACCCTTAATATAACAGTCTAGAAGGGTTTTCAGGAAAATGTTTGTCTCCTAACTAAATAAAAGGGAAAGCCTTTGGATTTGCCTATATCTGAAGACAGGTTGTAAAAAGCTGCCAGGAACCCCACACAATATGTTCTTAATGAAGCACTAGAAACATTTTTCCAAAGCTCTACAAGTGATAAATGCAACTTTAAATTACAGGTCTTCCAGGCTTCTCTGGTTCATGCAAAAGAAATGCAGTGATACTTTTACACTTCATGTTACCCATTGCCATTTGATGGGTATACCCAGGCTGTGTAACTTCCAGTGATCCTCAGTGGAGCGGTGAAAAATGTGATCATCAGGTCCACCTCCGCATGCACTAATACCCGACAAGCAAAACCTGTGTCAGTTAGAGATATTTTGATTTCCTCTGCTGTTTTTCTTTGGTTCTTCATCAACTACAGTTCCGCTGATTTTGCTGTACAGCTTTAACTGTCATGGCATTGAAAAATGTCTAATAGTATCAAATTCCTTAAAGTGGTTTGCTGTATTAGTGCAGAGTACTTTATCTTTTTACACTATTTCAGGGAACTTTGAAGGGTGGTTAAGTACGTGCTATCATACTCCCCTCAGAGAGAGCAGAAGCTTTTATTTACATTTCTCAATTCTTAGTGCTTTTGATAGGAGAGAGGGATTATTTTTTCAGTAACAGCTACTGTAAACCTTTTTGAGACATCAGTGATTTAATAAGGCAATGGTTTTAATAGGATCTAATGAATAAAGCATTTTGCACTGTTTACCATGACATGCTGTACAAGCACATCTGCTGTAGCTTTTGCTTTTTGTAGGTTAGATAAGCAAAACCAGTCCAAATATTACTGTCGCATTAATTGTCATGTGACTATTTCTTTGAAAAATCATGAAGTCTAAATTCTTTGTACATTTCATTAGTTTTATTAGCACTGAAAGCTGCAGCAATATAACTTTGAGCAATATGATCAGGCAGGTACAAGTTGGTGCAGAATTGTTTCCAAATGTTCAGTGCTCAGGCTAAAAGGCACTTAACAAAAGCACAATATCTGGAAAATGCAAATGATCAAAGTATTTTTATTGTTCATATAGAATATTGTTTGTCTTTTCCTGAAAATTCTATGTGGAAATACTGAATCAGACTCAATTAGATTGGTCTGGTTTGTACTTTGAGTCCTAAATTCTTACTGAAGAACCCAGTGAAGAAGAATTATTATTTCTTATACTTAGATGTGCAAGATCAAATGAAGGCAAAAAGTAGGACCTATGTTCTATGACATGTTCTCCTTCACAAAGGTACAGATGTTTTGCATGAAAAGTAAGACAGTAAAAGATGCTGCTCAGGTAATCTGACTCTCTGTGCACAAAGCCCATTATCTATGAGTGTGATATGAGTAAGCTCTTCCAGAGGTTGAAAAAAAAAAAAAAGGAAATTAATATTAATATAATATATTGACATTGCGGCTCAAAATCATGCCTAAAGAAATCAAATTTTACTCCAACTTGCCTTTCTCTTTGCTCTTTATTATGTTATTTACTGACATTTGCTGTCTGGACGTAGGCGGCCCTGCTTGAACAGAGGTGTTGGACAAGATGACCTCCAGAGGTCCTTTCCAACCTCAACTCTTCTGTTATTTAATCTGATGTCCAATATAGTTGCCTGTGATCCCCATTTGTCACCGGAACTCTTGTTGCATTCACCATGTTCAGGTGATGATTGGTCCAGGCTGGTGGTGCTCAGAGGCATTTTCTATCTTACTTTCCTCTTCCAGAGACAGCTGTTTTCTGCTCTTGGTTGAGTTCTGGAATATTCTGCCTCTATTTACTATTTGCTTTTGTCTCTCAGTCAGATCAGTAGCATCCTGAATTAAGTAAGAAAGTGTCAGCCAGCCTGAATCCAGTTCACTGAAACAGGTCTTTAGGATTTTTTTTTTATCCTTTCCTACTTAACTGTATTTTTTCTCATTCTATTATTATTATTATTTATTCACTTTGTATTTTCATTTGTGATTCAGACATTAGAAGACGTTAACGCTCTTGCTCAGTGTTACTTTGCATATCTCATTTGTTCTGTCCAAACTACTCCAGAAATTTGACATTCACTACTATGCCTCTATTATATCTCTAACTATCGAGGCAGGGGCAGGAGGCTGTGGTTACTGAAAGCAAGCTGAAATGGGAATGTAGATCTGAAAGACAGAATGGCTGGTATGTGAAGAGATAGGTTTCAATAGGTCTGTTTTCCCAATAAAAACAGCATACAGAGACCATGACCTTTCTCTGATTGAATGGAGGGTACGATTGCCATGATTGCTGGCTGAAGTCATTGCTGGACCACTCTCCATCATCTTTGCCAAGTCTTGGGAAACGGGAGAGGTGCCTGAGGACTGGAGGAAAGCAAATGTCACTCCAGTCTTCAAAAAGGGCAAGAAGGAGGTCTCAGGTAACTATAAACCGGTCAGCCTCAGCTCCATCCCTGGGAAAGTGGTGGAACAATTTATCCTTGGTGCCATCTCAAAGCATATAAAGGATAAGAGTGTCATCAGGAGCAGTCAACACGGCTTCACCAAGGGGAAGTCATGCTTGACCAACCTCATAGTCTTTTATGAAGACATAACGAGGTGGATAGGTGATGGCAGAGTGGTGGATGTGGTCTACCTTGACTTCAGTAAAGCATTTGACACCATCTCCCACAGCATCCTCACAGCTAAACTGGACAATCGGGTAGTGAGGTGGACTGCTAACAGGCTGAAGGAAAGAAGCCAGAGAGTCGTGGTCAATGGGGCAGAGTCTGGTTGGAGGCCTGTATCTAGTGGAGTGCCTCAAGGGTCAGTACTGGGGCCAGTATTATTCAATATATTCATCAATGACTTGGATGAGGGAATAGAGTGCACTGTAAGCAAGTTTGCTGATGACACCAAGCTGGGAGGAGTGGCTGACACGCCAGAAGGCTGTGCTGCCATCCAGTGAGACCTGGACAGACTGGAGAGTTCGGTGGGGAAAAATTTAATTAAATACAACAAGGGCAAGTGTAGAGTCTTGCATCTGGGCAGGAACAACCTCAGGTTCCAGTACAGGTTGGGGAATGACCTATTAGAGAGCAGTGTAGGGGAAAGGGACCTGGGCGTCCTGGTGGACAGCAGGATGACCATGAGACAGGATTGCGCCCTTGTGGCCAGGAAGGCCAATGGCATCCTGGGGTGTATTAGAAGGTGGGTGGTTAGTAGGTCGAGGGAGGTTCTCCTTCCCCTCTACTCTGCCCTGGTGAGATCACATCTGGAATACTGTGTCCATTCCTGGGCCCTTCAGTTCAAGGACAGGGAACTGCTGGAGAGAGTCCAGTGGAGAGCCACAAAGATGATTAAGCGAGTGGAGCTTATGAGGAAAGGCTGAGGGAGCTGGGTCTTTTTAGCTTGGAGTAGACTGAGGGGTGATCTCATTAATGTTTATAAATAAGTAAAGGATGAGTCTCACGAGGATGGAGCCAGGCTCTTCTCGGTGACAACCAATGGTAAGACAAGGGGTAATGGGTTCAAACTGGAACACAAGAGGTTCCACTTAAATTTGAGAAGAAACTTCTTCTCAGTGAGGGTAACAGAACACTGGAACAGGCTGCCCAGGGAGGTTGTGGAGTCTCCTTCTCTAGAGACGTTCAAAACCTGCCTGGACGCCTTCCTGTGTAACCTCATCTAGGTGTTCCTGCTCCAACAGGCAGATTGGACTAGATGGTCTTTTGAGGTCCCTTCCAATCCCTAATATTATGTGATTCTGTGATTCTGTGATTTTCCCATCAGGTGTGCATTGTGATTGAACTCTTCAAACCTGACCTTCCACATTACATTCATTAATTTTAATAGGAATTTAATAGGAGTTAACTCCCATAAACTCATTCTGTTTCTTTGAGGTTACATTTTTTCTTCAGTTACATCCACATAGTGTCATTGTGAAGTTCCTAAAGTAGTGTCAAGAAGAGAGAATTGTGTATCCCAGGCCAGATTTTTGTTTAAAGACTGAATCAAGTTGACAAGGGTCCTTAACTGAAAGTGAACTGCTGGACTGAAAATAGAGACCTAAGTTAAAGTATTTATGTGTAGTTGCTGTTTAATACAAGAAAGTATATATTAACATTTTTTGTTCTTTCTTTTCTGAACAAAAGCTGAGGGATCATTTTACAAAGCGAAATAACTATGCACAAACCTGTCTATGCCATGACTGCAATTATGTTGTCGTGACTTGTATTTAACTCAGATACTTTCTTGAGACCTTGCGAGAGTTCATTGATCTTAAATGTTTACTTTTTTCTAGATGCTTAAGTAAAACAAATTATTGTATAAAAAGATATCATCAAGAAGGAAAATCTTGATTTGAATTCAATTATATGTCAGCTTGTCATATATTAAGTAGCACTCTGGGAGGACTGTTTTATTGTATAATTTAAATGGCTCATTGTTAAGAAGAAATATATACAGAGATATTGAAATATTAGTTGGGATTAAGCATGTTTATAAATTGGACTCTTGGTACTTTCTTCAAGTTATTTCCTCCAGCAACTGTATTCATTACTACAGATTTCATTCAGATCATTAAAATCAGTATCTTCACAGAAATATGGATCACCCTCTCTTAAATATTAATAAAAATGTTTTTGTTTACTTCAGTTTCGAAATTAGATATTCAGCTGGCATTTTATCTATAGTATCAGTAACAAAACAGCAGAACTTTTCAAGCCTTTGGGAAGATGGAAAGCAGTAAGAATCTCTGGAATCATCCTAAGTGTTGCCCACAAATTGATGTGAAACTGAAGCATGTTTAACTAGAAAGAGATATGGAAGAAACTCCTAAATCTGTCTGCCATATAAAGCACACTTATTTTCTCAATTTCTGTGGGCCAATGCAGATACAGACATCAGTCATGAGAAAAATAGATGTGGCAAAAAGGAAAATAGACCAGAATGTGTCAAGGTTATTTTGGGTTGTATACAGAGAGGTCCTGGATGGAGTCCTAATTAGTGTCACGAGCATAGATAAATGCATCTAATATATGGATATGAAATATAGACCTTACAATACCTAAGAAAAGATGTCTAACACAACCAAGAAATATATTCCACTAGATTTTTTGTTGAAAAGCCACCATTATTTCTGTTTTCTCAGGCTATATTCTGTGATCATATTAAGAGCTTAACATTTGACTCTACTTGTTCTTGCAGAAGAAAATCTCTTCACTTAGGTGTGAACATGACCACATCAGCTTTGTTGAAAATAACTGTTAAAATGTTTTTTCTGACACTGAATGCTGAATGGGATACATAGCGTACTGTGGAAGTGCTGCAATGCTTGAGACCATGTTACTCTTAGATATTATCAAAGGAATTAGGAATTACCAAAGGAATTAGGAAATATGTGCAATTAGCTCTCAGCTTCTTAAAAAAGTGCCCTAGTTCATCAGAAAAGACGTGTAAGCTATGCACCTTGATTTGTGCTATGTTGCTTAGAGATACTGTAAAATGTGTCAGAAAGGAGAAGTCCTTGAATTTCTTCTGCTTCAGTTGCAAATCTATTAATAGAATGGGCAGAAAATTGTAATGCTTCATAGCTTTTGGCTGATAGAGGGGAATATAAGGACCTTCCAGCTTTCAAAGTGGCTTTGAAATAGTTTTACCAGCAACAGGGCATCAGAGGAGTTCAGCACTGTAAAGGAAAAATGATATTTTTTAAAAAAAAGTAGAAAAATGCAATTTTCTTCTTTTACTTTATCAGCAGGAAACTCAGATAACTGTCTCTGTCCTTTCCCTCCTCAACTTCTGCAGCTTTAAATGAATAGGGTCATAAATACTAATAAACATAAAAATTAATAGTAAAAGCTTTCTGGTAATCATCTGATTAAAGCAGACACTGCATGACCCTTTAGAATAATTATGATCAGTTGCTAGCCTGGTGACTAGGAATAAACAGCTGATTATATAATTACAGAAAGCTTCAAAAATTTTAAAGCAGTTGAATCCTGAGTCTATCTGAAATATTTGGCCTGACCTTGTGTGAGATATTACACAGTGCCATTCCTCTGGGCTGCTGAGGTCCTGTGGTTTTCCATTAAGCTGAATGAGGAAGTCTTGACCATCACAATTCGCACCATTGGGTCCATTATCTTTTGCCCTACAGGTGATTTTCTATGTGCTTTATTACAGAAGACAGAATAGTTGAGAGGGTATTATCCTGCGGACAGCAATGTCAAAGCTTATTCATTTAGGGGTACAATGACATTATCCAAGTTATACAGTACAGAGTGTTGTATGATTCACAATAATTTTGATAGGAAGTACATAATTTCATATTAAAAAATTACTCTGAAAAGGAGATAGAATGATTTTCTTGATGAAACAAATAATAAAAATGTATACACACTTTTTTTAGTTGCTTTAACACAATATCTTTGACGCTAAAAGAAGAAAGCAGGTCTTTTGTAACTAGTCACAAAGCTAAAATATACTGGCATGTGCTGTCAGACCAAAATGTTCATGCAAGTGTAGCCAATATATTAAAATGGCTGCAACTGTACAGGATTCCTCAGAGCAGATCTGAACAGCATTTCAACCAACATACTTATTTCTTTTCTTCTGACAGGTACTAAGCATCTCAGTATTCACCGATGAACTGTTACTCTGTGAAAAATGTTGACATGTGACTTAGCTTCATGTAGTATTCTCTGACTTAATTCTGTGCATTCATGTAGTAACCGGCAGGGCTGACATCAGGCAAAGTGAGGGATGTCTCTTGGTTCATCTCCTCAATAGCCAGCAGGGGAAGCTGCTGCATTGGTTTTCAGTCTGACTCACAAATAGAAATGCTGGTTATTTTTAAATCCATGGATGAAAAGGTGGAGTTATTGTAAAATGAGAGACAGAATATGCGTGTTCGCATGAAGGAGTCTTTGTCAGACTATGCTTGGAATGACTAAACTACTCACAAGTGAGAAAGCAGGGAATGAGTGGTGCACGATGGAACAAACATGTTATTTAGTGTCTATATTTACAGTGTCCTACATAATTACTTGGGCTACTAAATATAAGAGATTTCAAAAGCTAGCTTAATATAGATTCAGTGATTCTAAGCAATAATTAGATTACTGTAGTCCTTGCTTCATGCTCATAAGACAAGTGTTTTACTAGGGAAGGTGTTGGACTGTAACAAACACTGGTTCTGTTCTCAAGCTTGTCACAAGTGTCAGAACGTCCTCTGGGCTTTTTCAAAAAATATTTCTTGAGCATATGCTTATAGGCTTCACAGAATTTGGCTTCTAATCCATCTGATGTTCAGTCGTTCATCTTTAAACAGCACTATGAAACCTTGTCCTTCCCTTTTTTTCCCTCATATTAAAAATAGATATGTTTTGTTGGCCAAAAAGCTATAGTTCTCTAACTGGTCTGAAATAAGGACAGGATTTAGAACATACATTTATTTTATCCTTAAAAGATTATTGAGACTTCATGAAACTTGCAAGTTATAGGGATAAATAACATTATTGAAGAGAGCTGGAGACCAAGCCATGTTTGCCAAATTTGTCAGCTGAATTTGAACTAAATGTGTATATGATCCTAAAACAAATACTCCAAATATTTTTACATCTTTTCTTCTCAGTTTCTACCAGGACAGGTTTATATGAGTGTTATCACACTAGTAAACTGGCAATATTCCCTTCATGCCTTATTAATAATAGATGTGTCAGATAGCGTGGTAGAAAAGAGGCCTTAATTAGGCACATATAGAACCTCTGCAATTAGAAAGGCCATTGTCAGTTCTAGAATGAATCCTACCTCGAGGTTATATTGGTGACCCACAAAGAAAATTTTCTCATGAAATCTAATACTCTTGGTTTTGTCCTAATTAATGATATAGTCCTAATTCTAATTTAATTCTAATTCTAACCTTTCTATTGGCATAAAAGTCCCTCAGTAGGAACCTGCAAGACTGTTAGACGTCTGAATGAAAATTATTATTTCATTTGTAAGAAATGTACGAGTTTGGGACCAACTCTTTCCTGTCTTTAGTTTCAAACAAATCGATTTTGTTCTCCAAATGGAAGTTTGTTTTGAAGGTGTTTATAGCTGTATAGCAGGGATTTACTTGTGGTTCTGTCCAAACTAATGTAATGTATAGAAAATAATAAAAAATACCATGTACTCACAGGTTATGATCCTTATGACCATGCACGTGGCCATACATATTTATAAGTTCAGTTCTACCCTGGTAGCAACTGAAGGAATGGCCACAATTTGTCCCATAAGGTGACAGAATCAGTTGGTAACTTCAAGTAGTAAAGGGAAATTCCTATCCCATATGCAATTATTTTTATGTTACAAACCCTTATAAGAATAAAGATGATTTGTGTTACTCTTTTATCTTCAAGGAGATTAAACTTTACTTTAGAAATTGATTTAACATATACTTCAAATCTAATAAAGGCTGCATACTTCTGTTTCCAGAGGAGTCAAGACACACAGAAGTACTGCTGTAGAAAGCTTAAACACTTAATTTGTCTGTTGGGGAATGCTTTACTAAAAAGGCTGAAAAACTTTCAACTGGTAAAGTTTGACAGAGTCTACTTGGCACATTTATTGCATCTGTTATCTTTGAAGCTGCTTGCTCTCCTTCAAATATTTAATGCAATGCTGGAAGCAGGAAAATACTAGATGCAGGATGGTGACAAAGATTTATCCCCAAGAAAATATGAATACCATTGTTGGAACACTGAGGTGTGGAGTGGACTCAATGCCAGGCTTCGGAATTAAAAGCAGCTTTAAAGGAATCATAATTGTGGGAAAAATACCTTTATGCAAATTGTTTAAGAGATTCGCCCCTTTCAGTTCAATGTAGAGAAATGAACAACATCTATTCTGTTTAATATCTTTATCAATGATCTGGATGAGAGGATCAAGTGCACCTTCAGTAAGTTTAGTGGTAGAGTTAGCAGTGTTACATTTACGGTTGAACTCAATGATATTAAAGGTCTTTTCTAACCTAAACAATTCTATAATACTATGTTCTGATTACAGCCCATAAGTACCTCTAAAGGGGAAAGATTTTTGACAGCTTGTCTCTTGAAATTTAGTAAGTATTAGAACAAATGAACTAAACTTACTGTACAAAGCCTGATAAATTCAAGGTGAAAATAGGAGGCACAATATCTCAAACTATGTATGTGCCCACTAGATAGGACAGCTTGCAGATCCAAGTTGTGCTGTGAACTTCTCAGAATTTTTCTCCCAGTCATTTTTGGTTTTGACAGTGATGTTATAGATTGGTAGAGCCCAATCTATTTTATACAGATGATCAGAGAAATACAGCAATTCATTCCTTCTGTTCTTTGGAGTCTCTGAACATAACAGTATGACTAGCAAAAATATTAGCATTAGCCAAATGATGTTTAGAAACACTCCTGTCGCTGATTCCTTAGAAATATTCCTATTTCCTCATTCTACAACAGAAACCTGTATTCCTTTTCGATCTGCCACGTTATAAAACTTCTAGCTTCCAGTCTTTCCGTTATTCATTAACTTTCTATCACCTCTCTGATGAACTATCCATCCAACACTTCCAACAAACTTATGCACGTGCCAGCTCACTATCTTGGATGGTTTCAGAAAAGCAGCCAGAAGTATTGCTTTGAATTCACTTCTTTTTTAACTTCTGCATTATACTACATTTTATTTATAACTACTGTTTGCACTCCAAAGCCAACTACTTATATCCATCTCATATTGCTTACAGGAATATATTAGCCATTTTTGTTTTACCCTAGCGTTCATCTGTTTCCTCCACGTGCTTCTTGCTATGTCGTGTATAACACAGTAAAAGTGAAATATCTTGAGCATATAGAAATGTTAAAGTACTCAGGTATGCATTATACTTAGAAAAAAAAAATGGTTCTCACATATCCTTATGTAAGTCTTATCCTTTCTATTTTTTTTTTTACATTTTAGGGTGGGATTTTTTGTTGTTTTTGGTTTTGTTTGTTTTTTCTAAGTAGCTCAAGCCACTATCTGTTTTAGTCTGTTTTAGAGGAATACTGAAGGTGGTTTCTAAAATATCATATATACAGTCAAGTTGAGTTAAATATGCATAGTTTCTTCACATTCTTCAGCACTTCTCTTCCTACCTTCTGACTCTTTTGACAGGAATCTTTATCAGAAGAAAATTTTTAAATCCTTTTGAATAAACTGTGAGTGGTTCCATTTACAAGGCAAATGTTTAGCCAAAGGCTGAAAGCTTTAAGCAATAAGTTTTCCTTTGGAGCAAGAAGATCACGTGTCTCACAGTGAGGAAAAAAAAAATGTTTAATTTCAGAAAATATAGCGCTCAAAGGAAATTGAATCTTTCCATGAAGTATGAGCATTTCATACCTATAGATTTCTTTAAAGAGACTCAAATTCTCATTATTTGACTAACATAACTGATCCCTCTGGAATTAGTTCCTATAGACTTGTTTTGGATGAATCATGTGACTAGAAGCAGGACTGCACCCAGCGTCAGTAAATACCAGATGGTAAAATAGCCGAATACGTTTGTAAACAGCTCCTTAGGCTAAATCTCTGCATCAACAGCTGGAAGGGGCCATTTAATATGGTTAGTCTCTTTTTCAGTGTGGATACCAACTGTTACTGGACATTTGTTCTGTTTACTGAATACTGGTAAGAACCTTGATGCATATGAGGCTTTATATATATTTTTTTAGCTTTTCATAAGTGGCAGATGTTGGCTGAAAACAATTAGGCAAAAAAGCAAGTAGATTAAAAACTTCTTCAATAAATTATATATAATTTAAATGAGAAAATTTACATTGGGCATCTTCTCAGAATAATTATGAAACAATTACCTAATAATGAAGCTTCCAAGCTTTCTCTAACAGATGGTCAGAAGCTGAAATATATTGGATCATAGATAATCAGCAAATTTAATATGCAGGATAAATGCAGCAATCTATCATCCTGCAATAACCTACTGTACTGTAAAGTACTTGTTATAACACCAAGATCAGAGGAACATTCCAGGGTCTCTAATCTAATATAGGGGTGATACAGAGGTTCAGAGACAGTATTTCAGAAAATTTTCTAAACTTGTAGCTTTACAGCAGCTACATTTTTGGCTTACCACATGCTTAGTTCTGTCACCTTAAAAACAATCTTAAGACAGCTTCAGGAGTCATTATGTTTCACATCCAATTACTACAGGAGTAGAAATTACTTGCTGTAGGTTGACATTCTAGACAAAGATAGCTACTTCTTGTTTTATGTGAATTTTAGATTAACTCTTTTATAAAACGCTACATAGAAAGTAGGGGCATGTATTGTTACTTAAAACATAATGTCATATAGGTGTATAACAAAATAATTTTCAGAGTCAACTACTAATCACCTCATACAAACTGAGAGTTCTTATGCCTTCTGTGTGTCTCATGAATGAATAGAATCTTGCAGAAATGCTTATCTAGAATAGTTACAAACAGTAACTACCTAGAAATAAGAATAAGTGAGCCAACTTCTGTCTCATTTTGTAGTCCTGATCTGTACCAAGTTAAATTTATTGTGGCAATGTGACTCTCTTACTTTCTGTACGCTAGCATCTTGATTTGATATAGTTTACACTTCTTATGACTAACAAGAAGTTCGAATTTCCATGTCTGATTCTGCACTTCAAAGCTGATAATAGTAGTGTGTGAGAACAGCACTACATCACAACTTAATGAGCAACTGCTCTTACCCTGAATCATGCTAAAAAAATGTAGAAGGCAGAAATCAGCATGAAGAAAGATGAAAAAATAGTTCAAACTAAAAGGCTTTTAATTCAGTAGCATTTCTGAGAGGAGGTTAAAAGTACCGTTTTGTTAATTTGATTTTTATCTTTAATTTTTGGCCATTTTAAGACAGGCTAGGTTTTCCCAGTTCAGCTATACAGTTTAAGAGTAACTCCACAGTGTCATCCAGAAAACCTAAAAAGCCTAGTCAAGTGAGCTGACTTGATGTTGCTGGAAGGTATGCTGCATATTTCAATGGCAGTTTTTGATGCAGAACTGAAACAATAACAACTTTCACAGACAAATTTTAAAACATTTAAAACCAAACATAGAAATTCAATTGAGGTTATAGTTTTGGCACTAAGCTTTTAAATATTACAAAGAGATCCAATCAAATTACTTTTGGCCTTACTGTGAGAGGATCACATATAGTTGTATTGTGGGCCCTTCATGAGTAATAGGGAATAATTCCACCTGTGAATGAAATAGAAAGAGTGCATACAGGAGTACATAACAGTCTATGTAAATCAAGCCTATGTAAAAATGATCTACTATTTCCTAAACTTTACTTCCATATAAAACATAGTTAGAAACCTCATCACGATCCTTGATGCACCTCCTGCATGTATTGATAAACCTTAAAGTCTACACTTGAGGATCTTTTAAATCACAAGTCAGAATAATCTATTACTTAGCAGTAAGAGTCAACTTAACAGGGGGAACATGTAGTAGCATCTATCTGTGTTCAGATAATACTGGGACTTGATCCCCTTGAACAGGGCAGCAGGGGAGGAAATAAGAAATCTGACTGAAGTGCTGCACAGCAGTGCTGGTAATGAGTATCTTCTGGTTAAGACCTGCACATAGAAAGTATAAATAGATCAGGACTAAAATCCGATGTTCAATCACGGTATGATATAAGATAAAAATCATAACCAATTAATTACATTGATATACTATAAATAACAATGTGAGCAGTTACTCAGTTGTGATTCATTAATATTCATTCTAATAATGTGATATTTATGTCATGTAAAATTACACACATAAAAGTCTGTCATTTACTGATTGGAATGTAAGTAGTTTTATGTCTTCTGCACTATGCATGGTGCTATTCTATTCCAGCTGTATAGTCAGTCACATTGTGAAAATGAAAGGATATTCTAGACTTTTAATTTCCATATTTATTAAAAAAGTGACTTTTAGTAAATAATTGATTTTATTTTCTTGCTAAATTACTTTATTTCCTATATGGTAATCACTTCTAGTAGGCATTAAATCATTGTATTTGTGGGATTGCTTTATAATATCCTAGGTCTATGAAAGACAGATTCAGAAGTCACTCTTCCTAAATGTATTCTTCCATGTATATGTAATGGACAGTCAGTGAATAAGACATTTTATGCACAGAATTATAGATGATTTCAGAAAAGAGAAGCCACAATCAAAATAATGATACAGGTGTCTTAAATAGAGCACAGGTTAGCTTTAAGCATATACCTCCAAAATGCCATCTAAAAAGAGTCTCTTTTGCTATACCCCTGCAAGTATCCAAAATTTGTAGGCGTCTTATTTTCACCTTTTGCACGTTCTCTGGAAGCTAGCAATTTTCTTTTCTTGCCCTGAACTGCCTTGATGTGAGCAATGAGGTGCCTTTTCTGATGTTGAAATCCAGGAACTGGGTGGAATGAAGCCTAAATCTCCTGAGAGTATCTAGTGAATATATTTAAAGCATATCTAGCACAAACTATTCAGACAGGGCTCCCTGAAAATGCCATTAGAGTTACTTCATGTTTTCAAGTGAAGATGGTACATAACTTCTGTAGTGGATAAATCATGTGGCTCAGGAGGCAAAGGGTCTATTTTGTAGTTCAGTAACTAGGACACCTAGTAGTTGAGTCCTGGTTTCCCAGGAATATTGTTGCTTTAGCCTGATAATGCTTTTATAGAAAATGAGCATCTATACACAGGTGAGTATCTCAACTATAATGATGCAGAATTCTTTTGCTCTACATCTTTCTGACAGCATTAATGTTGCCTTTCTTTCTAAATACTGGCCTAGAAAAATAAAAAAAACAGGCTTACATTGTGTCAGCTTCATGAGCTTCCTTTCACCTCTTTGAAAGGCAAAGATGTATACAGAGAGTGCTGCTTTTCCATCTAAATCCTCAGGCATGAAGCTGTGTGTTCTTAATTTTGAGATGGTATGTTACTGCTTTTGTATAAGAGCACCGCCATCTATATAGTTGCAAGACTGTTTCATGTTACTCCCTCATTTAACTGATACAGTCGAGAAATATAGTCCAACTTTTCCACACATTTTCTGACAGTTTAAAGATGTTGGGAAAGCACTAGTGAAGGACCTCCCTTGTATATTCTGATGACTGTTGCCACTTTAGACTAATCTGAGGTTTGGAGCTCTTTTCTTGCTCAACGTCCAATGAGGCAGGTAGCTTTTGACACAGTTCTCCTTGCAGCCTACAATCTTGCAGCACCTCTGACAGCTTCTTTTCTAAGCACCCTGCACTACATTCCATTCAGGTGCCAGTCACTTCTCTATAACTGAATCATAGAATGGTTTGGGTTAGAAGGGACCGTAAATATCATCTAATTCTAAACCCCCTTCCATGGGCAGGGAAATCTCCCACTAGACCAGGTTGCTCAGAGCTCTGTTCAACTTAGCCTTGAACAATTCCAGGGTTGGGGCATCCACAACTTCTCTAGGCAATCTATTCCAGTGCCTCACCACCCTCGTGGTGAAGAATTTCTTCCTTATATCTCATCTAAATCTACCCTCTTTCAGTTTAAAGCCATTAACCCTTATCCTGTCACGACAAGCTAACCCTTGTTCTATCACTACAAGCCCTTGTAAAATGTCCGTCTCCAGCTTTCTTGTAGGTACTGAAAGGCTGCTATAAGGTCTCCCTGGAGCTTTCTCTTTTCCAGACTGAGAAAATCCAATTCTCTCAACCTGTCATCATAGGAGAGGTGCTCCAGGCCTCTGGTCATCTTCATGGTCCTCCTCTGGACTTGCTCCAACAGGTCCATGTCTTTCTTATATTAGGGGCCCCAGAGCTAGATGCAGTATTCCAGGTGAAGTCTCTTGAGAGCAGAGTAGAGGGGGAGAATTACCTCCCTTGACCTGCTGGTCATGTTACTTTTGGTGCAGACCAGCATACAGTTTGCTTTCTGGGCTGCAAATGCACATTGCTGCATCATGTTGAGCTTCAACCAACACCCCCAAGTTGTTCTCCATAGGGATGCTCTCAATCCATTCTCTGCCCAACCTGTATTTGCATTTGGGATTGCCCTAACCCATGTTCAGGACCTTGAACCTAGCCTCGTTGAACTTCCTGAGGTTCACACGGGCCCATCTCTTGAGCCTGCCAAGGTCACTCTAGATGACATCCCTTCCCTCCAGGATGTCAACAACACCATACAACTTGGTGTCGTCAGCAAACTTGCTAAGGGTGCACTCAATCCCACCGTCCATGTCACCGACAAAGATGTTAAACAGTGTCAGTCCCAATACTCACTCCTGTGGAACACCACTCGTCACTGGCCTCTACTTGGACATTGAGCTGTTGACCACAACTCAGGTGTGACCATCTATCCAGTTCCTTATCCAATGAGTGGTCTGTCTGTGAAATCCATGTTTCTCCAATTTAGAGACAAGAATGTCAAGTGGGACAGTGTCAAATGCTTTGCCCAAATCCAGGTAGATGATGTCAGTTGCAATCTGTCAGTACAAAGAAAACTCAAGCACAAGTTAGTAATGACCAGTCCTGGGCCAGACCACCTTCTTCAGAGTCAGAAATCCATTTGCTTCACATAGGCGTTTTGGGAGGAGATCTAAGCCATACTGGAGCAAAGCCTTTCTGCTGGTCATGTAAAATTTTCAACAGGTGTCCTCTTACAGCCATGTGTTAAGGATAAATCCTGATTGCAACAGGTCTGGCACAGTTGAGTAGGATCCAGATTAATATCTGTGCATTTTCATCCTCGAGGTAAGAGGTCTCATGAGTTTGAAGACAGCAGAGGCAGGAGGAAACGCAGATGAGAGGTCTTCAGGAGAGGAAATGTTGAGTCCTTGCTCCTTCAGGCACACAAGCACATCTAGAGGTGCTGCAGTGTGCACAGAGCAGCAGCTCATGGAGCCAGGACTGAAGTAACATCCTTGCAGGAGCAGGGAGAGACAAAGGAATCATCTGAGGAGCAGTCACACATGTACCTCAAGAGAGTATGGGAGCCCCCTGCCCGTTCCATGGTGCTGGTGCCCACACCAAGGCCTATGACCCTCTAGGCCCCTTGTAGCAGGGGTTCCTTGGTCTCTGGGGCTGGCAACTCATTCTCCATGCGGCAGCAGACAAATGCCCCATTCCTATGTTCTACCTTTGGTCCACTTTCCCAGTACCCAGAGCACAGTATGAGGTGATTTCCTGGTAGGGGTTCAGTGCTGGGAGAAGCGTCTGTTCTCTCTGTGCAGCATCAGCAGCACCAGCAGCATGCTAGGCGTCCTTCTGCTCTGGGAGCAAGACCTTCCCAATGGATAGGAATGCTCAGGAAGGGCTGAAGTGGTTTCAATCATAAAAATGATTAATAAGAATGGTAGACTGGCCAAGAAGTTTTTATATAAACAGGGACATCCTCAGCTGAGGTCATCTAGTCTAGCTCCTACAAAGTCAATGGAAAGAAATATTCTGGTTTGTGTCAAATATAGATAATTGGATCCCACTTCAAAACACCAGGTACGATGGAAATAATCTCATCCCGTGGTGAAATGTTAAAAAGAAACCTTACAAGGACAGTGTAGGTTACATTTGAACAGGAACTTGAGAAGATATATAGTTAATATCAGCTGATCTAAACTAAATCCAACTGCTTGATGGTCCTACCCATCACTGGATTTCTAAGCAGTGGCAGCAATGAAATTCTTTTAAGTGCTGAGAGTCTGTGGTTGGCCTTGCAGAGGTTTTGGAGTCCTAGGAATGAGCATCACAATTGCTTATATCCTTGAGCACTGAAGTGTCACTCCTATAGGGATTTAGATGTATTTATATGTATTCTGATGGGTCATTGTGATGGAGATGAAAAGATGCAGGGGTAAAACATGCTAACCCGGAGTTTCCAATTTCTAGATGTTGTTGCACTGGTATATATATGAAATAACAAAATGAGAGCTGTAGAGATTAATTACATAATGGCAATAGTGGCAAAAAATTTGTGCTGCTGGTTTGTGTTTCTTACATAGGTTATGGCTAGTTGTTCAGAGGCTTGTCATGGCCTCAGGGTTTTCACTACTTCTCTTCCTTCTACATCATTACTCCCATTAGGATGATGAATATAGTACAGGTGATTTAATGCTATTTCTTACTTCTTAACTGAGGAAAAAAAAAAAAAAGAAAAATATTTACATAGGTAATGAAGTTCAATTATTCAATTAAATCTAGCTGTAGCAGCAGAGGCAAATTAATTGAGTGGCAGGAACTGCTGCTGCATGAGAAGAAATGTAGAGGAAAGGGGATGAGCATGATAGGTTGAGCATTGCAAAAGTAACCTTGGTGCACCTATTACAGACAGGATTCGAGAAGAGGAGGAAGATGTCTGTATGTAGCAAATGTTGACAGTTTGTATGCACTGGTAGAACAGTATCTGAGGAATGTCAATGAAAGAATAGCATTTAAATGAGAGAATAAATTGCATATTCAGACACATACCCATTTGTGCATGGAAGAGCAAGTGTTAAGTGTTAAATTAACACTGGAGTAGGTACTTATGTCACTTACTGCAAGGCATGTGGAAACAGGCCTTTTGTTGCAGAAGTGGTGGCTTCTCCAAGTCAAGTAGCATTGTGAAACTAATATAAAATGTAAAACACCTTTGTCTGTATGTATATGGAGAGATAAAGTATATGTAGCTGCATGAAACCATGTTTTACTTGATAATCTAAAAAGTGTAAGACACATTCTCATTATCTTCAGTGTTTTGTTTTTAAACAATTCTAAATTTTGTAGAGAACTTTTTTTGGTATTATAATTCTACAATAGGCTAGTTCATGATAGTTTAAATCCTTTAGGTTGCCTTTCGTACTATGCTGCTGAAAACATGTTTATGTAGATGAAAGATCAAGTCAGTATTTGATAAAAGCGTATTTCATATTAATGAAAATAATATATTAATACAAATATAGGTAAGTCAGAATACAACATTTAGATACTTTCAATTTGAAACATTCATTTTTTGCCCCTTTCTTCCACAAAACCTTTCAATACTGTGGAAATCACATTATTTTCACAAAATAGTACCTTGCAGACATTTCTTTGTCTGCTCTTACGTCTTCTGATCCTTCATTGTTCAAGAATAGTTACTTGTAATGCTTTTTCATAATATACAATATGAAATTATGCAGAAGTCTTAAACTTCTTACAAGAATGATCTCAAGAATCAGTGTTCATTAATAAATACTCCTTCATGATGTACCATACATTGACACTGAATGCAGAAAAATCAAAAGTTTCTCTTTTTGTCTCTGTCAAAATGCCTCTATGAACTGCTGTAGATACTAATATCCTTCTATGCATCCTTAAATAACTGTGACTATAAAATCCATAGCCTAGTTGTCCAGGTAATTTGCAGAAGATAGTAAAGGGCACTTCAACAGCATCCATATGTCAAGTCATAGCACTTAGGAAATCTCTTCCTGATGTTTTTTAGTAAAAAAGATGCATTCAGGTGTTTATTTTGTTTAATATAAAGCTTTTAAAACAGTCATACTGAAATCTTAAAATTTCTGTTAAATTATTTAAATGAATCCCATTGAGTTCAGAAGTAGGTTTGTAAGACACATCAAAAGTGCAGTTAAAAAACTAAAATCACCCCTTCAAAAAATGGAATTCATTCCACAGCTTCACAACATAATTTTCTTTTATTTTTTGTGTTTTGTCTTTTTTATGGATCTTTGCTTGAAGGAAGTAGAAACCATAATTAGCTAATTAAGGTTCTAAGGCTCAAATATTATTGACCTTTTCTTTTTTACAGTATTAGTTGGCAAGCATAAAAAAAATATAACCTGTCTTCTCCTCAGCTACTTGGGCCTCTCCAGGGCATGATGTCTAATTGCATTTTCAGAAATCATCACCCCTAGTAATCTGAACATAGGGCACATACCATTATTACCTCCTTCCATGGCATTTGCTGAGCTAGCAAGCAGAAAGCCACAAAACTGAGAAGGCTTGTCAATGAATACTAATTGTATAGGGACACATCTTTGCACTTACTCTCTCTACTGGGATATGAAGAGAAGGAAAATTGCATTTGTATTCCTGATACTTTTAGAGGCACTCGAACTTTTCTTAAACAAAGCAATCACCTCCCATCCTCTAAAAATGCCCTCAAACTATACATCAAAAAAACCCCTAGAGACACAGACAGATGTTTTTCTCCATTTATAGATCACCTTTGAAGAATCACTTTCATTCTGACTACTTCATTTGCATGTTTTTATAAAATAGTATTAAAATCAAGAGTTATATTACTGATGAAAGCTCAATAACATACAGCTCAGTATGCTGTTTAGGCACTGTATTACCTCTAAGGCAAGCAGGCTGTTTGTACTTAAGAGATTGTCTAACTTGTTGCAGAATCACCTGTAAATGCGTAGTAAACCCATGGAGCTTCAATCATTTTCTTATCTGCTCTGTTGCCCACAGGAGAGTCATTACTGCAGTATCTGCAACTGTCACAATAGTTAATATGATCTAGACATAGCTACTTGTTTACCCATTGATGTGGTGTGACAGTTTAATAATAACCATCACAATCACGGATATATAAGGCCAGAAATATTTTTTTACCCTATGGAGATGCTGTTTTAATACCAAAGGCATTGCATCCAGTCCTTTAAATTACTGCACTTCACTGGAGGCATTATAGGATATTTTTAGCTTTATCAGCAACCTAAAAACACATTGCTTTGTCTGTTTCCCAAAAGAGGAAGAAAAAAATGGCAAAGATTTTATTTTTTAAAATGAAATTGGATGTTCAATGGTAAAAAGTAAAACTGAAAGTTCTCCCAAAAGCTGAAAAACAAATAAAATCAGCTATTAGGATGTTAAATCCTAGAACATAAAATAAAAAATTGATGACACAAGGATGTACTATGACGAAAAATCAGAATAGTCTCCTGCATACTCAAATGAACTCATTTACTGCTACATTTACTCAGCATTTTGTCTGTTTTCTATCAGGTTCAGATTAAATGGATGATTTTTAGTCACAGTCTGGAAGGAAGCTTTTGTGGCCAAAGGGCAAGGTTCCTATGGGTACAGATTTGGACATTTTGTATGACTGATCCCAAATCTCCACACCCCACACGCCTTTTAATCAAATAGAATACTCAAGAGATGAGTAAATGTCAGAGTCAGACAGCCCTTCATTTCTCTTTCATAGCACGGTGAAGTAAGAAACTTTCGAACGGTAACAGAGGAGACCATTGCATTTGTTAAGCTCTTAATCTTAGTGTCAACCAAAGCCTCACCAGATGAAATGAAGTTTGTCTCTTGTAATTGTGTGAACATTTGTACTGTAGGAGCTCACTTGAGATACTGCAGTTGGACCTCATGTCTATCCGTGACTGGCACATTAAAAAGCCAAAAAGAAAGCCCTTGTGTGGCTACTCGGTGTGAATGAATTGACAGATCCATCCAGGAAAGAATTAAACTGAAGGCTTTAAATGAAAAGCCAATGAATTTCTAACAGGATTATACAGCAGCTTGAATCAAGTCTGTACAATACTGAGCTGAGAATTCAAAGAAAAATAAGAGAGGGCACAAAGTATTAGCATTTGTAATTGGCTAATGAGACTTCAGTGACAGGAATTTTGCAGCAGCAGCAGATTCTCACGTTGTTAGAAAGACTGAAGAGGATTTTAGTTCCTGTGCTTCACCAGTTGGCTTTAGTAGAAGACAAGTCCCCTAATGACAAGTTATATCTAGGTTTTTTCTGCTCCCCAAAACTTGCAGATAATTTTAGTCAAGGTATTTTCTTGGCTGTTCATGTGCAACTTCTGGCCTGAAGTCTGTAACAGTTTTAGATCAGTAGGAAAAAGGTTATTATCAGCTGATCAGCAAGCTGTATGGGAAAGCTTTCAGAACTTTCCTGAATAAGGGGATTTTCATACCCAGAATGTTTGTCTCCTTATACTTACTGTATGTCAAAAGTTAGTTTGGCGCTTTTTTCATAATGGTAGGAGTAGATTAAATAAAATATTCTATATAGAATTTTGCATACAAACCAAATCCTGGATGTCACGGAGGCACCCAAAAATGACCCCAAGCAAATGTAAGTTTAAATGAACTTGAATTCAGAACCAAAACCACAGAAACTAATGAAGCTTGGGGGAGTAATCCAAAATCAATCAGCACTCCAGCAACAATTAACAAACTGCTGGTTCAATGTATTAGTTGGGGATATTATACCTACATGACCACACAAGAATGTTGATGCATAGCGTGCATACACTCACTTGAAGAACAGCCTCTCTCACTCAAGTGTACCCAAAAGAAATAATATCTTGCCCAGGGAGGAGTGAGGGCTCACTCAAGAATGTATCCAGGAAACATAATCACTCACTGAGGAGAAGGTGAGAGGCCTCAATCCTGGGAAGTCTCCTTAGACAGAGTCCATGATCTAAGGGTAGGGCTCTGTTCACAGACCCACTGCTCTAAGAAGATCACTCAAAGGGAATCTTTGCCTGGGGCCCCATTTTGTAGCCAAGTCAGTTCTGGCTGTGGGCATTATGAGCACAGTCAAGAGGCTTCTCTGGGCCTGGGGTGCCTCATTTGCTGAGAACTCTGTCTATTAACTCAGGGTCTGCCCCTCTTGCTCCCCAGCTGGGGGCAGGTGTATGTGACTGGTGTCACTGTGCCATGGGGCGGGGCGGACATGACAGTTGGCATTGACCACAATGTGTAAGTGAAGACAGCTACAGTGTGGCAAAAAGGTGCTGAAGAGCCATCAACTGTTGCATTGAAAGCTCTGAAACTCATGGAGGTGTGTGCAGCTGCCACACTCGATGATACAATTACCAAGTTCAATGGGAAAATATAGCAAAGGGTGACAGAAATTAAGTAGTACAAGTTAGGAAGGAAAAACATACTTTCAGCCAGGATATAAAATGAGATGTTGATGAGGCAAAAAGATACAAGAAGGCTGTCATTTCAAGTATAAGACACACATTGTTCCAATTAATTTTTTTTTTTTTTAAAGTCAGATTTTCTCGCACAAGCTTTCAACCAGAAGTGTTTACCCTTCAGCTGTCATCTCAACTGACTATTCACATACTGTACTAAGCTACAAAACCAGCTCTCAGCTGCTACAGAACATCTTAACAGAGACTAGACCTTGGGCAAATGCACTGCCTCTCTGGGCAACCTGTTCCAGTGTCTTACCACCCTTATTGTAAAAAATTTCTTCTTCATGTCTAGCCTGAATCTACCTTCTTTTAGTTTAAAACCATTACCACACATAATGGTCTCGCAATGCTTTTTTCATGCAGCAGTTTTAGGGCAGATATCCCATGTTTTCCTCCTCCATCATTAGTCCAGGTTGATTCCTTTTGCCATTTTGCATTCATTTGCCTCCTGCCTCCCTCAAGCAACTCTGGTCTAACTCTTCAACATTTCTTAGACTAGCAGCTTCTCTCACAAGATGTTTTTTTGTCTTCAGTGAGATTCCTTGTCTGGGCAGCAGCTGCGGATCATTACTCTCTCATTACAATAAGTTGCAAGTAATCAAACCTGGTAAATGGAAACATATGCTGTTGTGTTCTGAAAATTGACATAATCCAAAATGCTGGAGTAACCTCACCACTGTACATTTTTTGAAAGTTGATGAGAGAGTACATATATTACTATAGATAATGTAAAGCTGTGGCCAGTTGTTTTTTCGGTTTTGTTTGTTTGTTTTTCATTTTTTCCTTTGTCCTCTCCCATGCTCCCAATTTTTCTGAGAATTTGTGATGATTGGGCCACTTGAAAAATGACAGTCACAAAACCTGTGCATAGGAAGCATATAAATGGTCTGTTCAGTTCTGAGAGGAACATTTAGCCAAGGCTGTTAAGGCTGTGTTTAGAAACGATTGAACCTGTCACTTTAAACTGTACCTACCTTCACTTTGACACTGATAAGGGAACTCCTGCTGCCTAAGTGTTTTAAAGGAAATTATTCTCTTGAGGAATGTCAGACCCTCTGCTTTAAATTTTGCTTCCCATGCAGTTTTAATGAAAAGTCTGTTTGCCAGGATTATATATATATATATATATATATATAAAAATACAGGTAATTCCTTTTCCTGTGGACATGCATACCTTGAAATTCACCTTGCAGTTACTATATTAAAAATAAGTGATGCTTCTTTTTCACAAACAGCTGCATCAAACTTGTATCTGGTGGCACATCAGCAAATAATCTTCAGTGAAGCCAGTGGCATGTTTCTGACGTTTCAGTGATATGAGATTGAGCTTCAGTAATTTTATTCAATGTCAGGCCTAGATGTTTAACAATTTTCACAGCAGTCAATCAAGCCTGTTTCTTTTTAGCTTTTTTTTTTTTCTTTCTCATTCTCTCTCTCTGGTGTAAATTTGGAACAATCCTCTCCGAATTCAGCAGAATTGTAACAGACCACTTTTGTGCTAGCTTCACTCTCTGACAACTGTGTTACAATAAGCAAATAGAGAATAAAAAAAACCCACCCTAAACAATGCTGACGAAGTACGATAGAGGCAGCCAAACTACTAAAAGTCAGAAACCCTGCCAGTCAGTGTGATGACAGACAACTATGACTATTACTTTTATTTTGCCTGATATATGGTCATTTTATCATGACCTCAGGTTACAGTTCTTGTCTAACTTTATACAGCTCTATATCCCTTTGTCATATGGAATTCTCACTGAGTTATTTGGGGAATTATTTTTTAGAACTCTGGTGGATTATGACTACTAATTTCAAAAAATAACAATTTGACACTGCTGTTTTTGTAAATAAGTGAATATTATGAAATAACACTAAATTTTCCTTAAAATTCCTGGTAAGGTATTGCATTGTTCATTTTTAATACAGTTATTGTACCATGGGCAATTTTTCTTCACATACATGGCAGATGTGTAATGTATTTTGCCATGTGATAGGGAAATGGAGTAGGTGATCTTTCAGGATGCCTATTTTTCATACTTCCCTATTCAAGAAAAAAAGGGGCTTCTTGGTATATGCACTAAATTTGCATCCTGTCTTCACTGTGTCTGCATTAAGATGAGGTAATATAGATATAATACAAACTTACGAAGAAATTCTTAAATATGTGTATTGCAAATATTTTGTAGAAAAGATCTGGAATGTTGCAATGTGCAGGTGTTACTTGTTTGTCTGTAGTATCGCTAAATTTTAACTGGCTTCATTTCTGCTCTTCAAAAGAAGATATATGTGATCTTTCATTACATCTTTTACATTTTCTAATTTCTTTTATAATTTGACAGGACAAGTGCTTTAATTCTTTAATTAAAATATGTTTTTTAATAAATTTTATTGGGTTGTAGACATTTTTCATTGTTAATCTTAGTTAAATGGATTTATTAAATGGTCCCTTGGAGTATGTGCATCCTCTCCAGGTTCTGCTCTTTCTCAGTGCATTAGAAATTGAGTCAGTAGTTTAAATGACCTAGTGTACTGAAAAGAAATATCTTTTCCAGAAAACTGATGGAGTGCATAAGCCACTTGCCTATGAAGTACAGTTTAGTCCTCTTTTTTTTTTTTTTTTACAACATTGCCGCTTTTTGTATCATAAAAAGATAGTGTGGTAAGAATGTCATGACTATCTGATTCTGGTACACTGCTTGAGGATATGTAACTGGAACTCGATCCTCTTTTAGCTGAAATCTGCTCTATTTTGTCATTCTTCTCTGCTGCTACAGGCAAAGGAAAGAACATAAAGATAACCATTCCACGTTGTATTTTAAATTCCTGACTTTTCTCTAGATTTTAAACTTTAGTGTGAAAAATTTGCTGCACAACACCTTTTCAGCAAAAAGCCTGTATCATGACCACAGAAATACTCAGAAACATTTTTGGTGCAATGACCTTTTGCTAAATCCAGGTGGTCATTCCAAAGAAACTAACTTCTTGGTCTTGTGTACTCCACTGCCTAAGTATTTTTCTCCAGGGCTGACCAGCTCTTCACTTTCAGCTGCTTCACTTTTTTTGGTATTCACAGAAAATCTAAAAGGGAATAATTTTCACTGAGCAGCTGACAGGATCAGGAAGTTTCAAGTTTATGAAAATCATAGCTTAAAAAATCCAGATCTGTCTAATGGCTGGTCTGCTCTTGTGCCACGCTTTTAATAGCAACCATTAACAACTGCTTACATGCAGGTGTAGAGCTGCTTATAGTGATCCTAACCATAGCGCTGTCACATGTGGTGAGAGCCTTGCTACATATCTGGAGGGACCAGATCCATGTTCTGAATCATAGACAGTGATATCTTGCTTTTTGGTTCTTCATAAACCTCAAAAGTGTTTTGTTGTTGTTGTTGTTGTTTTACTTTTTTTTTTCCCCCTGTAATAAGAATGCTTCTGGTTCATGTGTGTGTGGTTTGTTTGTTTGTTTGTTTGTTAATGATGGGAAAAAGAGAAGATTGTTTCCCACATCAGGTCAAAGTCATCCTGTTCCATGGGCTTCTGTCAAGCCAGGGGCATAAGGATTTCAGGGACAGCAGCATCCTAGAAGTACTTGAGCTGCCAATCTTCAATTTTTAACTAAAAATAGAAAACAAGATAAAGAAAACTTTATTTAAGTGTAATTGAATGAGACATAGTCTGGTGAATGTTCTGTCTCTGGTATTCATGCCTTTTTTAAAATACATTTAGTTATTAAATAGTAGTTATATATAACTTTAGTTTCTAATAATGTTTAGTTATAAAACAGTTAATATATTAAAATATACTCCTGTGGTACCCTCTTTATAGAGATATTTGAAATAAATCAACCAAATATATGTCAGTTGTAGCTTTTAACTTTCAAAGTGAAATAAGAAGTTCACTATGAGAATTAAATGAAAGTGTAACTTTCAAGTGAAAAAAAATTTGCAACCGTTTTTATTGCTGTCAGTGTTAACATTCCAGTATTGTGATGTAAGAATGCATGGTATTAAAAGAGTAAATAATTAAATTTTTTTTAGATTAAAAGCCATAAATTTTAAAAAGTATTTTTGAAACTATTTTTGAGCTTTAGGCCTCATAGTTTCAGATTTTTCTTAGTAATCTTGAGAGACATATTTTTAAGTAAACTTTTATGCATTTGCAAGAACCTGAGGTTTAAAAATGCATTAAATTCAAAAGATTCAGAATGAAATATCTAGTAGTGGCAACAATGTGCTTTTAAGCTCTTATCAACATGTCTCATGCTTGTAAAACTGTCTTAGGACTTTTCATGCTGGAAGCAGAGACTGTTAGTGAGTTTTGGATTCTAAAACTTGCATCTTTAAGGTAAAATGCAGTTAAAAGGTGTTTGTGACACAGTCCTGAAATGAAGATTCACTCTCCAACATGTAATTTGCCAAAAAACATTTTTCTTTGACCTTTTGGGGTCTATAAGGTATCAAGAAAATATGAACTTCTGTGAACTTCCAGAAAACAACAAAGAAGCCTGACAAGCCTAGAGCACTGCAGCTGCTGAGTTCCTTCATCGCCCAGTTGAAAGGCTACATAAAAGAATGGTTTCTGCAGCTACACGACAGGCAGGCCTTGCAAGGCTTTTGTGATCCTTGATCTGGAGAAGTGCGCATATTTATAAGGATAGCAGATGAAGCAAGATTTACAGGATCAAGGGTGTGTACTCCTGGCTTGGTGGTCAAACTACAAGGGCTGTAGTTTAGCTATGATGCCTCTCCATTTTTTTTCCTCTATTCTTAAAAAACTCTGAAAAGTAGCATAAAATTCAGAATGGTGATAAAGTTTTTGACCAATTCTCCTTTGATTACTGTTTAGAATATCTCCTTTTTTTTTTTTTTTTTTTCTCTAGAGATCAAAATACTGTTTTCAAGCTATGCAGAATAAAGAACAAGTAATGCAAACTCTCTTGTGACTCTTGAGCTCACTGCACTCAGATTAATCCTGGAATCAGAAGCCCAGAAGATAACTTTTAGGTGACTGGATCAGCACACAAATCTGTGCAAAATGGTCGTATAAGTCTGGGTTAGTACAAGTTTAGGACATCATGCTTCCTTTTGCTGAATATTTCAGTCTCTGTAGTTCACTACTCAAACTTCAAGTCTATGAATACTCAAAAACCCCTGAAATCTTGAGAAATAATATCTTAATAGCAGAATCATACATTTTATAGTAACAGATTGCATCATGGGTTTACATCAAAGGGTAATAATTAAAGGTGCAAATAACTCTAGTTAAGTCTTCAAACCAATATATCACATTAGGGTTTGTAATTACTTTCATAAAATGCGCCATGCAGTGCCATTTCTTGACTTCTAATACATCTCTGCTTGGTTAGCTGTTCTGTCTCCCGTCAGTGGAGGGAAATACTCAAATATTCCTTACAATAGCTAGACTTATATAGTAGGTGTTATAATAGCACAGAATATAACTGTCTTTCCAGGTGACTCTCTTTTCTAGGTTTAGGCTGTTTTCATTTGGATCTGAGTTTACTGTAGCTTCTGAACTTGCTTCCGGGATCCATATGTCAAAGGCAATGTGGGCCAGAACAGGGATAGAAATAAGTATCCCATTCATATTAAAGCAAATCTGACTAAATGAATTTTATATAGATTAACCTTGTTAGGTAAACCATCCTCAGACTGACAGATTTAGGAGTTTTTGGTGTGTGTGTGGTGAGGGGTGGACAGGCGCAAGTAATTCAGTCAATAAAAGTAAAGATGCTCCCTATTTCTGCACAATACTATTATATCTGAGACTCAAATGAATTCTGGTACTTGAAAGCAAGTAGTGAAACTGGGTCATTCTGAGGTGAAACTGCTTATCACCTTCATTGTTCACTTCTAAAAGCACTAAAATGAATCAACTTTTATCTTAGTTTTATATCAGTATTTCTATGTTTAACATTAGTTTCTGTTTTACATGGAAGGAAAGATATAATCTGGATACATTTTAAGAGACTGTCTTCATCCTGGTGGCTTTTTTATGTATGCTTCATTTACAAGTAATCAGTTTATCACTGCTCAGAACAGTGAGGGATCATGCCAGATCATCAGTGTACAGATGAGTTTAAAAGAGATTATTTGAAAACTGTCGGGTTGGATATTTAGTTCAGAAAAATGACAATGGGAGTTGCAGAGAATAGTAACAGTCCTATCATAGAGTGACCAATTGTGAAGCTGCTCTAATATTTCAAAGTAATAGCAAATTATGGAATTAATTTAAAATCACAGAAAAAAAATATGGGAGTTTACAGAAGCATACATCAGATCAGGCAGATAGATTTAATTTACTCTTTATTTATGACACATACATGTCTCTCTATAAAATATTCTATCTATCTTAGAGAAATGAGTGTACTGGAGTATAGCTAATTATGTCTATTGTGGGCAGAATATATCATGTGTGTGCAAATAATTCCAATTTCAGATGTACAAGTCAAGACTGCTAATGCAACATCCTGTCACATCAGTAAGAGGGTGTAAAAGATGGGTTTGGCTAGCAGAGCTTCATTTTGAACAATTTAAAGAATTCTTCCAAGACACATGGGATTTGTGCTCATGCATTTTAATAACCAAAAGAAGACCTGAAGTTAGTAGACTAATTCCTCTAGAATTCTTCTACGGTCCAAGGGACCACCTCCACTTGGGAATGAAAGGACCACCCGTTTAGGCTGGATGAATTGCCACTTGTAGTTCTTTATTTTTTGAATGACTTGCAGAAGTAGGCTAAGATAGCCAGGCTCCTAATCATGGGCATCTTATTTAAAATTGCCTGAAGTTCAGCTTGCAGGGCAGAGCCACTGGGCACAATAGTCTGTGCCGTATTTTGTGCAAAAGGGTGTGCAGAAGGGGCCAGCAACTCTGTTGGAACCAGCATAGCTGGGCTTCACAGTGGGGTGATGAGCCATCGCACAGTCCTCAGCACCAACTGGAACAACTTCCCCTGTAACATCTGAGGCCTTGGCTCAAACTGAGCCCCTGAGTGAACTCTGTGGTTCTGGGGTGAGTCCAGCAAAGGGCTACAAAGATGTTTAAAGACCTGGAGCCTCTGATAAATGATCGGAAGCTGAGAGAGCTGGGACTGTTCAGCCTGGACAAGGGAGAGCTCAGGGGGATCTTACCAATGTGTACAAATACCTGATGGGGCAAGTAGGGAAAATGGAGCCAGATTCTTCTCAGTGATGCCCAGTGACAGGAGAAGAGGCAATGGGAACAAACTGCAATACAACAAATTGCATTTCAACATAGGAAAATCATTTTTTTACAGTGAGGGTGTTCAAACACTGGAACAGGTTGACCAGAGAGTTTGTGGAGTTTCTGTCCTCAGAGGTGTCCAAAATCTGACTGGACATGGTCCTGAACAAGGTTTTTTAGTTGACCTGCTTTGAGCTTGGAGGCTGGACTAGATGAACTCCAGTGGTGCCTTCCAGCCTCCACGCAATTTTGTTATTGTCCAAAGTTTAACAGGATAGATTTGAACCTCTGACAAAAAGATACTAAAAGGAGGTAAGAGACCACAGTATATACTCCCTTTCACAAACTTAGCAAACATCATCCTAAAAGATACATAATTTGAGTTTGTTTGTTTGTTTTTTCTTCACACTATCAATATATAAGGAAAGTTCAGAAACTACTCTGGACATCAACTGCTGGAATTTTCTCAAAAAGTATTTTAAAATGAAAAAAATCTAATTAAGTCAAACCATCTTGCTGAATGGTCTTCAGTTTTCATGCACTTCTAAAGAAAACAGAGATATGTCTCTGACATATCTAACACACAGATTTCTGACAGAAATTTGCATAGTTTCTACCTGTTTCATGGTGGGTTTTACAATTCCCACACTTCTAAATCCCATAGCTACAGTACAACAAGATCACTTAATGCTGCACATTTCTTGTGCAAGAAACTTGTTAGTTTGGACTGCTTTCACAGGGAAGAGGGACACAAGTTAGTAATCCTGAAACCCAGAATCCTAGACCGCAAGCCCTGAACTGGGGATCCCTATGTCTCCAGTGAGACCTCTCTGGGCTGTCCTTTGGAAGTGAAGACATACAATAAAATTCTCAAGCAATGTTCTCCTAAGGAAATTTGTTGTGTCTTGAAATGTGTCTTGTGTCTTGTGTCTATGAAATGCAGGTTTGATTTGAGAATAAAAAATGTTTGCTTTGCAAAAAATTATATTTTTCATTGTTGTTAAATGATAAAGACAATCACATTTGCCACATCTCACATAATAGGTTTATTTACTTACCAAATTGTATTTATTGAGAAGTCTAGCTGTATGACACAGATAAGTTTTAGTAGTGGTATTTCTAGGTGGCTATAATTCAGTTTATGGCAAGAGTTAAACTGTAGTCCTTTCCTGCTCTAAAATATCTTAAAGGAGAGGAGAATCCAAAAAGAAGGTGCATTCTATTGGCATCAGTTAAAGATAAATGAAAGGACTATTAGAAAGGCTTACAGTATTCTTATGCATGTTGGTATATTTTTTGAGAAGCTTATAATGAAGCAGAGAAAAAATTGTAAGAATATGACTCTTGGACAACTAACTATACTTTAAATTTTACTGGAGTAAAAGGTCACGTTAACCTACGGCAATAATTTTGGCACTGAGGAATTCAAGAAATTTATGTACAGAGGAAAACAGAAGTGTTTGGCTGTTGAACTTAACGGAAGAGCTGTTAATTCTGTAGTGTATAGAAGATAGTGTCAGCTCTGAAGTACCATGTTTCATTCAAGTAGGGGACTGAATTAGCAGAAACCAATGATATACATATAACTTTCTAACTTTGAATCCCTTTGTTCAGACAGCTGGAGCCCAGCCTTGGGCAGGGGGAAGGCTGCAGTTTGGGTGTGGAGCAGAATGTGCTGAGGGAGGACTCAGACGGGGAACAGGCACAACTTGCATTGCAGGCTGAGCAGCAGCTTGAAACTGAACCTGGCTTCTAGAGACTTAAAAATCTCTGTTATGTGAGGTGTAGCTAGAGGAAGAGGGAAGTGACTACCTGACCAAGAAGTTACCTTGGATATAAACAACAGAACTGCAATATAATTAAAGTTATACTTCAGAAATTAGGAATTGAATAGTATTATTTTTCGATTTGGTTGTCTGCCTTCTTCTCTCCCTTAGTTAAATGCTATTAGGTAAACTGATTGGTTAGTATTTGTGAATAGAGAAAATCAGGTCACTAAGATTTAGCTTAAGTTTCCGTCACCTTCTAGGTGAAGATACAAGCCACTGTTTTGTCAGCAGACTTTTATTTACACTTAGGACAAGTTGCTGCCAATCCAGCTCTGAGAGGTGAGTAATATATCTGGATCTTCTGCAAATTGCTAAGCTCCTTAGTTCTCATTAACCTGTTGATGTATTGTGTTCCTTTTAGAGATTTTTGGGACAATGGGTAGACTTGCAGAGAAATTCTATGAACAGCAGCTAGTTACTTAACCTCTACCAAAAAGAATGGGAGGTAAGAGTGTTTGAAAATCTCCCTGATGTTTATTTGTGACTAGCAAAATTTGTATTAAAAATCTTAGAAAAAACATCCAAAAACCCCGAAGACACAGTTTTCTCCTTATAAAGAACCAGCAAGGGTCTCTGAGCTTTAAAACTTTCTTAAAGTTTAAATTAGAATTTCGACTACTGCAGAACTTTTGAAATTACTTTATCTGATATATAATTCCAGTAGCTCAATGCCAGTAAAAACGCTAATTATTACTGAAGTCCAAATGTAAGTTGAGTTTGTGAAATGCAATAAAGCGAGATTTTCTAAGTATTTTTGTAATGTCTTTTTGCAAATGTCATAAAATTTTAAGATACTAATAATTCTACTACTTGACAGCATTATGAATTATGAACAAAGCATATTCTCCTTTCATTTCCCTTTTGAAGGATGTTTTTAATGCAAGTAATATGCAAAAGTTTCAAGTTCTTACAATACAGTTTCCTTGGTCAAACTGGCTTTAATAAAATCAAGGCAAGTCCACTCTGAGCTTCCACAGAGTCATACGTTGGACATAAATGAGAAAAATAAATTGACAGAGAGAGGATGAAAGTAAAATGAGTAGATATTTTTAATTAATGACAATTATACTATTGCTGTAGTTTGCAAGAAACATGCAAAAAAGGGAATAAAAAACCAGTGGTTTTGTTGTTAGCTTTTTAAAAAAAATTTTGTACCAAATAGTCTACCAAACATTTGACCCATGACAGTGATGGTACTAATGCCTTCTGATGTCTGTGTTAACCTATTTATTTCAATTAGACCTGTTATGGGCCAGATAGGGGCTCAAGTTCATTTATTTATGTGTGCACTTTTCAGTTTTTTTAAAAAAGTAAATTAGCATACAAAGCACTGAACAAGCTTTATGCCTCACAGAGAATGCTAATGGGCAGGAGTGAAGAGGCTGGCATTTTTCTGTCTGGTTCAAGAACAATGGGAACGTCTATTTCAGATCTGAGGACAACAATGACTAGATTCTAAAATAGATTTGTATTCCTTTTATTTCTGTCTGAAAACCTAGTTGAGTTTAAGCTGTGCACCTGACCATTTTTATTCAAGTATTCCTCACCTTCCTCCACACTAAAAAAAGCATTGTAATTTCAAGTGTTTCTAAGTTAGCTGCCTTGGATTGGCAACTAATCTTTCTGTTTCTTTCCAGGACTTAGGATATACTGTCAGATTCAGTATAAAGGAATGCCTTTTCTTGCAATGAGACACTGAGCAATGTCTCTAAATTCCCAGAACACAAAAGCCTCTGACCTTCCCTCTGTCTCCAGTAATTTATCACCACTTTCCCCACCATCCCACCAAGAACTTTTGGGTACTCCAGACTTCTTTTATTCTGAGGTAACATGGCAAGAAAGCAAGGAACAAAAACTTAGGAAAAGAAACTTTTCATCACTTACCCATCTCACTTGAATCTCTTGAGAGTTAGCCAACTGACTGACACTTCCTATCTCTCATTCAATTTTCTCAGCATTTCCCTTCAGACAGAAGTCGCATATTCACTTCCCTGTATGATACAGACTTTTGCTGCACCACTGAGCAACTCCAGCCATGAATAAAGCACCATTGCACAAGGAGCTGAAAAAACACAGATCTAAAAGATGATTTCTAACTCCCTGCAAAAAAACCAAAACCAAAAACAAACAAAAACCCCAAACAAACAAACAGAAAAACCACCAAAAACCAGATGAGGACCCGAACAACTAAAAGAATTTTGTAGACTTTTTACTTGGTTTTGGATACTTTGCAGAAGCATGTATTTTGTACTTTGGAGACGATAAATGAAACCTTTTACTTGAAAGGGGGTCCAAAAAGATATTCACGAAAGAAGAATGAAACAAAGTCATAACTAAGAAACTGCAAAAGCAGTGTTGTTTTGACTGAAATAGCTTGAACTAATCACAGAAAAAAATCAGACTACTTTAGAAAACAGCCTTGTTACAAAATTAGACTAAAAATTTGGCCTAATCTTCCCAAAGACATGCAACAAGTTAGACATATTCATTTTCCATGTATTATTAAAGCAGTCTTATTTTAGTGATTTGATAATAAAAGAATGACTGACATAATGTTCCTCACATTCACTCCAAGGTTTCCACCTGAAGGACTGATGATACCCTTAATGTTTCCCATGTTAACACGTAAAACTTCGATAAGACTTAAGAAATAAATCATTAGTTTGTGGTTTTCAGAACTTAGCATTAAGAATCCTTTCTTTCTGTTGAATCGGTAATATTCTATTTTATTTTGTGTTTTTATTATGTGGTCATTTGCTGTATTATACAATCAATATTTTCAGAAACCTTTGAAAGTATTTCTTTGGAGAACTTGTCTTTGGATAAATTCCTTGAGCTCCTGATATGCAATTCACATCCATAAATGAGCAATTTGCTGCTTCTATATGCTGGTAACTATCTTTCCTTTCAAGAGCTGCGTCCTAATCTTCTCCCTGCTCTGGATGATTTGAGTCTCTCCTTGTTATTTCTTCAGACTTTGAAAAATGCAAAATGTTCTTAGTGCCACATGACTGGGTTTGTAGTCAAGAGAAACTGCAGAGACACTAAACCAGAATAGTGCAGAAAGGGTTATCAACAATAAGCATGCAATGTATATCTGTATTGTTTACATTTAAACATGCTTTCAGTATGAAGTTCAAAATGGATGGTTTAGGACAAAATGAAGTTCCCAGTGTGATATAGGCTGATCACAATCTGTCACAACAACTATAGACAGTCTTAATTACTTAGTCAACTTGCAGGAGAATTCCGGAAGGGGGAAAAATTAAATCAAAGCCTGGCAATACTTGGAATATGCTTTAACAATGAAGAGTAAATTATCTTGACACCAGTAATGTGAAGCTTAGAAGGAGATGAATTAGCAGTAAATTAGCAATTAAAATATTTCTTTTCACATTAAAGTGTTATTAAAGTTGTTTGTTGTTTTGATACAGAATGAGGTTTTTGACATATCTATTATGAAAAATTCATCATAAATATTATAGCTTTCAGTTCAAGACTGGTATGAATTTGATTGTTAACCTTCCTTTCAGATTTACTCATAAATGCTTTTTAAAATATTTATTTCCATTAACATCTTTCAGGGCTACTGGGATTAAGCTTAGGTCAAGCAAGAGATTTGAGGGTTTGATCTGATTATCATGAGACCTGTTTAGTTTCTGATAATTTGTAGTAGATCTAACACAGTTTCATAATCTCTCAGACTGGAAGAAAGAACAGCCTGTGACAAAGTAAATTCAAAGTTATGATTTAATGACCCAGTAGATATACTATGATATCAGTTCCCATTTTCATGCCTGGAAGAACAAACAGGTATTTCTGAATACCTAAAGTGTTTATAAATTCTAACACACTATGTATGCCTCAGTTAATATTGTTTTAATATCATAAAGCTGCCCTGCAGTGAAAATATCCATTTCTGTGGCAGCATACTGGAAAATTCTAGTCAAAACCAATTATCTATGGTTATTTTCAAGCTTGTAGATCATTCGTTATTAATGGATGAGTTAATTAAATTAATTTCACTGCAAATGTTGAGACAGAGTGATTCCTGTTGAGGTGATATGCCAAGATATGCCAGGAGATGTCTGCTTCTTCATTAATTTTCTCTTGATTGAGGTTAGGTGAATCCCTCTGAGAGTCTCCTAGCAAGCCTTAGTCCTTTAGGTGAGAATCAATTTCTACTAAAGGCAGTCTTGTGTGTAGCGGTGATTTGTTTTTCTCTTAGCTCAAACAAGAAATTGAGAGTTACATTAAGCCTTCCTACATACTGACTGCATTTAATTTGCTAAGAATGAAGATTAAAGCTGCCTCCTTGTGCAAAATGCATCAGGTGCTGCTGCCCTTGTGTTTTCTCATGAGTGGAATAGATTTTACAAACCTGACCACTGGGTGCATATTTTAGGTTTTCAGTAGCTTCCGTTTCAAGAACAGGTAAGTGGAAGCAATGCAAATTTTTATTAACAGGAGAGGAATTCTCCTGAGCTCCAGCTGCTCCAGGCCATCAGGAATGTCTGAGCAGTGCTGAGCATGTATCTCATGATACCTTTTAGAGAGCCTTCACCACTTAAATTTATCAGCTTGCCTTGTACAACTAGGCAATATGACGTAATCATTTTTTCGTATGTTTCTCCATTCATCAAGAAAGGCACACTGACAGCAATTTGATTAGATGTTGAAATACTTTTCAGTAGTGACCAGAACTGGAGATGTGCATGGTGGCAGAAATTTTTTTTTTTTTTTTAATTATGACTAAGGGTTTTCACAGAGGATGCTGGAAGTCTGACTATCTGACAGAAAAAGGTCTTGTTATGTGGTCCTCAGTCAATACAAGAAGCTTTAACTCTTGTTTGTCAATAGAGGAGAAAGTTCCTTTTTTTTTTTTCCTGATCTTTCTCCGGCATACAGACTGCTGGAGAAATATTGCCAAATAGGCCACACAATAAGATCAGTTTTGGTAGCATAATTCTCTTGTCTCACAGAATCACAGCATGTTTGAGGTTGGAAAGGATCTCTGGAGAGCATCTGGTCCAACCCCTCCTGCTCAAGCAGGGCCACCTAAAGCTGATCACCCAGCACCATGTCCAGATGACTTTTCATTATCTCCAGGGAGGAACATTCCACAAGCACTCTGGGTAGCCTGTGTCACTGTTCAGTCACCCTCTTCACAAAAAGCTCTTTCCTGATGTTCAGGAGGAACCTCCTGTGTTTCAGTCTGTGCCCATTTCCTCTGGGCTTGTCACTGAGCACCACTGAGAAGAGCCTGGCTACATCTTCTTTACAACCTCCCTTCAGGTATTTGCACATATTGCTGAGATCCCCTCTGAGCCTGCTCTTCTGTCAGCTGAAGTCACAGATCTTTCAGACTTTCTCCATAGGACAGAGGTGCCAGTTCCTTCACCATCTTTTTGTCTTTTTGGCCTTTCACTGAACTCTCTCCAGTATCTCTATGTCTCTCTTGAACTGGGTAGCCCAGACCTGGACACAGGACTTCAGGTGTGGATTCATCAGTGCTGGCAATATAATGAAAACCATTTTTGTTTCAATAACAGTGAAATGGAACTGATGGTGAATCGATTTGCACATGGCCAGAAAAGAAAATCCTGTCAGGGCGACAGGATGCCAGTGGCCCCCTGGAGACATGAGTGAGTGTCAGAGGCTCCACCGGGTAGGTGATGGCAGGGCGGTTTTGGTGTGAGCTGTGGCTGGGGCAGCAGGAGGGTTCTGCACGAGCTGTGACCGGGAGCCCACTTGCCACTTCGGAAGGGGGCGGGCTGCCATGGCGGGACTGCCATGTGGTGGGACTGCCACGTGGTTGGGTTGTGCTCTGTGTCCATCGCTTTGTGGATTCTTTCATGATTGTCGTTGGTGGTGTTTGTTCATTTTTCTTCGCTGTTCTGTTCAACTGTTCTTATCCCAACTCACGAGTTTTGTGACTGTTTTCTGCTTCTCCTCCCCATCCCACTCAGGGTGAGGAGGAGTGAGCAGGCAGCACATGGTTTCAGTTGACAGCTGGGGAGGGGCTGAGGCTAAACTGCAACATTTGAATGTATTAATCTGTTTTTACTTTATAGAGGAGAACCAACAGCCAGATTAAATTCAGAAGCTGATTTGGGAGTCTCTATTGCATCTACACAAATGTGATGAATTAAAGGATTATCTGTGACAATATAGTTCTGGCACTTGCTATTTTTTCCATTATTTGGAAAAAAATGTTCTGTAAGTGTATCCATTTTGCACAAGATCTCTTTGGGATCTTTATGCTATTTTTACATCGTTGTCTGCCAAAAACATAAGAGGAATGTAAAATAATTTACTACTTCTTTAGAAACCTAGCAAGGGTCTGTGGGAACCATTTATTTGCTTAACAGCATACTACAGCAGAAGTGGTCATAAAATTAAGTGAACAACTGTATTAGCCTTCATCACAGTTTGTAGATGAGGAATTTCACTGCAGTTTTAATCATATGACGTGTCTCTGTGTTCACTTTGAATTACATATAGATGACCTCTTTTCACATAACTGTGAAATCAGGAAATAGTACATAATGCTGTCATATCAATTCACTAGAGAGGCAAACTTAACATCTGCTTTTGGATATTGTTGCCATAGTCTCAATTAATATAGAGGTGCTGTAAACACGGAAAGTAACCATACATGGAAGACATATAGAAGTGTCAGGTTTTGAGATCTTCATTGAGAGAACATGTACTGTTGCTTTAAATTGCAGTCAAAATATCTGAAATTAAGGTATGGCATGCCTTTTCTGGTAACAAAGTTTTCCGAATTATGTTAGAAGAATATGATTCTCTTACAGAATCACATGATTTTTTTAGTTCACTACTTATATCCCAAAGTATCATGCTTGAATTACAGGCTGTTAATTTCACCTGAATTAGAAAATCACCTTACCGTCCAGGTCCACTTTTAATGTCAAGGAGTCTTCAAATTTTCCATTCATTTATTTTTATTTATTCAGCAACCAGATGCATTTAGTTTTAAAGCTTATTAATTCACTATCATTTAGGGACAGCAATATTAATCAATTAAAAATCCACTGTAGGTAGTAAAAGCATTTGCTCATTCAGATTGTTTAGTGGTTTTATTAAAAACTATTTTTAACTTTTTAATAGGAATTTATATATGAATTTGCCCATGTGAATGTAGATAACATTTAATGAAAGTAAATCTCCCAAACACTTAACTTAGATAGGGAGTCATTTAATGAGCTTCTTATAAAACCCAGGCTACTTAGCATAAATAATCACATTATGATTTATTGCACTTTTGCGTAGTCAAGGAAGCAACTCAAGAAGTGATTAATAACTTTAATTTCTTTACAAAGTAAATATTTTCACATTTTAAAAAACCCAGTATATTCTTACATTGATTGTTATAATTGTTTTCATAATAGTGTCACGAATTCCAACCAGTCTTCTATCTTGGTCTTTAAAATAAATTACTTCAATAGATAAAAGCAGGGAACTGCATTGGAATAATGGATGTTATGAAAAAAGAATAGACACAGTCACATCCATTTAGAGAAGCTATACTAGTACCTGGAATACAAAAATAAGAAATAAGCCCAAGTAATTTGCTCTCATGGATATGCGATACATTAACAGCCAGCTTAAGGCATCTGAAAATAACCATCTCCTACAGAAAAACCATGCTTGTGGTAGCTGGAGGTGTTTCTTGATTGCATTCCCCTAGCTATAGCAACTGCACATTTCATAGAGGCTTCTTATGTAAACCAGAAAGCTTAATAAAGTTCTTCCTTAAAGATTTCAGAGTCACAGAACTGTTGCTGAGTTTGGAAGGTATGTCTGGAGATCATCCAGTCCAATCCCCCTGTTCAAAGTAGGGACATCTAGGGAGTAGATTGGTCACGACTGTGCTCTATTGTATTTTTAGCATGTCCAAGGATGGGAGTCTCCAAACCTCTCTTGATACTGGTTCCAGTATTTGACAACTTGCATTGTAAAATGTTTACTTTGTGTTTAGAGAGAACTTTCTGTATTTCAGTTTGTGCACGTTGCTTCTTGCTCTTTCACTGAGCATCACTGAGAAGAGTCTATCTCTATTTTCTTTGCACAGCCCCAATTGATATAAATGTACTAATGAGATGACATTGAACCTTTTATTCTCAAGGCTCAACAGTCCCAGGTCTCTTAGCCTTTCTTCACGTATCAGATGCTCAAATCCTTTTACCATCGTCATGGTCCTTCACTGGATCTGCTTTGGTACGTCAACACCCAAAAGAAGCACCTAGAGGGCTTGCCATTGTCTATGCTTTTTGCCAAAATCAATCAATACTGTACAGGCATTTTGTGCTTCCTCATTTTCAAACATTTGAGTCTGAAGTAGGTTATTGTTATTCAATTTTTAAAAGTTTAGGTTTTGTTACATGCGATGCTTCCGGAAGGCACAAGTTACCAAAACCAACTTTAAATCTCCATAAGCAGCTTTATTTTGGTATTATTATTATTTAAAATATTATTAGTGGTTTTAAAGAATAGCTCAACATCAATCTATGTCAATTAAGCATTTAGTTTATATAGTGCAATTTACAGTTATGTTATCATAGATTCATACCTCTGTAGGTACTGATTTGACTTGGAAGACATGTTTTAAACCACCTATCTTCTACTATAAATAGTGAAAGAGTGAAATAGACTGACATAATGGTAAGTAACATATGCATTAAAAACTTTGATAACAGCAATCCTACACTGTCAAGTAGCTGTAATTGGCCTGTTATGCCTTTTCTTTCACCAAATGTGCTAGCTATGTCCAATGTTTCTTAAATTATTCAGCAGTTGAAGGCATACCTCTAGTGAGCTAAATTCTAAATCCCTAAATATTAATTTATGACAAGGATCATCAACTTTAGCTCAATTTTATTTCAAATCCCAAAGTGTGCATCAAAATTTCAATGAATATTTCTAGTGCTAATTACTCAATTTCTATATTTATAAGAGAACTGGCATCTCATAAATATCACATTGTGCTATTATCTCCATATGGACCTGCTCTCTCTAAATATAGAAAATCAGCAGTTGGCACTAGAAATATTCATTAAAGTTTGAAGGTAGATAAATAACAAGTAGGAATGCCATTTATTTGTTACCATTTACAAAGCAAAGAACATCTAACTGCTTCTTATTTGATTAATGTGCCCCATACCACCACTTACACTAAATACTTAATCTGACTGAACTACTACAAGATAAAATTCTTACTAGTTAGTAAGAAAATATGCTAGTGGCTTGTTAGTTTTGGCATGGTACAGTACCTTATTCAGTTTTGGTTAGCCTCATCTCTAATGTCAGGATTGCAAACCATCTTAGATGTACTTTTTTTTCCCCCAAGTCTAGGACTGTTTTTTTTCAAATAGACAAAAAAGCCCCAGTATACCAGGGGTATACTTTACATCAGGAATGTTGTTTCTTCCTTTTTTTATGAGAAGCTGTCTCTCAAGTCAATGAAGCACCTGTACTGAGAGCTGAGTCAGACTGGAAGGTACAAAAGTGAGAAAATTGGCTTAATTATACAACATAATCTCTCCAAAACACATTCTCATGATCATTTCTGTACCACGAATAATCTAGCTAGTTTCTGTTTGCACATATTAACTATTGCTCATTTGGTGCTGCTCTACTTCCTATGTAAAGCAGATGATATGAAAAGTTTTCAATACCTGTCCAGATATCAGTCTTATGTATAAAGATGACTGAGTACAAAACTGTAATTTTCTCTAAGAGCATTCATGTCTCCCCTTGCACCAGAGCTCGGGGCATGTGAAAAGTCAAACCAGAATGTGTAAAACAACCTAAACCAAGGGGATCTTAGGGTTAATAATCTGCCTTTCCTAACCTTTACCTTTTCTTCAACAGTGCTTTGATTTATGATTTGGATGTCTTTCCATGTAGCCTCAACTATTAGTGATAAACTGGAAATACAAAACTATTCTTTGCTAAGCAACTCATTTTTCTTTAAGTGTACATGCAACAGAAAACATTAAAAAGAAGTATTGATTTTATACATTCTTGTTCTTGGAAATTAATTATTCGTTATGAAAATAGGGATAATGAAATATATAGAAAATCCTATTGTAATCCTAGACTGATTATCATCCTATCTTAAGGTATGTTTTCTTTTTTTCTCCCCAGTGGTAGGGCTTATCATACAGATATTCATGTGTTTCTGCAGAAATCATTCCAATTTATATCAGTTCCACATCTCATATAAGTCAGTATATATAAATGGCATATCACTGCTTCATTTAGATTAGACCTGATATTTTTTTCTAGTTTTGTGTAAAATGTGCCATACTGACACATCTTTTGGAACATGGGGATGGTCTGCTCCTGTGTGTTTAAGATTTTGTTCTTCAAGAATGTCCAGCTTTCCTGGAATCCTTTGCCCTTCAGGACTTCCTCTCAGTGGAATCTGTCACCCAGTCTCCCAAAAAATAATAATACAAGCTTTGCTACAGATGTCTGTGTTAAATTTAACTGTGTTTTATTTGTAATTGACTTTTGCTTTCTGAAGGGCTACTTTACGGCTCATATCTGACAAAGCATAATACTTGAACAAAGAAAACTTTTCCATACAATGATTTTATTTCTATGACTTATCAACCTTATTCATGCATGCTTAATATTCTCAACAGATATTCTCACCTCAGCTTTTGAGAATATGTAACATGCTCAGCATTTTAAAGTAGGATAAGCAGAAAAAACTTCTAAAATGGAGAAAAATTAAGCACTTAGTACCGGAATGTGAAGCTAATCATATTTAAAGCAGGTGGTGACAATAAAGGCACTTTTGCTGGCTGAACTAAGAGTAGAGTCTACTCCAAAGGAATTGGTACATTGGATATGCTTTCAAAAGCTTTGGAGTGTGTAATGATGTATAGACCTACAATGTATGGCAGCACTGTCCTCAAAATAAGGATAAACCTTGATATAACTTAACATTACAACTTTAAAGTGAGTAAATACTTAGAAGCATTGTATAACTTTCACCTTTACCTGTACTTCATGCTGTTGACGTTAAAGTACTTTATTGTGCATCAGATAAGACTGCCCCTTGACTTTATTTAAAATTTATTGTCTTTCTTTTAATGCACTGCTGAAGGTGAATAGATGTCAAGAATGATACATTAGCTAATGTTGAAATGTATTCATACTGAGAAATTGAAGGACAGTTAGTTAAATGCAGCTGGACGGCAGGAAAATAAATGACAGAGTTCTCAGAGTGTCACTTAGAATTTCATGGTTGTCAGTCATCAGAATAAATTTCAGTGTGCCTATAATGGGGACTCTAATTATATACGTAACAGGAAAGCTGGTTTCCTGTTTTGGCTCTTAAATTAACCAAAAAAAATCTTTCAGTATTAACTCTTCCTATAACATTTTCATATACATAGGACTAATCTGTACTAAGCTTATTGTACATGAGCACTTTAATGCTATGGATGCTCATATTTAAAGTACTGCTTCAAGTCCATTATAGTTTAATTATTATTAATTGGTGTATTTTCTGGTAATACATGATGAATTAGACCTGCTTGGTCATAATTCTGCAAGAAGTTTAAATGAAATCTTCTCAATTGCTTACCAATAAATGTGATTATAGTGTTACTGGCAGCTACCAGATATTACTTCTACTCTTAGTACATTGTTAATCCCATTAGATCTCACACATGGTCATGGTCTTGCAGACTGGATGTGTTGAAGTTCCTGAGAAGAAGTCAGAGGATTCAGTAATAGTTATTAACCTGAACCTGTGTAGCTGAAGTGACTTATTAGGTGATGAATCTGGCTAAAAAATATTATACACTGTGCCCTAGTCCATAAAGATTGAAACCTGCATTTGCTGTAGGTACTGGCAAGAGGGAAGATGCCGGGCTTGCCCCAGACACAGCCGATTCCAGCGGCCCCAGCGGCCCCAGCGCAGGGCACAGCTGAGCCCCTCAGCCATGGACAGGCACCTCGGAGAAAGCCTGGGGAAGAAAGGGCAAAACGCTGCCCGGCAGCCAGGGCTGAGGGAAACCGTGTGAGAAACAGCCCTGCCAGCCCCGAGGGGAGAGAAGGAAGAGGGCAGGAGCTGCTCCCGGCGCCCCCACAGAGATTCCCCTGCGGCGCTGGGAGAGACCCCGCTGGGGCAGCTGTTTCCCCGCAGCCCCTGGGAAGGGCCCAGGCTGGAGCAGGGAAAAGTGGGAGGAGGAAGTATCAGCCTGGATATTAGGAAAAAATTCCTCACAGAAAGCGTTGTGAAGCACTGGAACAGGCTGTCCAGGAAAGTGGTTGAGTCACCATCCCTGGAGGTGTTTAAAAGGCATTTAGACAAGGTTCTTAGGGACATGGTTTAGTGCATGGTTGGACTCAATGATCTTGAGGGTCTCTTCCAACCAAAATGACTCTGTGATTCTATTCTATGATTCTGTGATCTACAGGAAACTGCAGAAGTTTTGAAGGTAGGTGGTTGTTGGGGGTCTGCTGTTTAACAGTGCACCCTGATCTAGCTGCAGGCACAAGTGACTGCCAAATTTTTTCACTGACATCCTCTCAGCAGTATTGTCAGGTCAGAAATGTAGGGGCGTAATTAATCTAAGGCTCCTCTGACTGTTACACTGTTTTTCTATGCGCTAATTCCCATGTGGTAGTTTTAGTAGGTGTTGACGACTTTGTGGTGATACAAAGTTTTTGAGAGTATGACAAGATCTAAGTTGTCTAGTCCTAGAGTGGAAAGTATTTGAGGCCTGTCCCTGACTGGAAATGAAACAGTGTTATAAATCAGGAGGTGGTAAATAATTTTGTGACACAAGGTTTTTTGTAGAAGGATTTTATGTGCCCGTGCAAAGGAGGAGAAAGATGTTGTGTGAGGGAATGCTGGAAGATCTATCAGAAAGCTGGAATTGCTTTAGGAAAAGATCTGTGCTTATTTCAGCTACCTGAAGGGGGTGCTGTGGAAAGGCACAGCCTTGACAATTCCTGAGACCCTGAACTGTTAGGTTAATAGAAAGCCAGTAACCTTTTAATAGTGGTGGGAAAATAAGATGTACTGAGCTACATCTCTTAGCACACACAATGGCCTCTTTCTACCCTATGGTTTATGACTTAACTACTTTGGGTTTTTTTCAGTGGTCTTAATGGTTAAGCCTTTGACACCATATCCTATAGCATTCTCCTGGAGAAGCTGGCGGTTCAAGGCCTGGATGGGCATGCTCTTTCCTGGGTAAAGAACTGGCTGGAGGGCTGGGCCCAAAGAATTGGGGTGAACAGAGTCAGATCCAGTTGGCAGCTGGTCACAAGTGGTGTTTCCCGGGTCTCAGTATTGGGGCCAGTTCTATCGAATATCTTTATCAATGATCTGGATGAGGGGATTGAGTGCACCCTCAGTAATTCTGCAGACAACACCAAGTTGGGTGGAAGTGTTGATCTGCTTGAGAGTAGGAAGGCCATACAGAGGGATCTGGACTGACTGGATCATTGTCCTGAGGCCAGTTGCAGGAGTTTCAACAAGGCCAAATGCCAGGTCTCACAGCTGGGTCACAAGAACCCCAAGAACCCCATGCAATCATACAGGCTTGGGGAAGAATGGCTGGAAAGCTGCCCAGTGGAAAAGGACCTGGAGGGGTTGATTGACAGCCAGCAGAACATGAGCCAGCAGTGTGCCCAGCTGGCCAAAAAGGCCAACAGGATCCTGGTTTGTATCAGAAACAGTGTAGCCAGCAGGAATAGGGAAGTGATTGTGCAACTGTACTCAGCACTGGTCAGGCCCCACCTTGAATCCTGTGTTCAGTTTTGGGCCCCTCACTGTAGGAGAGAAATTAAGTTGCTGGAAGGAGTTCAGAGGAGGATGTCAAGGCTGGTGAGGGGCCTGAGAACAAGTCTTATGAAGAGTGGTTGAGGGAACTGGGGCTGTTGAGCCTTGAGAAAAGGAGGCTGAGGGGAGACCTTATCACAAGTACCTGAAAGGAGGTAGTAGCATAGAGGGTGTTGGTCTCTTCTCTCATGTAGCAATTGGTGGGACAAGAGGAAATGGCCTCAAGTTGCAGCAGGGAAGGTTCAGATTGAATATGAGGAAAAAAATCTTAATGGAAAGAGTTGTGAAGCACTGGAACAGGCTGCCCAGGCTATGGTTGGACTTGATGATCCTGAGGGCCTCTTCCAACCAGAACGATTCTATGTTTCTATGACTGTGCAAACAGACAGAATTGAGCTAGTGTTCTTAGAGGGCAATGTCGATAAAGATATTTAGGCCTATACCAAAATTGTATGATCATAATTTTGAAGTCTACAGCTTCTTTCTAGTGCAACAAATTTGCAACAGGAAGTTCTTTAGCAACACTGATGTAGAACTCTTGAAAAAATATTTTAAGCATTAATTAGAGCTTTGAAAAATGTCATCTTTAAGTTAAATATGCTTAGCTTTCATCTTCCTGCAGAAATGTTCAGCTTTGAAGTAATTTGGTTGATTTACAGTGCACTTTTTAATAGCAAACCTATTATTGTGTCAATCAGGACTTTCTGTGTTTTCATTTCTTTTAAGCAAATAGAACACTCCAAATTATGTCTACTTAAAATATTGGCAATAAAAGGTGTGATAAAAACTTGAACAACTGCAGTTAGTACAAAAAGGCTTATCTTAAAGACTTCCAAAGTTATTGTTCCAAAAAACTTAACTACTTCATCTGAGCACTTCTGAGGTGGTATGGAATATAGTGTTGAACTATTTTTTCCCTATAAAATTAAAAGACAAAACAAACCAAAATACTGGTATTTTTACTTCGTTGACATTAGACTCAACACTTGTCCCCAGTTGTGAGGTTTTCTTATGCTATTCTGTCATAGTAAATGCACAAATATTACTGATTTTATCAGACAGTCTGGGAAAATGCAGAAGGTTGTGCCACTGTACTGTTGGTAGTGGTACCATTTTCAGGATGGTTTCACTATTTTTTACAAGTAACTTTTTGTTGTATGCTCAAGGTAAACTCATGTCTCCTTTTCTGAGATATGAGAAGACACAGAGGTGTCCTCAGCACAACTCATTAGAGCATCATGCCCTAAGCAGATGCTGAACTTGATTTTGAAAGACAGTGGATAGTGTAATCTGTGTCTAGCCAAAAGTTTAGACAGATGATTAAGACAATAGATTTGCTCATTTCTAAAATATGTGTTTACATTCTGTGCTGCTTTGGATTCCAGAAACTGCAAAACTCCCAAAACTTTACAGTATCTAAACCTTTAATATTCTGTGCTCAAGGTAACACTTTGTTGCCAAGCGATTTGATTTGATTCTTAAATACCATATTCACCACGTGCTTTTGAAACACTGCTTTTATATTCAAGTGGGGAAAAAAGATGCGTTAAAAGTTAATGGGCATCCTGGATATGCTTTTAAGTCTTAATTTTCCTCATCTGTGCCCCTAGAGTTCACAATGAGTTTGGCAAATATAATTGTTTTGCATTTTTCTTTCGTCCGCTACAGTCAACTTTTAAGAAAATGCATGGCTGACTGAAGAATGCAGACTGGCAGATGCCAGTTCATTGCAGATGCAAAACATTTTAATAAATGTAAACTCAGATATTATGATCTGATCTTGTTTTCTAATTGCAAGGAACAATTTTAGTGGAAGCAAAAAGAGGTCCATGTGGCTTAAAGAAAAAAATAATATATAGTAAGGCTTAATATAAACACATGCTTAATTCTGCTCACATGGGTGACCATTCTAACCTTTTTATCACTGATAGTGGTCAGTGGTAGGCACCTAAAGAAAGAGCAGACAGGGCAATTGCATAGTAATAGTTTCCCAGGTCCCAGTTGTGCACATACAAGCACTTTCTGACTTAAGAATTTCCTGAGGTCATATACCGGTGTCTGTTTTAATATGCTTAGTAATTTTCTTTCCCTCACTGAATGTACCTAATTGTTTGGGTTGAAACTCCCAATGGTTTCAAAAGGTTATGGCTCAGAGGCATGGTCAGAGAATTTACATAATAAGCACACATACTTGCTTTGTCTCAGTATGCCACCCTAGGAGTTTTCCTGGATTATTAGGGAAAAAGCTAGATTTAAAACAAAACAAAACAAATTCTGATTTTATCAGAAGAAAGAGATCTCATTTGTTCATAATTTAGAGCTAAGAATCAAACAGCTGGTGCATAATATGCATGTTATAATTAGAATTTCTTTTACTTGACAAGACTTTTATTTGGGGTAAGAAAAACTTAGCTAGTCTTTCCTGTATAGTCTCAGTGGAATCCAGAGCAAAATGGAAATGGGGACATTTAGGTGGAGGACTTTTGCATACAAAATAAATGGCAAAGTTTTAAGGGCACATGCATTTGAATACTATAATCAAAATGTCATTTAATGCAAATTCCAAAAGTAGTATCAACACAGAATTATAAGTTTGACAGTGAAGTGCCGTTCATGAATAAATAGTTAAAGAAAGGTTAGGATATTGCTGTCTCTGTCATGCTTCTGTTTCCTCTTCAAAGTTCCTGCTAGGTGGTGTTGTAATCTTTTTTTTTAGATATAGGCCACAAGTTCTGCAGATATTCCAAAATATCATTGTACCTTTAAAAGAGAAAAATAACAATCCATATAAAAATACGCAGCCTGGAAATTACACTTAGCCATTAAAAGAATATTCAGTCATATCAGTTTAAGTGAGACGTGAAAGAGATTTTATTTTTGAGCTTGATAAAGTGTGTATTTTAAGAAGTAAAGTAGACCCATCTTAGATTCCTGGCAATGCATTCACTGGAAAAGGGCAACATTATAAGATATATGTTCCATTTGTGCTGAATTTGCCTCATCGGATAAAAGGAAAAAAAAAAATGTATCATAGAATCATTTTGGTTGGAACAGACCCTTAAGATAATCAAGTCCACCCATTAAACTAGCACTGCCAAGTCCATCACTAAACCATGTCCCAAGCACCATGTTTACAAGTCTTCGAATTAACCCCAGGGATGGTGACTCAACCACTACTCTGGGCAGCCCATTCCAGTGCTTGACAACACTTTCTGTGAAGAAATTTTTCCTAATATCCAATCTAAACCACCCCTGGTGCAACTTGAGGACATTTCCTCTTGTCCTATCACTTGTTACTCTGGAGAAGAGACCAACACCCTCCATGCTACAACCTCCTTTTACATAGTTGTAGAGAGTTATAAGGTCTCCCCTCAGCCTCCATTTCTCAAGGCTAAACAGTTGGAGTTTCCTCAGCTGCTCATTATAAAACTTGTGCTCCAGACCATTTACCAGCTTTGTTGCCCTTCTTTGGACACACTACAGCACCCCAATGTCTTTCTTATACTGAGGACCCCAAAATTGAACACAGGATTCAAAGTGCAGCCTCACCAGTGCCAAGTACAGTCACTTCCCCGGTCCTGCTGCCCACACTATTCCTGATACAAGCCAGGATGCCGTTGGCCTTTTTGGCCACCTGGGCACACTGCTGGCTCATCTTCAGCCAGCTGTCAATCAACACCCCCACGTCCTTTTCTACCAGGCATCTTTCCAGCCATTACCAAACCTGCAGCGCTGCATGAGGTTGTTGTGACCTAAGTGTGGGACCTGGCACTTGGCCTTGCCAAACCTCATACAACTGGCCTCAGCCCATCAATCTAGTCTGTCCAGATCCCTCTGTAGAGCCTTCCTACCCTCCAACAGATCAACGCTCCTGCCCAAGTTGGCGTTGTTTTCAAACTTACTGAAGGTGCACTTGATCCTCTTGTCCAGATCGATGATGAAGATATTAAACAGAACTTGCTCCAGTACTGAGCCTTAGGGAACACCAGTTGTTACTGGTTACCGACTGGATTTAACTTCTTTCACCCTAATTCTTTGGGTTCGGCCATCCAGGCAGATTTTTACCCAGTACTCCCATCCAAGTTATGACCAGACAGTTTCTCCAGGGGAATGCTATGGGAAAGATTGTCAAATGCTTTACTAAAGTCAAGGTAGACAACATCTACAGCCTTTCCCTCTCTACTAAGTGAGTTACCTTGTCATAAAAGAGATCAGGTTAGTCAAGCAGGACCTGCCTTTCATAAGTCCATGCTGACTGGGCCTGATCACCTGGTTTTCCTGTATGCACTGTGTCATGGCACTCAAGATGATCTGCTCCATGACCTTCCCTGGCACCCAGGTCAGACTGACAGGCCTGTAGTTCCCTGGATCCTTTTTCTGGCCCTTCTTGTAGATGGGCATCATATTTGCTAACTTCCGGTCAACTGGAACCTCCCTGGTTAGCCAGGACTGCTGACAAATGAGGGAAAGTGGCTTGGTCATCATCTCTGTCAGCTCCCTCAGAATCCTTGGGTGGATCCTATCTGGCCCCATAGACATATGCATGTCTAAGTGGTGTAGCAGGTCTCCAACCATTTCCCTTTGGATTATGGGGGCTTCATTCTGCTCCCCATCCCTGTTTTTCAGCTCAGGGGATTGGGTACCTGGAGCACAACTAGTCTTACTATTAAAGACTGAGGCAAAGAGGGCATTTAGTACCTCAGCCTTTTCATCATCCTGTGTCAATATATTTCCCCCCATATCCCATAAACAATGGAGATTCTCCTTAGCCCTTCTTTTGTTGCTCATGTATTTATAGAAACATTTTTCATTGTGTGCTTTTTTATTTTTTTTTTTTAATTACAGTAGCCAGATTAAGTTCTTGCTGGACTTTGACCCTTCTAATTTTCTCCCTGCATAACCTCATGACATCTTTATAGTCCTCCTGAGTTGCCTGTCCCTTCTTCCAAAGGTCATAAACTCTCTTTTATTTCCCGAGTTCCAGTAAAAGCTCCCTGCTCAGCCGGGCCAGTCTTCTCTGTTGGCTCATGTTTTGGCACATGGCGATGGCTTGCTCCTGCATCCTTAAGATTTCTTTCTTGAAGAATGTCCAAACTTCTAGGACTCCATTGTCCTTCAGACTCTGTCAGCCAGTCTCCTAAGGAGGCCAAAGTCTGCCTTCTGGAAGTCCAAGGTAGCAGTTCCGCTAACCTCCCTCCTGATTTCTACATGAATCGAAAACTCTATCATTTCCTCATCACTATGCCCAAGACACTTCCAACTATCACATCATCCATGTGTCCTTTTGTGTTCGCGAACAACAGGACCAGCAGGGCGTCTTCCCTAGTTGGCTCACTGACCCCCTGTGTCAGGAAGTTGTCTTCCACACACTCCAGGAACCTCTGAGACTGTTTTCTCTCTGCTGTGTTGTCTTTCCAGCAGACGTCTGGTAAGCTGAAGTCCCTCATGAGAACAAGGGCTAGTGATCATGAGACTTCTCCCAGCTGCCTGCAGAATATTTCATCTGCCTCTTCATCCTGGTTGGGTGGTTTATAACAGACTTCCACTAGGATATCTGCCCTGTTGGACTTTCTCCTGATTCTTACCCATAAACAATCAACCCTTTTATCATCATCTCTATACAGTCAAAACACTCCCTAACACACAGGGCTATCCCACCACCTCTCCTTCCTTGTCTGTCTCTTCTGAAGATTTTACAGCCATCCATTAGAGCACTCCAGTTGTGCGAGTTGTCCCATAATGTGTCCATGACGGTAACTATAGATATGTCATAGTTTTTCAGCTGCACAATGGCTTCCAGCTCCTCCGGTTTCTTGTCCATGCTGCGTGCATTGTTCTAGATGCACTTCAGCTGGGCTGTTGATCCCACCACCTTTTTGAAGGGAGAAACCCTAACTCCTATGCAACTATTTTCAGGCACTTCCATGGTTTCCAACACATGAATAACCCTTGCATCTTTGCTGCTGCAAGTATCTCCATCCCCTACGACACTGTGCACATCAGTGCAGGGACATTTCAAATGTACTCCAGTGTACTCAGCACATCAGGGAGCAAACTGAAGGACCTCACTAGCATACCATCCCACAAACATTAACATGCCTTCTGCAAGCTTATCTCTAGTAAGCCTGGTTTTATCCCTTTCTCCCTTCAAATCTAGTTTAAAGATTCAGGTTTAACTCTTGTGCAAAGATCCTTTTCCCCTTTGAGAAAGGTGCACCCTGTCTGTCACCAGCAGGTCTGGTGTTGTGTAGAGCATCTCATGATAAAAACCCAAAATTCTGCCAATGGCACCAGTCACGGAGCCAGGTATTGATCAGCTGGGTGTGCCTGTCTCTGTCCTCGTCATTCCCTGCAACTGGAAGGACAGAGGAGAACACCTCTTGTGCTCCTGACCCCTTGACCAAGACCCTGAAGTCTCTTTGGCTCACCCTTGGACTTCTTGTTGCAACTTCACCCTTTCCTACATGAAAAATCAACAATGGATAATAATTCAATGGTTTTATGAGGGTAGGAAGTTTTGTCATCACATCTCTAACCTGGACCCCAGAGAGGCAGCAGACTTCCCTAAGAAGTGGGTCAGGTCAGCAGATTGGACCTTCTGTGTCCTTCAGAAGAGAGTCTCCTATGACAATGGCCCATCTACTATTTTTTATAGAAGTGGTTTTGATGGAGGGTACAGGCTGACTTAACCTTGGTGTCTCTTCCAACCTAGATAGGCCATTGTCCTTATCATTGTTTGGTTCTACTTGCAAAGCCTCACACCTGTTATGTAAGGGCACCTGGGAAGGTGGGATAGTCATGGAGGAGATGCAACTGCTGTGCTGGGCAGGAACTTGTCATCATTGTCCCCTGTCGAGTCAACATGTTCTGCCGGATAGAGAGAGGATAGGAGATGCTCCACACCATGTGTCCTGTCTGTCTGACAGGCCTTTCCCAGGAAAGGTAGGGTGCAGTTGCAGCAGTCAAACTCCTCAGACTCCCTGGTATTTCTCAACCTACTCACCTCCTCCCGGACCTCTGTCACTAAGAGGAGGAGTTCCTCCACCTGGGAGCATCTCCCACAGGTTTGCTCACTGCTGCCGTCCAGTACTGGCACCAGAGCAGGGCAGACCCTGAAGCTTGACAGCTGGGTGGCAGTGGGCTCCCACCAGAGCTCTGCTCAGGGAAGCTGTGTCAGTTGTGGACATAGCCTTCTGCCAGGTGGATACCATTGCTTCCTGATCACGCTGCTAGAGTTGCAGTACCCTTCCTGTGTGAAATGACACGGTCTGCTCGTTAGCCCTCCCTAAGGCCTTATTTGATAGGTGGGGGGTGGAGGGGCTTGGCCACCGTTGCTCCTGACCCAACCTGGGTCTTGTCAGCCACTATCACAAGAACTGCAGGCTCCTGCTGGGTCTTTCCGCTCCCCTGATGTTCCTCCAGTTCAGTTCAGGAAAATCCCCCGCTGGGAGCCAGAGTGCTCTGCTGTGCATCGTGCCAGCACAAGATGAGAGCTGCTCACCTCAAGGGAGCTTTTATTAAAAGTCCACTCAATGATGGCACTGGTATTTATTTAATGTTGAACTAAGTTCAGGTAGCACAGAGCTGGTACATGTGAGTAACCTCTGCAGCCTTTCCCCTCTTCTCTTTCTGTGATGTGAGTGTGATCAGTGAGCATGTGTGGGAAATGCAAAATTGCCTGAGAGGGCATTTGCTTCAAAACTGATAACACTGTTATTTAACACAAACAAAGTTTGCTTAAGAGGCCATCAGCCAGCTAAAACACTATCCAGGGAACTGCCAAAGAGCTTTTGGGGAAAAAAAAAAAAAAAAGGAGGAGTCAGCCTGAAAAGCAGTATAAAAGAAGCAGGATAATTTGTAATGGGCAGGGAGAAAGAAGAGGCTAAGAGAGCAACAGTCAGACTCTGGCTTGACCCTGCTGGCAGTCACCCCGCAAGCATCGTGATCTGTGCCTGGGGCAGACAGTGCAGCCTCCCCATGGGGCGCCGGGGACAGCCTGCACCCAGCTAGGGTGGTGAGTATGAGGTGCAGCAAGCGAGAGCCCACACCTCAGGGTGTATGCGGGGGCACTCCTGGGGTGCTCCCTCGCCAGTATGTGCAGTAGCAGGTGGTAGGAAGCAACAGAAATACACACAGAGCTGGAGCACCCATGACTCGCACAGGAGGGGTGTGCAGCAGAGGAACTCACACTGTTGCCCAGTAAAGGGGTGTGCTGGTAGATCACAGCACCAGGTGGAGGCTGTACGTATCTAGCTGTGTGAGACTAGAACTGTTTGAGGTTAGCCATGAAAGGATGTTGAGACATTTTCACTCTAAAACAGCAACACAAAGATCAAAAGAGAGAAGGATTTGTTGCTATGCAGATGTGTGCTAGAGTTAGGTTATGGTTGGACTCAATGATCCTCAAGGTCTCTTCCAACCAAAATGATTCTATGGTTCTATGTTTTTAGATGTAACTCATGTATGTATGCAAGACCTGGACAGTATAGAAATCTTTACAATCACAAAGCATTTGTTACTGTTGTAGAGGCAGTGGTGAGATTTTTAACCCCATTGAATATGTAGCCTTCTGGACTTCAAATCTGCTTACACAAGTGTCTGTGAGAATCTGGACTTGTCAAACTAAGTGCTTACTGAGTAAGGAAGGCAAATTAGCTCAGCTGCTATCTCTTATATATATATATGCAGTTTATTTACTACTTAGTAGAAGGTAGTAATAATACTTTACTTCCCAGATAGGTAGGTAATCTTTAGACAGCAGTCGTGAACTGTAGACTCTAGCATTAGAGCCTCACAAATACTGTGGTTTTGGGAAGGGTTTTTCAGTGCATCTGATTCTGTTAGCTGATTTCTGGTAAATGTATGGGAAAAGGAACACAGCCAAAACACCCAGAACATGTACAAATCACGGTTTCAGTAACATGGTCAATGTAGTACATTATTTTTGCAATCTACATGACACAATGCATAAAAACAATCAGTGGAAGGAAGTAAATAAACAGGAACAACAGAAAATTAAATGGTAAGGTTTTCCTTGGGAAAATCATGACAGTATGTAACACGAATGAGACTTACGGATGGCTGGTATCAGTAGATTTAGGAATGTTAGGAAGGTGAGAATGAATTTTACTGTACATACGCTGAAAAAATTACTTAATATTCTATAATGTGAAATATGCTTAAAATACTTTTAAAGTTGATGTTAACTGATGTCAGAGACTAATCTCACTAAATTTCATGTTAGTTCTTACACGACAGTATAGTTATGTAAAAGAAAAACAAACAAGCCTAAAGATCAGAACTTGCACAGGTGTTTTTAACTAACCACTGTTCGAGCTTACTGTTTTATTTCCACATTGAAATATATATGGTTCTTTTGGACTTTCTTTTACCTGTCACTCTGTATTTCTTATGATCTGTACATTCATTTTCCAGAGTACTCCTTTTAAATACTTTCAAGCACATAAAACTTTTTCTATTATACTTTAAAGAAGACAATCTTTGAATGGCCAACACCCAGCACAGGCTAACATAATAGAAAACTTTCCATTTGCTTCAGTCAATGCTATTTTGTGTTTTGCACCACAAGTGAGCCCTAAAATTTCAGGTTCTGATTTTATTGTTGGCTTTGGGGACTGTGCTCCCTTCATCATAACTTTATGATTACGTTTTTGTGTGTACATGTGTCTCTAGCCTTTTAATACTGAAGAGTATTTCCTTGATACTAGTTAATATGATTCTTCTGGGTTGACACCTGTTTCTAAGAGAACATGTCCTGAGTGGTCCTGCTTCTACCCAGAAAAAAAACCATTTAAAAACATCAGAATTTACTGGGTTTTACAAGAACCATGCTTGATTTTTTTTGTTGGTAACTCATTGTTTTTCTGTTAATATGAGGATGCAGTCTTTTATATCTTGGAGTATATATTCGCCTTCCAAAAGATCTGATAGGTGGTGGTTGAATCAGTATTTTTTCTGGTTGAACTAGGAATGCTAACACCCAAACATGCATGGCTGCAGGCCCAGGAATGCTTACATTTCTGTCCTTTTTAACATTCCGTAAAAACAAGCTAAACATTTTTCAAATAATAGCGAGGGAAGATGGAAGAAGTATTTGAAGGTGTTACGTCTGAAAGAACATAAAATGAATTATTGGGAGAATCTTGGTGTTGGAGGCATAGAAACAGAAGAAAGGTAAATATCAAGGTTCTGTCCTTTAACCAGTCCTGGCAATCAAGCAGTTTGTAAATGATGCCAGTATCATAATTAAGCCCCATACAGTGGAGACTTGGGCATCTTTCAGATTAATTAGTAAGTGCTTGAAAAATGTGAGGAAATTTCATAATTTCTGTAGTAGTCTGTATCTTAGAGCAAGCCCGAGTTCCTCAGAAATACATTTTGCATGAAAGCTAATAGCAAGGGCCAACTAACTTGAGTGATTTTCCCATCAAAATATAACACATAGTCAGTGTCAGAGACTGAGGTAAACAGTGAAAGAAACATCATTTATCAACGCGTCCTTTCTTCTTTCTTCTCCATAAAGAGCAAAACAGCAGAAGGCCTTATGATTCTAAGAGAGAAGATAGAACAACTGACAAAATACTTTTGGCAGAATTTTAAAAATGAAGTAAACATTTTCAAATTTTCTCTAGATTCCACTATGTAAGAAATACCCAGATCTCTTTTCTTTACAAAACCGAAGTCAGTGAAATATATACATTCTGAGAGTTACTTTGATATATTTCAAGTTGGGAAAAACAAACAAACAAACAAAAAACCAAATGTACAAATGTTACATATTCTGCCATGAGATGCTGTCCCAAGAGGTTTCAAGCTTCATGAAGGCACTAGAGCATTTTGAATAAGTCTGAATATCTTAAAAATAATGAAGTTTAAATCTTTACATTTATTTACAGCATTTCATTATCTTAAAAAAAGCAAACAAAGAATCAAAGAACCTAAAAATGAGAACTTTCTTGCGTAGCCTGCTCATGGCTCCTCTACTTAAATATTATAAACCACACTTCTGTCTGAAGATGAACGTGGTATCTGTAGTTGCTGAATGACGTTATATTAATCAGAAGATAGAAAGCTGTGTTTTTTCACCAATGGCATATGTTTCTCTGGTGACAAGATACAGGAAATATGCTTTGACAGAAATGAGAATATGGAATTCACTTTTATCGTAACATATATTCAGCTTGGCCACTCAGTTCTCATCTTGATATTCTTATCTGGTTTTGCTTTTGTTGAACACTTTCAACTCCTCCAACTTGCAGGAGAATGTGATTTTACTTTCATGCATCTAGACAGAGCACTCAGATGTCGTGCAAACAGAAAAATATAGTTTAGATATTCCCAGAGCCTGTGTGATGAATGGAGAGCTAAGAGAACCCTGAAGTTCTTTACAGACGTCTTAGGAATTCAGGCACATTAAAACGTGGTCTAACACAAAAATGTTTCTTTCCTCATGCTTTAGTAAAACTTTAATATCAGAATGCTCTGCTAAGGATTCATCATGAGATATATGGGTTTTTATCCTACAGGCGCCTAGCTCGTCTTCCTTAAAAAGTAGTTGTTGCCCATGCAGCTTATACCAATACCTTCAATCTTTGCAAAGTTGAATATAATTTGTGGTAGAGTAGCTGATAATTCTTACAAGAATTATCATTGCTATTGATTTTTTATAGCAAAGTATTTTCAACATAATATCACCAAGGAAGCACAATTGTAGATTAGGGCTGTACTGTAGTAGCCACTGCGAACAAAACCTAGCGTAAGAGGACAGTCAAGTGTAGAGATAAAGTGATACATTCAATTGAATTTACAACATTAGCCCTTTTATTGTTCATCTGAATTGATGTCCTTATCACACTACAGATGATGTAAAACTCTCTCTGATACAATGGAGTAAATGATCTTTGCTTACTGGTTAGCCAACTTCATTACTCACGGTAGATCATTTGATTCTATTAGAGACGTCAACGTGTTTAGTCATGGCAACTGTAGATAGTTTGGGGTTTGCAGGACCAGTCTCTACAGCAGGCCCACTATGTACCTCTACCTTAGTGTACAGAGCTTTAAAAAAGACTATAACATACAATTAAAATGAAACAGCATTTATCAAAAGACACTGCAAGTAAGATTTTTTTAAATTATTCTGTTGAAGAGAATGTCTGGTTACCATGTTCTTCTTCCTAGGTTTTGTGAAAAGAAGAAAGCTTCCTAACATTAGTAAACAGCTTCAAATTACAGAAGGGAGAAGGGATTGGAATGATCTATCCACCATTTATTCACAGGACTTTCATGCACTCTGTTGGTGAGTTTGGAACCATAGAGTTACCAGAGTCATAAAAAATAAGAAAAATATAATGTTGGTATAGTAGGATAAGGGATGTTCAAGAAAATGTTTAGAAGTTCTACCTCAGTATGCCTTTGTAATTTTTCTATTCCTAGTGGAGAATTTTCAACAGAACCTAAACAATTAAAACACCTAGCTACAACTGACGTATAATAAAACATGAGGATCTTGTTTACCAAGATTGCTTTAAAATATCTTCCTTAATAATTTTAGCTGGTAGTGTTTAATGGCCTTTTCTTGATGCTTGTACATTGCTAGCATGTTTTAAAGATGGTACTTTTGAACCCTGGAATTTAATTAGTTAACACACAGTTTTCTGTATGTAGAGTTTAAAGATCAATAGCAATAGTAGCCTGTCTTGAAGCCCCTGTAGTTATTTAAAAGATGTATAGATGAGGCTTTTAGGGACATGTTTTAGTGCTAGATTTATGTTATGGTTGGACTCGATGATCTTAAACGTCTCTTCCAACCAAAATGATTCTATAATTCTATGATTAAGCCCCCATTCAAATTATAGACAAATGTGTCATGTGCCATCTTTCCCAATAACCTATGGCCTTGATGATGTTGACAGCATTTGCCCAAAGAGATCAGAATGCTAGTCAGAAACTTATATAACTAATACATCTAGTTTTATTCCACTTTTCAAATTGCATGGGGTAGTGCAGTTTGTCAGATTCTACTGAATAGTCAATAGTAGCAGATCTCGGCTTTTAAAATTAACAGTTCTGTGATTATTGACAAAATAAAAGGAATCATTAACAAAACTGTCAGTATTACACCTCAAGACACAATTTAGAAACTTGTAAAAATGCAACAGAATATAAGAAAATGTGACAGCTGTGTTGTGTGTTCATATATATGTTTCACAAAAAAAAGGCTGAAAACAAGTAATTAATGATGAGATATCTGTGGAGAGTGAATCAATATCAATATCAAAATCAAAATCAAAATCAATATCAACCTGTCACTCTGACTGGGCAAGACTGCTGTAGTAGTAGTAGTAGTAGTAGAAGTCTACAGAATCAAAGGAATCAAGATGTGTCTGTGTTTTACCACATATGGTACATTAACTGGTAAAATCATAATTGAATAATTCAATATTTCTATGTTGAAAATAAACCAGTAATTATTAAGCTTTATTTCTTGAATCTTGTGCCTGACATCCAACAACTCTTCATCACTGGGTTATTTAAATTCAGTAAGTGATGTATTTAATGTGAACAATAAAATCGTTGAATTTAGATCTATAGGTGTTAGTTCAAAACACATCAGTGTATTTTCAGCTGAAATAATAAATGAGATAGACTAATTTACTTTATCAAAGTTGGAAACAATATTCATTTATATGCTGCAGAAGAAGAAACAGAGAGAAGTGGATGTTCAGTGACTTGTCACAAGCTATGTATAAAGATCATGGCAGTATCAGGAACGTGAATGCATTTTCTAGCTCACAGCATGGTTTAAGCTGCATCTCATTGAACTTATTGACCTAAAACTAAGTCAGACAATAAATAAAACACAAACCTAAACCACATTCCAGCTAAAAGCCAAGGAGTGTGTAAAATAAATCTGACTGCAGTTTTTAACCTTCAAGTCCGTTTCAATAATTAATATTAATTAACAAATTAACTATGCTTTATTACCAAATGGAACATGCTAAACCTATTTAGGACACTTAATTTAATGTGTTTACCTAATTGAATCACTATACCAGTGTTGGTACAGAGCCAGTCTCCAACTGTAAGGAATTAATAGATGGAGAACTGAGTAAAAGCGTTTTATGCACACAGACAATAGCAGGATTTGAGGATTTGTTCAAAGCTTAAGGTGGTTTTGTGCTCAGCATCCTTACCTTAGAGTTGGCAGATGCTGCTTCCATTCTTTCAGAGGTACCTGAAGAACTTCATCACACATTTCTTCTGAGCCACATAACTGATATTTGAAGAAGAGTCTCTGAGTCCTTCTCAACTTTCCCTGAGGGGCAGGAAATATTTTTGTATAAAACATTTAAAGACTCTCCAGCATGATGGCTATGGCATTCACATGAAGGTAAGATGCTTGGATTTAGTAGAAGATTTTGAAAACCAAAGCAAAAGCAAAGGATATCAGCCCTATCTTTACAAGCACATATACTGGAGAACACCATGATTGAGGAATTGCCCTACAGGGAATGTATGTGTGTTCAAACCTTCTCATATGGGAACCAGTCTTCACAAACACAGTGAATAGCAGTCATAAAAGGAAAGAAACACACCCTAGAACACCCGGGGCGGGGGGGGGGGGGGGGTGTGGAATTTTGATAAGCAAGTCAATATTTTATTTGTATTTTCTAAACCCTGCATAATTTCATTTCAGTTTTACAAACTTAACTTGATTGGTTAATGCAGAAAATGTAAAAGAAAATACTTGCACAGAGCCTGTTTTTCAAAAGCAATGTCAAAATATTATAATTGAGGTTGGTAGAGGCATCTGGAAGTCACCGGACTGCCACCCCTCCCCCAGCTAACAGTTTTCAGCTGGCGTATTACTTTTGTTCATGTGCTTATCACTGAAATAAAACTTGATTTCAGAGAGTGCATTTATTGCGCATTTTATTCATTTTCAGTTAGACTGTTTTTTACAAGTCTCTTGTTTTTTACTGGCTGACTTAGTGTAAGATCATTAAATGGAATGAGATCATAACCATTTGAGGTTTCAGAGCAGGAGTGGAGTCAGGAGCCTTTTGCTTATGTTTAGAAATCCTAGTATGGAAAGCACCAGTGACATCATGGGGGCACATGTTTAGATGCCAATGACATAAAACGCTGTCCCAAGAGTGTTCTGTAGTCAATGAAATTTACGATTTGACATAGACAGTGTGTTTGTGACTAAGTTATTTCAGGAGATACTCAGAATATAATATTAAAGGCTCGAGCCCTAAATCACCTCTTTTCTTCAAAATATGCAGTAATTTACACTAGAGCAGCACGTATAATGTTACAATTCTGATCAGAGAGCGTTATATGCTTACTTTACATGTATTATTGATGCTTGGACAATGCCCATAGGAATGATCATGAAAAAAGGCTTTGCTGCTAGTTATATGAATGTTTTTAGGCATCCAGGTCTTCCATAGTATTTACAAAGAGTTCCTTTCAGACCACACACAGACTAAGAAGTGGTTGGTAATTTCTCACCAATTCTGAATGACATGTAGGGCTGGGTAATTTCATATACGGTTGCCATGAATAATTCAAAGTCAGAAAAAATGAGTCTTATCCATGGAAAAATTATTAAGTAGGATTTCTTTTTCAAGGTGTAGCTTTTTAAATTGCTGATAAGAAAACATGCAACAGACTCAAACACTACTGTGCTTAGCCTACCAGTTTATTACAAAACCTATGCTTGTGTCTAAGTAATCATTTTGTTCAGTCATTTGTTCCTAGAATGTATAAATGGCATTTTTTTTTATATAGGAAAAGGAAAAAAATAAGTCCAAAGTGAAGCTGGTTTAGATATCATGTTAAGTAGTAGGAAGGAAGTGATAGAGTTCATCATCCTTAGGAAGAAGAAAAGCAGAATAAAAATAATAGACTTCAAAACCATTGACTTTAACAAACTCAGGACATTTAGAAAGAAATTCATTGAAAAATGAGTTAAGGAGAGTCAACCGATTCCTAAAGAGACAATATTAAGGGCATAAGTGCAAACTATCCAATTACAGAGGAAGAACAGGAAGTACATTAAGAGATAAAATGAGACAAACCATGAAAGGGATCATATAGACTGTGGAAACTAGGTCAGACAGAAACTTGGAAAGATTAAAAAAGTAGCCCATGTAGGTAGGAACAACACCAAAACAAATATAGCTCAAGAAAATAGGAAGTGACATGCAAGAGTGTTGAGAAATCATTCTGCAAGTACATTTAAAGAAAAAGAAAGCCAGGGATGGCAATAGTCTATCAACAGGGGAAAATTGCCTTGTCTTTCTATCACAGGTATAGCTGATATCAATGACAAGTTCTTGCCACCAAACAGAGAAAGAATAAGTGGAAGCATACTTGGAAAATATGAGTCTGCTCATATCTTTTGGCCCTGATGATACATACTTTAAGCTGCTTTAAGAACCAATTGAAGCAATGTCAGAACTGTTGGCCATCATTTTGAGGGTGCATGAAAAATGAATGAGGTGTTAGAAGGCTGGAAAATGAAAAATATAATAATGTTTTCAAGAGGAACGGGAAGAAGAGTTGGAAAATTATTGCTGAATTTTTTTGGTTTTCTACTCTATTCTGCCCTTTCTTCTCATCTAAAATATTGTCACAAACAATAAAATGATTTGTAAGATTTTAAAGGATAATGAAGTAACAAATAATTTGGATTTAATGTTTTATGTATAGTAGAAAATCAAAGGATACTATCTTTTGTGACCTCTGTAAGATTTGTGACAGTTTCACGTATTTTCCTTATTAAGCTTTACAGATACGGTGTAGGTAGACCACCATAGTGTTATAGCAAAACTGATCACAATATGATATTGAGAAAGAGATTATAAATGAAATGAGCTTTACTTTTGAGTAAAGCTCTTCGAAAGATCCTACTTGAATTTCAGTTTATATTTCATTGATATCCTGTGTGATGGTATTGAAAGCATGCTTATTATGCTGTCCTGGTATAAACTGCAAGCATATTGGAAGTCTGTATTATAATTCAAAGTAGTTTTAACAACAGGGGAAAAAAGATTTTAAAATGTATGATTCTGTTCAATAAAGACTACTACAGGCTTCTACCTTTGGGTTGTAAAGTCAGGTGCATGAATACAGAGACAGCGGTTCTACAGGAGTTGATTAGGTAGCAATTGGATATCAAAGGATCTGAGGATAATCCTCAGCAGATCACAAGCCACACATCAATCAGTGGTGTTATGCTGCGGTAAAGGAGAACATTGTGCATCATGCTGGGATTTGTAAATGAGGTACAGCTCACAAGAAATGTTATGTAATTCTTCTGCTTTGTTCATCATATATGAAACCTTAGCTGGAACATAGTAACCTCTTTAAGGGAGCGTTTGGATCCATGAAGAAAGCTATACACCAATACTGCAAATAGTTCAGGGGAGAAAAATGAGTACAATCAGAGATCTGGATAATTTTTATAGTGAGGAGAAACTGTGATTTGGGCTTGGTTCTTTGGAAGAAGACCTAAAATTTAAGAGTATTCAGATATGTAAAATACTACTTGAAAGAGGAAACTAGTTGTCAGTTCTCCACCTTAGTGTTGTTATGACAATAGGCAATAAGCAGGTTCAAATAGCAGTTCAATTTGCATGTTGATACAATAAACATCATGATATATTAGAATAGGCTGGTTTCAAAGTCTGTGAACTCTCCAGAAAATCTCTCAGAACTTGCAGGAAATGTCTTGCACATAATTATACTTCTTTCTATATTGAAGCAGAGATGGACCAATGAGTTCCTGAGATCCCTTCTAGTTCAGTTCTATAACTATGTACTCATTAATTTAAAAATTAAGAGTTTATAAATATACATATGTGTTGGGTTTGTTTGTATTGGGGTTTTTTTTTGCTACGTAAATGAAAGTCAAGAAAAAAGTGATGGAGCAAACTTCCTGGTATAATTATGACACTAAGAAAGAGAAACTGACAGTTATTTGCCCAAAGAACAGGTTTTTAAGTTGTCTAATTGATCTACATTTTCAAAGAAGTGTAATTAAATCTTAGGGCAAATATGTGCATTCAAATCCTATTACAAAATAACAGGATTCAGATGTATAATTTCTCAACTCCTACATACAACTTTGAAAATACCTTGAAGTCTAAACATAAAGGTATCCTCAGTGACAAAAATGGAGTTTAAAAGCAAACATTAAACAGTTTTGTATCTGTTCACTAAACAAAATGCCACATTTCACAGAGAACAGCTTCAGCTGTAGAAAGAAGGGGACCTATTTTCAGATCCAAGAGTCTTTCTTTACAACCAGACAAACTCAATAAGCTGACTCTGTCCTGAAGCAGATGACAACCAACTTAGCAGTCACTGTTCAGTTCAGTGGGAGACCTAAAGCCACCTCTGGCTGTTAATTAAAATGATTGATTAGCTCTGCTTAGTATGAAATAAATTTTGGCATTGTAGGAAAAAAAAGAACACCAAACTATCAAAAAAACTTACTTTTTCTCTTATGTTTGTCAGGGTTCTGTGATTGAACTGACCCAATATATACTGCTGACTGACATAAAACCATAGAAATTAGTATTAAGTGTTTAATTTAAGTAATGTGGCACTTACATGAATTAAATCAGCTAATTAAGCAAACAATTAAGAGCTTGGAATATTAACAAGTAATTGTATAATAGACATTCATTGAAGTTTGTCCATAAGTGTATGTTATAGGCATTTTAATGAATTTCCTAATTGTACTGACACATTACACAAATTAGAATCAGAACAAAAACAGGGGAAAAAAGGTCTGGACAACACTAATTCAAGTTTCTTAAGTATTTATGGATATCTTAAAACAATTCTCATTGATTCAACTAATTATATTTGCTACTTAATATAAATTGAATACTTCATTGCAGCCTGAATTGCAAGTTTTATTGGCAGTTATACTACAAAATGTTATGCAGATAATTAGTGGTTATAGAACCGTTGATACAATAAGACTTAAAAAAGATTATACACAGCTTTTATAAAGCTTTAAACTAGAATTCAGAAGAGAAAACTACTTTATTTGGGTCACAGTATTGAATATTACAGTACAATTATCAATGTTTTATCATAGAGTTTGAAGCTTTCATCTTCGTCTTTTGATCATTTTATATCAACAAGGGATTCATTACATCATGGAAAAAAGCTGTTTGTGCAGGTTTTATGTCATGGGAAAGCGATCATATTTCTGCATGCCAATGAAGAAATTATAAGGTATTGATTTAAGAAGAAAACTCAAACCCTGCTTAGTTTTCCTCAGTTACCTCACTTTCCTCTTCTGCACTGCCAGTTATATAGTCAAGAACAATGGAACATAATTGCATTGTTTTTTCTTCAGAAGTTCATCATGTGGCCTGCTGTTTGTGTGATGGACTTCTCTTTTTATAAGAAATGAAAAAGAAAGTAACTCCTCCATGTAAACCAAATCTTTTTAAAATGCATATATTACAATCTGCTTTATCCTAAGAGGTTCTTGCCTAGGAATTTTCAATATTAGATTTTTTTTCCTATATCTTGCATTTTCTTCTTCTCTGAAGAATTCAACAAAGAAAGGCTAGTATTACTCTATTGACACAAAATGCTAGCCTGTTTGAGGGACTGATGAATATCAAAACAAACCATAAAAGCATTTAGTTCTTTAATTTGATTTTTAAATACAAAGACAGTATTAAGTATTACAATGCAAATACAACATTATGTACAAGTGCCTGGGTCATCAGGCAGTTGCCTGCTGGGAGGAAAGATGCTGAAGAACTGTTTATAAATAAACTATAAAAATAACTATATTATAAAATGCACCAGGTCAATGACAAGAACACTTGAACGGTGATTGGAATATGTTGAAAAGGAACTCATGGCTTCTCATTCTCATGTGAGAGGTTTGCTCGGTAGAACTAATAAACTAATCAATCAAACAAAATCATCCAGGAAGGACAAATGCCCCATCTTCCAGAAAATAATAGCTATACTTAGGATCAGGCATGCTTCCTGGACACAAGCAACATGTGTTTAAATTGTCTCCCAAGTAGTTCAGGCTCTGAGTTCAAAGGAGGGCAACAAAGCTGGTGAAAGGGCTGGAAGGAATGTTGTATGAGGAGTGGCTGAGGACTCTGGGCTTGTCTATTCAGGACAAAAAGAGGCTGAAGGGTGACCTCATTGCTCTCTACAGTTTCCTGGGGAGATGAAGTGGAGAGGAAGGGGCTGAGCTCTTCTGCTTGGGATCCAGTGAAAGTACGTGTGGGAATGGTTCAAAGCTGCACCATGGGAGGCTTAGACGGGCCATTAGGAAGCATTTATTTACCAAGAGGGTAGCCAAACACTGGAACAGGCTTCCTAGAGAGGTGGTCAATGCCTCAAGCCTGTGAATGTTTAAAAGGCACTTGGACAATGTTGTTAATAACGTGCTCTAAATTGGTCAGCCCTGAATTAGTCAGGCAGTTGGACTAGATTATTGTTGTAGGTCCCTTCCCACTGAAGTAATCTTCTCTTCTTCCCTTCCCTTCCCGTCCCGTCCCGTCCCGTCCCTTCCCTTCCCTTCTTGAAATGAACACATGCCCTCCTCCCATGTTCTTTAAAACATAGTTCAGATGATCTCCTCACAGAAAAGTTCATGGCACAAACTCCTACTTAGGCAGTTTCACAGAGTAAGGTATTCAACCAGCAGAGCAGTAGGATGCAAAAGGATAGCCTTATCTTCTAGTTTTGCTACTGTGTTTTTTACATGGGACCTCATTCAATATTACCAGCTGTGCTGAACTGTAATCTGAAGTAGTCACCATGTATTGTGAATGGAAGAAAGATTTAGGTTTATGGATCATGCATATAGCAAGCAAACTTGTAAGTGACACGAGCTACAAGTCTACCTGTTGATGTTCATTAATTCCTTTTCTCATGTGAACTCTATTTTTTCTGGTACCCCTCTTCCTTCTGTGTAAAATGGGAATTAGAAAAAAACAGGGCAGGATAATCTGATGAGACATGGGACAGAGGTTAGGGGGAATTGTGCATGACTGCCTAGGAAAGACAGTTGTCTTACATATTTCCTGAGCTCTCCTCTATGAGCGGTTAAATATAAATTTTTTTAACTCTTCCATTATGAAGTATAATCTCACAGGAAGTTTCTCATTCTCTTCTCTTTTGCTTTTCTTTCGCCTACCTCTTTTCCTGAGAGAAATTGTGCATTAGATGGAACTGGCTAGTTCATTAAAAAAAGAGAACTGTGCTTGCATAATGACTCTCATAACACAAAAACTTATTTTGTTCTCACTAAAAAAAATGTAATTAAGTAATATAAATAAACTGATTCTATGAGGTAGTGATTGATATAATAATTTGGTTGTTAATGAGGAGTCTGAGCTTATATCTGTAATGTCTTCATTATAAAAGAGTTGCGATAAAATAATGGAGAAAACATTGTCTTAGGAAATAATAGGATTTGTGGTTGATTCATTCAAACTGTTAAGCTTCTAAAAGCAAGGAATCCATATCAAAACACTTTGAAGGTTGCCATATTTCAGAATAAGGCTTCTAAAGGGCAAGATATATTATAATTAGTCATGGTTGTAGATGACTGTCAGTATTTTACCTTTCAACGAATTTCAATCTGTATCACTCATACTGCAGATAACTGCTGTGCTATTGGTTTCTACAGGAATTTGCTCTGTGTTTTTGCCCCGAAATTTTGTTTTGGCTTTGAGAAACCTTTCTAAATGAGAATTTAATGGAAGAGAAATATGTTCTTGCGAAGTAGTTAAGTTTTCAGGTACTGAAAGCCATTCCACTAGAAAACAATCTGACAAATAAAAAAAACGTTGCCCAAACCTAGTGTAAATGCTCAAAAACATTGACAAGGAAACAGGTGCTGGAAGAGGTGTATTTTTGAAAGCTTTCTGTTCCCTTTTGCCAGTCAGATAATCTTCATGCAGCTTTAACATTTACAGTTATTCTCATACGGCAGAGGCATCTCTGTAGTTTCAAGGGTTATGAAAGCTTCCCTTGGCTATGCCTGGCACTCCAAACCAGGTTATCAGGCTCTTGCTCCACTCTGCATTAAAGAGAAAGTCACTTATACTTCTGGCATTGTCAATAATTAAAAATCCTACAATTGTTTCATAAAAGTTTGAAATATTTATTCTACTTAATAAACCTCTGAATCATACTGTTTCATGCTAACCACGGCAGGTAGAAAGAAGTAATTTCAGAATTGTGAAAGTTGAAAAAAACCCTCTACCTCATAAAGTAATAATATTTAAATATTTTTAAAGTTGACTGTCAGTATGAACCAAGTGAGCTAGATCCTTAATTTCAAAAAATATGTCACATTTTGTTTCATAGAACTGTAAATTAATGCTTTTGAAATAGCATTTAGGAATAAATGATAGGAAAGAAAAATTGGAAAGCATATTATTTAACAAGAAATATGTAATTTTGCTGGACTGTTAATATTGACAGAGGCAAAGAATAGATTTTTCATTTGACTTTACTGAAAAGCATTTTAAAACTGAGAGCAGTTTCACTTAGGCTACATGCTGCATGTAACCTGCTTCATCAACAGAAAGCGGTATAATCCAATTTATTGAGTGGTAAATATTTTCACTTGTGCATCTTCTATCACAGGGATTTATTGTAATGTTTCAGACCTTTTGGTACAGGGCAAAGCTTTTGTAAGTCTGTCTGCTCAGAGGAGAGGTATCGATTATGCAAACTTGCTAAATGTTGCTCACAGTTACAGGGATTTGATAATAACAGCAAATATTGGTTGGTTGGTTGATCTGGTCTTTCAGTAAAGGTCTCATGAAACTTTAATTGTTAGGACTATTTTAAAGTGATTTATTTCAAAACCAGAGAATGAAATGGAGTTCTGACTACAGACTGAACTTTATAAATTGACACTCTATCCCATCTATACACCTCATAAATTGAAAACAGTTATTTTATTTCTTGAATTATTTCTAAATATTGTTTGGCATTTCTTTTTAAATATGAATATTTCTACTTGACTGAAAGTGTTATCACTGGATATAATTTTTCGACTTTATTTGACACATAGTGACATTTAGAAGAGAAATATCAAGATTCTTAATAATTTAGTACAATAATTTTGGTGTCTCTGAGTTGTCAGTGGGTCGTGGGTTTGGTGTTTTTTTTTTTTTTTAAAGTGAGAAAGTGAACCATCCAGAATGGCTACCTGTAAAACTACAAGTCTGGTTGCTTGGTTTAAGGAGATGGTCCTATCATTGGATCTGGAATTGTAAATTCTGTTTAGTGGTACAGCTATTCATTTTCATTCCTTGTTGATTGGCAAGCTGCAGACCAAATACTGAGGCTGCAGCTTGAAATAGCATCCTAGGAGCTATTATAAAACAGAACAACATAGTCAAATCTGTCCTGAAAAAGGTTTTTTTTATTCTTTATTGAAATTCAAGGCAACACATTTTTTTTTCTCATGTGAGACTTACAGATGAATGTTTCAAAAAACAGAACAACCCTTTTGATATTCAGCAGCTTTCAGTGCTATACATATTTTCAGATAAAGACAGATGTTAATTTCTGAGCTTCTTTCTCCCCAGCAGTCTTGAGGTATAAATCTTTTATATCCTCATTGTTCTACCTCCAAAAGCTCCTTATCACTGATTTCTGTGTCCTGTGGACATTTGTGCTTATTGTCCGAAAGTATGGACTTTGTAAGAAATTTTAAGGTGTGTGGGTTTTCTGAAGTACAGATATACAACTGCGTATAGTTCTTTTTAGCGCATTTTTTTTCTGTCTGTATTTACATATTAAAATTGTATCGGAGAAGGAATGAGTTTATTTAAATTGACAGCAGTTGGATTATAACTAAGACTAACAAAGTGAAACCAAATCTAGGATATATAATAAGAAACCGTAAAATGACTCATATTACAATACTCTCCCCAGGGTAAGAAGTAGAAGTCCTTCATATGAAGAAATTATCGTGTCCTAGAAGATATTCTTAAAATGGACGTCCTATGATGGACCAACTACATTATTTCTTCTCTAATATTTATAATTTACAATGCAGCATTGTATTGTAGAGCCTTGCACATCTTTTGGTTCTAGTTTGAGCCATCAATTCCACCTTTACAAATTTATAGGTATGATTTTATAATATGTACCAGCAAGAGTAGTATGGAACAGTGAAGCTGGTCATAATCTGACAGTAGGAATCCATGAAGGCTCATAAAGTGTGGGACATGAACACTTAACTGAATATACACTACCATGGTTCATGTGTTAGCAGTACTGCTGATTTTCAAGAAAATGGATCATAAAGCATCTCACATGTATATTGTGAGAAGCATAAACAAATTCTACTGTTTGTGAGCATCTATAATACTAGGTAAAGTTAGAAATGCATATGCTATCTAGAAATTTCAAGTGGCTTTTTTTTTTCTTCCTTTAGTATTCATTTCCAATATAGAGCTTAATTTTTATTATAAATGAAACCTTCAACATTAAAATGTGGATTTTTTTCTCTAAAACAGAACAAGCCCATATAAATAATTTCAAACAAATGCCATTTGTGGCCTGTTTTTAAACTGAAGAATTTAGAACAGCATTCATCATATTTCAAGCAAGTTTCAGCAGAGAAGTTAGAATGATCTCAAAAGCCCTCTAATTCTTCAAAATAAAACAAAAACGTAAGTTCTCTTTCACAGTTAGCAGCCATGACTTTGTGTTGGGGGGCTGTCAGTGCTTTAGGAACTATTAATTGGAATTTAAAAGTGTTAAGATGACAACTTTCTGAGGATATTTGAATAAGAAGTATTATTCCATTTACATTAGAATCCATTAGCTTCTTGGTTCTCAAAACCACAGGTAAACAGATGATGGAAAAGCTTTAACAGTCTTTAACAGCAAACCTGTGAATAAATAATCAGCAGATTATATCAGCTAGAACATTCCTGTTCAGAATGGAAGTCTTACTGGGTTAAGAAAAACAAACCCATTAATTTCTTTACCTCCTAATCAAAGTCATACTGCATTTTCCTAACCTTCGTCTTGTCACTTGCAAGCTAACTATAATTATGGAAATAGCAGAGCAGTTAGAAGTCAGTAGCTTGTGAAACCCACTTCTGCTGCTAGTCTGAAATGACTGCCAGTCCATGGTTTTGTGGCACTTGAGGCTAGGTGCTGCACACTCCTGGCTCCTGCAGACTTCAACAGTATGTGTGGGACCATATTGCTTCTGAGGGTTGGGCCAATACTGCATTGAAAAGCCTAATAGCAGTACTACACTGTTTTGTAAAGTCTCTTGGATTTGAAATCTCTGTGTCTTTCAAGTTCTTGTTCAAATGAGCATAAGTTTGGCTAGTGGAGTGGTGCAAGTGAGTTTTCAGGATGGGTTAGCTGCCTTGTATTTTGGAAAGGATTAATTATAAATGAACTCAGAATCAGGGTTACAGGCTGCTACCCACAAAGAGCTTAATCTTGATATTTTGATTTTGACTAGCCTTTTTCCTGTAGGTCCTGCTGTTGGGAGACAAGTCCAGTGGGATGATTCTTTTTTGGAACTGCATGTATTGAAAAGAGATGCAGGAACATACCAGTACTGTGCGATACTGCAGAGTAAGTCTGTCATAGGGGAATTTCCGTATTCTTGCTTGCAAAATAAAGATTCTACTGCTGTGACAAGTTGGATCAAGTCGTGAGTGAATCCCATCTGCCAAAGCCGCAGACATAAGCCACCTGCATGCATATTGAAAATGATCAGACCTCTTGGATCAGCAGACAGGAGCTGTATTGAGATGCCAAAGAAGTCTTTGCATCTGCTTTGTCCTGAATTTTTATCCAGAGCTGGGTTTTATTTATCGTTTATTCCTGTAGCCTACCCACTTATGCAGAAGAGACGGGAGGCAATGCTGAGTCATCTAGTGAGTTTGTCTTCATCATGGTGCAGTCCCAAGAGGCAAACCCTTTTTGCAAGCAAGCTCCGTGGGCACACAGCAGTACCACACTTTCAGAGATTCCACTTTTGTTTCATCAGGACACATTTGAAAGAATTTTAAAGTCCTTTTTGTTACATGTTATGGACAGCACCATCTGACGACCCTGACATTAGTGACTAGTTCACTGTCTTTGAAGTTATGGACTACAAGCAAAACAGCTTCAAAATAAGCTCTCCTTTATGGCATTGCAATTTTTTTTTCAAGTATAAAATGTTAGGTGTAATGACAATCTGTTTGATATTTGTTGAGGAACATGCTGAAAGTATTTTTAATCAGACAGACCAACTTTATGCTCAAATGTTCTTCTAAAATTATTGTTACTGCTGTGATAGTTCCTATTACTGTATTTGAGGAAGGCCATACTTCGGAAATACGTTGCAGAAAATACACTGTGCAAATGAAGGGTAAAATAGTTTTATTGATTTTTAAATATATACTAAATAAAAATAACATTGATTTGCAACAATTTCAGAGGTATAGACTTTCCAAGTCAAATCTTAAATAATGGTAATCTATCTGGCATCATATGAACAGCTAAGGCCCTCATACTGCAGAGAAGCAAAAAGATAGAGCGAATTAATCACCTGTTGCATCTGGAGAAGGCATCACAGATATGGAAGCATTCAGATTACATAGCCACCAGCTAAGCACAACTCCAGTAATTAATTTAGGTGTTCAAAGTAGCATCCAAAGACAATGAATAAGAGAGTGTATCCTGATATATTACAGCAACCAGAGTACTGGCTGGCTGACAGCAAGGATTCTCAGTCATTTGAAGAATAGTAAAAGTGGGTAAGTAGGAGAATAATCCCCAGACTTTGAAGAAAAAAAATAAAATTTGGATATATATTTAATATCAGAGAATTCGTACCTCTACTTAAAAGTAAAATAGTGCAAAATCTTGTGTGAACCAATTCTTCTGGTATATGCTTTCTTTTTGTAGAGAATTTACATTGCTTAAATTTTAGATGTATGTGAAATCACAGCTCCAGGTGAAACACTGGTAGATTTGGCATGTTTATCACAGGAATTAACTCTTACCTTTGCCACTTGTTCTATTGTGTTGGCTATGTAAGAAGAAATTTTTTAGGTCTTAACAGGTTTCTGAAGATGTTTTTGTTTTTCAAGTGACTCCTTAGCCTTTTGTTGTTAAATGAAATATAAAGAGGTTTACTGTCATAGATGTAACAAACTACTGCTTTGGTTTAGACACAGCAAAGATTAAAAGAATCATTAGACCTGTACTGGAGGCCAGTATATTTCGCACATAGCATATTAACATTTACTTTATTAGAGGAAGCACTTCAGAGGCCACAGCCACAGTTAATTTAAGTTTTGCTGTGTTTTCTGAAGTTGTCTTCATTTTCATGAAAGACTACTGTGCTTGAAACTCTTTGTATTTGGCATATTTGTTTAGGATTTAAGTCTGAACTATCTACGTGTATAACTTAAAGCTTCTTTCTATATGTAGGATGCAGTATCTCATAGCTCTGAGCAGCACATCTTGGTAATTAGTTGGGTTAGTAATTCACATCTCACTTGTAAAACTTCACATAAAATTAGGCAAAATATGCTATAGAAAGACAAAGTAGGACATTGCTTACTACCGTGGTTAGTCCCATTGTCTTCAGTGGAATTATTCATATAGGTAAAAGTAGTATTTCCTGGGTTGGTTTCACAACCAACCATAAATACATTTGGCAAGCCTCAAAGATTAAAAGGGCAACATAAGTGAAAACAATTAATATTACTTTATCATCAACACATTCTCATGGTCAGGGGTTTGTGTATGTCTACTACACACATGTGTGTGCTCTTTTTGTCTTTAAGAAATGCTACACTTTACTAGGAATTACAGAAAGAAAACATGCCAAGGTTTCATACAAATAAATGAGTAAGACAAGAAAAATTAGATTTCCTAGTTCCTAAAGTAACAGTTCTTGCTGAAAGGAAATAACTGCTTTAGGTTACAACTCAAAAGCCAAAGTGATCAAGACAGAATTTATTGTCTCTTCCAATCTTTCTACTCACTTTGGTAAAGTATATTTGACAGAGAAACCTCTATGCTAACCACATAAATACCGGGAATAGAATTACACTCCTACTGGCATCGGTAACTGCATATCAGTGGGGAAAAAATGTTTCTTGTCAACATAGTAAATCTCAAGATGTTGTCCACTGTTTCTGCTCTTCTTCTGCTTTAGTAGAAATGGAGGGCATGAAAGATGTTCTATGAATCAAAGTTTGAGTGAGTTCTGTAAACAGGAACGGTAAACTGGCAACAGAAGCTAGAAGCACTTACTGCTAGTTTTTCTGAAGATATAAAAAGGTTTTTTCATGCTTCATAGGCTATTTTGGAACAGAAAAATATAAATTATTAGTGTGCAAAGTGATCTGTAAGATAGATCTAAAAGAAAACACTTATTTGAAAGGTCTCAAAAGATAAACATTTTAATATTTTTCAGATTGTTCTTAGAATTTGACTAATTGTTTTGCATTTAAGGAATGCAAAAGCTGGCTTTAGACATACTGTATTGTTTTCAAGCCTCAAAAACATTGTTTTTCCTTCAGAAAAGGTGTTACATGTCATTTTCATTTTAGTTTGTCTTTCTAATGGTTTAAATTTCCTTTAGTTTGGTTTCTCTACAGTTTGGTTATACCTGAAGAGAGATCATGACTAGGCAAAGTATCAATCATATGACAATGTTTCATGTACTACCCTACTTTCTAACTCCAGCAAAGTGACGTATTCACTACTTAACCACACCAATAAAAATAAAAGAATAATGGACCACTCACCAGTTTTCATTACTTTTTAATAGCAAATGCTGATGGGAGACAATTGCACCTGGAGAAGAAAAATGAAGTCTGGATTCTTTCAAAAATACAATGCTTTTAGGCAGCAGTCACATCATAAATCACACAGCCCTGAATTTCTGGACTCTGCCACTTGACTTTCCCTATACAAGTGCCTGACTTGTAGGATAGGAGAAATTGTTGGTAAGATCATTCTTTCTCTTATATTCTGGGTAAACCTGTGAAAGTCTGTGGCAAGATCTCCTTTGCCTCCTTGTTAGGGAAAGGTAGAGGAAGGCAGCTCTCTTTTCCTACAGAAGAGCCAGTCCCACTTCTGGTTTCTCTTCAGAGGGTACAGGTTGAGGTTCTCTTCTCTCCTGGGTTTCTCTTCTCCCTCTGGTGGATGGACTCGACCCCCCCCACCGCCCCCAGCCAAGCCAGCAGCAGTTTGGTCCAGGCTCCAGAGGAGGGAAGGGCCTGAGCTGCAGCCAGGCCAAGAACTCCTTCCAGGAGACCCACAAGGAAGCAAAATGGCACATTGAACACCGGTGTCTTGTGGGTGCAGAGAGTCTTGTGCATACTTTTCCTACTGTATGCAATTTGACTACAAGTCAACCACTTCATTCTATAAATATGACAGCCTGGATGTGCACACTTTGAGCTCTCCTTGCTAAATAAGTGAGCTGTATGGCAACGGTTTTACTACTCAGAGGTCAGTGGATGAGCCCAATTCAAGTTCAATATTAATCATTTAGCTTAAGTAGATATACACCGAATGTAATGGATTATTTAGAGATGTAAGATTGTATGATTTTTAGTATACTCTTTGATTTATGTAACTTGGGAGACTAGATTTACTAAAATTTTAAGCTGTAAAGTCCTACTCATATTTACCAAAAGCAACTGCAAACTACACTAAACACTTGCAAGATAAAGTCTAGCTTGCATTTTGCTGGGAAGGATGGAACTGACTGGGCAAATGATCCAAGGCTAACACGCAGACATTACAGACATCTGCTAAGCGGGACCCATTTTGCACTTCACTGAGAAGAAAGGATTTATCCAGACAAAATGGCATCTGCAAGGATATGGACCAAAACCAATGTCTACAACTGAACAAAACAAAGGCCCAAGTGGGGTCAGAGAAAAAAGGTCCAATGGGGAGCAAAAGGACGTGGTGGTGAAATATTGCTATTGGACTAAATTGTGGTGTGAATGGTCTGTAAAGATATAAAAGTTTGTCATTTTCTATGCTTGGGTGGACCTCTGTGCAGGTACCCAGCTTGAGCCAGCCCTTCTGCTATTCTATTCCATTAATTTTTTTTATTTTCTGGGAATTTTGTTTCCTGAAAGTCTGCTTTGCATACAGTTACAGGCCTCGCCTGAAAGTTTGCCACTGGAGCTTTAAATACAGGCTCCAGAGCAAAGGGCTATCAGGGAGGGAATACCTGAAAGTTTACTTTTGTGAATGGCTACAGGCCTCCCCTGAAAGTCTGCCTTCGGAGCTCTAAATACAGACTCTGGAGTGAATGGTTATCAGGGAGAGAAGAATCCCGACAGTTTGCGCTGCAATGGATACAGGTCTCACCTGGGAGTTTGTCTCCGGAGCTCCAAGACACAGTCCCTGGAGCAAACAGTTATCAGGGAGGGAAGACACCAAAAGGTTTGCTTTCTGAATGGATACATGCACCTGGAAAGAAGGTAAGCGGCATTTGGCTTGGTATATCTCCCCAATGCAGCAAATAATAGAGTAAGCCTGCCACTGAACTCTTTTTAAGTCACAATTCTCTTTAAGAAATCTAAATATTGTTCTGCAGCAAGCAGAACCTTAAATTACTCCCCCACGGCACTCCCCTGTCAGAAGAGAAACAAAACAAAACCAACCAACCAACCAAAACCCCACAAACAAACAAAAAACAACAACAAAAAAGCCGAATAGTGGAATTCTATTGTGGACATAAAATCATATAATCATTTTGCTTGGAAAAGACCTTTAAGATCATTAAGCCCAGCTGTTAACCTAATACTGTCAAGTCCACCACTAAAACATGTCCCTAGCAACCTCATCTACTTGTCTTTTAAACACCTCCAGGGATGATGATTATTAGTGTGCAAAGTGATCTGTAAGATAGATCTAAGAGAAAACACTTATATTGTCCCCCACTTCCCTGGGACATGTTTCATCCTATTCAAAGCCTAATGTTACCTCAAGGACTGGGAAGAAAAATGTAGAATATTTGGAGAACAATGCATTTCCTAGTCATGCTTTTCCTGCAGTTAGTTTCCTTGCTTGATTTGAATTTTTCATCAGTTTATCAGTGGAAAGGCAGGGAGCTGGGCAGCTGGAAGAGAGAAAAAAAAAAAAGGAATATTGCATTTCCTGATAGCCAAAAAGAGACAGAGAAAAGGGAGTCTTTCTATTCTGGTCATGCAGGAATTGGTATACATTATCACAGGAGTGGCAGTGTGTGTTAGAGGCTGCTAATTTCTGGTCCCTTTTAGCTGACTGGATTGATTTTTGCCAAAGCCAAAGCACTATTGTATTGCTAGATCCGTGAGTAAGCTTTTGATACTTTGTATTTGCATTTGTAGCAAAACAGGCCTGCTAAGCATGGGGATCTGTCAAGACTGAAACTGTGAAATGTAGGACGCTTTTACCGTTTTCCAAGCATTTTTACCTTCATAGGTTTAGAGAAGTTGGAAAATCCCTAATTAAAATATTAGGTACTATTCCCACCTCTGCATATCAATAGTAACACATTAATGTTTCTTGAAAGTCAAGCAAGAAAGCAAAGTATAATAACATAAGCTATTATTCTTTGATAGATGTTACAATTCTTCATTTAGTCTGGTTCACTATTGTCACAATTGCTGCATCTCAATTTTTTGCCATCTTTCATGTGTGTTTGGTTTTCTTGTTTGTTTGTTTGTTGGGTTTTTTTGTTTCTTTTTCTGTGTTGTTTTTTTTTTTTTCCTGCCACATTACTGTAAATGTTGACTTACATCTATGTTTGAATTAATTTAAATGCTCTAAGCTCTTTTTGACATATGCTGCTCATTAAATGTTTGCTTATGTTTTGTAGCTGGACTAGGAAGGCATGTTTCTCAGACCACTCTCACCTTTAAGACTGGTTTTCTCCAGGCCAAGCAGCTTTGGCAGTAACAGGGGTTAATTAACATTAACATTTTTTTATTATTATTTTTTTGAAGTTCCAAAGAATCCCATGTAAAAGTTAATCAAGAGGTTTAGCACCACAATATGGTAATAGGATGTAATTACTCTGTAGATTTGAAAATGTTAAATGCTACTGCTTTTCTCAAAATATACACATATACAGGCCCAATTGTTTACTCCATACTGATGTTTCAACAGCATAAGCAGTTACAGTGCAAGCTCTCTCACTGCAGTAGGCCCTTGCTGATTTACTCATAGCTTCTTATGACATTCATCATGGGTCAGCATTAGTGGGCATCCACAGCACTTGGCCTGTTGCCATACTTGCTATGCAACTCATGAAACAGAGCATTCCACCTAGAAGGGAAACTGTCTATCGTGTGAAAACTACCCAAAAATCCTGATAACCACACATGACCACATCCGCTTGTCCAATGTCACAACTGCCTGGTTGGTAAAAGGCCCACTTTCACGAGTAACTTGTTAAAAATTTCCAATACTCATGAATGCTTTACAGCACATTGCAGCCAGTCTGGTGTAGTTTCAGATGTCTAGAAAGAGAAGATCAGACGTGGCATTTAAGGAACACTCTCTTTTAGCCACAGAGCAGGAACAGAAGAAATTAATGAGAGATTAAAAAGAATCAAAGTGAGCTTCAAATATTTTTCTGATTAGTACAAATGCCCTGTGTGCATCCTTCTGAAACTGCTGCTAGAATTTCAGTAATGTCTTGCCCAATTTAAACAGAAACGTACTTCCAGCAAACATAGTACCACTTATTCTATAAACTCAACTGGAGACACTAACCATTAGAGAAAGCGCCTTTTAATGTCAGGTTTGTGATTTATGTACCTGTTTGGGGAGCATAGTGGCAAAATTTGAAAGTGCCCCATGTGACTCCAGAGCTATGATAATCAAACTCAGTACAGGGCACATACCATTATACATAGCTATCTAATCAGGCTGAAGTGTGAAAAATAGCCAGGTACGGTGATATATATTCCTTGTTCCCTTACCCAGAAGCAAACTAAGTTATGAGGTTAACATAACAAGCAAAAAAGGTATACTTTGACCTTTCTGTACAACTGTTTCAGAAGGAACTATTTGTTAACTGTCACAGGGATTGAGTGCTCCAGAGCATTTTAAGCCTTGCCAGCCCACTGGATTCACTTCTGTGGATCAGAGGCTGAACATGACAAATATGCCTATCAATGTATTCCTTTGAGCTACATGTGTTTCTGTATTTTCAGGATCAGCAACCTTGTTAAATAAGAAGTTATGCGAAGTTCGTATACAGGATGTTGTAACAAACTATTGTTGCAATAAAAGGTTGAATGTTTCATTTATTTATTCATTTGGGAGAGAAGGGAGGACAATTTATATTTTAAACACCTTGGCTATAAATACACCGTTATGCCAAGATAAATGGTTAAAACAATGGTTATAAATTTTATTTTGGCATTGCAGTAAATTGTGTGTATTCTTTCCTGAATGTATGTGTGAATTAGCATTTTTATGTATTCATAATATGACCTTTAGTTTTAAAACTTTCTTTAGGAAATAGTCCTCCTGGAATTTGTGTAGTTTCTATGAGGTCCTTGCTGAGACATGAACATGTGAGGTCTGTGATATCTGTCCTCTACAGTTTAATCTAGTATCTTGTATAGTCTTAGAAATCCTAACCCGCCATCTTTTTAAATTGTCTCTTAATGCTCTTTTCAACATCAAAGTTTATTTTTTTTGTAAAACACACTTTTCAAATAAGGAACTACTGTTGCTTATTAAATATATATATACATATCCTTGGTAAGGAATAAGGGGTGAACCAAACAAAAATTCTTTTTTTCTTTCTTTTTTTTCTTGTTTTTTTCCATTTCCAAGTCAGGTTGCCATTGAGCCATTCTGATGTGCAAATTCTTGAGTTCTTTTTTGTTTGTCTTCTGTTGGCTGGGGTGGATGGTGTAAATCCAGACCCTCATGCATGACCCCACCTGTAGTCTTCACTGAGCTGCATTCTTGTGTTTCAGAAAGTGCACTTTTCACAGAATATGTACTAATGGAAACATATAACTGTACAGGACATTCATTTCCTTACTGGATGCCATAAATCTGTCACGGAAAGATAATTAGGCAACCATTTATCTTTAGCGATCTTCATTTTTACATTAAACGTATTAATAAAAATAACAGAGATCAAACTGAGCCTCATTTCAGCGTCTGTCAAACAATCAAATTGGAAGCAAACAATGTAAGGGTTTAAAACAAACAAACAAACAACAAAACAAAACCAACTTTATTATACTAAAAAGATGTGTATTTGGAATCTTGTTATTTGGGTTATATGTGGAACACTTTGAAAGGTCATGTGTATCACTGATGGGCGCATTGTTTATCATTAAAAATATTTGTCAAACTGTGAAACAAACACTCATTTATTTTCAGCATATTAGGTAAAACATTATTTTCAGCTACTAGAACATCCTAATGAGGAACTAATATTAATTCATCTAACAAAGTTCACTTTTCTGTGAGACATTCATTGAGGTAATTAGTAGGCTCCCCTCATTCATTAACATTTCAAATCTCATTAAAATGTAAATAGTGGGAAAAGTTTTTGCATATTAGAGGGTATTTATTGGCATTCATCATAGTGAGTAGTTTGGTCTTCATTAATTATAAAGAACATAATAAATAATAGTTTACTTTTTTGAAAACAGCTGGTAAAAGTTGTTGTACGTATGTTTTTTAGCATTGCAATCAAAAATGGATGATTCTTTGTATAGATATAATTAATTCTCAGTGCTGCAGTAGATGGTGTATGAAGTTGAACAGACTGTTCATCAGGCAGACATGTACATGAGGAGGAGTACCTTGAAGTAAAGGAACCTTTCAAAGCAAAAAGATACTACCCTACAGATTTCCTCCACCAATTTAGATGGGTAAGGTTACCACAGTATCTTTGATAATGACTCTGATGCTCACTTTCTGCTTATGTCAGTTCAGAAAATAAGAAAGTGAATTTTAATAATCAGGTCTATTGAACTGGTTTCATATGGATGCCCTTTATACCTTTCCCCTCACCTCATGCCCCACTCCTTTCCCAGGCTAATAAGTAAAGTAATGATGAACAACTATTTAATCTCTACTATATATTTGTACATCTTCCTTATTTTTGAGACCTCCATGGCTGGGAGCACAGGGCCATGGAGCGGTCAGCACTAGAAGGATGCAAAGTGTAGTTAAAAAGGGTGCAAACACTAGAATTAATCTGGGCTGTGATGCTAAACCAGGGATCAGAAAACAGCCACCATCTCCTGTAGCTTGGACGCATTGAGTCTCTGTGAGCTCTGGTGCTGGGTGTCAGCATTACACTGATCACCTGCTTGCTAAGCTATTGGAGGAATTCTACATTGATTTTTCAGTCTGGATGAGATCACATAAGATCTGATTTGTATGCTAAAACTTAACATGTTTCTAAAATAAACTGTTTTCTGCTATCGTTTTAATTGAATAAAGAAACATGGTTTACTTTGGCATATAATGACCGACCTTCACATATATTACTATACTTTTTCCTCTCTTGCATGTATCAGGTAATTCTGTATCAAAGCAATCAGTATGAATATGGAGAATAAGAAAATAAACAAAAGGAACAAACTGAAAATACATAAAATCATTAAGAAGGTGTTTCATGTACATTTCTGTAAATACAATTCCAAATGAAACTGTTCTTTTGATACCATTTAACATAATTTCTGTCAGTTTTTTATACTTATGTCCAGAAAAGGTTTGGTGGTTGTTTCATCTGAATCATTTTATAGAGTTATAATAGTTGGACTAAATTTGATCAACACTTACTAGAATAGTTCATTTTTGGTTTTGTTTGTTTGGGGTTTTTAGGAGTTTTTTGGGGTTTTTTTAGAATTTACTTAAGGTTAGTTTCTCTATAAATATTTATTTCAAAGTATGTGGCAATAGCAGGCTCTAGCTGTTCAGCATAATTTATAAAACACTAAGAAAATTAAAATTGATGTCTCTTCTTTTTTTCATAACAAGTCTGATAATGAAGCATTTTATTTCACATTTCTTAGGATAACAGCTTTTATATGTACTCTGAAATGCCATCTTCACACAAAGGATTTATAAGCCAATTGAAGGAACAAGCATACTGTAAAATACATTAGTAGCTTTTTTATCATGGAAGAGCACAACATGTCTTTTTGTCCGATAAGCACAAAAAGAATAATTTGGAACATATGACAAATATGGCAAAACACCAGCGTGTGAAACTTACCTGCTGAATGACGGAAAAGTAAGAACAAATAGCATCAAGATCTACTCAGGCACTATAGAAAAGATCAAGTCAATAAAGGATTTACGTGTCCAAAGTGGGACTTCTTGAGTTTAGGTGCTGGCATGTTCATTGTTAAGTGTTCATTTAAAACTCCTGCCAAACTAAAGTCCAAGCTTCAGAGTGTCAGTGCCACAAAACCTTCCGATTTCTTTTTTCTTTCAGGTTCTCCAAGCACTTAGAGTTGCATCTCTGCTCATGCCTTGTAGTGCCCAAGTCTACATAGCTTAATTCCAGGTTCATCCTCATGGAAATACCTGGCATTTCTTTATCCTAGTGTGTCAATCTAGAAGGTGTCCTACAACAACCACTTAGGGGAAAGACATTTTTGGTCAATATTTTTTTGCCACCAAAATTGTGGTTATGACTTAGCATACCTTTTGCTTAAAAGACTTGTTGCATGATCAAAGACTTAATTTCAGTTGTCAGGAAACTTCGTAATCAGTAGCAAAGCTAGATTCTTTTTCTATCTTCTGTTTCTATAAAATTCCTTCCCCCACCCATCTTTTTTTTTTTTTTTCATGTTGACATAGCCTTCAAGAAAGGGATAGAAATATAACAGCCAGTATGGACTACATCCTAGGAGTCAATGAAATACCTGGTTAGTAAATATGGGTATGACATACCTTCAGACAACTAAAGCAATTATACTAAGGTCCCTAATTTCCTCAGTAGATGTTTTGCCTGTTATACTACCGCATGAAAGGAGGAAAGAGGTGCATGGGATCAAAGAGAAGTTTTTGAACTCTACTTGTGTCTCTGAAGAAAGATACAAGACCTGTGAATCTAGAGGATGAATCAGAAGTGCAGGATTTTAGACTCCTCTTTTCATTTCCTTACTTCTGGATGAAGCTTTGCTGAACACACTGGCTCCTCCAGGTCCCATCCAGACATTTACTCCCTTATAGGAGCTGTTTGTGCAGTGCAGACAGGCTTGGCATCAAGATTGTGCAGTTCACCCTGGGGCCAGTGTGCAGAATTTGTAGATCACAGTGCCTAACTATAAGCATCAATCTAGTGCCATTTTCAGTGCAGAGTTCCTCAAGGTCTACAGTGAGATACTTTTTTATTTTTTTTCCTTTGAGAGCTTTCTTTCTTGGCCTTGTAGGTCAAAGAGTTAGCAACTCCTAACTGGGTTGGATGGGTGCACTGAAGAAAACCTTTCTATTGTGATTCAAGCAAAATGTACATTATTAATATATGTACCCCTAACTTCTCTGCTTGCTTTTTCAAAATATTTCCTGCAATGAGCCTGCCTGTGTTACCGCAATCACAACAGCCCTATTTTTAACTGTTTTCTGTCCAGCCTGTGGCTTAACAACCTTGCTTTTTATCCCACCCTTCCATAATGCTTTGTTTAAGGCAAAGATTACTTCTTGAATTTTCATAAAATACTAAAACAATTAGATCAGGTATTTTAGGTATTCTTGTAAAACAGGTAAGGATGTTAATAGTTAAGATACTGCAACAAGTTTTATGCCTACAATGATGAATATTGAGGTATTAACTTGACAACCAAAACATCTCTGGTAGAGTTGGTTAAAATCATATTTCAATTAATTACATGCATGGCACTTACGTAGAATCAGTCACTGAGTGACCTACCATAGTTTCAACAACATATTGGAGATTCACTCCCCTGAAGGAAGACTGTCACTAGAGGAAAGGCATGAAGTTGATAATGAATCCCCCAGTACCTGTAGTAAAGAGAGATTTCACATCTGTGAAAGAATCCCACTGATGCTATCTCACTTGTGCTTGTCAGGCAAAGTCACTAATTTCTCTAAGTAAGAGAGTTTGGGAGCTGACTTGGAGGATGATGCTCTGTTTGCAACTAAAAAGGATGGAGCAGAGAGAAATTTACATTTTCCCTCTAATGCTGCATTTTCACCAGTTATTTCTGTTTTGTAGTAATTATTTCTTTTCCTTTAGCTTCACCTGATGTCCCAAACACTTTGGTTACCAGTACCTGGATTTGGTGAAATATTTCATTTTCATATAATTTGTATGGCTATTCCAGCAAGCAAAAAGAAGTGTTCAGGAAACTGAGTTCACAAGCAAGAAAGTTATCAAAAAACTGCTATTAGTTTGGTAATGAAGTTAAAGAACAGTTCACTTGAAGAGATGTCTGCTTGTCCCGGAGAGTTGCTTACACTAAATGGCCATAATGTCTACGAATTGACAGAATTTCTGCAATGACCACACTATTTCTCTGTGTGACCCTTCCAAGCTGCAGATCACATCTGGTGTGACCACACTTGGATCTTGAAAAAACGTAATGTGGACTTGCTTGAGGCAGCATTAGCCCAGGAATTTATGCATTCCCCATTCTTTCCTCAGTGAAGTCACTCAACAGAGTATACATCTTTGCATTATACATTATGTACTATTTCTAGATTCTTTATTTCCTTTTTTTACACTAAATAATTGAGACTTTTTTCTTATCTTCAAGAACAAATCTGCTCTAGCATTTTAAAGGTATGATGTGCAAGTGTTTTTTGCTTCTACATTTCTCAATTATATATACATCACAAAGGTATGTATCTGTAAGTATAAAAAGCAGTGTGTTACATTTGAAAAAAACATTTGTTCGCAGATGACTCAAATTTATTATTTCAGTTCACAGGAAATACTGGTGATGATTTAATTTGCTTGAAGAAAATTTTTTTTAAAATTGAAGATAAGCCACATTCTGCAGTACATGTGTTATGAAAACAGCATTCTTCTTTCCCTGCGCAATCCCAATACTACCATCTTCTGCAAAACAGGCAAGGCAGGATAAAAGAGTCAAAGCTGTGTAGTTCCTAAGGCTCAGAATTAAAAGACTTGTCTTGTATTTCCATCTCTCTGACTGGCCTGTAGTGTGAATTTGTGATCCTTTCTGTAAAGGGCAACCTAGCATGTTTAGAGTCTGACTACCTTTGTGTGTTTGTCAGCAATCTCTGCTTCTGCCTGGTGACAGGTTGCTATACGGAACAATGACATCTTTCTCCCAGGCAGAGCTTTTCTTCTTTGCTTTTTGATTAGAGGCCTTTTACAGTTCATGAGCCTCCTCTGGGACAGAACTCCCAGTACAGGGTGGTACTCTAAAGGGCATAACTTAATTTTTGATTCTGAAACAAATATGGTTTCCCTCTAGCCAAACTTCTTAATATCCTGACAAAGACCAAGAAAGTAAAAATGAAACCTGACAGAAAGACAGCAAACTGCTTTATTCAGACAAGCAGGCTCCAGTGTAAAGCCAAAAACAATGTACCACGCCTTAGCTTGTCCTAATAAAAATAAAGATTGCATCAGATAATATCATACAACGTAATACATTAGGAATATCAACAGCAAAACTGTAAATGTATGTTTTGAATATCTACTTCAAAAAGGTCCTTGGGTGCAAAGAAAAGCAATGCTAACATTTTTTTTTTAAAGCAGCTGAAGCACATTTTCTAATTAGCTTGTAGAAAAAGGAAAACATGGAGTGAAATTTGGTTATAGTTTTGGTTATGCTTGTCTGTATTACATACAGCGTACATGCACAGCCTGGTTTTGTTTGGAAAAGCAGGTGTGGTCACTCTTCTATCTATCTGTCCTTACTAGCATGGCGAGTGTTGACAGCTATCAGATAATACAGAAATTAGTAGGTAGCACAGGTATAAATGAGAACATATCATGAGCTCTTATTGGCAATGAATTTTGCTTAAAGCATTCTTCATTTAATGGATATAAGAGAGTTTCATTTTCAAGTACATTTTGGATGTTGACAGTGCTTATTATAGCAGCTGGTTCTTTGTCAAATTGGATGATATTCAAAACAAGATTTTGCTCTTTTTCTTTTTCCATCTGTTGGTGCTATAGACGTTTCTTGAAAAAATAGCTTCCAAATTAATTAGGCCATATTGTAAACGTGTTCTTTTTATGAAATGCTTAAAACTAAAAGCATAAGAAAAATTATTATGTAATTTAATTCTAAGTATAACTCAATTAATTTACATATTTGCTATTAAAATAACAACAGACATCTCTTTATTTATATGTGTTCAACTTCTACATCTGGTGATTTAATCTTATAAGAAATCTGATTGCTTACAAACCTGTAGTTCAATTTGCTATTTGAACACCAGGCAAACTATAAAAAAGATATAATTAGGTGCTGAAATATAATAAAATAAAACCAAAGCAAAATATGATCCTTATGATAGGACTAGGAGTAATGGTTTTAAACTAAAAGAGGGGAGATTCAGGCTAGATATGAGGAAGAAATTTTTTACAATGAGAGTGGTAATATACTGGAACCGGTTGCCCAGAGAGGTGGTAGATGCCCTATCCCTGGAGATATGCAAGACCAGGCTGGATGGGGCTCTGAGCAACCTGATCTAGTTGAAGATGTCCCTGCTCATTGCAGGGGAGTTGGACTAGATGACCTTTGAAGGTCCCTTCCATCCTAAACTATTCTATGATTCTATCTTGCAAATTCCTGGCTAATAGTTAATTTAAAGATGGGGGGTGCTTTTCTTCTGCTTAAATAATTATGTGACAACTGGCGAAGTATCAGATGTGTAAAGGATAGTAGTGAGTTTGGTGGTGTCTAAAAATGAAGGAAGGTGGCAGAGAAACTGCTGACTTCCAGCAGCATCAACTCAGAACACCAGAACAAGAATACCTTAGATAGACTCATTTGCAAAGCCTATTTTAATTGATTACAACCTGAATCCAAAAAGACTCATTGCTTATATTGCTAAGCAGCAAGTTTGGAAATGCAAAGTCAGGAGACCTGGATCCTAGCATTCAGACTTTAGGTGAAGACAAGTAACCACTCAAGCCTTGAGATCTGAACTCCAAATAACATAAAGAGTGCCTTGGGATGGGTTCAGTATCTTGCTCCCCAAACTTTCCCCTCATATAATTCCCACCATACATTGGTGCAACTACAACTTTGAAGTGCTCTGTGGGGTTTTTTTTTGCTTTGATTTCTCCTGATGGAACACTGTTACAGGAATTTATTACCCCTCTGGCTTGAAATCATGTACCAATTATCAGCCTAAATTTCTCATGGCCAATTTATTCCCATTTGATCTGTACCAATGTTGTTCTCTACCTTAAACAGCTCTCTCTCCCTGGAGTTTTACTGCCCCAATCTATTTATTAGATTCAGTCTCTTTAGTCTTTGTGTTGCTTACTAATTTTCATATGATAGCTTCCTTATTCCCTGATGAACTTAATAGCTTTTCTCTGTATCCTTACGAGTTTGAATTATTTTATTGCTAATAAACGATAATCACTGTATACCAAAATTACATCAGCTTGTATTCTAAGGTCTGTGGGTGATGCACAGAACAATGGTAAGCAGTCCTAATTTGAACAGTAATGCAAGAACTCTGCAGTGTAAGTGGTTATACCAATAATCCAGTAAATATTTTAAGGGTTAAAGATAGTGTGTCAGTCCACAATGATTTGGAAATTGCATGTCTGAACTAATTCATATTTTTTTACCAGTATCTTACACAATTGCATCAATGGTTTCTTGTTATGCTTGAAACATATCACCTGATTCACTCCTATATATAGTTTTACACATATATATACACACATATATTTTTTTATATAAGTAGAATACATACATATGTATACAATTGCAATTGCACTGTATTTCAGATGTATAATTATGCTCTTGCCAAGGATTGTTTGTGGTTTCTTTCATTTTTTTTTTCTGTGCCATGGCCATTATTAAAATACTAAAAATGATAAATTTCAAGGCCAAAACTTAAGGGATTGTCCTGGTCACTTCCAACCAGCCAGGCCACAACCTGACTCCCTCTAGCTAATATCCTATTTTAGAATGCTTTTGATAGCCCATAGTTTAACTAATAATTTCCCATTAGGAACCATACCAGATAATTTTCTGAACTCCAGATAAATTAGATACGTTACATTTCCCTTGTTATTGTACTATCTGCTAGAAGTCAACACCATACTGACAGTGTAGTCCTTGTATAGGTCTTGGTGCTCATAGAAGTGAATGTATTTTTATCATTAATATTAGATGTCTTTTAACTTTGTTAATAACCCTTGCTGTTATAGGTGTCTGGTACTTCGGGAAGGACTTCTTGTGTTCCTGAAACATTTGATAAACTCTGTTCTTTATATAATAATATAAATATTTTAATATATGTAATATTATCTTACTCAGGGGTAAGAAAATGCTCAAATCTGCAGTTTTTCCAAGTATTCTTGACCTACTAAGGTGAGAAGCTAAGCTTTTTTCAGACGGAATGAATCTTTGTTAGAAATATTTGGCTTCTCAGAAACCAGTTATTTTATTTGGAGCTTTTAGAGTACATACTGATAATTTCTGTTTCTCTGAAATAGCTTTTCCATCTGCATCTAAATTCTGCCTATAATGACATACCTAGTTACTTCAAGCATTTTTTTTTCCCTGGTTTAGGATGAAGGTTTTTTTGGAGGCTTGGGGGAGATTTTTTTTTTTTCCCTGAAGTGTAATTCTTGCTTATTGGCATATTATTTCATTACAAAATCCTCTTCACCAGCAGCAATTTTCCCTGTGTGAAAGCAGAATTATTATAGCTGTGAACTATTACTGATGGCATAAGGAGATATAAATTGCCTTTTACCAAAGATTTTACTATTATGGGGAATAACATTATTTTTAAGAGCAAATAAAAGCTATCCTCTTTTTGTTCTGTGTCTGCAGTGCACTAATAGCCACTGTAAACTTTCAGGGCTGATGACTAAATGAAGCCTGGAAGATCCAGCCCCATAGGCTTCAAAGTGAGCAGAGTGAAGAAATACTTCAGGGCAGCCAAAAGGGAGGGATAATTTATTTTCTGCTCAAAACCCTGAATCAAAAAAATTAAAATACTAAATAAGTAAAAACACACATGTTCCACAACAAAACCAGAAATTTGAAAGAGGTTCCACACATTTTTTTAAATAGTCTATTGGTTTTGAACCTTATCTAAACCATAAATCTTGTTAAAATCATATATTGCAAAAATCAGAATGTGCATATTGTTGTGATGGTAATTTGATTTCTGTCATTTGCTTGACAGTGGATGTGCTCATTAACCAATGATCATATGCTTACTAACAAAAGCCTTCTTTATTCCACTTCTCTGCTGCAAAATTCGACTATTTTTCAGGGCTTCTGTGACAACTTTGGACTTATCTGGTGAGCTGGTAGACTTGTTTATTGCTATCTATTTAAACATAAAAATAGCGAGTAGATAATCAAACTAATAAAAATAATCAAAGGGAACAAAATAATAGAAAAGTAAAACGATCAAATAAGAACAAAAGTGACTATGTTTGATAGTTTTACTTGCTTTCAATCTCAAGTATTTAATTATTTTGACTTTTCATTCATGAAAGTATTTTTTCTAAACTGTAAATGCAGTTATGTGCTGGATTTACTTTTATGGCTGTGTGCAGACTTCATGCACTGGTCTCCACGAAGGGTTTTCTTACACAGCTAGCTGATCATTCATGTCTACATGTTAATGGATACATATGCTGATATGTACATATCTGAAGGAGCTTGACACCTGGCTTCACATTATATTTGCTTCAGTTTAAAAACAACAACAACAAAAGGTTTTTTCTCTTATTGCTTTTCCCCTGAACTTCTAAACATTGCCTATGGCAAGACACATGTTGAGACATAAGGATATGTTTAAGAGGCTGTCCTGGTTTTGTTAAAAACAAGTTTCTCTTTTAGTGAATTTCCCTGTCAGCTAAAGTCTTCTTACTAACTGCAGGTTTCCTGAAAGTTAGGTACATGTTTTGGTAGACATAGCAATGGAATGCAAGGTCATTGATAATGATGCATCCCACGAGATGTGCAAGCAGGAGGTGAACTGAAACTGACCAACTAAAGTATTCCATCCCATTCATGTGATACTTCATATAAAAGTGGGGGATCATGAGGATCTCGTCTCTTTTTCCTTATGGCCGGCATTGGGAGAGGACCTTGCGAGTTGTCCCTGCAAACTGAGGCCCAGTGACAGACTGAATCCAGCTCCGGTTGGCTGCAGAGTCCAGTCCAGGACTTCGGGTGCCGGCCCTACATCTGCCGGAGCAGTTGCCGGGACTTTCAAGATTGGTTTTGTATATTTTGTATTATTTTCTCTATTTCTGTTAGTAGCATTAGTAAAACATTTTTAATTTTTTCCAACTCTCTTCTCTCTGTCCTTCTTTCCCTCCCAATCGCCTGTCCTTAGTGGGAAGGGGGGAGAGGGAGGGGCTGAAGGGGGAAGTTGGGGGAGAGGGGGTTAACAATACATCTGCCACGGTTTATTGTCACCCCGCAATCTAACCTCGACAGAGGCATCATTCTGAATAACTTTCAATTATAATTTCTTATTCACAGTTTTTAATCATAATCACCATTCTTTTTGATGGGCAGGAATAATTGAGCTAGACCACAGGTCACTGGTGGCAGTAAATTTTCGGTGCCTGTGGAGCAACAGATACAAAAATGTTTGAAAAGATCTATCTTCTCTTAGCCAGACTGATTATTTGGCAAAAATATGTACATGCTTTTCACGTGACATGCCACTTTTCTGACTTATCACTTCATATTTATGATACACAACAGTATGCTTAATAATTTCATGAAGAGTCTTGTCATGGTAAATCAATTAATATAAAACAAGACGCAATGTAGCATGTCTAGATACACAAAACCAAAGTACAAAAGACATATAATATGCTATGACTTCCACATAATTAAATACAACACTGACAGCTAGCAGAACATGCAATAAAATCAAAGATACTATTTATGATAGGAAAAAGGAACATTCTGGCTCTTGAAGCAGTTTCATAGATTCAGTGTATTAGGATATGAGTTCTCTGTTTCAGGGAATTTTGGTACATACAGCACTGGAATTGAAATCAAGAAACCTGGTTTCATCCCACATCTTCCACAGTGTTATTGAATAACAGTTGCAATATCTAGGGAGCCTATTCACTGTTTGTTCTTCTGTTTGAACTGTAACTGCTGAAGAATGTCCTCCAGCAGCTTTGCTTTAGCATCTGCCTAAAAAGTTTAAGAAGTATATGATTTTGGGGTTTGTTATACTCCTGTCTCCTGGAGACCTGAAGAATTGAATGGGAATTCAAATTTTTACTCAATTGCCTTGAGTTCGTGTTTCTCAAAGAACACAATTTGTTTGAAATTCTTTAATTTTACAAGATATAATTCCATTTCACTGGAACCATAAATAATGCCTTTTTCATATTATTAGTTAATTCCTATCCTTTCTCAGCAGGAATAAGGTCACCTTTGCAAGCCCAAAGTTTCATGCATTTACATTCTAACCTCTTCTGCGTTTCGTTCAGTATTAACATTATTATTTCACCTCACCAATTTATGCACACCTTTTGATTAATGCTCCGTTTAATTTTGTAAATTTTCTTATGCACTTCTACTGCAGCTTTGCCCAGTTCTCCCTCTGGAAAAACAGGGACAGCTTTCATTCTTTCTGTATGCTCTGCATGTCTGCAAACACTTGCAGGTTTTGCAAGTGATGTAATCTACGTGTCCTTGGTCTACATCTCTGTCATATCCCTCTTTTCAGGTTTTCATTTCTCCCCTGTCTTCACCAAATCACCCTCCACACAGCAAACTTGCAATTTTTTTTTTGGGGGGGGGAGAGGGAGGGGATTTGTATCAGTTATAACCTCTTTAATTTTTTTCCCTTTGTGTTTTGTTCAAAAACATATCTCCCTTCTCTCTTTTTGTAAGGTTTGCAATGCCACACTTTTTAATTTTTTTGGTGTCATAGTTGCTGCCCTCCCCTGTTTACCTTAACTGAAAACTATAAGAAGCGTAAAGTACCTCAGAATTAGCAGTAGGCACTTTCCACGTGTCAGTGTCTGTCAGCATTCATAGAGTGTAGATACTTTTTTTTTTAAATATATACCTCTGGGGAACTTTAACCTTGATAAAGGTTGTAAGTACACCATTTCCACCACCTGGGGTATTGTCTTTGTTTTACTGCTGGTGCTGTGTATCTTTTAATAGCATCTCAGAGCAATGGAGTGTCTGAATTTAAATAATGCACGATGGGTAACAACTTTGCTAAACATTTTTGCTGTAATTTTATTAGCGTACATAAAAAGCCATTCACAGTGATGAATAACTGAGTTTAAAAAAAAAAATCATATGGAAGCAAACATATTTTACAGTGGAGAGATTACATAATTTCCCATATGAAATGTTAACAGACATCTACCCTGTGCAATATTAACTGAGTTAAACACTCAATATACAGTCTGTTGGTCATAAAAGAAAATTAGGAGGCTAAACTCCACCAGCTCAAGATCAGTATCATAACAATATGCGTCAGACCTTGATGTAAGATAAAAACATTAGAACTCCTCTTACATATTGATAAACATACAATATCTGGGCTTTGAGCTGTCTTTCTTTGCCTGCCTCTGAAGGCAACTTTGATTTATTATTTCAACATCTCTCCAGGTCCCATCATGGTACCAACTCCAGGTCTGCCCCTGGGAACTGCTCCAAAAGCAGTTGTATTTATCACCTTGTATTTGCTGATGTTTGTAGTTTCTGCCCCTGATTGATTTTCTTTCTGTTTATATATTTTTGTTTGGTTTTGTTTGTTTGATTTGGTTTTGTTTTCTGGTAAATGAATATATTTTAGCCTTGTTTGATGGTCTGCTGAAGACAAGAACCTGAAGGGTGACTTTTTTGCTTGCCTGTCTCATTTCCCAAAATAATGTAAAAATCTTCAATCATTTTCTCTCGTTTTTAGTTTCTTATTTTTTCTGAAGCAATAAGGTGCTGCAGACAATAAAAGAAAAAGATATGTGTAAAAACCACTTTAATCACTTAAATGTTCCGCTTGGAATCCTAGTTAAGGAAAACACGTAAACTTATGCTTGGAGTTCATTTGAAACCTCCTCTCATGTTACAGCTTTCTCTTCCCCCATTTTGCAGGCCAGCTGTAACTGGCGATGAAAATATATGAGAAGATTCCACCTTATCTCAGGAATAAAAACTTTGGAAACTTATGACAGTAATTTTAAAGAGTGTGCTATCAGCAAGATAAATAAAAGTAAATAAATAAAATTGAATTAATTTACTCCAAGGAAGGTAGCTAGTTTGGAAATAAAATTGTCTAATGATTAATCCATTTGAGAAATATTCTTGACTTCCTAAATTCAACTAGAACTTTTAGATCTAAAATATTTTAAGGTTAGAAATGAAGTCATATAAATACAAACATAATCTTAAACACTGTTGCCTTTAAAGTAATTACCCTCAAATGTCAAGGATACATGCAGGAATTGAGAGAGTTTTGTGCGAAAAAAACCAGCTAAAATGTTGGTGTTTTTTTCAGTGATAAAAATAACAATGATTTATTTAGTATTCAAAAGCTACTAACAGGTTATTTATATAATTGCTGAGTTGACCATAAAAATGTACATAGTTTCAAATATATTCCTGTTGTATCCTATGTCGGTGTGACATTTTGATATGCTATGACAAGTATATACACCCTGCAAAACTTTAAAGGCTTAATATATAAGAAATTCAGAAATCTCAAGTGGAAGAAGTAAACTTGTACTGTTCTATGTGTGTGTGTGCTTATCAAATAAACTAAAACCTATGATGAAAGAAGGAAATCAAGAGACTGAAATATAATATTCAATAACAAGAAAACTCCAATGTTATTTAGCTACAGTCACCTTAGAATTTCTAGCTTTGGCAACATGCGTGTTTCAGATATATCTTTTATATTTGGTGGTCTCAGTCAAAATAATTAAAAAAAACCCAAACAACTTCATAGCTATGTGTAAATACAAAGGTAAGTAATCCAGTCATCATCTGGAAGGCAGAGAAGAACATTTGGGAACCTTCTAACTTACTTTTTTTTTTTGCTTCATAGGATTTCCAATAACTAGCAGTGTACCACAGTGTTCAACATCTTCATTAATGATCTGGATGATAGAGCAGAGTGTACTTTCAGCAAGTTTTCTGATGTTACAAAACTGGAAGGAGTGACTGATATGCTAGATAGTCATGTTGCCATCCAGAAAAACCTCAAAATGCTAGAGAAACAGGCTAACAGGAACCTCATGAAGCTCCATAAGGTGAAGTGTGAAGTCCTGCAGAGGAATAACCTGAATATACGCTGGTGGCCAACCAGCTGGAAAGCAGCTTGGCAGAAAAAAACCTACAGAGTCCTGGTGGACACGAAGTTGAACATGAGCAGGCAATGTGCCCTTGTGGCTGTATTGGATTTATGTGACAAGGTTTTTGGTAGCAGGGGGTGGGGAAGGGTTGCAGGGGGTGCTGCTGTGAAAATACACCAGAAGCTGCTCCCGTGTCGGACAGAGCCAGTTTCAGCTGGCTCCATGATGGACCCACTGCTGGCCAAAGCTGAGCCAATCAGCAATGATGGTGGAGTCTCTGCGATAAAATATTTAAGAAAGGGTAAAAGACACTGTGCAGTGGCTGTGAGAGAGAGGTGAGAAAATGTGAGAGAAACAACTATACAGACAGTGAGGTCAGTGAAGAGAAGGATGGGGAGGACATGCTCCAGGTGCTGGAGCAGAGATTTCCCTGCAGCCTGTGGTGAAGACCATGGTGGTAGAGGCTCTCCCCCTGCAGCACATCGAGGACTGTAGAGGTGCAGAACTACAGTCCATGGAGGAGCCCACACTGCAGCAGGTGGATATGACCTGAAGGAAGCTGCAGCCTGTGGAGAGCCCGTGCAGGCTCCAGGCAGGAACTGTGGCCCATGGAGAGCAGTCTGCACAGAAGCAGGTTTTCTGGCAAGAACCTGTGGCCCATGGGGGACTCATGCTGGAGCAGTCTGTTCCTGAAAAACTGTAATCCATGGGAAGTACCCATGCTGCAGCAGTTCTTGGAAGAACTGCAGCCTGTTGGAAGGAACCACATTGGAGAAGTTTGTCAAGGGCTGTATCCTGTGGGGGGGACCCCACACTAGAGCAGGGGAAGAGTATGAAGCAGAAGGAGCAGCAGAGATAAAGCGTTATGAACTGAGCCAAATTACCCATCCCCCTGTGTCACTCAGGAGGAGGAGGCAGAAGAGTTAGAAGTGCAGTAGGGTCTGGGAAGGAGGTTTGGGGGAAGGTGGTTTTAGTTTTGTTTTATTTCTCAGTATCCTGCTCCGTTACAATTAATTGGTAATAAATAATGTTGTAGGTAGTAAGTGGTTACCATTGGCAAAAAATTATGGCAGACACTAATACCAACATATTGGATAATTGTTGTGCTCTATTCTTTAGTAAACCTTTACTAAACCTCTTAAACTAACACCTGAATCTGATAACATTGAACAAAGCTAAATGCCAAGTTCTACACCTGGGAGGAATAACCCCCCACGCCAGTATATGCTGGCAGCCTATCAACCAGAGAGCAGCTTCAAAGGAGCTGGAGGTCCTTGCAGAGACTGAGTTGACCATTGTACAGCAACATGTCCTTGCAGTAGAGAAGGCCATTTGCATCATGGGCTGCATTAGGCAGTGTTACCAGCGGGTCAGCAGAGGTACTCCTTGTCTGCTTAACTCTGATGAGATACAACTGAAGTGACAGGTCCATGTCTGGGCTCCCCAGTAAGAAGTGGAAATACTGGAGCAGGCCTGGGCCATGAAGACGACTGAGGGCAGGAGCATAAGGCCTGTGAGGAGATGCTGAAAGAAGGTTAAAGACAGATCCTGCTCCTGCCTACAAAAAAAAAAAAATACCTAATGGAAGAGTACAGAGAAGATGGAGCCAGATTCTTCTTGAAGATTAATAGTAATAGGTCAAGAAGAAGATACAAACTGGAATATGAGAAATTCTTATTAGATATAAAGAAAAAAATTCCACTAAGATTATCATCAAACACTGGAACAGGTTACCCAGAGATGCTGTGGAGTCTGTATCCTTGGAAATACTCAAAATCCAACAGGACACGGTGCTGGAGAACTGCCCTAACTGAATTTGCTTCAAGCAGAGGTTTTGGACTAGGTGACCTGGAGAGTCCCCTTCGAATACAAATTATTCTGTGATGCAATGCTTATTTCTCATTATCATTTTTATTATTATGTTATTGTATAATATTATTATATTATGCAAGGAAACTCCGGCTGAGTTGAAACGTAGCACTGAACCATAGAACAATTCTCTGTTAAGGTTTTTATACCCTCTTTAACTCTTCCATCTACCTCTCCCTAAATTACTACTTTTTGGAGCATAAAAAGAAGAGAATTGTGCAGTTAAAAGCCAGTGAATACATGCTACCACTCTGGAATAATTACTGTCCTGTGAATTACTTTTTGAAAATGTGTGTTTTAATCCAAACATAGATTTTCTGAACAAAACTCTACTAGCTTATAATTTTCATGTGTATTAACGATGATTATTATTAGCTTATTTCTCTTAATATATCTGGAAGGAAAATATACATTTGGTTTGTCCAGATGGATTTGGAACAACCTTACTACACTCATTTAGGCTTTCTGTCTGCTTCAGACATGGTGCACAGGAGATGGGTTATGATTTCATGTTCACAAATATAAGCTTAAATCTCATTGCTCCACAAACAATTCAAGATAACTAAACATAGATGCTGCTCTAACCTTGAACATGTATAAAAAAACACTCAGTCATGTTATATGGACTTGGTTATTTCCTTTTTCCCCTTCGAATATCTTAATATTCAGTCTAAAAACTTGAAAGGAAAAGGACATGCAATATAGCAATTGTTTATGCCTTCCACCAAGCAGGTACATTCTGTAACTCAGCATTCCTGAACTGCCATGGACTGTTTCATTACACTGTGTTTACTAACCTTTTAAAACCAAATTTTATTTAGAGCAGCTCAGCACTTGGTAGTTTTTGCACCACAGTAGGAAGGTTTCCAGGGACACAGAAACCTACCATAACTAGTAATCAAAATCTCAAAGATACCAATGAGTAAGCATTTGTGTGATTAGAAAAAAGAAAGAAGAAAAAAAAAAAAAAGACTACAGCCAAATGGAAAACTGAAGCATTACTCTAAACAGAAAGCAAAGGCAGAAAATGGTTCATTTACTCTCCTTCCATTTGCAGAATGGTAATAAAAATGCCAAACAGATTGATTTTCAGACAAACTCTACATTGCAGTAAAGTCAAGATTACAAGAGAAGATGTATTAATACAGCATACTTTACTTACAATACTGCATTTTTACCTCTCTTTCAAGGGCATGCCTATGTTTGTGTTCAGTTTAGTTTTAATTGGGTACTGCCATTTAGTTTTTAATGTTTATGAAATAACGTGTCTTTCTCTGAGATAGCTGCATAGAGTTTGCATTTCACAATTCTATGTATTAAGCATTCTTTCCAGAGTGGTTACAACTTTATCATCAGAAAAATTCCACACAAATGAAGAGAGGAAAAAACACCTGTTCCAGTTAACTGGCCACCATATGCCTTGATTGATTTATGTATTGTAAAGCTGTTATATATAACTTATATATTCTAAAGCTGTTACAGATTCAATTCCTCTTGAAGAGAGAACATAGCAGAAAATGTCACTGTTTGTTGTTGTTGTTTACCAGATGGATCTCAACATTACCTCGTCTTAAATAATGATTGGCAAATATAAAACGAAACCATTTGTCCTTAAAGATGTAACAAACCCAGATTTTTTCATCCAAAATGAAGAGAAAAATGTAAAACAAACAAACAAACATACACACACACACACACACAAAAATTAAAAAAACAAACGCTGAAAAAAAACCAAAGAAGAAACAAAGGCAAAGCCAAAACCCCACTAAACCAATCCCTTCCCCCCCAACCATCAAAAAAGCTCCTATAGCATAACAAATATCAAAGCATGCAAGACTCATTAGGCCAAAGACAGAGGGAAAAAGAGATAAAATGTGAGAGAAAGCCTCATTCTAAGTATGCGAGGGAAAGACCTCCCCTGTGAGGACTCATCCTGGAGTCTGAGAATTGATTAAACACATTCTATTTAAAAAAAAATGGATAAAATGTGACTGAAGAAGCTGGGATCCTCCTAATCAGTAGTTCACAGAATCACATCCTTTCTTTCTTGCTCTCCTGAGCTACATAAATTATGCATCCTTATGTGCAAAACTGCAACCCTTAGCAGGAGAACAGGCTTTTCCCTGGCTATTCTAGTAAGCTGTAGAGAGTGATATACTGGGAAACTGAAGTCTGGATATAACCATTCCTCCCCTTCCCCACCACTACACCTATTGCAGCTCTCCCTCACGAAAGATCTAAAGCTTCTGAAGTTCTAAAGTTTCTTGACCCGAAGTTCAAGAGTTCCTGTTTCTCAAGTAAATGCACCAAACATCATGAAAATAGATCCAATGATGACCCACTGCATCTCATGAGGTACCAGAGGCTGCACTTCAGAAGAAATTCAGGAGTCTTGAGTCCCAGCTGGATGTGGGTAAAGGACAGCCCGAAGCCAATGGTCTCTCATCAGTTGGCTTCCCAACCAGTGCACAGCTGAGAGCACACACTTCCTAAGAATCTATACTGAGTAGCCCTATGGAAACATACACTCAATGAGAGATAGGTGCTTGTTGTGTTAAGATGATTAATTTGACAGAATTTAATCCTCCTTGCATTGTAGTGTGCCTGCAGTATGTCATTGTGACAGCTAGGTGTGGCTGGGCTGAACCTCTGAGTGATGCCCAATTACATCAAATAACCTCCAGTAGATACTATAAATCTAATCGTGCTCAATGGCCAGTTGGTCACACAGATTCACAAATAGTGTAATATATACTACTGGTCTGCGTGCATTAACCTTGAATTCACATAGTTAGATTCACAAATAGTGCAGGCCAGTTGTGATCATTGAATCTACGCACTGCACAGATTCACAAATAGTGTAATACATACTATAGGTCTGGATGCATTCAATGAAAAATTCTCGTGTCTAGATCCACAAATATTGAGGTTTATTAAAGCAGCAGGTGCACGTTCTTTTAGATGCCCTTAATAAATGCACTGTCTGCAAAAATACATTTTAGTTGCAAAAATACACTTCAGTGTATTTCAGTGTAAGTATTCAGTGTAAGTATTGGTACTATATATATATATATAAATTCTATTATTATATAGCGCTATTAATGTGATTACAAATACAAGCTTGAAGTCTAAACTTGGTAAAACTAAGCATATAAATCTTACCCAAGAGTGTCATCCTGAGGGTGGGGAAGATAGGCTCACCCATCAACTGGTCACAGAAGTCCTATTATGTTGTTCCCTTAACTTCTCAGTGATAGTGTCTTCCCCCATCCTTCCTCTATTGTTAGGGCATTTTATATTATTTTCTATGTTTAGGTGGAGCTTGAGCTTGAGCTCTTATCATACAGACCTTTGTTATTGATTGGTTTAGAAATCCTCACTTTAATTTTTAAGGTAAAAACCTCACTACGCATGCTTGAAGGTAGGCTGAAGGCAGGTATCCTTTGAGATGAAGGTGTACTTTGGTATTATAGTGAGATTATAATGAGCAAAGTTCATCCATTCAACAAATTTCTGGCTCAGTAACTATCATTTTGGACAGAAATGAACATTTATCCTTTTTAATTGACAGCAGCGATACCTTATCTTCAAAACTGGCAGCAGCTATACCATCTGGTTCTTGTACCTGTGCCTCATCCACATGGCCCAGCCATGATACCTTCATATCACTCCACCCCTCATATATTTTAATTGATACTACGTTAAGCTTCCTCAGGCACTGCCAATGAAGAATGCAGGCCAGATGTGTGGGGTGAAATCATACAGAGCAGATTTCTTCCCCACTGCACAGCTGCCTTATATACTGAAGATATGGATATAGCTTTATTCTCAGTAAGTGTATCCTTGATAATTAGTTTCAGTAATTTGCCCTTTCAGTAATTATTCCACAGTGCTTCAGTTAGGACCTCTGAAGTGCTCCTCAGAAGTGTGTCCCTCTCTGTTGACTAAGCCTAGGAAGCCCACAGGTCTATCTTATGTTCTGAGTTACTGTGTTGAAACAAGGTACCTATCTTTCAGGCATTGTGAGGCTTACATATGGATACTTGAAATGGTCAGAATCTGCCACATGGTATCTGCTGCATGTCAGCATTTTCTTGTGTGATGTGATGGAGTCTTATGTGAGAAATGGTGTTTTCTGTAACCATTTTATACATATCACTCTGCCTGAAAAACAGCCTGTTCGTGATAACAGGCATAAAAATGCCCAATCAAGGCTTCAGTTTTTAAAATGTATTAGTTTTTAACCATAGATTAATCTGCCCTTTTTAATGGCACTACTTTTTCTTTAGGTTAATCAAATAGCAAAATGCATAACTCAGTAAATTTTAACTTTCTAAATTTCTGCTTGTTTTCCTTTGGGTATCAATAGTATAGAAATTCCTGAGATATTTAAAGCTGGTAGTTTTCCTAGAGATAAATCTCTAAGCAATGTAACTTTCTATGTTCATGGACCCTGACATCAGTATACATTCACATTTTCGTATTGTCCTGTTACTGGAGACAAAGAGATAATTTAATTACATGAGCCAGACTCTCTTAATGGGGTAAGGTTACATAGTCAAGGAGAGAAATTATAGCTAGTTATGAAAAAATATGCTGTGTGTTTAAACCAAATTGAGTTATTTGATGAATAGTTTTAGAAAAATGGATGGTATGCCATCATACCACTTAAGCATATTGAGTAGCTCAAGGGGAAGCTGTTTTGTGTAAGCTTTAATTAATTTCCACTTTCAAATCCTTTGAGACACTAAAGAAAAAAGTCTGACACATGCTGTTGATAGTATACACAAGTTCCAAGGACATTTGATAGATTACAGGTATTATGATAAAGAAAACACATTTTTATCAGGAACTTTGTTTCACATTCTAAATGTGTGCATATTAACCAATTGTTATGGGCTTTTCAGTGGTATAAATTAATAAAGGCTTTTTTTTTTTCTTCTCACCAGTCAGTATAATTTGATTACAGTAGTTCAAGGTTTATCTCATTATGCATCTGTGATAGCTAGAGTTTTGGAACTGCTTGACTTCTTTTTTTCAAGTATGCTAAGTCAAAAGTATCTAATCTCTAAGGCTAGGTTTTACTGGAACACAAAATAATACAGTGGAGCTGAGAAACTCTTTACATTAAGGAAACCTCAGATAAGCTGTGTGAGCAGGACTGAATAAAACAGGTTACAACAAATCTTACCACTGCCAATTGTCTCCTTGCAGGCTAATCTTCTCCACCAAATTTTATCTCAGTCCAGCAAAATTTAGAGGTTACATAGGTCACAAAGGCTTCCCAGTCCCCTGACATTAACGGTGAGTAAATTTTGGTTTCTAAACAAGCAAACTGCTCATATGCTAGCTGATTTTTCTTATGACATGTTCTCTGAAAGAGGAAAATTGCTTCAATGGAGGGGAAGAATAGATTCATACCAGTAGCTAATCCAGTAGTCATCACTAAAACTCTGCTCAATTTTTGCCTCTCCCTCCTTCCATCCTAACTCTCAGTAAGACTCTTCTGTCTCTGAAGGCTACATATATCAATGATCTTAGCAGTTTTTCAGTAGTTCTGAAATTTCTGTCACTTCAGACAGATTTTGAAGGGCAGATTTTCAAGAGGTGTGCTTCTTACAGAGGAGATAAAGAGATGCTTACCATTTTTCACTTTGTGTCTTCAAAGTACATGATTCTTCATAATGTCTTAGCTGCAGAAAAGTGCACTCCTCCAGCCCTGCAACTCTGCTATTTTTGCAATGTCAGGGTGGTAGGTGGGGGTGTTGATCTTTGGTTTATTGTCTTCAGAAGAGGGGCTTCATGAATGTCAAATGACTTGGCCTTTGTGGCACACCCTTCTGAAGTCCCGGATCCACTCTGAGCTGCATCCGATAGAGGACATACGCTTCTCCCTAGCTTTTAACACAATGGAGAAGTTCCAATGCTACAAAAGCTTTTTGCTGAATTATGCCAAGGGTACACAGAAAACTTAGAAGTTGAAGCCACTCTCTTGCATTTGATTCATAAAGAGAAAAGCAAAACAATTTGCACGTGTTATGTATTCTCATTGCAATAGAGCATTTAAAAAAAGGTAATGCTTTGCACATAATATTAATTTCAGTATGTTACTTCTTAGCATTAACACTCAGTGAAAGAGACAGCTAAAGAAACAGACATGAAGCTGAAATCATGCCTTGTATGTTTCTGCAAAACACTTTCATATAAATCCTGGTACCTCATAGCACTTTTCACAGAAGCCTGTTATTTACATAATGGCATACCTAATACCTTCTCTCTCCTCCAGATTTTTACCTTAAAAATAGAGCTCAGTATCAGCTAATATGTATTTAAGTATCAGTTGTATGGGTATCATTCAGAGACTTGCCATCAAAATGCAGGCAAACACATGCCTAGCCATCAAATATATGGATATATTTTTTTTTTTCAAAACAATATTTGCGTGAGTAGAATTTTGCACACAAACACCCTGACTTCTGAAGATCAAATATCTTTAAGTTACACAGTATGTTACTCACCAAGCAGCAACTTACTTCTTTCAGTTTTATTGGAATTAAAATGTTTCTAGTAAAGGAAGTTTTAGCATAGCTATGACAAATCCTGTTTTATCCAGTTCTGCTTGTTGTTCAGAAAAAGCATATTTTCCCCAAAATAATGGAGCAGTGTATTATTTTTATGCAAAAGGCATAGAAAAGCACTATTGTGTACTGCCTCCAAAGTATTAAACTTCTTTATCAGTTAAATTTTTATGTCACCCATGACCAGTCTAAATGAGCTGAGTTTAAGAAAATGTTTGTTACACAGCAATGGAGTATTTTTCTATGAATAACTTTAAAATTATTTATAATCATCATAAACTTGCACTGATAAAAAAAATCAAGTTAAGGTTTGTCAAGTAAAATTTTATTTTGCAGTTATCGTTAAATCGTGATCCATGGTAGTTGTAAGAAAACACAATGCCCTTGTAAATCTTTAACTCTGCTATAAATTCCAGTTTGTATGGCTCCTACTATTGACTTCTATTCCTTGATCTGATTCCATAAAAGAAAATAAGTATTCTGAAGAAAGATAATGACAACTAAGAAGGAAAGCTACTAATTCAGATAATGTCTAATTCTGTGAAACGAAGAGCACCCTCAACCTCCTTGATAAAAACTGACAAATCTAAGCAGCATCTAAGGATACTCAGTACCTGGCAGTAGTTTGTCCAAGAAGAGAAACAAGAATATGACTGTGCTTGGCAGTGAGATGAATTTAAGGACATGACTATTCACAATAGTAAGTCAGAAAAGTCACTGCAAAACATTGTTTGTTAAATGGATGATGATCTTATCCTCAAACAGTATTTTCATGACAAATTTCTGGGTTTATTAATTCTAAATAGTTGAAAAATTAACTACAAGTCTTAGTGTCTTGCTTCTGCATCATAGAATGAATATATTTTATCTGGAGAGCATATTTAGAATCACAGAACAGCCCAAGACCTTGAAAGTTCACCTGTTCCAACCAGAGCTTAGATGACATTTCCTAGCACTCTGACCAACTGCATCTTGAAAACCTTCAGTGACAGGGACTGTAGCACATCCCTGGGGAGGTTGTTCCAGTGAATGATTGTTCTTACTGCAAAAAATTTCTTTCTCAAGATAAAACATCTCCTGGTGCAACTTGTACCTGTTGGCCCTTGTTTCCTCCATGTGACTCCTTGTGAAGAGAGAGCCTCTCATCTTTTTGAAGTCACCTTTTAAGTACTGGAATACTGTGATGAGGTTCCCCCAGGCCTTCTCTTCTCAAGACCTGTAAACATATAGACATTACATCCAAGAAAGATATCAAATAAACTATAGATCACAAAGGACCTAGGACAAAAGGTTTAGCCTTCATGAAAATTTTGCTTAATTGCTTTCACAGGTATGATGCACAAAAATATGTGATATCACAATGCTTTTCTAGACAGCATTTTCCTGATGTAAGAGTTTTAAGCATTTAAAGAAGAGTTCTGATGTGTCTACTACTTTCAACAGGGTCCTTAAAAAGAGATCAAAGAGTGGAAATATATGCTAGAGAAATACAGATAGTCATGGACCTCCTCACAGGTCGTGGGTTAACCCCCACAGAGAGCTTGCTTCCACTCCGACTCAGTGAGGTGGAGGGGAAAAGTGACAAAACTCATAGGTCATGATAAACACTGTTTAATAACTGAATGGAAAGAAAAACAAAACCAAAAACAAAACCACAAAACACAAAACCAACCAAACATACAAAAAAACAACACCAAAAGCATGGTGCCAAAACAATCACTCACCATCAGCAAACTGATGCTCAGTCAGTCTCTGAGCAATGGCTGCCTTGGAAAAACTCTCCAGGTTTATTGCTGAGCATGATATGTGTAATATCTCCTTAGTCAGTTTGGGTCAGCTGTCCTGGCTGTGTCCCCTCCCAACCTTTTGTACACTCTTCACCTACTTGTTATGGGGGCAGAGTGGGAAACAGATAAGGCCTTGATGCTGTTCATGCACTGCTCAGCAGTAGCCAAAATTCTGTTTTGCTCACACGTCCAAAACACATGTCCACATGGGCCGATATGAAGAAAATTAACTCCATCTCAGCCAAACTCAGTACCATGTCAAAGCCCTTTGGGACACAGAACCAAAGTCATTCCCCAGCTATAAGTTTAGAATACTTATATTCTGGTCCTGCAGATTTTGGCATACAGTCCAGAACTGGACGAGGATGGTGGTTAAAGCCCTTGGAATACTTTCATGGATGAAATAATTCAAAGTATTTTTTAAGATCAATTCATCAAAAGTCCATGTAAGCTAATAAATCTGGACACTGAGAATTAAAAGAATAGGTCAATGGCATAAGCCAAACTAGTATCTGCCTTTTTAGGGAAGCAGTGTATGAAACAGGCAACCTTAAAATGCAGAAAACATTGACATACAAAAGCTGGTCAACTGTAAACTAAAACTCAAAACATGACCCAAGGGAAAATATTAAGAACGGATGCACTTCCAGCAAAATGGCAGATGTGTTGTAAGTAAAAACACATCATCATACATATCTGTGCAAATCCAAAAGAATGGATGACATTACTGAAGAACACAGATTACATTTCAGAAGTACTCAGTGTGGCAATGCTTTCAGTAATAGGCCAACTGGCTAATATCAGCAGTTCATAGACATGGTCCATGGGGAGAGATGTCAACAAGTTAAGATTAATTACATGTCAATATGCAAGTTACTGTAATCCTCACAAAAGTATGGATGTAGGCAGACATAATTGAAGAATTTCCTGCCTAGCCTTATGCACCTTATGTGCTAGACTGAATGCACTGCTATGAATAACCACAAAAAGTCTGTAAGCTTATTCATAGTAAGTGCAAATATAGAGCAATATCAGAACTTTCTACTCACTGGGGGAAGTATCACTTTGTACTTGCCTTGTATTTGTGTCACATTCTTAAACCATTACAGACTGACACTGTCAGAACTAGGACACCACTCTGTGTGTCTTCGATCACATCCTTCTTTAGGCATTTTTGTCTTTTTCACGTCTATGCTCTAATTCATTAATTTCATATTAATTAAGCAAATATAAAGAGGCATCACGCATTTTTTTAAAAGAAATCGTTATTAATTTTAAAGTAGTCCACATTATTTCAATTCAGATTTCTTGCATTTCAAATTTATGGTATTTGAAACATCTCCACTGATCTAAGAAAATATTTAGTATTTGGGATTAATATAAGCCAAGAAACTCCTTTTCTAACCCTTTATTTCAGGCAAGGATCTTACGAGTTGTTTAACCACAAGTCACATTTTGTTCAGTAGTAGACTACATTTAGCTGATTTGGAATTAAGTCTCATAGACAGTGAACAAGTGTAAGAAACTCTCACATACAACGTAACTATGCATGTTTCTGCCTTTTTTAAAACAAACAAACAAACAAAACTCCCAAACCACAACAAAGTAAATATATTTTAATTTAAAAGAAGGAAAATTAATATTTGGTGTCATCTGAGGTTTACTTTTAAATTTTCGTACAGCTGCTTTTAGCCTTTGACAAAATCTATTCTGTGAAGTGACTCTCTAAGTAGAGTTACTTTGCATAGTAGTTGCCAGTATGTAACAACCCTTGAAAGAAGTAAAGCATTAGATGGTGCTTGTTATTACAAAGCATGCAGTGAGTAGCACCATGAACTGACTTTTTTTTTTTTTTTTTACTTACATAGAAAAGGAAACAACACCCACCTATTGCTCTGTTTGGACAACTACAGGAAAAAAAAAAAAAAAAAAAGAAAAGCAAAATACTCCAAATAGCAAGGACTCCACATAGGCAGAATTAACCAAGGAGAAAACCGACAGATAGAAAAATACACTCAGTCTTCTCCTGGGCAAAAATCTTATCATGTCCCTTTCCCCTGAGAGGTCAGAAATCTCTTATAATCCATAATTTATTAAAATATTGGTCAGTGAGTATGGGACAGTCCAGGACGGAGTCGGCACTGGCAACATGACAAAGGTCTCCTGCAAGCCTTCTCACGGGGTTGAAGAGAAGCCTAGTGGTGCAGCTACTTCAGGGATGAACTGTCTATCCAGTATCATAAGCTCTCGTAGGTTGAAAAATTGTGCTGTAAACCATTTCCAGGTAAACTGAATCAATCAGGACATGTCAGTAAGTGAATTAAATAAGTAAACAAAGGGAAGTGGTGCTGAATATTAAGCTGGTACCACAGTTCTGCTTTTAGAGTTTGAGCTGGCCAGTTTTACTAACCATCCTTCACCTCTATATCAAACCACTTCCTCCTAGGAGTGACCCTGGTGATCCTCCTCAGGAGAGCAACAGCGGCTGCTGTTTTGAATGGTTCCTGTGCAATTGCGCAGGGTGCCAGGCATCGTCTGCAGTGGGACCAGCTGGAACCCCTGCACAAAAGTCCACCAGAGGTGGTCCTGAGTGCTGTCACAGGAGGTGGGAAGGGCTGTAAAAAGATAGAGTTCCAGCCTATGCATCTGTGAGGTAGCTTTTATTCTAAACATAACATAGAATTTCCTTTTCTTTCTCTTTTCTTGATTTTTCTTTCTCTTTCAATTCCCTCTTGCTCCTTTTCTTTTTTTTTTCTTTAAGAAAACTTCTTCCAGTCATGCATCTTCCCCAACAATGCGCTTCTTCCAGCCTATTGATGTCATAATTTCTAACTTTTTTTTTTTTCTGCTTTAAGGCATAGCAACTAGGGCCATGTATTGTGTGTTCAGATGTCAAAAAAAAATGGAAAGGATACATACACTTTTAAAAGTTAGCAAAGCATTTAATCATAAGACACCAAATCAGCATAAAATGAAGCATTTTATTTAAGATAACTCCACAGATACTCTTCTTGCTCCCCGATACAATTTTGGTTTGACAGGTGTCCTGGGGGCTAAAGGGGAAAGAGGGGGAGAGAAGGTTAACAATACATCTGCCACGGTTTTATTGTCACCCTGCAATCAAGCCACAACAACAGGAAAGAGTGATCTCTCATTTGCTGAATTGTTCTGTTGTACTGGTCTCTGCTAAAAAGCAATACTGGTGCATAAAACTGCTAAGACGGGCATCACACATAGTTGTATCACAGAAAAGTGCTCCTGCAATTTTTTTTTAATAGCATTGACAATGCCATGTCAAAAATACCCCTTTACACTACACAATGTGCATTGTGGAAAATAACTGTATCAGGAAATGTTACTCCACTTTTTATAATTTGTCAAGCACTTACATTTATTTTCTTGGAAGTAGCAGTTCAGAAACATACTATATGCTTTGCTATTTCAACCTTTAATTTAGGGATAGGCAAACCAAAAAATAGATTTGTGGAAGAACATTTATTATAATTGTTTAAATTCAGATAAATATTGCCAGATAGACAGAGTCACATGCTGCATTTCGGAAGGCAATGTAAAAACTGAACAAATAACAATCAACCAAAATTTTCACAGTATAGACATGAAATGAAAAGACTCAAGGGTTCCTGACCATAGCCTATAAATTATTTCAATGTAACAATAATAAGGAAAGGGAGAATGATTCACTGAAAATATATGGGACTTTCAAAACATAACACAAAATGGAAAAAGAAACCCCAAAAAAGGAGGCTATCTATGCAGCAAGCAAGCAGATAATACAATGCAGTTTGAACACAAGTATCAATATGGTTTTACTTGGGCAACTTCTAACTAAAAGTCCCTATAACTCTTCCATAAACAGGTAAAATTAAGTCCAGAATAAAGCAGCAAAATCTTAAAAGGCTTATTCTCATTATAAAAATAGACAAATTAATAAACCATCTTAATTCAGATGGTGAGCAATAATTACTTAATATTTCAAGTACCAAGCCTATGTTTTTCTTATTATAAGTATTAGCCTATTTTAAGGAACTCCACATATCAAAAGCAAATGCAATCTTCAGGCAGTTTTTTTTGCTTCTTTTAAGAAGGTGTACCTATGACCAGTAGATACAGTCTTCAGGCATTTTTTTCTGTAGATATATATTAATTAGAGATTTAATTGTTAAGAGTTGTTTTCTATTTTATGAAAAATACTGAATATTTGATGTAAAAATTATCCTCAATCCTAGCAGAAACAATTGGTCACTTTGATACCTCAACTACGACTATGACTTGAGGTAAAAGCATAGCTAACTTGCTCATTTTTCTGCTCGTTCCAGGCTATATTGTCCTCTATACCTAGTCTCATGAGGTTTGAATATTGAAAACTCTTAAATATATTTATCCTCACAAATTCATGCTGTCTTACTACCTCAGATTTGGAGAAAGAGAAGCAAGACTCAGACTGGTTAAAAAAAGGGAACTTAGATTAAGGGTTCACTGAAAATTACCTCACCTACTTGAATGCATTAGCCAGGGGCAAATAATGGAGCCCAAAATGCTGTGTCTGGCACCTACATTCACCATCAGATAGTTGGGAAGAGTTGCATCTTACATAGCTGACAGATCATTGTAGATTGTACCTAGTAAGAGAAGAGCAGTTTAGGGCTAGCCAAAAGACAGTGTTGAGGAAAGAAATCTTAAAAGAGGAGATACAGACAGCACATGCTAATGAATCCACCTAATTATTAGGTAGGCAGGAGACATGTAGAAGACTGGGGGTCAGGGATCTTGCTGGATGGACTACAGATGCACTTCTTCCTGCTATCAGAGGAGTGCTGTAGTTACCAGAATATGGACCATTATGAAGGGATAAATAAAGTTCTGATAGTTCCCTCCCATTAAAACTGTTGAACTCTGCAGAAAAAACCAAAGGCTGGGCAAGAAAGAAGCAGGGCTGTAGTAGTGACTTGGATAATTAGGTTTGGATGTTTTTGGTCAGTGTTGTCGTTCAGCAAAGGGATGGTGTAAAAGAGGCCTGCGGATTGAGCCTTGCAGGAGAGAAACATCTCTTTCTAGCCACGAGAATGTGCCAGCCATGTGCCAGGGCTATCAAGACTGAAGGACTTTTCTGCATGCTCAAAAGCAGAAGTGTGTTCCAAGGTAATGTTAATATCATTGCTAATGTGCTTTACTTATTAGGCTATTTGCAGTTATAGTTTTGAATTTATGCACTTATTTATGCCTGAGACCTTCTTTGAGAACCTGAATCTACACCTAGGCAATTTGCCCAAAATCATACTGAGACATTTACCAGAGTACAGATTTGAAAATCCTAGAAGTACTAGAGAAAAGCTCCAAGTAAGAGAAACAGCTATGTTTTCTTGCTCTCTAAGGTAGCATGTGCTGTGTTTATTTCACAAAGATGCCCTTCTGATGAGGTTTCTCTGCAGTTATGTATCCACTAGGAATTACTTATTTAAAAACTTTAATTCTGACAAAAGCTTTGTAACCACTACTGAACTGGACATAAATCAATTTGCTATGACAAACGTATAAAATGAATTATTTTTCAAGACATTAACTGTTGCCATTGTTATTCCCAATATTGTTCTAAATTCCATATTTCTGAACATAGAGTATGGTGATATCATGAAGTGCTAACCATTTCTTGCTCTAGTAACGTAACATTGGGAATGATTATAGTAAACTTAATTGTCAAGTGAAAAATCAGCCAGAAGAGAGGCTTTTTTTTCTTTCCACAGAAAAAATAATAATCTAATGATCAGCTGCTTTGCACTTTCCAACAGAAATCTGCTTCTCAGATTCCTTTCTCCTTCAATGGTAAAACATATTTGACTTTAAGCACTGAGATCCTTTTGTGTCCTCTCATAGGAATACACATTTTATAACGCTGGCAAAACAAGTCTAATATGAAAGACACATTTTAAAACATTAAAATTCCACTTGAGAGCTAATATTTTCACAACAAATTGGGCAGCTGACAAATGTTTGGTCTCCAGATCTCAGAGAGGGAGTTAAAAATTGTGATCTCAGGATACTAAGGAAAACAATTAACAGAGCTTGGCTCAAAGCTGGACCATTTGTTATAAATGCTTGTTATGAAAAATCATTTTTTAACTCCCTATAAGTATTTTATCAGTCTTTCCAAAATCTTGCTTTTTACCAGAATCATGCTGGTTCTTTGCCTTGAAAATGCTTTGAAATACAGACTTTTCACCTGAATGAGTTGTTACGTTTCTATTTTGGAACTGGGGGAAAAAGATATAGGAAATTGTTTAAATTCTACCAAAATAGCTTTAAAGACTACTCAGGAAACTATTTTTCATTCAGATATTTTTATAACTTTCTCATAAATTGTAATGATACTTTGTTACCCAAAAAAAAAAAAAAAAAAAAAAATATATACATAACAAACCAATAAGATGTTGATGTTGGTAAATTGAGACAAACACTGCTTTTCATCAGTTTATTTTATTAACTCTTTTTCTTTTATATTGGTGCAGTGATAAAAATATGAACAATGACTATTAAAGGTTTGCTAGCTGTTTTTTCTCAAAAACTTGAAAAATAACTTTGTCACAGGCAGTGCAAGATACGGGAATAGACAGATTCAAGCATCAGAAAAACTCTACAAATGTTTGTATCTTACTCTTTGCATTAGAAAATCTGTACAGCTGTTTTTATTTTACTCTTTGATCCTCAGTGAACTACTCTGATGATCTACCAACATTTGCTGTTGAAATAAATACATGTCTATTTCATACTTGCTGTTAACTTCTTGCTGTCTTGGGAATGGAAGTAGATATAGAGATTACAAAATCCATTGTTGTAAGCTGATTTATAATACTTTGTGTCATAAAACTTCTGCAATCAAACTGCAGTATCAGTCTTTAGGACAAAATAAAACTCAAATAGACTTGATTTTAGAGTGTTCACTGATGAATGATCTAACAATGATATGACAAGATGTTCTAATGATTCATACTCCTAAAAATTTATCCTTATTTGTAGTCTGACTTGGTCTAGTTTTACCTTCCATTATCTTCTTACTTCTTGCTTGCTACATTTGAGAAGCATTTTATTATAGACATACTCACAATCTGATCAACTTTTTATTTGTTAAATTAAGAAGACGGAACTCTTCAAGGTATTTGCTACAGAAAATTTTAATTCTTCTTGTGGACTTCTGAGTCATCTCCAGTATTTCAAAACTCCAGTTGAGCTGTGAACATTTGCAGACTTATTGCAGTTACACTGTTGCCGAAGATGAAGAAAGCAAATTGTCTCCATGTTTCATCTTTTCCTAAATATCTGTGAATTTTCTGTGAATTGCTGTAGCAACCACAGATGAGGCACCATGATTCTTATGTTTGGTTTTTAGGGATACAAAGTCTTTCACAGCATTTTGTAAGTCCAGGTTTCCTTGCTCTGACAGAGAAATGATCATGCATTTCAAAGCTGTATTTTACAAGGAAAAGAAAATTTCTAAAGCTGAAACTGGACATTATAAATTAACTATTTAACAACTATTTTTTTAAAGTGTCTTTAATCTAAAGGAATTGTAGGTCCTTAAAAGAGTTGTGCATCAGTAATCTTGTTTAGACACTGCTCAAAATTTTAAAAATCTAGGGTCTATTCCCTGTTCTACTTCCTTCAAAAGCTGGACTTAAACAAAAACACTACAAAAATATCCAGAAAGATATTTTTTCACAGCATTTGTATTAAATCTTTAACATCTACCTAAAAATTGAACCAAACTTATCAAAAGCATTGTCTTTCTTTTTAAGGCTATAATTTTTTTCTTTTTTTTTTCATTTTTTTTTTTCTGCAGTTACTCTCTTCCTCTTCTTATTTCTTTGACAGTTTCAAATCCTAATTATTTTGTTGCCATCAACTTATTTCCATTTTACCATTTGTACCATCTACATAGGCGACATAAATAATCACTGCAGAATACGACCTAAAAATTTACATGCTAAGAGATTTAGGTTAATGTTATAGAAGAATGTCTTTAGTTCTGTGTTTGCTCTCTAGGTTATTTTGAGCATTGTTTTGAGCATTATTTTGAACATTAGAGAAAAAATTTCTCTCAATTCATCCCTTATCCTAGTTTGTTTAAATGACAGTAATGAATGTGACTGTAAGGCAACAATGACAGGTATGACAGATCAGATATAAACATATATTCAGTTTGTTCTGAAAAGTACACTAGCTGACATTATAAAAATTCCAAATATATCAAACTATTTTTACTTGAATTCACCAAGTTTTCTTGCTTAGTTTCTTCACATAGCCTCATTTTTTCACTTTGTGGATGTGTCTCTCAAGTTAAAGGATATTTCATATACTATTTGTCAACACCCATAACAGGTATAGAAAGGTATTCTGAAGAATTTTATAACTAGATTTTTCTCAGTTTATTGGATCTCTTTTCCTAATTATTTTCTTAAATGTTTGGCTAAAATAGCTATTTTAGTTTTAATTTTCAAAATAGTCTAAGTGTTTAATGTATCTTCTTAGTATAGAGTGTGACATGGGTGCCTCCCTCCTGGAATTTTATTCCCAAGTCACAATTACTTGAGTAAATACAGCTTCATCTGAACTGGTCAGTGACATATTAAATTTCTTATATATTATAATTCTTATGTTTCTACCTCTCTGCAAGATAGTCATAAATTTTACTAATCTCATTGCATTTAATGGAAGTGTAAATAAAAGCATAATTACGCAAGTCTTTAAAGTCTTTAAAGTAATGTCCTTTAAAAATTACCTCACCATAAGACATCATTAAATTATTATCAGCAAATTATCAAAAAGCATAAAGAAAACATAAGTAGTTTAATGTGCAGGTTGTATCTTATAAGCTAATAGAATAAACATAGGACTTTAAAAAAATACAAGCTAAAAACTGGGAGAAATTAATAATTAAAGCATACTTAAGCATATATAGCAAAATAATTTGAAGATAATAATGTTAAAGTAATTGATTGTGTGCTCTTTATTAACCTAAAATGCTGGTATTTTGAGTTTACAATACAGTTTTAGACATTTTTTCTTAAGAAGTGTGAAGGGAATAATCAACTGCATTATTGTGTTCTTTCCACAGAATGCAAAAAAAGGTTAACATAATTTATATAGAAATGTTACTTGTGCCTTTAAAGACAGCTATATATTATGGCTGCAGTTACTTCATTATTTGCTATAAACACGTAGAGGGTGAAAGGCTAGCACATGTGTGCTCATGCATGCACAGCTCTCTTATTTACTGGAAGTTGTACAAATGCCCAGACCAGACCACCACTCACAAAGTAGCATTTTGTATCCAAGCATGAAACCCAAACCTAAACTTAATAACAAGAATCATGTAATATCTAGGGTGTCTAAAAATGGTGGATTTCAAATTCCACCACAAAGCTAGATTTTAAATAGATCACAAAGTGCTTTACTTACCATTGAAAACCATCAGAAATGGCAGGAATGGAAGCCACTAATGTCCAGAAAGAGACGAACATGACAAATGCTCTCAATTATGCTTATTAAGTAGCTGTAAGAACCAACAGAGCATTACAGAATGTCACCTCATAATGAACAACTTGTACTTTGATATTATGAAAGATAATTTTAGTCATACTTAAATCCACTAATATTAAGACTGTCAGTGTCAGTCTGCTTCAGCACATACTTCTATGCATAAATGCATATATTTCTTTATAATCTAGAAGTAGAGAAACAAGCTGCATTGCAAAATCTACTTTATTATTTCAGAGTACTCTCAGAGTTGCCACTAAATTTAAATGAGCTTCATGGGATGCAAAAGAAACAAACCCACTCATTAAGAGGTCAGACCCATTTGATTGTTTTTAAATTCATTAAATGCCCTGTTGCCTTTTTTCCAGGAGGCTCATTTTCTTTCTAAATAAATTAAAAATCCTTGAGAAATAGGTGTCAAGCACAATTTTTTCAATAGGGTCGAGCAAAATCTAAAGAGTTATAATTTTACTCGAGAGAGGTTTTAACAACCAGATTGCAACTCTGTTTAGAAGACAACATCTGACACCAGGACGATTCCTATTCACTGCCCTTACCGCACCCCCTCAAAAGGCAAAATATTGTATTATAATCAGTTATTTAATTTAACAATTCTGGCTACTAATGTAAAATACTTTACGGGGAGGAAATGCACTGGAGTTTAGCATAAGCATATGAAGAATTGTGGAGGAGCAAAAACGTGAAATAGTTGTTTCAGTTACTGTCACTGTAGCTGGGCTGGGTACAGGCACTGAAAGCACATAGAATCATACAATCATAGAATGGTTTGGGTTGGAAGGGACCTTTAAAGATCATCTAGTCAACCCTCCATGCCATGGACAGGGACATCTTTCACTATATCAGGTTGCTTAAAGCCCCATTCGATATGACGTTGAACACTTCCAATGAAGAGGCACCTACAACTCTTCTGGGCACTTGTTCCAGTGTCCCACCACCCTCATGGTAAAATATTTCTTCCTTATATCTAATCTAAATCTACGCTCTTTCAGTTTAAAAGCATTGCCCCTTGTTCTGTCACTACAGGCCAATCCCACTTTGTCATTTTTGAAGACATTAAATAATATTTATCCCAGTATGGATCCTTGAGTGACACCACTCTTTACTGAGTTTTTCAGAGTGAAAGCACTACTGCATTATTGTGCTACTTAGGTTGGGCCCAGGCATGAGCACAGCGCTCACATTCCAGCGGAGCAACAGAGGATCATGCCTCTCCTTCCTAAGAGAGAACTTTCCATTCTGCAGTAATTTCCCATGACCAACATCTAGCACATATGTTAAACAAGCAGTCGCTCTCAGAATGCTCTATAATCATTTCACATTAGTGAGCTACTGCTGGAGGAACAGCAACCTAAATCCTGATTTACCATAACTTTAAAGCACAGACTTACTCTAAAGAGCTTTCATAATTTTCAGGGATTATCATAGTGCTTAAAGCAATGTTAACTGCTTTGGCCAATCTGACTGCAGGAGTCGTACCTAAAGCTGACTCTTTAAATAAGCATATAGAAGAATACAGAAGAATTTCACAGGAAGTTGAACTCGGTCAACTGTTACTTTCGGACATCTTTAAGACACAATGTTGACAAATCCTGCTTTCTTTTTCCAGGTTGTAGGTGACAATTGTAGAGACGGACAGGAATCCCACAGCCAAATTTGCCAGAGAAGTCAACATTTCTTTAAGCACTATGATAATCCCTGAAATTATAAATACCCTTTGCATTAATACTATGGAAGTGCTTCTATTATTGCATCTAAATCTGCTCAGAAATGTGTGAAGGGTAACAATGGAGTTCCCTGTTAGAATAAGGGAACAAAGACAACTCAATTTCATGCTGAATACCTAGCTTTCTGGATAAAAAAACTGCCTCTCCTTAGATGTTGCTATGACCATTCACAACATTTACATTGGCGATTACTCCTCATCCGGTTGCTGAGGCAGCAGTTTGATCTTTCAGTAGCAGAAGATTTTGCTTTGGTGTACATTCCATTTGCAAACCTGAGTTGCTCTCTGACCTATTTTGTAATCTCAAACCAATGCAGTCTGGAGGAACAAAACATCTCTCCAACTATTCCATAGTGTCTTTGAAGCGCATTTCAAGATTGCAAACCTTCTCAGCCACAATCTTCAGGTAAATCGTGAAACTAGCATAAGCCTTTGCAATATCAGAGAGAAGAGACCAGAAGTGATTCCTTGACTTGGAGCTGCAAAAACAGTTCAAGTATCAGCATGACCTAAATTAAGAGTTCTGCCCCAAATATGTATAGAAAATGCTGAACATAAATGAGGATGATTGGTTTAATTTTGCTTTGAACGTTACAGATAATTGACAAGGGCATATATATCCAGACATCTATTAGTTAGGAATTGTTCAAATGCCAAGAAAAGTAAAAGTGACATGTCCATGATGAATTCTGAAAGGAAACAGAAAATGAGGTTTTTAAGAAAGACAATAACACTTAAATAGAAGTTTTCATTTTCTTATAGTCTGAAATAGAGTTCATCCAGAGGCATTTCCTTAATTGGCACAAGATCATGAGAAAAGCAAAGAGTTAGATCTCCCAGTACCCACTAAGGAAAGAAGAGCTGCTATTAAATACCTTAAATCTCAAAAAAGACTCCTGAGGTTGACAGTTCTCTGCCTGTTTTGCATTTTCTGTAAAGATACTGTTTCTACTAAACTCCTAAGATTAAGCCAAGATTTTTAGTATAAAGCCCCACTTGAATTGTTCATTGAACTGTTAATTATTTCTTAAAAATATATATATAAGAAATTGGCCAGGATACATTGAGCTGACTGAAAAAAGAAAGAAAATTAAAAAAAAAATCCATAACTTTTATAGAAAGATAAGTGCTGTGTTTCTGCAGTGATGTTGTAATATATATATATATATAAAATAAGCAGAGTATTTTATATTCAGATCAGTTTATTCATATGTATAGTTTTATGACTCTGTAACTGAATTCACAATGTCAGCTTAAGTTGGAAAGCCATTTTAATATGCCGTAAAGGCAAAGCCACCCAGTTTTTAAATGTTTTGACTAGGAGCAAAATTTTGTTTATCCCATTGTTGTATAATTACATTAGAGGAACAACTACTGCTTGAGATTCATCTTCATAGGATACTCATCAAATTATTCTCTCTTTCATATTTCCTATTTAGTCAGGAGACACAGGATTTGTCATTCAGTTACAGAATGGCTGATGTACTCAGGACAGACCAGAAATCTGGTCATCTTTTTTTTTCACTGATTATGTTAAAGTGACACCTTGCTGCTTTACTGCATCAGTATATCAAGTGGATAAGGCATCTTTGTCCAACACTGTCTCTCTTGTCTCTATACCAATCCAGCTGTGGCTACCACAAAAGATGCCCGATAACAGCTAGTTATAATAGAAATCAGGATCATGAACCCAATAGTTAACAAATAAATAGGGAAAGGGAGATGGCAGGTCTATGAACAAAGTAGATGCAACAGGATGTCTTGCACCATTCCAGTGGGATTCAGTTTGTTAGTGTTTGTCTCAAATTCTGAGTAAATTCACAAAAAAGGGTGAATTTTCACACATACTTCCAGCTATTAACATGTAGGAGAGAAAAGGAGTTTTACAGAACTTTTTTAGAAATTCAAAAAAAAAAGTATTTTTCTTCTCTATGGAACATGAAAATATAAGTCTCACCTTGCTTTTTCCTGAACATGATCTGCTCATCTCCAAACAGGATGTATTATAGTTTAATACTCAGAGGAATTAGTGTTTTGAATTTATACACCAGGGAAACTGAGATTAGTAAGAATAAAAATGTTCCCTCTCAGGACCAAATAAATATTGTTGCTGACTAAAAACCACTGAGAACGTTGCAATAACTTTTGAGAGATTCATATTTCCATATTTTGATTCTATTAAAATGTAATACATTTGAGTTCAATTTATTTTTTTACAGTGCAATATACAAATATATATGTAGTGTAAAATTCTTTTTATAATAAATTACCTATGTCACTAATAACCTTGAAAAAGGTTCATCTTTTATAAAAAAGTTTACTCCAGTTTAACATGTGCTCTATCTTTCTGACTTGTAAATTAATGCATTTAAAACTCAAATAACAAACACATTTTTGGCCCTGAAATAGATATTTGTGCCTGAAGTCAGTAACAAGATGTCTTGATGCACTGTTAAACCAATCAAAACAACAAAGGTAAAATTTTTAAAAAATTAACCAATATTATCACATAATGTGTTTCTTCATTACACCTACCAACATTTTGTCAAGAACCATTTCATTATTTACATTATTTAATTAGTATCAGCAAATTCTATCATTTCATCTTAATTAACATGTCACCACTAGGAAAATGTACAATACTTAAAGCTAAAAAAAATAGCTAATTATCTAAAAGTAACAAAGCTAACTATGTACCACCTTTTTAGAATTTCAAATTACTTTCTTATTTTTCTGTGACTGCATTTGAGTAGGCTGACAGAATTTCCATTTTCATCTAAGGAGCTTGAAATAGTTGTTTGGTTTCTGCAGTTTTTTAAATCAAAAAAAGAAGTGAGATACAAGCTTTAAACCAGTTCATCTTTTTGGAGAGTTCTACTTATGGATGTTTGTATACAGTAAGGACAAGTCACGTTACAAAAAATTGCTCTTTTTATGTGTGTATAAGGTTGTCCACATACAAAAAAATTAACAGGAATCAATAAGCGAGCCACTGGAATAATTAAAAATAGAATGTCTGTTTTAGCTCTGAGTATGACATTTTATTTAAACTGCATTTGTGGTGTGTATAGATTAATTTATTTTTTTTAATATGGCTTGAATGTCTTCTTTTTCTACTGTCATATGTTAAATTTGTGTGAAAACAGACAAATAAAATATTAACTGTTCACTGACAACTTATTTAGATTATTGTTTTAAAGTCTAGTTCAAAGTAGATGTCTGCATACAGGATATGTATAAATTATATGTTCAAGAGAATAAACGGACTTTGTCTCTTTTGAATGCCTACATATCATTTAGTCATTTGCTGTTTTCCAAATTGTAAAATATGAATAAACGTTTACACCATTTGAAAGCATTGAAGTAGGCCACATAAGGAAGCTGCTGTGGCTGCAAACAACACACTTTCTTCCATGTTCAGGGCAGAGATACAACCCGATCCATAAAATTAAAATGTTATCTTACGGTCTCTCTCATTGCTCTTGACACATGCCCAAGCAAAAGGCAGAGAAAAGGGATGGATTAAGAAAATCATGCTTTAGAGTGTGATATACCTGAGCCACTCTTAGACTATCAGAAGAAATTAATCATATAAAAATGATAAATCTAAAATCTTTATTTTGGATTCAAATAATAATAATAAAAATTTTTACAGCCTAATTTTAGTTTCTTTAGATTCTAATTATAGAGAGTCTTGAGTCCCTCAGCTGACTTCAGTAATGACATCACTAACAATATAACAAATATAGTTCAGCAATGGAGTATTTTAAATAAGTTACTACCTCAGTGTGAGCAAAAATCCATGTGGTTCTTGAAGGAGTAGTGCAATACATCTTTTGCAAACTACTTGCGACATTCTCTGTAGAGGTTTGGGTTATTTACAAAGCAGTCTTCCAGGGGAAGAAAATTAAAAGAAATTAGTGCAGGTAGAAGAAAAGCTAGATGATAACTGATGCCAACAAAGAGACTAAAAATATCTGCAGTGTAAAGAAACTCCCAGAAAGTGAACATCTTTTCTGAAGCTTAAAGAAAACTCTTCAGCAGTGAAAACAGAAGCATTTTCTCTATAGGCTCAGAAATGTCTTTCTACTTAACAAAGAACACTTCTTTACTTCTTCTCACATTGCAAACTTGTGTAGCTACTGAAAAAGTAAAAGCACTGACTCGTCTGAGTCTCACAAGACAGGACTGAAGAATGTGAGAAGTGAGATGTTTTTCTGGAAGCTGCCTGTGATGGAGACTATGTTGTTGGGAAAGGAAGGAGTCTGGAGAAGGCTCGATCATTGTTCTGAGAAGAAGGAGGATGCTACAGGAGAGGAAGGCTAGAGACAAAAAAGGAAAAAGGGTACAACTTATAACTATCTTTATATCTAGTGTCTCATACTACCTCTCATGATGCTAATTGTCTATCTTATAACTGAGATGAACAATTAAGTTTTCAGCATACTTCATCCAATGTCTAAAATTTCCTTCTTTTTTCCTCTTTGGAAGAGAGAGTAGTAACTGAAAACCCTGTTCGAGTTGGGCTTTCATAATTGTCTCTCAGTTTTACCAATACCATACATGGATTCAAATAAATCACAAGTATGAAAGGACAGTCTTTGTAATTGCTGTTGATTAACCTTGCATGACTGCTAGACAACCACCCAGTCATATTTTCACGCCCTCTCCTCAACAGGACAGAAGGAGAGAATAAGATGGAAGAACTCATGGGTAGAGATAAAGACAGGGAGATCACTTGCCAGTTACCACCATGGGCAAAACAGACTCGACTTAAGAAAAACTAATCTATTGCCAATCAAAAATAGAGTAGGATGACAAAAAAAGAAAAACAGCAACAGAATCTCAGGAAGCTGCTAAAAAGGGGGGAAAACTATGGTAAAAAGGGGTGGTGTGTAGATTGCCATAGCAGCTTAAAAGCTGAAGTGTTTTCAAAAGTACTTATTGTAGAAAGTTAGAAGAGAGAAGCAGAGAATGAAACTAAGGAAACATGGTGTTTTATGAAAGCTACTATGTCATGAGTTCAGAGCCTGTGCCTGTTTCTCATTTCTAGGGTTTTTCAAAATGGAATTCAATAGTGTTCAAAATATTAAAACAAAAGCATTCATAAATTGTCCAATGACCTAGTCCAGAAAGGCACCATTATCACTCAATAAATGACAGATGAGTGAAGTGTCCAATACAATGTGGGAATCTCATTTGGAGTTTCTCCAAGGAGCCACAGATGAGTCTCCAAAATTATATACATGAAGCTGGGAGGGTTAAATAGTGATTGTCCTTGTACCAATTTCCTTTATCTAAAGAGTTTTTGAATGAGAATGTTCTGCTAACACATGCTGATTGGCACTTAATTTTAAAACATTTTCTTTTTTTCATGAAAATAAATCTTTCTAACACAGTAAGTATGCTGTGCATATTGTAGCTTTAGAAGTATTTGAGAAATCACTTAGAAGGGTGTAAAAAATTAGACTGCTATTAGTCATCATGTCATACCCCTAGCAGAGCCAAATGCTGTCATTACACTGGATGATGCAGCACCATGTAGAGGCCCACAGTGAAGAAATTCCTAAGTCAGCACAAGGCCACACTTTTACACCCTCACAGTATAGCAGAGCTCAAGCTTCAGGCTCAAAAGTGGTAACACCATCTCAGTAAGACATTCAGATGAAAAAAAAAGGAATTTGTAAATTATGAGATTTAGAAATCTCACACTGTTCAGCTGTATGTGGCTTGGAAGATGTGAAGAACATTTTTAAATTTTCTAAAATGGATTCTATTTTTTAATAGAGGAAAATATTATGAATATTTGATCTGATGTCTTCTTGTCTTCTAGAAACTGTGGTGTTGGTCCCTGGGAGATAAATATTTCTTTCATATGAAAACCCATAAATTGATCAATTTTAATGCCAGAAAGTCATAAACTACAAAACATTAAAGTCCTTCTCAAAACGAATTTTGCCTCTGATGAGCTTCCTTTCAGTTGTGTTTCCAAAAGGATTGACAGCATAGTGAAAGAAGTTCATAGAAAAGAAAGAAACGGGGCTTGTTTATAACGAATTTTAATTCTAATTCTACTTCTAAAGGTATTCTAACAAATACTGTTGAAGGTATTCATGGAATACAAGTTTGAGATGGATTAATGGTGAGAGCACAGTAAGTATAAAAAGTGTATAAAAAAACTACTTGTAAAACATTTAATTAAAAGAAAAGAGAGTGTCCAAATTTTTATTGTAGTAAAAATACTTTAAATTGTTTTCTGAATATTTATTGCAGCATGGTTGTTTGGAAAATGGAAACCATTTCGAATCTAGCATTTATTTGTTTCTTAAACAAAGCACACATATAATTAATCTTTTTTTCTTTTTTTTTTTTAAGAAATTAACAAAAAAATCCTATACAAATTATAATTATAATATTACATTCTGGGCATGCATGGCCCGGCTAAGTAAACTGAAAGACATCTGGTTTGAAATTCCAGTTCTGTTGAAGGGGAGATTTTGTGCTTTTATATTTATATATTCAGAAAATATTTCAAATTCATCACTTTCTGGTTAACTGATGGAATTTATTTCATAATTTCTCTTAAATTGTAGCTGCAGTTTTCAAAGGAGCTGAAGAAAGATACATAATCATTTAGGTTTAGAGTTCATATCTAACTTGTACAGGGTCCTTTGAAATTCCTGTCTGTAGATACTATAGAATTTTGTCTGCAGATATCATACGAGACCTGGTGAGATCTTGAAAACCAAAATCCTCACACTCATCTCATCATAAAGCTCCATGCTTTAGAAAGGAAATAATGTTTTTACCTGAGAAAAGAGGACATTAACTGACTTGAAAATCTAACCACTGATTGAAGGGAATTTTTACAAAGAATGGTGGAAATTGCATTTGTGTGAGTGCTACTTGAGGGGGTCCATATATGTGACCATTTAAAGGCAGCATTCATGGTAAATCAGTAACAGTCTGAAAGAGCTGAGAAGAGGAGGGGGAGTAGTCCAATGACTTCTATAGAACTGGGAATATTAAGTTTAATCTGCAGCTGTAACTCTTGTAGGAATTTATGATGAGAAACAGCAGTAATTTTTAAAAAGGCTTTGTAGAGTGTGGGATTACTTTGAATGAAAAAATGATTGTGTTAGTGGAATAAGCATGCTGAATTTCACAGCATAATGTAAGCTGTCAGGTTTCTGTTCTTTATTTATTTATTTCCTTTGTTGTTTAAAATAATTCTATTTGTACTTGTTTCCAAGAATAATTTAGTATATTTTATTCCATCCAGCTTTTGCTGTGTTTTAGTAATAAAAATACAATAAATGCAGGTTGGCTGTCATTTTCTTTATAAAGTTATCTTTTCAATTGCTTATAACTCAAGTGAACAGAAAAGGAAACATCCTTCACTCAGACTTCATGTACTGTGCAAATAAGTTTTTGACTAGCAAGGGCCTTCATCTTGTAGTCTCTGCAGTTGTGCTTTCTCAATCACTTGTATGTTTGGCTTTACTGTACACAACAGTGTTTTAGTGATAGACATACACATAAACTGCTAGCATGCTCCTTGCACATGTAAAAATCCATCGACAAAAAGGTGAGCAAGGTCAAGAACTGAGTTTATAGATGTATGTACATATGAATAAAAGTCTTAGTTACAAAAATTGGTATGAAAGATCAGTGAAATATTCAGAAGAAAGTAATAATTTTTTGTGTTTTCCTCTAAGCGATTTAAGTTAGCTGTAGAACTTGCATTTTATTTTCAGGATCTGCCAAAGACTAAATATCTGAAAATCATCTATTAAAAAGTAAGAACACTTTATTGCTTATACCTTCTCTAAATAATCCTAGCTGCAGTCATTAACAGGCAAATTCTGTTGTTGCCTTGGCATTAGAAATGTTAGACTCAAGTAAGGAAGACATAAATTACCTTGTTTCTTCATGAATAGAATGATTTACTAAGTCTTTACAAAAGTCAAGAGTAAGAATGAGCATGGTCCATAAACGAATTACCTTAATGAAGTGACAGACATTTCACGATTGTGTCAGGACTCTTCTTCATATAGCTAAAGATACAGAATAGGCAGGAAGTGAGTAAAATTCTGATTTGGCACCATTGAAAAGGTTCCTAGAAATATTGAGGACAGATTTGACCAATGAACCATGTAAAGCAGCCTGAAGACTGACATATTTCTTCTTCATCCAGATCCAGTTTTCTTGATTAATGCAGTTAATCTGATCACATCAGTTCTCACTTCTCTTAATAAATGAAATTTGATAGCAGACCAATGTATGGAAGAGGCATCAATAGTCAGCATAAACATTGCAAAGATGAAGATTGCTTCTTTGATGATTAGTAACATCTATGATAAATGTGCATAGGAATCAAGATTGAAAATGGCAAGATATAGATATTAGTATTTTATTAACCTGGATATTTAGAAATAGTAAAAATTGCTAGTAATGAACATTTCAGTTAGATGCAACAAAAACTCTGTGTAGAGGGTGCATATGTCTCTGAGTTAAGAAAAAATCTACACTGATAATCTTCCCATTGTACTAAGAAATATAGGCTTGGGACGATGAGACATTTTCTTATCAACGAAGATTTCTCAAAAATGACAAACAGTGTTTCCCTCCCCCCACCAAAAAAGAGCTCATGAAACACTTTAATAAACAGCATCACATGGTCTGGAATATCCCTTTGGTCAGTTGGGGTCAACTGTCCTGGCTGCGTCTCCTCCCAACTTCTTGTGCAACGCTAGCCTACTCCCTGGTGGGGTGAGGTGATAAGCAGAAAAAGCCCTGACAGTTTGTAAGCACTGTTCTGCAATAACTAAAACATGTGTGTGTTGTCAACACTGTTTTGGTTACAAATCCAAAACATAGCATCATACCAGATCATATGAAGAAAATTCACTCTACTCCAGCCCAAACTAGTACACTGGGAATATGGGGTCTTCCCACATTTACCTGCTTTACATCCCAGTGATTTCATTGAGACAGTTTTTACAAGCGTAACAGAGAATTATTTGTGTCAAGCATGACTGGAAACATTTAACACACTTAACACATTAATAATGATATCCTAAAGTGTACACTGAGACATGAGGAAACTATGTGTTCCATGTGCTTGTGCATCTAGGTTTGATGTCTGGATGATAACAAATATAACCTTGAGATCATTCTCAGGGTGAAAGCACAGACATACTCAAAGATATGTTTTCTCTAGCTGCATCTAGTAAATATTGAAACTATCTCATTTCAAGTTATGTGGCAAATTACTTGAACAATTTGTTGGCAACTCACCTTACAGAAGCAAAGCACTCTACTCATTTAATCTATCTCCATCTCAAAGCACTTTGCACTGTAACAATTGGCATTAGTGTTGCTTTCTTTCACAAAATTAAATCTTCAGTTAGCAGAAAAAGTAAACCATGGTTCTGTGGTTTGCATTAGTCTTCAGTATTAATGTCATTTAATAGCCATAAATAATAGATACAAATAAAAGCTTTTAGATGAAAAAAACTATTGAACCTACTGTACTTTAAATACATGACTTTTTCCCTAACTTTTAGCCTTGACGGGCTTTAAAGGCACTTTAAGACTTGCAGTTTTCTAACCAGCACAAAACATTATTCCCAGGGCCAGTCTGTTGGTTAATTTAAATTTCAGTGATCAAAATCTAACAGCAAGGCCCTAGCTGCTTTTAAACAACTCAGTAGCACTCAAGCTGATATTTAACTATATTTACTAAGAGGAAGAAAAATCCTTTTCAGCTAAATGATTCCTTATCTTTATGGATTCATATAGAAAAAAACAAGTTTAAACTTACCAAGGTACTCTTACTATATTGTGTACCCCCAAAAGAAGAAAAAAAATGTTTGCCACAAAGTACACTGTAGATTGCATTGTCCTTTATTTGAGACTAAAGCGTTCAGCAGATTGTATCTATCACAGGATCCTTGAATGGAAAGTTGCTGACTCCAACTTATCACTCTGGAAGCTGAGCTATAACTGTCAGGGGGAGTATCGAGAATGCCCCTTGGGTTTCCTTCTTTTCTCTCAGGAAAGTGCACACCTAAGCACACCTCTCAAAGGTGTTATGTTATAACCCTTGGCACCTGTTAGGAACAGAGCTAACTCCAGTTATTCTCTGATCTTTCTGGCTCTGTCTAGCCATGTAGAAAATAGATTATAAATTAAAACTCAAATCATTGCAAAATAACTCACCTTTCTGCCTAATCGAAAGACGAAAAGAATGGCTAATATTTTTATATTTGACCACATATGGAGAAAGATATCAAATACAATCTGTTTTTATTTCTGTCTTCTCTGACTCTCATCATTGTGGCTTGAATGTCAAATGTTATGTTAATGTGCTTCTCTTCGGTAAGCACAGTCTCCAGTGGTTAAAATTTTAATACTAAGTGCAGGTGTCAGTATTTTACAGGTGACTGCTGCTGTATCATCAGTAGTGAAGTCAATCAGGATTACTTTCCCCCTCTAGTAATTCATTTCTTAATGAGTTCATGGCCAGCAAAAACTAATGTCTGAGATGGAGCACGAGATAGAAAACGACACTTGTGACTTTTCAGCCTTTCAGTTACAACATCTAATGTCTGAAACATTAAGATAGTGTAACTAATACTGAGTGTAGTTCGAACAGAAGTAGAACAGTTAGTTTTGATACTTCCTATGGGACAAATTTTGAAAGCATGCCAGATCCACTCTAGCTTGAGCAAGCAGTGAGCAAAATGGTACATCATTTGCCCTACACACAACAAATAGAAAATAGCAGACACGCACTTAAGGAACTCATTCCAAAGCCAATTGACAACAATTGGAGTATTTTCCATTGCCTTCAATAGGTTTTGCATCAAACCCTTGCTTCACTAAACAAAGATGATACAGATAAAGCATTATTTTTCTTTTACTACAGCTGAAGGACTCCTTGCATAACTTATCATGTGAATTAAAACCAAATATAATTAATAAATTAAATAATCAAAACAATTTTTTCATTTTCCAGGCAATTTATAGAACTTCTTGAACCACTTAGGACTTTGTGTATGTGTTTGTCCTACTGACATGTTTAGAAAAGTTGTACTTTTTTGGTTTGTTTTGTTGGTTTTTTTTAAATTTATGCACATGGTACTACAATTTTGGCACTAGTAGGTATAATAGAGGATAAAATTAATATCTGTGCTTTTGGTGTTTGCAGCTCTTGAAATATAGATAGAGTTGTGGAAGTTGTTTAGTAGTGCTTGTTGTTGTAAGATGAATGTCTAAATATCTGTTTTAAGGAAATAAAAGATTTCCCATTTGTAGACACTGAAATTGTAAGAGACCAACTGTATCAGCTGAATGTTCACAAGTACAAGCAGCCTGATTGGATTCATCCCAGAGTAATGAAGTAACCAGCAGATGTTGTGGCAGGACTCCTCTTGATCATCTACCAAAGGTCTTGGGAGTCTGGGAAGGTCCCTGCTGACTGGGAAGTAGCCAATCTTATTCCAATCTACAAAAAGGGTGTGATGGACAACCCAGGGAACTACAGACCTGTTTGTTTAACCTCAGTTCCTGGAAATATTATGGAGAAGATTATACTGGGTACTGTTGAAAGGCATTTAAATAATAATGGAATCATCAGACACAGTCAACATGGGTTCACAAAAGGAAAGTCCTGTTTAATTTGATGTCTTTCTGTGATAATGGCACCCACCTGTTGAATGAAGGGAAGGCGAGAGATGTAGTTTTTCTGAATTTTAATAAGGGTTTTGATAATGTCCCTCAGAGCATCCTTCTGGACAAGATGTAAAAACTATGGGATGAGTGCATTCATGCTCTGCTGGCCTACATCCAGCTGGCAATCAGTGGTGTTCCATAGGGTTTGATTCTAGGGACATGTGGCAGTTGCACTTTCCCCCCACCGCCACGCCCTGAGAACTGGTGTGGCAGTTGCACTGGTAGCTGCCCATTGCCCTCCTCTCAGAACTGGGGCCTTCAATGGAGCAGCTAATGGCTCTTTGTGGAGACCCAGAGTCGGTGGGCAGGGTCGTTAGCAGAGGAGGGGCCAAGATTGCCCACAGCCCAGAGAAGCTGAGAAGCTTCTCGAATGCCCACACTCGTGGGGTGGGGTGTAGAGAAGCTGAGAAGCTTCTGGAATGCCCACAGCCAGATCTGAGCAGACTATAAATGGGGTTCCCGCCAGAGACCCCCTTTGTGTGGTCTCGGAGCTGCGGGTCTGCCACGCTGCCAGAGTCCTTCCCCTTAGACAGAGAAGCCGTCTAGGGTAACCTCCTGGGACTGGGAACGCCTCACCTCCGTGTGTGGGTGAGTGATAAATTACTGAATATATGCTTTAATAAGTCCTCGCCTGGTAGGCAAGTGTAAATTCCTCGTCTGGGACAGATGAGTGTAAAGTCCTGGCTGCAGTAGGCTAGTGTTTATCTCTTATGGGCAAAACGGGGCAGAGAGGGCTCTGGTTTGTTTTCTTGTGAGTGTGTATATGCACACTGTGGATCCTCATTATTCTTATTTCACTGCACCCCAAATAATCTCCTAACCTAATATCTGAACCTGTATCTTAGTTGTCAGAGTGCTAACTAATTGTATAAACCCTGTTTCTAATTGGTTTATCAGCGGTACTTTTCTGGCCAGAATAAAGTTTGTTTCGGATCTTGTCGTCCAGCTAAATTTATTTTGGGGTGCCTCCGTGATAGGACACTTCTGTTCAATATATTTATCAATGATCCGGCTGCAGGAGTTGAATGCACAATTAGCAAGTTTGCTGATGACACCAAACTGGGAGGTACTGTTGACTCTCTTAAAGGACTAGAGGTCTTGCAGAGGTATCTAGATAGATTGTAGCATTGGACTATGATAAATGGGAGGAAGTTTAGGAAGTCCAAATGCTGGATTCTGCATCTAGGATGGAGTAGTGTCAAGCACGAGTATAAATTGGGAGAGGAGTGGCTGGAGAGCAATCCTACAGAATGGATCTGGGGGTGCTGGTCAACAGCAGCTCAGTATGAGTCAGCAGTGTGTACCCTAGCAGCCAAGAGGGCAACCTGCATCATGGGGTGCACCAAATACAGCATCACTAGCCAGTCAAAAGAGGTGATTCTTGTGCTGTACACAGCGTTGTTACAGGCTCACCTTGAATACTGTGTTCTGGGTCCCACAATTTAAGAAGGATGTGAAGGTCCTTGAATGTGTCCACAGGAGGGCAACAAAACTGGTGAAAGGGCTGGAAGGAATGTCCTGTGAGGAGTGGCTGAGGACATTTGATCAGCTAATTTGGAGAAAAGGAGCCTGAGGGGCAACCTCGTTGCCCTCTGCAGCTTCCTGGAGAGAGAAAGGGTAGAGTGAGGTGATGATCTCTTCTCCCTGGTATCCACTGATGGGATGCATGGGAATGGGTCAAAGCTGCAATAGTAGAGATTTAGACATGATATTAGCAAACATTTATTTACCAAGAGGGTGGACAAAGAGTGGAATGAGCTTCCTAGAGTGATGGTCAACACCCCAAGCCTGTCAGTGTTTAAGAGGCATTTGGAAAATGCCCTTAATAACATCCTTTAGCTTGGTCAACCCTCATCTCATCACACAATTGGACTAGGTGATCATTGTATGTCTCTTCCAAGTGACCCCTTCCCCTTCCCCCTCCCCTCCCCTCCTTTCAGCTCTTTGCATTTTTTATATTCTAATATATGTAAGTCATTCCAATTCCTGTGTTGCAGTGATTTTATAAAGGTTCATTCATTAAAGCTTTAAAATCCCACACTTTCTACATATACATACATATTGTATCTATATTTTATACAGAATCTCATAAGTGTCACAGGGTGATCATGTGCCTTGATAAGGCTATGGCAAAAATGAAAGTTAAATCCAATAATTAAAATTCTGAGAAACAATCATGTGGCCATTAAAAACATTTTAACTTTAATGAGATAGTGAATATGTTTTAATACTTTAAATGTAGTTTAATGTACTTCTGAGATCTAAAAAGTCATATAAATGAATCTCTGTCAAAACTAAAGAAATGATCTTTACTGAACTATTAGGTTTGAAAATACCCAAAAATAAAACAACCTGCCTAAAAATATCACAGAATACTCTTGTATGTTTTATTTCTCTGGGTGATGGCCTTACAATACTGAGTGCTGTATTCTACATATTATATGCAAGGCTAATTAATTTAGTGAGACATATTTGGAAAATATCCATAGTAAGTGAAAAATGTATATTCAGGATAGATGGATGCAGAGGTGGTAGTAGAATATAAAATTTTCACTAACATTCATTTTGAGATAATTATATTACTTGTAAATTGAGAAGCCACAAGTGAGTTCCATCATTTTCAAAATGAGTGAACTAAACACTGTACCACACAAAAATGTGGTATTTTCTCTTAGGATTTTTCTGGTCAGAAAATATTTCTAGAATTCTTTCAAACTATTTCAATATTTTTATTTGGACTCCTATACACACATCCTTTCAATTGGATAGCTTCACTATTATAAGTCCGTCTTGACAGACCTTGGAGACAGACTAAATAACTAAATAATAAAATTTCAGAAAGAACCAAAAAACCTCCATTGACAATGCATATGCATACTAGAATATTCTCTCCACCCACCCCTTTCCCTCGCTCTCCATTTACAAGTCTGATTCCAACAATGTCCAACAATGACTATGCCACACTGCAGAATGGTCTGGTTTTAAAAATGTGGAGAAGATTTTTTTGGCTGCTGTCTTAGAAACCATGGTACATCACTGAAATTTGCACACTGGAAATGGTGTTTGAAGTAGCTTAAGAAGGAAGATGATCAAATAGAAGAGACAAACCTATTCATTGTGTGATCCCATTAGCTCTTACCTGGACAAGATATATAAGGAACACTCTTACCTTGCTTGAAGTCGCTTTACATGTTATGAAGTCTGTTCTTTTTCCTTTTATTATTCAAAGAAATTGAAACATGACATGAAATGCTTGGACTGTTCCAGAGAAGAAATAATATGAAAGACATGCAGATAGTTTTCCCAACTGTTTTTGAGTTGCATAAGTAGATTGGATATTAGGAGAAATTTATTTACAGAAAGGCTTATACAGCACTGAACAGGCTTCCCAGGGAAGTGGTTGAGTCACCATCCTGGAGGTGTTTAGAAGAAGTATAGATGAGGTTCTTAGGGATATGGTTTAGTGCCAGAGTTAGGTTAATAGTTGGACTTGATGATCCTGAGGGTCTCTTCCAACCGAAATGATTCTATGATTCTATTCTTCCAACCAAAATTATTCTATGGTTCTATGATTCTAGAAATGTAACTACAAAAAGCACTTTAAAGTATGTTTCAGACATGGATGTTGTGCATGAGTTAACAGGATGTGTGTGTTGGTTCTAAATCCCTGATCATGTGTAGATGTCAAACAATCTAAGACATAAGGAATTGATAAAGGGGGAAAAAATCTGCCAGGGACTTAAAATACTAAAAATCTATTGAAATTAAACAAGTCCATGACTTAATTCAGGGTGTGCTTAAGTGCTAGTGTGTAACAATGGATCAGTTATGTAGGATTATATTTGTTTTATCCTTTTGTCATATATGGTTTTCTTCATGAAAATCTATTTTAAAGTAGCAAAAGAAAATGTGAAAAGGACCCATAGCAGGAACAGGAACTAATTCACTTAGATATTAAAATAAGGAGGATTTCTAGCTACCAAAATAAAGTACAAAGCAAGTACCAGATCTCTTGATGTACTAAAATTAAAACTGGATTCCTTTCCTATAGTCATTTTAGCCAGATACACTTTAGGAAGCACAGTTACAGGGCTCAACACACACACACACAAAAAACCCCAACAACAAACAAAAACCACAACCAAACAAAAAAAAAAACCCACCACCACAAACCCCAAATCAACCAAATAATAAATGGGCCACGCTCAGGAAACAGGACCCAAGTCGGTTGCCCTATCACAGCAGAAAACAGTAAGCTTCATGTGACTTTTACTCAACATGTGGTAAAACCCTGCATAAACAGTTAACCATTCAAAGAAGATTAGAAAGCCCTTCCAGATAAAGACAGTTAAAACTTCTTTGAATAGCCTCATCTATATAACATGAATATTAAGCCCCTTAATGAAACCATGGTTGTTTATCTATGGCTGTTCAGATGTTTCTGTGTATTTACAACCTGTTAGTTTCTCAGTCCAACATTAATTTCTGGTTTTGGGAAAAAAAAAATAAATAGATACATGCTTGACAGTTATAATCAGTCTTGAGGCACGATTGATAAAAATACACAATTTTATATAGTGCTCAATTTGTTTTCTCAGCTAACACAGGTGCTATAAAGATACAGAGGAGAGGAGAGGAGAGGCGAAGAGGAAAAGAGAAGGGAAGAGAAGGGAAGAGAAGAGAGGAATATAATAAAAATATGTAATGCATAAGAGTTTGAGTCTCTTGTTAGACCACTGTCTCAAGGGTTGGTATCAGATTACTAGCAATTTTCTCTTTGATATTGCAGGCAGAATATCCACCAGTTGCTGGATTATTTTTGCAAGGTTGATGAAAGCTTGGTATTTCCTTTGGGTGTTTTTTTGGTTCAGCTTTTATAGAGTCTTCTGAGCTAGCAAGGACAGTTTATGATTTTTTTAAGAAATGGTGACCGAAGAGCTCTCTGTTTTCTTGCAATTTTCTCCAATAATGAAGACATTTGCAATGCAAGCCATCTGCGTGATGGCAATAACCATAAAGAGTAGTAAAGTAATAAAAATATAATGGCCTAATAATATTGAGTAAATAGTGGTACAGTTATCTATTCAAAGTTAATAACAGTAATAAGAAAATAAATAATATGTGATCGTTAGTAACGATGACTATGTCCATAGCTGTAATGACATAATCTGCTAGTATAAAAATTCTTATCATGTTACTGTATTTGGTGGATGGTTTTGCCATAAATTCTACTTAGTAGTCTAGATACATATATACCACATGTATTAAATATTACAAAGCATATCTGCATTGTATTTATAGAAAGGAGAAAAATTGTAAAGAGGAAACTGAATGAATATTAAGTATCTCTCAACAGGTTTATCAATAGGAAAATCTAATCACATAACCTGACTAATGAAACCCTCTATCTTGTTTTATGATGAATAAGGTTTAAGGTTTGAGGAGTTTTCTACCTGAAATATGAGTCAGTTATAAAGAATGTGATCCAGCTCCATTTAGACACATAAAAGACAATGATGTCTTCATCTTACATGCAGCTTGAGAAATAAAAAGTGTTAATACAAATAATTGACAAGGAGCAGGTGGGAAGATGGCAGTTGTGCCTTAGTGGTTGAGAGTTGAGTTTCTTTTTGACAGCATCTGCATAGACTACAGAAAAAAGTAATGAAATCCAGGAACTGTCACAGCAGCTGGGGAGAGACATTGGCAAAGAACAGGAAGAGCTGTGAGAAAGGGACTGCACTTTGGGAAAAGGATTGAGCTGTATAGCATTTCTTCAGTATGTGGCTGAACTGAAGCACATAGAGTTGGGCCTTATTCTTAGAGCAGACTCATGGCCCTGAATAGAGCACTGTGCAGACACAAGTAATGATCTTCTAATCCTCAGTGAACTGCAGGAGCAGGAAAGATATGACTTACTCCTTTGTTAAGTAACTAAATTCCTTCTCTGTCTCTCTATTCTTATATCAGAGAGGGAACAAAAGGCTGAAGAGGAAAATTCAGCAAGATGGAGTGCAGGGAGCAAAACTGATCATCACTGCTATGTCTTACCATTTTTTTTTTTCCACAAAGTACATCTTGCTTTTAGTGTGTTTATTTCACATTTTTTCTTGTTCTAATTAGAACTACTGTTTTATCTTTGCTTTAGTTTGAAAATCATTGTGTTGTCTACACATCCATTTTGGGTAGTTGCTCTCCTAAAATTGCTTCTCTTTTTCTCAGTTTATTGAACTTTCCTATTTGCTAAAGTTCTTCCTTTTATCCACTCAAACTTAAGGAAAGGGGAAGCTAAAATATTTGGTTGAAATACAACAGTAAATTAAGCACTTCAGAGATCCTACTGAATTGATACACAATTGGTCGAAAGTAGTTAGCATAAAGAGGCACAATTAAAATCTTTACTGATGTCAGCAGACAAATCAATATGGTACCTATATAATCAGTTAGTTCCTCTCAATCCATAAAATTAGTCAAGGACAAAATGGCACTTATTTCACCCAAGAGATGCAGTGAATGTTCAGAGCAAGCAACTTTGAAATAGCCAGAGTGTACAAGCAATTACTCTTCACAACTGTCATGTGCGACATGGAGGTAAAATTGCTTGGCCCGCCTTTTTCCTTCAACTTTCTTCATCTGTGGTGCTCTCTGTTTGTGGGTTGAGTCTGCCAGTATCTCTTTTTCTCTGTAGTCTTTTCTAGCTTTGTAAACAGGTCACAGAAATAATGATTTTCATACATTAGCTTTCAAGCAATTTTGAAAGCAAGATTTTGGTCATCTTCAGGATTTCAGATATGCATTTCCAGTCAATACAAGCAAAATAGAGATTTTACACCTCTCCAAACTGTAGAAAAAGATATTTTCACATGTACCAGGAATAATGCCTGCTGCAAGAAAACTCTTGGAAAGTAAGGGACAATTGGTGTTGTTGGTTCCACTTTTTCAGTGTTTCATATTATGATTACCTGCCCCTACTGCTGAGGTATTAAGAGGAAACAAAGTCATATATCTTTTGGTTCTCTCTGATTCACACTGGCTGCTGGGGTAGATTAGGAGGAAAACCAGTAAACCAATATAAAATCAGCTGCAACTTCCCTTTTCTAGAGGACTGTATTTTTACTAGCAATTGTAGGTATGAAATTGAGTTCTGGATGAAAACATTACTTTTGCTTGAAACAGGAAGTCTGAAGAGATACTGATTCCAATGGCCAGCATCTTAATCAGTATGGCAGGGACTGAAGACCTGATCCACATGATATTCCTGTAATACATGGAGTAGTGCCATATGAGCTGGGAACATGAGATTTGCTGCTGTTATACCTACCTGCTGAGGGTTGGTGCGGAGACATGACAGAAAGAAACTTCCACAAATAAGGTTCACAATTTTCCTACAATAAATGCCATCTGCATTTTTTTCTTGTGCCCCACTCCACTCTCCACTCCCTGTTGATGCAGTCTCTGCTCAGAGGCACTGAAATCTGTGGTGCATATGTGGGAAATACATTTATTCTGGGCAGACACAAGTCAGCCAGCTCACAAGAAACCTGGTCAGAGTGGGATATCTGTAGCAGAGCAGACCACTGAGAGGACTTCCAGCAACATTACGAAACGAAAACCCGAATGGTTAACTAAGAAGCAATTGTGATGCAGTACTATCGAATATTCATATTCAATATATTCATCAATGACTGGACTGAGGGAACAGAGTGCACTGTAAGCAAGTTTGCTGATGACACCAAACTGGAAGCAGTGGCTGACATGCCAGAAGGCTGTGCTGCCATCCTGTGAGACCTAGACAGGCTGGAGAGTTGGACGGGGAAAAAGTTAATGAAATATAACAAGGGAAAGTGTAGAGTCTTGCATCTGGGCAGGAACAACCCCAGATTCCAGTATAAGCTGGGCAATGACCTGTTAGAGAGCAGTGTAGGGGAAAGGGACCTGGGGGTCCTGGTGGACAGCAGGATGACCATGAGCCAGCACTGTGCCCTTGTGGCCAAGAAGGCCAATGGCATCCTGGGGTGTATTAGAAGAGGGGTGGTTAGTAGGTCGAGAGAGGTTCTGCTTCCCCTCTACTCCGCCCTGGTGAGACCACATCTGGAATATTGTGTCCAGTTCTGGGCCCCTCAGTTCAAGGACAGGGAACTGCTTGAGAGAGTCCAGTGGAGAGCCACAAAGATGATTAAGCGAGTGGAGCTTATGAGGAAAGGCTGAGGGAGCTGGGTCTCTTTAGTTTGGAGTAGACTGAGAGGTGATCTCATTAATGTTTATAAATATATAAAGGGTGAGTGCCACGAGGATGGAGCCAGGCTCTTCTCGGTGACAACCAATGATAGGACAAGCGGCAATGGTATAAACTGGAACACAGGAGGTTCCATTTAAATTTGAGAAGAAACTTCTTCACGGTGAGGGTGACGGAGCACTGGAACAGGCTACCCAGGGCGGGTTCTGGAGTCTCCTTCTCTGGAGACATTCAAAACCCGCCTGGACACCTTCCTGTGTAACCTCATCTAGGTGTTCCTGCTCTGGTAGGGAGATTGGACTACGTGATCTTTCGAGGTCCCTTCCAGTTCCTAACATTCTGTGATTCTGTGATTCTGTGTGATTCTGTGATACTGGAAACAGTAAAAGCGGAAGGTCCTCTGGTTCTTGTGAGTCACCATGAGACAAGAGACGAACAATGTGTCTGAAGACCCATTGAGCGTAGAAGTTTCCAGCAACAATGAGTTTCCTCTTCTGTTCCCTGTGCAATTGTAATGTGGCTGGTTTACTATCTCTCAACCATTACCTGGCCACAGAGAGCTTAGAACACGGGTAAAATGAAATGAAACTTTGCCTTTAGTGAAATCCTTGCTTTGAGTATACCAGTCACAGTATCAGTTTGTGTGCTGAGGTTCTCACTTTACTGACTTGAATATAAGTACATGTTAACTTAAACAGCTGTTAAACAACAATATATATGTGTAATACTAAGGTCTTACAATAGGGTGTATCTACTATTCTCATCAGCGGTTGTGATATCATGATAAGGGAAGGCATTTACAAACACCCAGGTGGTTTAGGAACATATGCTTCATTAACTTTATCTTTCTTTCCTTTGTCCTCATCTAAAAGTTTTTGAAAATACTGCTGTGTTGTGCTATAGGAAAAAAAGGGGATAAAAACAATAAATAAAAGGCCAACTAAACCCCAAGAACTAAATTAATATTCAAAAAAATGAAATGGCAAGTTTTTAAAAGTCTTTGATAAAGAGGCTGAATAACTGCTGCTTTGCAGGAGTCGATGTAGATACATAGGGATACTAAGGAATTATCTTAGGGATTACCTTTCATTTACTAAGAGAAGGGATTAAAATTGCAGATCTTACACTAACGTTTTTAGTCTAGGAAATGGTACTGTGTCAAATAACCTATTTAATATTTTAGCTTCCTTGCTTCTCGGTGATAAAGAGAGATTTTCTAAGAGGATAAAGGGTGATAAAAAATTTAATTATACAGAGTGGTCAGTATAGAGGAAATCAATAGCTCTGAGAAAATAGGCAGGTATTTCATTATTTATCTACATCTAGTTTCTGACAAGGTAAAATCATATGCTTTCATCTCTGTTGTTCATCTTTTCCTGAAGGTTAAGCACATGACCTTTAAATCTTCAGATTCTGTGAGAGAGAGCAATTTAGATTAAACTATGAAGGGAATTAACAAGTTTATATTTGCCGTATTTCTAACAGGACAAATTGCTCAAAGTGGCTTGTGCAATTTTTGCTCTAATTTTGGAATCATACTGAAATGTATTTTCTTTTCTTGAACTTTACTCTCTACCTTGTGGGCTGGAATAATAACACATTCATATAAAGAAATTGTTTATCTTTGCATTAGGTAGTTTTTTTCACCAAAGTTACTCTTTGGAACAAGCAGAAATCCACATCAGAGGCCTAAGAGCAAAAGTAACTATGAAACACATAGTTGGCATGCTGTGTAACAACAGTGGTGTCTCTCAATGGGGACATTTCAGAAAGCTCTAGGCTACCTCACTCCTCCTGCATATTAAGCACATATGCATGAGGACTTAGTGCAGAGAAAGTAATGCTCTTTAAATTCGTACTCTACCTTTCTTCATGGTAACTTTCCCTGCATATTTCTGTATGTGTCAGCTTCAAGTTACATTAAATACTGAAGACAGTTAACTTGATGGAAAGAAATAGATGGAATCTGAACCTAGGCTAGAAATATCATTCATGAGAATGAAATTACTGCCTCTAAAACACTTGTTATGTATATTTTCTGTAAATATTGCCTCCACTCAACCAGTAAACTGTAATGATTTAAGGCCTTGAAGAGAATTTTGGGGGTGACAGAGGACAGACACTGGAGCATGAAAGGGAAAGAAAACAGATCATGAATGAATTAAAAATAAGCATGTTACTTTGGAGAGGTTTTGAATATCCCTGCAGACTCTTTTTTCCTTATCTCACTTGCCTTGAAGTCATGTAATTTATTTAGTTGGGTAAGCATTGTTTGGAAACAAATCGCCACATTAGAACAAACCAATGTGCCCAGGATATGTGCTATGGAGTGTGTTGATGCATGTGTATATGCACACATATGTATATATAATGATCTACAGATACTTTGCTCAACTTTTATTTTGGTTTGGTTTTAGTACTTCTTGTATATCAGTAAGAATCTAGGAACATGATGTGAAGAGGGATTTTCAGAGGAAGAATGCACCACAAATTGTCACTGATTTTCAATGGGAGCTGTCTGTCTTACCCATCTCAATGACTAAAAGTCTTCCTGTAATGTATACAGGTGTGTAACCTATTCAGTGTGCTTCTCATATTGGCTACTTGGAATATTAGAAAGCCAAGCCATTGCAATAATACAATAAGAAAGATGGAGTTTTTGTGGCTGTTCTTTTTAATTTATCAAAAGATTTGTAAGTCTGATACTGATTTAGAGTATGTGCAAGTTCTTACGGGTAGAAGACCACTAGGTACTGCAGATTTTTTTCCCATGGATAGTACAATGAATGATTCTTCACTACCTTCTCTCACACTTCACTCTCAGAGGCTCCTAAAGGCTTCTGGCTGTTCCATACACCTCTTCATCTGAAATTCCCTCCAGAATGAAAAATATTGACTTTGCTGTTTGAGTTGTAAATGCACTGTGTGATGAGAAAAAAACCCACCACATTATGAACTTTTGAATGGAAGATTAGCTCTTCATTAAGTTTGTTCCCAAAACAAAGAACAATGGGTTGTCAATCCCTTGCTGAAGTCTCCATGCACTACCACAAAACCAAAAATGCTTTAATAAAACAAATGTTACTGAGACAAGAAGGTGAAATTTACTGACCTGCAATATATTAGTTTTAGACAACACGTGTGACAGATCTTCTCTACTTACTCTTTAAAAATCAATGAATAAGAAATGTTTCTGTAAAGGTAACTATTTTAACTGTAGCTGTATCAGGGAGTCATCATAAGCAAATTAGTGATAGATTCATAATAATAGCAGATGCCCAAGAAGTTTGCTCTTTTTATTCACTATTACATTTTAAAATGACAGTATTTTGTGTTCTTAAATTGGCACTATACTGTAATAGTTGTACTAACACTTTGTCATCACTGTAAAAATTGACTGTTTAAGCACTGAGAGACGAGTTCTCCAAGTTTGTACTATATAGTCTTACAGTAACTCAAGCAGTTTTACTTCCTCTAGGTGGAGCATTGTTATCACAGATATATTTTATTATTTTGTTATTGTTACTATTTAAAAAGAATCTTTTGAAGTCAAGGAAGAGAAAAAGATACTGAGCTGGAGAATTTGGATGCAGATCTAGAAAAGTTTTTGTGAAGTGTGTGAGGAGTAAAGTATGCAAACTTCTGTATTCCAGCTTGATTGGTCTGCCTCCTTATCTTGTGAATTCTGTCTCCCTAGTCCATCATTATCCTTTCATGCTTTGATTGAAAAAGTGAATATTTTAAGGTAAAAGGCATGGGGTTCTGAGGCTTTTTAGCATTTCTGGGAAAAAAAAAAAAAGTCAGAAGGCTGCTATGGTGCAAATTTTTATGCCTAAAGAATGGGTTGACAAGAAGATAAATTAGGATGTTTTAAGAGACTATTTAATGACCAGCTTTGTAAAAACATAATGTATTTTATGTCATTTTTATTCTAACAGACTTCGAAGGGAGTAAAATTCAAAGCTACAAATTAACTACTAAGAGGTGCCTTTTTTTTTGAAATAGAGCAGAATGTGATTGGGGAAAGAGCAAGAGTAGCTTATACAAGAGCAGCCTGGCTGACGCTTCTCAGTTCATCCAAGCTGTGGGAATTCTGAGCCTTAAGAGATCACTATTAACTTTAACTGCACTCAGAAGCACAAAAGCACTAAGACAATTGCAACAAATGTGTGACAAAACACCGATGCTATGTTCAGTTATAGTGAGAATTGTGTATGGGTACTCATGGCTATCATTGTTGACATATGTCCTCTTGTGTTTTCAACATGGCTTTTAGTTGAAATCAGTTGAATATGAGCAGCAGATCAGCTGTTCCTGCTGTCTCTGTAATGGAGCTTCGTATCCCCAAGAAAGCCTTGTGTAGTCTTGTACCTTTTCTTCTTGTTTTTTTCTTAATTGATTGCTTTTTTCTTCATTGTAAGCAAATGTGTATAACTCTTTAGGCGCATTCAACATAACAGTCTGTCCCACAGGAAAGTATGAATCGATCTGCAGTGCTGTAGTTGAATCACAGCTGAATTTCCTAGGGATGAACCTGGCCACACAAAGACTTTCAGGTTCCAGCAATTTCAATCAGAAATGGCACCTGCAGCAGATGAGCAGTCAAGAACAGCTGTTTTGTGTCATGTTGCTAAATAAGCCATTCTGTATGCAGCAGTTGGTGGTAGGTAGGTAGGTTGCTACAGCTGAAGCAGGCTGTGTCTGCTTAGTGAAGTAGACAAGAAGTTTCTGCTTGCTAACACTGTGCGTATGTATGTATGCATGCCTGCATTTACACTGCATTAAAAAAAAATCTGTGTGCAAATATATGCAAATTAGCTTAAAGCTAGTTACTTCAGGTACCAATGGCAGTATGGACCTCAGCCTTGGTTAGCTGTCCAAGAATGAATGCACTGTGTTACTGAAATGTACCTGAAATCCTGAGCTGATAGAGCACTGAAGGCTTTTCTCCTTTGACCTTGTGGCTTTCTGACTCCAGCTGAAGGCACGACTTACTCTAATGTCAATTAGAGAATACTTTCCCATGTTTATGATATCCTAGAAGGTTGATATAGAGTCCAGTATTAAAACTGAGTACCCTTTTGTAACTGGATGCATATGGATTTTCTATGAAATGGTGAAGTGAACATTGACAGACTGAGGTGTAATAATTTGTAAACTCAAGCAATATAATTTATAAATACATTTATCCTGTACATTCTTGTGTCAGTGGAAAAGAAAAATGTGTTTAACAACTTGAGTACTGCTTCAAATGTGTCTTAGAACAGGAAACTTATACCTGCATTATGACTCTATATACAATGCAGGCAGACTCTGACAGGTGGCTAACTAGATTGTCAATACTTTAAATATAACTTCTATAAAGACAGCTACGTTTAGTCACCTAACAGTTGACAAAATGGTAGGTACCAGCGGAAATTATTTTATTGGGGTCCATGTGCTTTTCTGGTATATTGATTTCTACAATTTACCTGACAGACTAGCATAATGGAGGGCTATTAAAAATGAGAGCAAAATTTTCAAATTATTTCTTCAGTTATGGCTTTATAATTCACCTAACTTGTCCTAAATTGCAGGAAAACATGTATTATATATTGTGTAAGTAGTAGCTGAAAAAAAAATGAACTAGGTATAGATTGAATTCAAAATTAATGTTTTGCCAGATGAGACAAGCCCAATGTAAAGAAGGTTCTCTGCAGCTATTCAAAAATAAAAAGGTTGAGAATACACAGCACTCCAGAAGCTTATTTTGTCCCCCTGGCTTTCAAATCAATCATGTTATTAAATCAATATAATTTTTCTTTGTGTGAGACCTAATGAATAACACATAGTAGGTTAAAGAAAACATTCCAGTTTCTGTAGCCAGTTGCATTCCTGTTTGCATTGTGTTTTGCTTGTTATCTAATGATAATTGTAAGCCATTTTGGTTAATGACTTGGAATACAATTAAATGAATAAAATGTTTATGGACATTGTTAAGAGTGAAGTACCTTCCACCTATTGAAATCTAACTGACAAGTTAAAAGTGTGAAAGACTTTAATAAAATACACTGCTATTTATTTTTGTCTGTGTCATTTCTAAATGTGTCTTAGAATGTTTGAAGTCTGTGTGACCTAGCTGTTAGCAGGACAAAAGCAAAGACAAACTATATGTTAATTATATCATAAAGATACCATATAAGACACTACATCAATATATAGTCTAAAGAGGTTAAGTGAAGCCCAGTTTTCACTCACAATCACTATTCAAGTACAAATTTTGCTATAAGAGTGAAAGATTATGTATGGCTGCTAAAAGGGTTAGGTGTGTTGTATTTGAGGGGGATCATAACAGTCTTTCTTGGCTTTACAATATATGACTGTGTAGGCTGTTGTGTTGCTGAGTGTTTTCTATGGGACAAGCTCTGCCAGTGGTGGGATTTTTACTATATTGGGTTCTAGGAGTGCCTTAATTCACCCCAGCTCCATGCTGGGAAGAAAAATTCACTTGTATGTCCAGCTTCTCTCAAACAGATGTGAACTAAAACAAGTGCAAGAACAAGAGTGTTGCTCCAGTAGATCCTCCCCTGGGTATGATGAGAACAACAGTATTTCAGGATACCCCAGAATCTGGGGACTGAGTCATCATTGCTATTTTCTTTTTTTCTTCACCCACGGGTTGAAACCCGAAACCAGCACTCACTCCCTGAGGTCAGCTGATCGGAGCCAACTCAGCAGGAGCCACTGCAGCGATCACGGGGTACAGAGAAGGGTTTTGTGGGTTTTGATTTCGCGACCTAGAAGCCCCCGGCAGCCCTTGCGAGATCGGCTGACGTGGCGTGGGCACTACCATGGTGACGGCGATCACACCCCCGCCCCTCGCCTCGAAAAAGCCTCTGAGAGGCCAGCAACGCGTCGCTGCCCACCAGGCGCTGGGAGAGGCAACCAGCTTGTGAGGCGGGTTAGTACCACCCACACCGTGCTGCAGCAGTGGGTGTGGTAGCTCGTGTAGCAGGGTGCAGAGATTATCACTCGTTGCTTGTTAGACCCTCTCACCTGTTGCCAGTGTCCCAGAGTGCTGCTGACCATGGTCTCTTCCAGAAAGAGAGCTTGTCACAAAAAGACTGTGGTGACTCAGACAGAGGCCTTGCCCCGAACCGTGGCTGTTCAGGTGTCCGGCTGCAGGGAGTGCCAGAGCCTGCTGCTGCCGGGGGAGGGAGGCCAGCATTCAGCCTGTGTGAGGAGTGAGCACGTGCAAGATCTGCTCAGCATGGTCGCGAAACTTAAGGAGGAGGTCAAGACACTGAGGTCCATCACGGAGTGTGAAAAAGAGATCGACTGGTGGAGTAACTCCCTGGTGTTCCAGTCAGAAAGGCCCCAGTGGGATACCTCCAAAAGGTGATGGACCCTCTGCCCTGTCGGGCAGCGGGGGAAGACCCGAGACAGCCCCTGCCCTGTCGCTGTCCTGCAGAGGTAGGGGACCAAAAAGATGACAAGAGTTGGAAGCGAGATCCAGTTCAGCATCACAGGCAACCCCCTCCCTACCTGCTTTGCTTCCCCAGGTGCCCCTCTGTAATAAGTTTGAGGCCCTGGATCTTAACGGAGAGGTAGGAGAGGATGTGGTGCAAGGCCCACCTACAAGGTCACATAGGAAGAGGCAGTTGACTCCACACTTCAAGACTGCCTCTGATAAGAAAGAAAGAAGGGCAATTGTAGTAGGCAATTCCCCTCTGAGAGGGACAGAGGGCCCAATATGCAGAGCTGACCCTCATCATAGGGAAGTTTGTAGCCTACCCGGAGCCTGGATCAGGGGTATCACCAGGGCACTCCCCAACCTGGTATACCCAACAGACTACTACCCACTGCTGATCTTCCAGACAGGTGGGGAGGAAGCTGCATCTGGCAGTCTGAGGGGAATGAAGAAAGATTTCAAGGCCTTGGGACGGATGGTGACAGTGGCTGGGGCTCAAGTGATTTTTCTCTTCACTCCTTCCATTTTTGGGTGACGATGTGGGATGGAATAGAAAAATTCAGTCAATAAATGATTGGCTTCGGGACTGGTGCTACAGGCAGGGCTTTGGATTCTTTGATAATGGCTGGTTTTGTAAGACATCAGTCCAGACAGTGATATGTGGGAAAGGTTTCTCTCATAGGGGCAAAAGGATGCTGGCACAGGAATTAGCAGGGCTCATTTGGAGAGCTTTAAACTAGTTTTGAAGGGGGATGGGGTTGTAGCTGGGCTTGCACCAGTGGGGCAGCACTCTAGAATTGATGAAAACTGGGAGGCCTCCCATACCTGTAGGGTGAAATCAGTGTGCTCAGCTTGCTCCCTGAAATGCCCGTACACCAATGCGCGCAGCATGGGGAATAAGCAGGAGGAGTTAGAAACCTGTGTTTGGTCAGGAGATTATGATCTGGTGGCATTTACAGAGACATGGTGGGACAGCTCACATGACTGGAATGTGGTCATGGATGGCTATGTCCTTTTCAGGAAAGACAAGCCAGCCAAGCATGGTGGTGGAGTTGCTCTTTACGTGAGAGAGCAACTACAATATATTGAGTACTGTCCACGTGCAGATGAGAAGCGAGTTGAGAGTCTGTGTGTGAGAATTAAGGGGCAGGCTGGCAGGGGTGACACTGTTGTGGGAGTCTATTATAGGCCACCAGATCAGGGTGAGGAAGTTGATGAGGCCTTCTACAGGCAGCTGAGAGCAGCCTCACAGTCACAGGCTCTGGTTGTTGTGGGGGATTTTAACTTCCCTGATGTTTGCTGGAAGGACTACTCAGCGAGCCAGCCACAGTACAAGATGTTCCTCCAGTGCATTGATGATAACTTTCTGATGCAAATGGTGGAGGAGCTGACCAGAAGAGGTGCGCTGCTGGATCGCATCCTCACTAACAAGGAGGGTCTGGTTGAAGCAGTAAAGGTTGAGGGCTGCCTTGGTTGCAGCGACCATGAAATGGTGGAGTTCAGGATCTCGTGTGGCGGGAGCAGAATAGCAAGCAGAATTGCATCCCTGGACTTCAGCAGGGCCAACTTTGGGCTTTTCAAACAATTGCTATGGGAAATCCCATGGGAAAGGCTGCTTGATGGTAAAGGGGCCCAAGAGAGTTGGTTAACACTCAGGGACTGCTTCTACCAAGCTCAAGATCAGAGCATCCCGACACATAGGAAGTCAAGGAAGGGAGCCAGGAGACCTGTGTGGTTAAACAAGGAACTGCTGGGTAAGCTCAAGTGGAAGAGGAGAGTTTACAGCTCATGGAAGGAGGGGCTGGCCACTTGGGAAGGATATAAGGCTGTTGTTAGAGGATGTAGGGAGGCAACTAGGAAAGCTAAGGCCTCCTTAGAATTAAACCTGGTGAGAAGGGTCAAGGACAACAGAAATAGCTTTTTCAAATACATGGCAGATAAAACTAACACCAGAGGCAATGTAGGCCCACTGATGAATGGGGTGGATGCCCTGTTGACAGAAGATACAGAGAAGGCAGAGTTACTGAATGCCTTCTTTGTCTCTGTCTACTCTGCCGGAGGCTGTCCTGAGGAGCCCCATACCCCTGAGGCCCCAGAGGAAGGCAGGGCAACGGGGGAGTTTGCCTTGGTTGATGAGGACTGGATGAGGGAGCAATTAAGCAATCTGGACATGCATAAATCCCTGGATCCAGATGGGATGCACGCGCGGGTGCTGAGAGAGCTGGCTGAAGTCATTGCTGGACCCCTCTCCATCATCTTTGCCAAGTCTTGGGAAACGGGAGAGGTGCCTGAGGACTGGAGGAAAGCAAATGTCACTCCAGTCTTCAAAAAGGGCAAGAAGGAGGACCCGGGTAACTATAAACTGGTCAGCCTCACCTCCATCTCTGGGAAAGTGATGGAACAACTTATCCTTGGTGCCATCTTAAGGCATATCAAGGATAAGAGGGTCATCGGGGCAGTCAGCATGGCTTCACCAAGGGGAAGTCGTGCTTGACCAAGATCATAGCCTTTTATGAAGACATAACAAGGTGGATTGATGATGGCAGAGTGGTGGATGTGGTCTACCTTGACTTCAGTAAACCATTTGACACAGTCTCCCACAGCATCCTTGCTGCTAAACCGAGGAAGTGTGGTCTGGACAATCGGGTAGTGAGGTGGACTGTGAACTGGCTGAAGGAGAGAAGCCAGAGAGTTGTGGTCAATGAGGTGGAGTCTGGTTGGAGGCCTGTATCTAGCGGAGTGCCTCAAGGGTCAGTACTGGGACCAGTATTATTCAATATATTCATCAACGACATGGATGAGGGAATCGAGTATACTATCAGCAAGTTTGCTGATGACACCAAGCTGGGAGGAGTGGCTTACACGCCAGAAGTATGTGCTGCCATCCAGTGAGACCTAGACAGGCTGGAAAGTTGGACGGGGAAAAAGTTAATGAAATATAACAAGGGAAAGTGTAGACTCTTGCATCTGGGCAGGAACAACCCCAGGTTCCAGTATAGGTTGGGGAATGACCTATTAGAGAGCAGTGTAGGGGAAAGGGACCTGGGGGTCCTGGTGGACAGCAGGATGACCATGAGCCAACACTGTGCCCTTGTGGCCAAGAAGGCCAATGGCATCCTGGGCTGTATTAGAAGGGGGGTGGTTAGTAGGTCGAGGGAGGTTCTCCTTCCCCTCTACTCTGCCCTGGTGAGACCACATCTGGAATATTGTGTCCAGTTCTGGGTCCCTCAGTTCAAGGACAGGGAACTGCTGGAGAGAGTCCAGCGCAGGGCAACAAAGATGATGAAGGGAGTGGAGCATCTCCCTTATGAGGAAAGGCTGAAGGAGCTGGGTCTCTTTAATTTGGAGTAGACTGAGGGGTGATCTCATTTAATGTTTATAAATATATAAAGGGTGAGTGCCACGAGGGAGCCAGGCTCCTCTCAGTGACAACCAATGGTAAGACAAGGGGTAATGGGTTCAAACTGGAACACAAGAGGTTCCTCTTAAATTTGAGAAGAAACTTCTTCTCAGTGAGGGTAACAGAACACTGGAACAGGCTGCCCAGGGAGGTTGTGGAGTCTCCTTCTCTGGAGATATTCAAAACCCTCCTGGACGTCTTCCAGTGTAGTCTCATCTAGGTGTTCCTGCTCTGGTAGGGGGATTGGACTAGATGATCTTTTGAGGTCCCTTCCAATTCCTAACATTCTGTGATTCTGTGATTTATTTGTAGCTTGTATATCCCTTTCTAGCAAGAAAATTATTGAATCAAAGCCTTTTTTATTTTTGAAATTCTGGGCATTTAATTTCAGAATTTGCATTCTGGAGTCCTTCACATTTCTATTTTCCGTTTTGCCTTAATCTTGATCTTGACAGTTTTCAGCTTTGAAGAGATGACTGCTTCATAGAGCAGGGAACAATTTATTTCCCTGCGTTTCCCTGGTCTGGGGTCTCATTTCTGTGGCATGTAAAGGAAATGGCTGACAAGGATACAGAAGTTTTTCTGACAGGTGCTTTTGAGACTAGGTGATGAGAGGGTGAGAGAAAAGTCTTTCCATCTCTATGCCTAAAACATAGGAAAATCTTGCGTGACTTTCCTTTACCTTTTCTTCTGGGGAAAATAAAAGCTTTTCCTGCTCTTCTTTTGATGTCTACTAAAGCACAGATAATCCCATTCTGTAGCATACAGGTGGCACCAATGTTGTAGGTGACTTTTTTTTTTCTTTTTTTCCATGGAGTCAGAAATACAAAACTTAAGAGTATCACTCCACTTGCCTATGGTTGTAAGTCAGTAGAGGGCAGCAGTACACATGCCCACTAACCAGTTATTGCACTATAATTTACATTTTATTTGTGTCTTCAAATGGATGGTTTGCTATATTTATGATAACATTTATCACAGGACATAGAGTTCATCATGCTGGAACAAACTATTGAGTTCATCTTGTCCAGTAAGTGGCTGACAGTGGAAGTGAATAACTGATGTCTCAGAACAAGCATAAAAATAAACAAGATGCACTCAGCCAATTGTGCAGTGCCAGACCTCTGCAGGCGATTAGCTAACACCCTCAAGCATGAAATCTGATTACCTTATTATCATCTTAGCTTGCATAAGCATGGATTCTTAGCAATGCTATTAGTTATCCACTCCTCTTTAGAAGATAACTATAGTGTTTGCCTCAATGAGTTCCTGTGGCAATGATTTTCACAAACATATTATGCAAAACTTTTTTGCTTTTGATCAGTCTTGTTAACTGAATTTCAACAGCAGAAACATATGTCCATATCAAAAATATAATAACTGATACTTGAATAGGTACTTAGTTTAAATGATTTTTTTAGACTGAAAATTTAGTCAAACCTTAATTAAAAGTTAAAACATGATGAGTTTTCCTAAGTAATCATGATCTTAAAAATAACAGAATGTGGGGGTTCTTTTGTTCAGAAGAGAGAGAAAGAGCTTTTCTCTATGTCCTACAAGGACCAAAACCCATCCTATTTTTAAAATGAATCCTGAGGTTCTCATGTGATCACATGGAACTGAAAGCCAGGCATTTAAGATAATGATGAAACAGGGTAAGACTTGCAAAATTCTGCAAGTCGATAAAAGAGTTTATAATAACTTTATAAAAGGGAGCCCATCCTAAGCTACAATGCCTTTGACAAACTTACATATATTTAGTAGTCCAAAGCAGGCTCAATCAATAAACCACTGTCAGTCCTACCAAAGCGAATATGAGAAAAACCTAACAAGACACACAATCTGAACAGCTATAGTCTCTTGGCTTCAATTCCTTCCCTTCTCCCCTTTGAAAGCAAGCTGGAAGAAAAGATATGCATTGTAGACCAGCTTATAAGAAATGGAGACTTCTGTGTAGTCAAACTTCTTATATTACTGTTGATTAAATTTGCAGATTAGGACTTGAAAGAACAGGATTGATTGTCTGCTCTTTGGCCACTTTGTTGGAGTATTACCATGACTTACCACCCCTCACTCCAAATCCTCCATGGTCTGCTATGAGTTTGGAGTCACGCATGGTTAATGTGGTGGGCTGACCTTGGCTGGACACCAGATGCCCACCAAGGCTGCTCTATTACTCCCTTTCCTCAGCTGGACGGGGGAGAAAAAATATAATGAAAGGCTTATAGGTTAAGATAAGGACAGGAGGAGATCACTCATCAATTACCGTCACGGGCAAAAAAGACTCAACTTGGGGAAATTAGTTTAATTTATTGCCAATTAAATCAGAGTAGGGTAATGAGAACTAAAACCAAATCTTAACACCTCCCCACACCCCTCCCTTCTTCCTGGGCTTAACTTCACTCTCCTCCCCCACCAGTGGTGCAGGGGGACAGGGAATGGGAGTTGTGGCCAGTTCGTCACAAGTTGTCTCTGTCACTCCTTCTTTGTCAGGGAAAGGACTCATCACACTCTTCCCCTGCTCTGGAGTGGGGTCCCTCCTACAGGAAACAGTTCTCCACAAACTTCTCTAATATGAGTCCTTCCCATGGGCTGCAGTTCTTCATGAACTGCTCTAGGCCGAGTTGCTTCCACAGGGTGCAGTCCTTCATGAACAGACTGCTCCAGCATGGGTCCCCCACAAGATCACAAGTCTTGCCAGCAGACCTGCTCCAGTGTGGACTTCCCACAGTTCACAGCCTCCTTTGGGCATACACCTGCTCCAGTGTGGGGTCCTCCATAGGCTGCAGATGGATCTCTGCTCCACCATGGACCTCCCTGGGCTGCAGGGAGACAGCTGGCTTCACCATGGTCTGCACCATGGGCTGCAGGGGAATCTCTGCTCTGGTGTCTGAAGCACCTTCCTCCCCTTCTTCTTCACTGACCCTGGTGTCTGCAGAGTTGTTCCTCTCACATATTCTCACTCTTCATCTGCAATTGCTGTCATGCAGCATTTTTTTACCCCTTCTTTCATATGTTATCACAGAGGTGATACCACTACCGCTGATCCACCGGCCTTGGCCAGCAGTAGGTCCATCTTGAAGCCAACTGGCATTGGCTCTGTAAGACGTGGGGGAAGCTTCTAGCAGCTTCTCACATAAGCCGGAACTGTAGCTCCCCACTACCAAAACCTTGTCATGGAAACCAAATACAGTTAATTACTCTTTTCACAGGTTTCCATAGGCTATACCTTCTCCTTAAAATGCCAGTGAAATAGCACTTTACTGTGCCACATAAATCTGCATAAATCTGGCATCAGTTTCTGCTGTACAGAAGCAAGGAAGTGTCAGATGTCAGATTGCATATAATATCATAAAAGTTCTGTGCAGAAAAGGCAACACTGAGTTAAGCATCCTGTTATAAAAATCTGGCTTTTTCTCTTTTTTTTTTCCTTTTGATTTTCCATGGATGCACTGCTAACACAGTTCAGTAAATAAGTATCAGAATGAAACAGGAAGGTTTATTCGAATTGCACAGAGAGAGCAGCAGCATGTTGAAAAAAAATCTTCCCCTCTTTGTACCTGTACTTCACAGCGAAAAGAGAAACTGACAAAAACACCATTTGCAGTATCCCAGAAATAATGGAGATATTCCCAGATGACAACCTGAGGCACATTAAAGTGGAAAATTAACAGTACACATCCCTGTTTTACCCCTTATACATCACTGCTTTCAGCAGCACAATTATCAGAAAAGCAGACACAGTCTTGTTTATTCTTCTGGTTGCTGCTCCCAAGATCATATGTGTTTCACATTAAACAGAAGTGGATTAAACACAAAAGCAGTTCTGGGTGCTAGACATTCTTACTCTTCCACCTGTGGGATATGCTGTTATATCCTCCCTTTCTCACCTTGCCACAGTGAATATTGTGTTGTCTTCTGCATATTTAGCTATTCAGACCAGAGAGGTTTTGTTGGCTGGTTGGTTTCTTTATGGTGTTTTGTTTTGTTTTCTTTTTGTAGTTCTGAAAGCGGACATTACTGGGAAAGCATAGCTTTCTAATATCTGCAGGGTAACTCCACACTGCTCTGTCATTATTTGCTTTATGTGTATTGTCTGATTTGGTCCCTTTACAGCCTGCCAGGTAGTGTTACATCTGTTGCCACAGTAAAATTCCATGCTAGCTTGAAGTCTCTGTTTCTATAGAATTTTGTCATTTACATATTTGGTCTTTGCAACTCTTCCTTACATTATAAAATTAATTTCTGTAGTCTTCCCTTGGAATGGTTTTGATTCTTTGAGGAGCAGCAGGGAGGGGTGGGTTTGGTTTTTTTGTTTTGGTTTGGTTTGGTTTTGGGTTTTTGGTTTTTTTTTGTTTGTGGGGATTTTTTTTTGTTTGTGGGGGTTTTTTTTGTTTGTTTAGTTTTTTGTTTTTTGTTTTTGGGGGCGGGGAGGGGAGCCTTTCCAGTAATGTAGAAATTGGGGCTCCAAATACCATTAGGATCTTTCCCATATTTCAGGACCTTGGTTTTACACATGGGTGATATTTTCACTGATTTGGCCACTGCTGTTTCCATACCGGACAAACTAATGGAAAAAAGTGACCAGACTCTGATATTTCCAGACCTAGGCTCATTTCTCTGTGTCATTTGTTACTCCACTTCAGAGCCTGCTGAATCAGAACCAGAGTAACATCTGGTTCCTCTTCACTGGAAACCTGCCTGTCTCAGACTTTGGTTGCTATGGAGTTACGTGCTGCCTTTCAGCCTGGAGATGTCTGATTTCCTTGGCCACTTCTACCTGTGGCATTCGATCCTCGTATTAATGCCCTTGCTCTCAGCACTGTGACACGGAGCCCTGTGTTCCAGCCCCTTGCTACTGTTCCTTTCCAGCTTATGGATCCATTCCATTTCACTTGTTAAGGTAATGGCTTTATTAAGCATCACTCGGCCAATTTATACTGCAGAACAGCTGTTACAAGAGGACCCTGTTTGAAAGAGATGTGCATTCCTCAGGAGATGAGGCCATGCATTTCTAAACGAGTAAGGATTTATGTAGAAACAGAAGTTTGTTTAAAAATACTAGGATTCTTTTTTTCATTTTTTTTCTTCTAATGACTGGACTTTAGATGCAACAAGCAGAGAGACAGGAAGGACATAACATACAATACAGAAAAATAAGTGAGAACAAAGGGAGTGATTTGAGAAGAAAATTGAAAGCTTAGTGGTTTTTGTTTGATTTGTTGTTATTTTTGTTTGTTTGTAAATAATGACTCTTCAATACTTCAATTTATGACTTGCATACCAGATAGTCTCATCCTTCCATTATATTTCATGCTTGTGCTGAATGACTTTCATTTGCTAGCTTGCTATTGTAAATGGAATTCATTAATCTGAGGTAAAAGTAATTATAACAAAAAACATAAACCACCAGATTATTAAGATGATATCTTTCTCTGTCAAGATGTTACTTCAATCTGTTCATCATCTCATAGAAACACTAAGTAACATTAGAAGGAATGTGTTCTGAATTTAAATCTGAGGACATATATAACAGTGTTTCTTGTGCTTAAGAAAAAGAAGCATTCAAGAATGATATCTACAGTATGCCTGATATATTAAAGGCTGATTGTTAAGTGTCTGGATGTTTCACTTCTATTTTAAAATGGGACTCTCACATTGAAGTAAACCTCACAAAAGTGAATTTCATCCCTGTCCAGAGTGCTGAAATGAAGCATGAATGACATGAGGATGTTCAATATGTTGTGGTAGCAACTGATTTCATTGTGGGGAACGATCAGTATTTCAACCTCTACCTTCCAGTGAATGGGAGAGTATCTTCTCTGCTGTCCAGGAGTTCCCAGGGACTGCCTGATTCTTTAAATTACCTCAAAACTGGGCAGTGGAGCCCACTTCATTTTAACTTCCTTTCCTGAGTGCCATCGAAATGATCTTTTCAACCTCTCTGCTCTTGTCACAGCCAGATCAAGGAGACAGAACTCAGCAATACAAAGAGCTAGATTTGCTTCCCCAGGACTTTTAAACTTGCTGTGCCCAGAGGGAGGCAGGTGGTTTCGCTGGGGCACAGCTTATAGTGATACCACCATAACCGCCAGCACAGAACGAGTAGCATGTACTGTGGGTCACTATTTGCTGTCTTAAGAGACAAGTGTGTACATAAGTCTGTATTCTGTCTTGAAAGACAGAAATTTTTCCCTTTGTTACAAATTCTTTTCATCACTGGAGCCTCTCTTCATGGCAAACACCACAGTTGAAAAAAACACATATAAGTTTCTGTAACCTTCTTTTTCCTCTAGTTTATTTGGATCCTGAATAAACTGCATATATAAGCATTGCACAGGGCTCTTCTTTTTCCTGTACTTGACAAGATGCCAGCAATGGCATGGACTTTCTCACTGCAGTGGTGAACTTCATGCTTATTTCACATATCTCATAACACCCAAAACAAACCAAAACAAACCAAATAAAAACAAAACAACAAACCCTCTGAAAACATTTTTAATTGTAGCTTTCAGGAAACAGCAAAAGTTGTTGCTATTCTGTGAGTTTTATAAGTAAAAAATAAAAGCCTCCCAAACATGCTGCTTGTGAGAGATCTATTTGCCACCTTTCTATGAATGTGTAGTTCAGTATTTTTACATATCTGTACATTTCAAGTGTATTTTAAATTTCGGATGTATGCTCTTGAAATGTGTACCCTTGAAATTGTTGCTAAATTGGACAATGTCAAGAGAATGTCTTCAGAAACACTTGACTGAAATTACTTTGCTGAAAAATCTTTCTCCTTTTTCTAGAAGTTAGGCCTGTTTTTCACAATCGAAGAGACTGCAGGAAATAGAGTGTTCTGCCCTACCACTTGGCTGAGACTAATTTAACATTGTAACCCACTTGGAATTAAATAATTTTGTAGAAGCATGTACTTACATGGAGCAGACTGAGAAAGTCATGATATGAACATAAAAGTACTTCATTCACAAGAACATATTCAAAGGAATAGGCAGGGCAATGCTGACAGAGAATGTCTTGGTTGTCATAGAATTTGCTAGTTCAGAAAAGGATGTGCAATATTATAGGAAGTAATGTTACCTTTCCAGCTAACAGGAATATTGATTATCCAAAGAAAAAAATTATCATCTTGTTTAGAAATCATGAGACTAAAAAAAACCTGTAAAAATATAAGGGTTCTTTAGTTAAGGAAAAAAAAAAAAGTATTTGATATTGTAGCTGGAATTCTAAATTTGCATGATATATCAAGGAGAGCAGCAAGCATCATTTCTCCATCATTAAAACAGTTAGAATAAACTGTGTGGGGTAGATTAAATCATCCAAAACCAAGGTGGTTTTTTTTGTTTGTTTATTTCATTGAAGTTCATGTACTATTACAAATTCTCAGTGATATGCTACTGAATTAAGGGATTGCTTCACTACAAAAAAAAAAGAGGTATATTTATATTTTTTAAAGATATTCAGTTTGTATACTCTGTTAATTCTAGTTATCTCTGTATTCAAAGTAGAACCAGAATGCAGTTAGTGTGAAGTCTTTTTGTCTGTAGGCAATGGTCTGTTACCTTCCATTTTCTGCCCTTGACTGTTAAGAATAGATAGAAAACTATCAACAGCTTCCAGTGATACTTCAGCCAGGCAAAAATCAGAGCATAGTCCCTTAGGATGTCCTGAGACTGTGACATTTGTGTCAGCCCAAATCAACCACTCAAACTTTTTTTATAGAATGAACCATTCTTAGAGGTCAGAAAGTTTGCAATTTAGAAATTAAAGACTTCCTTGTTTTAATTGAGTGTCCTGGTTTTGTTTAAAACAAGACCAGTTCTCTTTTAGTGAATTTTCCTTTCAGCTAAGTTCTTCTAAGTAACTTCACTTTTCTGAAGTTGGCTGTGTGCTTTTCAGACGCTGTTCGCTCCACAGCTGATAACAGTAGCAATGGTATGCAGAAGAGGCCCAGGTTTGGACTTATTGCTACGGCAGCCAAAGTTACTGATAAGTTTTGCACGTATTGTGAGTGGGGTGTACTTGCAAGGAGGGGTGGACAGAACAGGTGACCAAAATTGACCAACTAAGTATTCCATCCCATACACGTCATATGCCCTATAAAAGTGGGAGATCATGAGGGTCCTGCTGTCTTCGACCATGGCCAGTATCTGAAGAGGACCCTGCCTCTCTTGCCTGTGATCCTGGGCCTAGTTCCAGACCCTGCATCCCTGAACCCAGTTCCATTTTACTGCTGAATCCAGCCCAGGACTTCTGGGTACCTGCCCTGCAGCTGCTGGAGCAAAGCCAGCTTCGCTGCTGGCCGCTGCTGCGCTACTCCGGGAAATTCAAGACTGGTTTTGTATACTTTGTATTATTTTCTCTATTTATTAGTCGCATTAGTAAAGCATTTTTAACTTTTCCAACTTATAAGTCTCTCTCCCTTTTCCTCCTATTACCTTTCCTTAGTGGGGAGGGAAGGGGGTTAACAGAGAGCATCTGCCACGGTTTATTGTCGCCCTGTAGTAAACAGTGACATTGAGTTTGGTGTTCACCTGAATATCCCTGTGTTGCCGCATCACTGCACAAGGGCATACTTTGTGTTTTATTCCTCCTTTTCTTGTGCTGTATGACATGGCTTTATCAGACAAGACATTTATCAATGTCACAACCTGTCCAGGAATGTCTAGGCCGTAGGAAACCCAAATAGCAATGTATGCTGTGGGAGCTGCACACACTCTGATGAGCTCCTGAGCTTTCAACAGGGCAGTTGATGGCTCTTTAGCACCTTTTGTGCCATACCGTGCCTGTCCCCACATACTTCCCCAGGGCCCAGTCACTCCAGTCATGTACACATCCTGCTGGATGGGTGAGCAGGAGGGACGGGAATCACAGTCAACAGACAGGGTTTTCAGCCACCCAGGTGCCCAAAGCCAGAGAAGCTTCTGGACCGTGCTCGTAATGACCACAGCCAGATCCAGGCTATAAAATGGGGCCCCTGCCAAAGATCCCCTTTGAGTGGTCTTCTCAGAGCAGCAGGACTGTGATTGGAGCCCTTTCCTTAGATCAGGGACACTGTCTAAGCATATGTCCTGGGATTGACAGCCCTCACCTTCTCCTTGGTGAGTGATTATTTTATTCTGGACATATATGTGAGTGACCCCTGCCCCTCCCCCCAGGCAGGTGATTATTTCTTCTGTATACTCTCGAGTGAGAGAGGTCACTTCTTTAAATGAGTGAGTATGTGCATGCTCTGGATCTTTATTCTTGTGTGGTCATATGGCAATAATATCCCAAACCAGTATACTGAACCTGCAGTTTATTAAATGTTGCCAGAGTGCCAACTGATTTTGGATTATCAACCCACTTGCATTGGTTTCTGTCATTTGGTTTCGATCTGTTGTTTGGTTTCAGTTTCAGTTCCAAATTAAAGTTGGTTTAAGCTTATTATTTGCTTGGAGACATTTTGAGGTGCCACTGTGACATATGAATAATACCATGGCATCACTATTATACAGAGCTACACATTGAAAAAATTGCATGAAAACAGTACTCTAGATGGATGATTTAAAATATTTTGTTTAGGTTCAAATTTATTAATCAAAACCAAATTATTTACTCACTTTTAATCAGAAAAAAACGAAATTTTCCAAGGAATTCCCATAGAGAAATTTCAATTTAGAAAAGTCTTCAGCCAAAATGATTCTATGTTTCTATGATTCATTTGCTATTCCTTACCTAGGTGCAATTTCTTTGTCTAGCTCATAGGTGTCATAGTACATAGTTATAAAAACAAAATAACTTTGAAAACTGTGATTGAAACTGTGGTTCTAGATTTTTATGGAACCTGTTGAAGAGAGAAGGGAACCTCTGTCCATCTCTGGTGTCAGATTCTGCTCTGTGCTGGATGTCAGTGGAATTACACTGATCCTTCTGAGAGAAAGGGAGGCAAATGTCAAGCTGAAGGGACTTTAGGGACAGCAGAGTATAGTGCATCAGAAACTGTGGTCTATAAACATGCTGTGGGCCAGTCATGTCCTTGACAAAGCAAAGGCCGAGATTTTGCTTTTATTTACTTTAAGTCTCTACAGGATTTTTGGAGGACAATCTCTGTCCCAATTTGTTTAGCAAAAGGATGGTTGTTAATTTTACTGAAAAATACATTTAACTTCAGTCTGTAAAATAGAACAAAAACCAATATCTAAGCTGACTACCAAAACTTGAATCACTGTTACATGTAATGTAAAGTTACACTGTGTTACTGAAATATATCTTTAACATTAGCAACACTATGTTTTCTTTTAGTCTTTCTGTGAAACACACAGGTCTTAGGAAAAAAAAATAAAAGTAAAGAAAGATTTTGGCTGAGGAACATTCATTTGTTACTATGTTTATTTTGAGAACAGGAGTTTATTTTTTTTTAAATTACTTGTTTTAGCTGAACACTCTGGAAAACTCAAATTTCCCATTTGGTGTTTTTCTTCTTTGTCATTTTTGGGTGACAATTTACCACATGACTAATCTGTTGACAGGGCCCCAGGAGTCAGATATCCTGAAGCTTATCTTGAAGGACTGCAGCCCCTGGGAAGGCCCCAGGCTGGAGCAGGGAAAAGTGTGAGGGTGAAGGAGCGTCAGAGAGGAGCTGATATGGACTGATCGCAGACCCCTATTCCCTATCCTGCCATACCACCCGTGCCTGTGGTTGTCTCACAGCCAGTCAAGGTTAACCCACCACACCATGGAACCAAGGATTTTTTAAAGCACTCAAGAATGCTTCCTGCTTTCAGGTTTGAGGTATTGTTGGGCCTTGACCATACTCTGCACTAACTTCTTGACACGAGGGTACGAGGGGACTTCACGACATGACCAATATGATCATCATGAGCCCAATTTATTATTAGTTACACAGAAGTATTTATACCTCTTCGACACAATTGTGCACTATATCTATGTTACAATTTACAGGATTACATATTACATCTATGTTTCTATTTGTACAAGAGCATTACTCAGTTATTATTATCAATCATGAGAAAGCAGAATCTTATCTTTTTGGCAAAAGCAAGCGGTAAGGGTCTTACCCATTTGGCAGAAGCAAATGGTTCAGGATGCGACTTGCAGTTACATAGTTGCGATTATACAGAACTGGGTGCTTTCCTCCCTGCACCTGCATTAAGGAGTTTCTCTCGTCCTGCTGTTTCTACATGCCTGACTTACAACACACAATGACTATCTTTGAAACACTGGGTTGTTTACATTCGGATGACCAAAGTCCTGTAAAAACTCATCAACAACTTCTATTTTACAACAACTAGATTTCCACTCAAAAGAAGTAGTGTATTCAATCCATACAGGAGCTGTGATGCCGTTTAAAAGGATGCTGATCTGAATGACTAGACATCTTGACTCCCAGAGCAAACATGCATTGAAAAGTAAGTCCGGGCACAACCTCAAGTTGCTAAGCACTCTGACTTTTATCTGACAAAACATTTTAACACACTCCCCATTCTAGACTGGTTCTAGATTACTTGACTTCAAGTCCAAAGATCACAAAAACTGATGACAGTGGATAATACCATAATCATAACAAACATTCTAATATGGAGTTTAGTTTTGACTGAAAAAATATTAATGTATGTATTAAAAAATGTTTCACAGTAAGTAAAACTACCACACATTTAATAAAGGTTTAATAAAACCAAATAAACAATAAGAAAACTTACAATCATCTATCTTCATTCTTCTGTAAATATTCAAGAAGGCCATTATTTTTAAGCATTATTTGTTATTATCACCACACCATTGACAAATAATTATTGCGCTCAAAGAAATAAGGAGCATTTACAATGAAATGCTGACAAACATCTTAACTGTAAATCTCTGGAGATCTGATTCATATTAATATGGAAACTTAATTTTAAAAGGCTAATGCTGGACTTTGCAGTCTGTTACCCTGCATCCTAAGCACTTACAGTTTGACACAGATCAAATGCTTCATCAGTATTGTAGAGGAGATTGCCCTTACTTTAGTTCAGAAAGTAATGGCCTATTTGCTTAATATATGTATATTAGAGGTATTACCATTTCAATAAAACACTGGAAATTGCACCTCTGCTAAAGCATCCTTGAAACCACTGACTCACACCTGGGATATTATTCAGCCTGGATGGGTCATACAGGGATTACAGCAAAGGGATTACTTGTTGCCCATGGCTAGCTGTGTGCCATTGGACTTTATTCCTCTAATTCATATTGGATATGGCTATTCTGGGAGCAGGGATTGCTCTGCAGCATGATGCAGATGCTCCTGGTCCCTTCCTTAGCCAGGTCAGGTACTTGGTCAGTGAATGCATAATAGTGGTGGAATGTTCCAAGGCTTGTCCCAGCAACCAGAATGGACTCCCAGTTCTCACAGTTACAATTATTCATAAGATGGTATAATTATGATAACAGATTTCAAAATATGAATATTTTTGTATAAATAGCAGCTTTCACCAAAGTAGTCAGTCACCTACGTACACCTAGGAAATGGTCTCATCCAGCCTTCTTATATTCAATTCTTTACTAAAAATGTCATGGTACCTTGTTTCACCATTCAAGAAAGACTAACAGCAAGGATTTGATATACATGGAGTTTGTGTCAGATTCAGACTGTTACCCTCAATGTCTATATTGCACCATGCAAGATCAGAGGTACAAGCCAGTCATGCAGTCTTAGCAATGTCTGCATGACTACAGCTGCACACTGAAATGGAGGTCTGCTGGAGACTAAGATATCTTCACATGGAAATATTACCTCCCTGTAGGAAGATCAGACCCTCTTTGGTGGAAATGGTGCTAGATGAAAACATATGCCTCAAGTGACTACCAGGTATTTCAGGCATCAGGATTATGTATGAAACAATGTATGATAATCTGTGACTCTTTTTGTGGGTACAGGGGCAGATGGTATTTATTTCCCCCTAAAAATTTTCAAACTTTCCAAAGACGTATCTTCTAGAAAGGACTAGATTTTACTTGGAAATCAAAACTCTAGAGACAATTTTTTTCAAAAAAGAAGCAGTGTTATTTGCATTCACAGCTTCATGAGAAGATATATATTTCATGAGGAGATGCATCAAAATGTTCCTCTTTGACTGAGGCTTTCAGTACTCTGTAGATTTTTAAGTATCTTAAAAGAAACACCAAGCATAGTCATTCAGACATGCAGATAATATACACATCTTCATGGCATGTATCTTTTTCTGTCTTATGCCAATCATTCATTCAAAGTAGATAGTCTATTATAATACAGGAAATCCTCGTGGAGGAATCATAATTAGCAATCCTGAGCTGCAGAGCCAAGAGAATAGTCTTGTGTTCACATCAGTCAAGACAAATTTTCTTTCTTTGGGAGTCATTCTTTCCTCCTCTCTCTTTTCCTCATCGTAAGCCAAACATTTCCAAGCAGCTTGTTATCAGATGTGTCTAAAGTACATGTATCCCTAAAGGCTAGTAGCTGATAAATTCTTTTCAATGTCTTACAGTAAAGGGCAGCTGCGGCAAGCAGCTGCAATTTGTTTGATATTGTTCATCAAGGTTTCATTAAAAACAAATGGAACATAGCCAGAGTGTGTGCATATCATAATCTTTGTGTATTCTTGATAGTACAGCATAATAATTTTCATACTGCTGGATGAGATGACATAGAAAGGATCACTGTTTGTCTGGTTAATAGGGTTTATATAAAAATATGCTAAGCTATCTCTTCAACTTAAGACTGCTTTTCACAAGTTCCTTTAAATTGTTTGAGTTCACATATTGCCATCTGAGGCAATATTTTCTACAGAAAGACTTAAATAAGAAGTCAGGACTTAGAGGAAAGCATTTATTTTCCTAATGGAAAGCCTAATAAGAATATGAGTTATCTTAATGTCTTAAAGGCCTTGCAACCAATCTTAATGAATGGCATTATCAGATTTTTCTGTCTGGATTTGCCTGTAGGCAAAGCAACCAGAGAAGGTGTATTACAATAACCACCTGGACTGCATAGTGATAGCATTGTGTAGTGTTTTGTAAAGCTAAATCAATATCTCAAGAACAGAAATTTCACTACCTGAGATGTTAAAGTGGTGAAATTCTACAGAGACATCTGCCAACAGATGTTATATAAAATAATATCTTTGATTCAATCATTGCTTCACATCAGATATTATTCTCTTACTCTCCCATTTGATATATTTTTGTATGACAGACCTTACATATTTATTGCTCAAAAAGTAAAATTAACATTAAAAATATGTCATTTTCTTAAATGTACCGACAACAAGGAAAGCAAGCACACTATTTGTTCTAAAAGGCATTTTCTAAAGATTCCTCCTGATAGCCCACATGCAGAAATAAACTCTCTTTACAGGGCAAAATTGTCTAGATTCAGTTGTGTCAGTGTTGTCACAGAAAATCTAGCAATGGCATTTATGATTTTATCTGTTGCTACAGTTCTAGGTTTAGAAAGATCAGTAATGATTTCCTAATTCTTCTCAAAAAAGTTGTCCAGGCTTGAAAAGATTTTTGAACTGGATTCTCAAGTTTATTTTTCCTGCGAAAGTGTTCAAAGTATCAAAGTGGAAAAATGTGCAATCCAGTCTGCCCTGCATACATAAATCCTAAGGAAGTCCTCTTTTCTGCTAGTGTAAAACTCTTGTCCAAGTCTATGTTCCAACAACATCACTACACTCAAAGTTTAAAGCAGTGATTGATTGATTGATTGATTTACTGTTAGCATTTGTATTGTGACATATAAGCAAAATGAGATTTTCTCTGCCTAAGAAGATTTCAGAAATTATGTTTTCCAAGATTAGTCTTTTGTTAGTCTGCAAGTCACATGTAACAGATTTTTGTAATGTAATTTATCTCTGTATTCTTTTTTTTAAAATCCATCAACACTATTTCTTGGTGTAGATGCATAAATTATTTCACTATTGTCGGAGCTTTTCACTTCCAGATTTTTTTCCTAAAAGATAATGCTTGTACTGGCTCTTTGTTGCACATCTCAGCATATCACTTGGCACTGGTGAGGCCACACCTTGAATACTGTGTTCTGTTTTGAGCCACTCACTACAAGAAAGACATTGAGGTACTGGAGAGTGTTCAGAGAAGGCAATGAAGCTTGTGAAGGGTCCAGAGAACAAGTCTTATGAAGAGCAGCTGAGGGAACTAGGGCTATTTAGCCTGCAGAAAAGGAGGCTTAGGGGACACCTTATTGCTCTCTACAACTACCTGAAAGGATGTTGTAGCATGGAGGGTGTTGGTCTCTTCTCCCAAGTAACAAGTGATAGGACGAGAGGAAATGGCCTCAAGTTGCACAAGGGAAGGTTTGGATTAGATATCAGGAAAAAAAATCCTCACGGAAAGAGTTGTCAAGCACTGGAACAGGCTTCCCAGGGGAGTAGCTGAGTCACCATCCCTGAAGGTGTTTAAAAGATGTATAGATGAGGTTCTTAGGGATATGGTTTATTGCCTGAGTTAGGTTCATGGTTAGACTCTATGATCTTTATGGCCTCTTCCAACCAAAATGATTCTATGATTCTATGATTCAATATTTTATCAATATCTCCCCATACACACTGAAGTCTATATTAATCACTTGACTTGCACCATCTTCTTGTCCTCCTAGTCACCAGGCATGTTCTGAATATTCTGCAAGTGTTTTGTTAGCATTCAGGCTGCTGGTATAACAATGGGCCTGGGGATAGTTTCTATAGGGTTTACAATCCATACTATCGCTTTACCTAGAAATGTCGTTTTTCAGTGCGCAGCATTTCACCTAATATTGCTGATGCCTAGAGAAAAAGATATTACAGTATTTGTCAAATGCCCCAACATCTGCTTTGAGCACCAGAAAATGTGTTTCTAAATACATTCCTGTATTCCTGTCTGCTGTTAATACAACTTTCTTTCCTAAGTTATTCACAACTCTTTCTTTAAGTTGATGTCTGAAAACATTTTAAGGACATCTGGTTATACAGTTTCTGCAAGGAGGATGAGAATCATCTCACACTGGAGACGACTCTTTAAAATTGTGATACATTTATCCCTCCAGTGATTTCAACCAGATACCAACAACATCTGTTGGGATTAGTTTCCCATTTGATGGACCGGCAAGGTCTTTTTGATAATATTCACTGGATTGTTCCGTTTTCTCAAATATTTCATGCAAAATTTGAATGTGTTCTTGGTCTTTTCAAATGCCAGACTGCTCGACATTTGCAGAAATCGTTAAGGTGTTATTCAGTTATCTCAGATTACTCAGTAATCTCATAGAAGTGCTTCATTGCTTAGGAATTAAACAGTACCTATTGCAAAATTCTGTTTTAGACCTGCGGTCTGAATATTTTTGTTTGCTGCCTCTTCTATTGTCTGATGTATCACAGTTCTCCGGTTTGAGCCAATGAGCTTCCAAGCTGAGTAGCTAACAAATATATCCATCAACTCTGCATGGTCATGTAGTAAATAAGAGACAGTTTGCATTATATGTCAAAATTCAGGGACTCATGGCATTGAGTTTCACACATAGCATCCACACTCTTTTCTCACTTTTCATAAACCTAAGCAGAAAGTCAAATCAGTGTAAGAAATCCAAAATAGTAAAAGGCTCCCATTAGCATCCTCTCTTTGATAACTGAGGTGCCCTTCAAACAGATGCTTTGTGAAAATGAGTAATTATAAAAGACTTAATCAAAAAGCACTTAGCTGATGTTATCTCAAGCACTGCTGATACATTTAAGTGCATCTTCCAAGTGGGCAACATCAGCAGTGTAATTATCTTGTAGTCACGGAGAAAAATCACTACATTTTAATGCAAGAAATTTTTTTTTTATACAGCTTCAGAATTTGCATGTTCTTCCGTGACTGGTTCATGAAAGTTGGTAAAGAGTGGGATTATTTTAGCATAATGAATAGTGGAACAGACATAATTTCTTGTCAAAGATCACTAAGCCAGCACCACAAACCAGCAGTAGAATTATCTCATAAACCAAATCTGGGATTATTTTGCTATGGAAGCAGGCAAACAAAGGAAATCAGTATGTGTTTTTCATTGGTTTGGTTTGGTTTGTTTTTGTTTTTGTTTTTGTTTTTGTTTTCCATTATCCCATGCATTATACTGACAATGTTCTTTTACTGTAATGGAAATGGAGAAAGTTCAATGCTTTCTGAGTATTTTAATAGGACAGCAACAATATGGTTGTATTGATTATTCTGTACTTACTTTTTGCACTATTTGCTAATGTCTTTCTGGATGCTGATCTAGTAAAAAGAGACAGAAAAGCAACTTCCCCTACATGAGGCAGCATTCTTTCATCAGATTTGTCAATTTTATTCCAAGCTGGAGCTGTTTCTTTGTAGAAAATGTTTAATATTTGTTGTAGAAAGAAAGGGTTTCATCTGTTCCTCGGATAATTCAATGACACAAAAAATGTTCTAGATGTTTGAACGTTCAGGGTGTTCAGAATGTCCTTGAATGTTCACAGTTTCCATATTCAAAACAAAATCTTTTTCATTCTGTGATATTTTTACTCATGCAGTTACAGAATCCTGAGAAATATTAATATTTATTTTACCTAAATTGATAAACTGATTATTTTCTCTGTCCTTATGACAGCGTTGGAAAAAAGCATATAGCTGGAGTACTTATATTTATTGAACCTTTATTCAATTTTTAGAGAGAAGGAGGCCATGAATCATTCACATTTTGTACTTAAATGTCATCTGTCAACTATAAACTTGCTTTACTTATAATTGCTTGTATGTCCACTATTTTTGATTTGGATAATTTCAACTCCATCTTTACTACTTTAAGAAAGGTTTCTTAGAGAAGCAATAAATGCCTTTTTTTATTTTTGTCAACAAGAGAATGTGTAGAATACCTGTAACCTTCCTTCTAGTTTAAGGTGTATGTTCTTGGATATTTTTTTAATTCACTGACTTTCATATATCTTCTAAGCAACACTCACCCTTCTGTGAGATCAGTAATTCTTAGTATTTTCAAAATAGGAGGTTATTTCTGATGAACAAAACCATTTCTTCTCAGACAGTGTTTTTCAGAATGTTCAGAATCTGGATTATGTCACTCTATTCTACATTGTTACTTTGACTTCTTCACTGCTGGTACGCAAATGTGCTTTTTGATGAGAAAGAACCAAAAATCTGTTTACTGTGCAAGTTGAGGAACTCATCTACCTTTTTCTTCATGATGCAGATTTGCATGTCTCCATCTGCACATATTTTCTTTAACTGGATTCTCGTTTCTTTTCCTTTCATTTAGGTAGCTGCTTTTCTTAGTCAAAACATCTATCTCTTATATTAAATCACTTGGAGCCTAGCTGACTTTCTCTAGTCAGTGTCATTTTATACTTGCACTTTTGACAGAAGAGTATTCAAAAGTGGGTTAATGTGAATATGCTTACCGTTTCTGATGATATCATATCTGCATTATTTCTCCCTTGCTGAAGTTTTCGGTAATGCCAGAACTGGAAAATGACTGTGAATCTTAGAAGAGGATGTCATGTATTTACGGCCTAAAGTGACATTCAATTGACATATGAATCTTCTGAATTTCTGTCAATTATTCGTGTCTTTCACATGCATTTGGAAGATGTATATAGGTTCTATCTTTACTGTCTCATTTCATAGATGAGATGCATGCTTCAAATCTGCAATAAAATATTGCATTGATTATGACTTACATTATGCAAATGAGAGAGATAGTAGCAATATATAAAAAGCCCATGCTTGTGTTGTGACATCAAATTTTACTTCACATAAAATAGAAGCTCTGTAGACACAAATAATTCTCCCTGACTTAGAGTTTGCCATTTCAAATGATAGTTTTTATGATCGCTTCATTGCCTATAGCTCTGAGTTAGAGAGCTAGAAATGGTATAACAGTAATGAAAGTATATTAACATATCCAATCCAAAAACATGTTAACAGAGGCAATAACTCTCCTCCTGAACAATTCCTGGGATGAGATTCTTAAAATCAATTTATTTCTTGTGGTCTAAAGAATTATATAAAAGCTACAAAAACTGCTTACCTGAATCTGAGCACTTCTATATCATTTCATTACATACTGGAAAGAAAACAGGTTCAGGTAACATACTTTTCCCTTTTGCTTGTCACCTGTAAAATGAAGGGATAGTTTTTGAGCATTGAAGTAACAGGCATTTTAATGTTTGGCCCAATTAGAATTTGTGTTGGAAGAACAGTTCTATTTCACAAGAAATATGTTTTTCATATCCTAAATTATTGGTTTCCACCTTCCAAACATATTATTGTGCAAAGACATCACTTTTCCTTGCAATAATAATTATAGGAGGTAAGAGAAGATGTTTATATAGTACAAAGGAAAACAATCGCTAAAAGGGATCTTACCAGCTCCCAAGCTTGGTAAGAGTGCAATTGCCTGAACAAAAGACTTAGGCCTATTACACTATCTGCAGATCTATTATAAAGTCAGGCTTTTCCTAAAGTCTCCAGAAACCACTTTTGTTTGCATTTTCTCTTTTCCTGGGGACAAAAACCAATCAGACAAAAATGGTCAGAATATGTTTGCCCTACTATCTGTTTATTTGAATTTCTTGACTCTGAACATCACAGAGTGAGTGACGTGCTGTTGGTGACAGCCCTGCAAAAGCTTAAGGCTTTTGCTACTGTAGGTGGGAAATGTAAGCCCATAGTGAGAGCTGCCAGGAGCATCAGGCCTCCCTGCTGACAGCAGCTGACACACAGCAGTTCCCTGAGGAACAAGAGCCACAGTAGAAGTTGCATGCCTTTCTTCTCACAGGGCTCTGGCATTAACATTTTTTGCAACTCCTGTTTTGCAGTACCTGGCAGCAAGCTTGCTCTAATCAATCACTTCTTTTGCCTGTGTGTTAAGCTGGCATTGAAGTGGAACTGTACATTTGTGACAGTACAATAGCAAGACAGGTCTATTTGGTTAAGACCTAGTCTGGGACATGAACTGTTAAAAGTATGTGTATATACAGGGTGATGAACTTCAGTCAACTAAGCTATAGAGACAGTTCTTCCTTGGCAGCCTTCTCATGGCTGAGTTTCCAAATTAAAAGAGGTCATGGGCACCTGTCAGGGGCAATGAGGTCAACCACAAAGTGAGTTCTTTTAGGTATCTCAGGATGTGACAGCAAAGAGCAATCCATAGGTTAGTTATGCAGAAGAGGGGTACAAGACCAATATAACTTAACAGGAGAAGAAATTCTACATGGAGATGTTCAGGACGTAGGCATGTACTATCTCTTTGGTATTTAGATCTGACATTAACCCACAGCTTCCACTGAAGTGAAGAGAACCTTACATAATATGGGGGTTTTTTTAAAAAAAAATCCAGTCATACATTTTAGGCAATCAATTAAAAAGTATGATTGCACATCCTTTTCCTTCCAGACAAAATGTGATAACATATGGCCTACCTTATTATTGCTTCATGAGTCACTGTTTTATTTGATCATGAATGACACATAAAAGGAAATGAAGACTTAATACTTTGTGCCTGCTTTCACATTCCATGTGAGGTTTCTCTCAAAAAAAGCAGAATGATAATGTCTGGTTACTGTCTCCATGACAAAGTTAACAAGCTCATATAAAATTCTAAATCAAGCAAACAGACTGTATCAGCAGGTGTTTGTATGATGTAATATACTCCAAGAACATAGAAATGATTCATGAGGATACTATACAAGGCTGTTAGTGTCATACCAGTCAAGAGAGGTGTAAATGTATCTGAAGAAAGGATGAAAAAAACTAAAAGGAATGGAACAGTAATGGAAAATCGGCATACTATTCGGGTAAACAGAACTGGTGTAAGCTAATTCAGGTGAAGGTTTATGCTTTCACTTATGGTAGCTTCATAACTCAGTCTTTAGAAAACAGGCTTAGCTTTCTAGTGGTGACTTGCATTTGGAAACTAAACTAATTCGTATGTTCAATGCAGAAGCTTATTTTATACAAGTGAGATTTTCAACTTTTCACATTATATGTTTAAATCACTAATTGCTAATTGCAGATTCCCTCACTGTTCTTTTCAGTGACTTATTTGTACCAGCCACTGAAAGATTACATCGAGAACATCAATTAGTGCATAAATATTTATGAATACTTAAGTGGAATAATCAAGTGTAATAAACTCTCCAGAGATATTGCTGGTATCTGAAGCAAATTTTAAGAATCATATAATGTGTACATATGTACTGTGAAAAAGGTTAACATTTGCTTTGCCAGAGTCCCTCTCTTATTAGATGAATTAATTTGCTTTTGAGATTTCCAAACAATCTTTCCATTTAAAACACTTTTTGAGGTAGGGAAAAGATCTCTAGGCTAGTAAGAATGATTTTACTCCCAGTCTACTTCCTGAGAGATAGAAATGGCAGCTAGGTGGTGACTTAAAATTTTATAGCACTGCACACATTTTCCTTCAGAAGTACAGAGCTCCTTCAATTTCCTATGGTTTTATCAATAGCAGAGGATAGTAGGCAGCCCTGCTCAGTGAACAATCTCAGCACAACAGTAGACATCTACTTGTTCCACCCCATGAAGAAAGATATTTGCCTTTCAAGTGGAGAAGCCTTATACAATGCAAAGTGGAGAGAGTTGTTCCCCATTCTTGCTTCCCTTTAGAAGGACAGCAAGTTACTTCTGCTGGATATCTAGAAGAATTTGATGTTGTTGCTAATCGTGTGAAGTTGCCCTGTTTCTTTCCTTGGACACCAGATGCCTGTGCTGCCATTCACCAAGACCTGGACAGGCTAGAGAGTTGAGCAGAGAGGCACCTAATGACATTCAACAAAGACAAGTGTAGGGTCCTGCACCTGAGGAGGCATAACCCCATGTACCTGTACAGGTTAGGGGCTGACCTGCTGGAAGGCACCTCTGAGGAGAAGGACCTGTGAGTCCTGGTGGACAACAGGTTGATCATGAGCCAGGAATGTGCCCTTGTGGACAAGAAGGTCAATAGTATTCTGGTGTGACCAGCAGGTTGAGGGAGGTTATCCTTCCCCTCTACTCTGCCCTGGTAAGGCCACATCTGGAGTACTGTGTCCAGTTTTGAGCTCCCCAGTTCAAGAAAGACAAGGAACTAGAAGAAAGAGTCCAGTGGAGAGAATCTTTCTTACAAGGAAAGGCTGAGACAGCTGGCTCATTTTAGCCTGGAGAAGGTTGAGAGGGGATTTTATAAATGCTTCTAAGTATCTTCAGGGCTGGTGTCAAGAAGATGGGGCCAGACTCTTTTCAGTGGTGTCCAACGGGCACAAACTGAAACACAGGAAGTTCCATCTGAATATGAGAAGAAACTTCTTTGCTTTGAGGATGACAGAGCACTGGAACAGGCTGCCCAGAGAGATTGTGGAGTCTCCTTCTCTGGAGATATTCAAAACCTGCCTGGATACGATTCTGTGCAATCTTCTCCAGGTGAACCTCCTTTAGCAGGGGCAGTGGTCTAGATGATCTCCAGAGGTCTCTTCCCACCCCCAACTATTCTGTGCTTCTCTGATTCTGTGGCTGAAAATGAAATATTAATTACAAAATTTTATATCAGAATGTCTCTGACAACTCATTGGCTGCTAGGAAGCATAATTACAGGAAACAGGTATATCATAGTATATGTAAAATACAAAAAACTGATTTTGCATCGTGATGACATTTATGGACAACTTTATGGAAAAATAAGCTTTTTACATATTTCGCCAGGAGCAAAGATCTGGAATGCAGATACAGCCAATCCCACACATTCTCTCTTGCTGCCAGCATGCTTAGCCTACTTAATTCATTATTTTAATACTCCAGGCATTCAAAAAATCTTTCAATTTACTTGTTATCTCCAGACCTGCCTACTTATAGAGCTCAACAGACAAAGCTGTAACATGTCTGCCTCACTGGAAAGACAGCATTACCCTGAAATCCCTGCCTTTAGGCTTTGTCATCACCATTCCTGGATGACAGCTTTGTCTAAGGGCTTGAACTATAGTCCCTTATGTTGCTAGGCTTAAAGGACTCATATGTTAGACTTCAAATCTAGCAGTATGACTTTTGGGACTGATAAAAATTCTGCAAGTTAGTCCCTCCAGCCTTTTGGTACAGAGACTGGAATTTTGATTCCAGAAACTGACATTTTCCCCCTCTACTCCAATCCACAAAATCTTACATGAATTACATATAAAACTAGAAACTCATTTGACTTACATGTGTTACCCACCATGCTCTCAGGGCTTTGAGAGTGTTGATTTTTTTTTTTTTTTAAATTATGATACATAACAAAGCTGCTGGCCCAAATATCCTGATTCAATTTTGGCAGTTCTAGGCTATGATCCTGCAATGAACTCAATGACAGAGATAATTGCAAAAGTCAAGGATCGAGAATTGACACAAAGTAAAATCTAAACAGATCACAGTCAGTGGTGTGTGTGCACCAAAGAACAGATCCATGTGCTTATATCCTATTAGCTGTTATTTAATGCTGAAGTGATTTGCTGAGTTTGTCCCTGGAAGATTTGCATTTCAGTTCATGCAAAACAATAAGCACCACAGGATGTTTCCACTAGTCTTACAAGAAAATGGCAAAATATTTTCATTCAAAATGAGCCAGATCTCTATATCGAATAAAACATAAAATTTTGAGGTTTTTCATGGTAATCATATAATCCATTTTGCACCACATGCCCCTGCTGTAGTTCATGCTAGTAGTTATTATAGGTAAGGTACACAGAGGAAACTGTCATTGCTTGTGCTATCCCTATTCACTGAAGAAGAGACTTCAGCATCCAGAGCTTGGTCTTGCATATTTCATTACCGTTACCACAGAGATAAATAAAAGAGTTCTGATGTTCCATTTTGATTTTAATTTCCAAAGGCATTTCATAAAGCTCTGTAATGTACATTCACCCAGTAATACTGGTTCTCTTTAAATACCTTTCAATATTAGTAGTGACATGATAATAATTTTTTCCATTAAAAATGTTTTCCTCGGTGATAAATAATCAGCTTCAATGTCAATTATTTTGACTCCATTTTGTGGGAAGATGGATAACCAGGCACAGTTAGATACTTAATTGCAGAACAGATTTGTATAAATGTGTAACTTTATTCTATTAGTACGCATACCTAAAAAACAGCAAATATATACTTGTAACTCTTTATATAGAAGGAACATCATTGAATGTGTTGCTTTAAAAGAAAGGAACAGAACTACTTACTAAGTAGGCTTTTAAGCCTTCATTTAATTTTCCTTTTCTCTTGGGTCATAAAATAACTCATGAAATATGAGATATTTAGTATGACTAATTAATCCCCATCTGATGTTTTTACTAATGTTATTACCATATTAATTATCTAATTACCCTAACATTGCCAATGGTAATAAAATGAAAGCAATACTGCAACCATTCTTGTTGAATTGTAGTCTGGCAAACTTCATTGTATTTAAAGTATTTCAGAAACAACACACAGCTCTCAGGAGGGAAAGAATGTAAAAGTTGCACCCTATATCAAATGTATTTGTTTGATAACAACAGAAAGTCTAAACTGCAAAGCAACTGCAAGGTAACGTACTTCTTATACTGATAAGTGTAACTTTAGATATTGATATTCCATTTCTCAACTATGAAAACAAACAGGTACAAAATGATAATTTTATTTATAAGACAAGGAGGAAATGGCTCAAAAATTCAGCATATTGCAGTTGAATACATGGGTAGGCAGATGAATACGTATCAGTTAGGTAATGAGATATTTTTGTGATGGGATTGTTTAAAAGACTGTCAAATCAGGACATTTTTCAAACTTTACTGAATGAATTAGTGGCACAGTTCTTGCTACAGTTGTATTTACAGATTATTAATAATGATCAATACATATGCAAGACTTAGTCTTTTATCCTTATGTTCTGAATTATCTATGAGTATACAATAACACAGAGCTGACGTGTAGTTGCTAACAACTGCCAATGATTCTTGACATTTTTAGTGACTGACGCCCAAGTGATCAGGAGAGTTCTTTGATTCGAGGGCAAAACCAAAGTGGTTTTGTCTTCTTTCTTCTCTGATTTTCTGCACTTACATCTGATGTTTTTATGCCACTTTCCTCTCCCTAAAGGGGAGGCTACTCTGTTCCAATCCTGCTTATCTAGTTTCCTTTGCTTTGCCACTTGTCCTTTCGTGTGTCCAGTGCATCCTATTTGCACTCCTTGTACAAAGCTTTTCTCTGTCTTGAACTTTTGTGTTAGCTGGATGCCCTTTACATGCCATCACACTTCTCTTTGCTTGCCTCTTTGGTGGTGATTACTTAGTGAAATCCTTGTGCATTGTGTTCGACTATACCATGATACAAAATGTGAGCATGGTGGTGTTAAACTATTTACGTTTGCTTATAATCAGATTAAAGGCAAGTTAACATTATTTACATACCTATCAGCACACTTTTAATTTGTAGAGGTTTTAGTCACAAGGGCTAGGCAGCAGAGTGTTGGCTCATGTTGTTTGTGACTGGAAATTATTACCTTGACCTTTTTCTATGGTAGCTATGCAAAGCATGTTTGGTTAACTCACCTCAAAGAATAATGAAGCAGTGTTTACATGTATTCAGTGTCTGAGTTCTGAAATATAAAATTATTTTATTTCACTAGAGTGTTGGAAAAATAAAAAGGATAGGAATAAAGTTTAAAAACATCACTTTTCTTTGACTAACAAACATTTCTTAAAACCTGCCTCTCTGTCTATCTTCAGAATATCATCAACAGACTTGGTTGTAGTTTATAACTTGTAGAGAAAGAGCCTTGCTGATGAGTTCAGATTTCTGGCCTAATAATCTAAACTGAGTCCATTAATATAGTCTGTTTGGTGCAATCCCACAAAAAGTAAGCTGTGTCAAATTGAGACTTGTCCTGGTACCAGTTATGTTTCCATGCAATCTTCCCTCAGTACTCTGTCCAAGAAGTGCCCTAGCTGTGTTCAGACTGCTCATACAAAAAAAAAAAAAAGCTCACCACAGTGTGAAAGGATCAAGACTGTAAAAAAATGTTCAGTATTTACTTCTCAATTTCATAGCTCTTCTCTGAAGCAACCTGAATCTCAGCAGGACCCCCTGAAGTGGGTATAACACATTATCAGCATAAAACACATGCACTACATCAGTCATGCTACAATGGCATTTAAACTGTGCTTGCTTATCTTAAGAAAAAAAAAAATCATAAAACCTACCTTAAGCTTTCCCAGAACTTTCTCCTTCTAGCTTTTTCTCCGCAAGTCCACTTTTATTATCTTTTTTCCTCAGGTGCTTGCTCCAGCTGGCTGATAATCCTAGGACTGTTATACAGTCTCCACAAGCACATGGCAAAACTTGCTCTAAATGAAATGTTTTGTTTCAGTTTGTGTTCTGTTCTTGTGGACAGCTAAAGGAAAGTCTTTGAATAAGAAGTGTTGTTTTCCTTCACTATGTTCTTTAAGATACCCTGAGAGATAGTTTCTGTGCTAATGAATGCATTAATCTGAGGGCACCATGAAACAAAACACCAGAGGAATGCAGAAGGCAGCTTATTTGACTTTTCTCTCAGATAACGTAGGTGAAAACATGGGGAATCTTGACTACTTGTTTCTGCAAAGCTACTTTATATCCTTGTGAGGTGCCACAGTTGAATCTCACTCATTTACAGCATTAAGACTTATTTGTGAATACATCTCAGAACCAGAAAGTAATGGAAATTAATTTAGATTTACATTAGAAGCTACACAGATTGTGTATTTACAAGGTATTTAATGCTTTAATCAATTATTGTATTGTTTTGCACTTTGAAAGATGGTATTAAAATACATTTCTCTTGAAAGAGAGAAATGTTTTACAAAAATGTACGTATTAACTTCTTTTCTCTATCTTAAAAATGAAAAAGCTATTACCCTGACCATATGGGCATTTCCAGAGGAGCTGCATTTTTACTCATCAGCAGTATAGTAGATGCAAATTTATTCAAAGATGAAAAATTACACTATAGCTATCAAAGATATTTCTCAAACTTGCATATCTTGAATGTCAGCTCCATGTTGTTTATTTCAGTTCGAAGGATGTCTAAAATGCTCTTAAGAAAGTTCTTTGACTTCTTAGATGACATTTGAGGTTAAAGTTTTTCTTGAGTGCCTGCTACTGAACAATGTTTTTATGGTTGCCAATAAGATGAATGTGGATACATGCCATGTGTTGGTTCATTAAACCTCTTTAAACTTCCTGATATTATGTAGAATGCAAAAATATGTTTAGCAGATTGAGGGGAAAAATTGAGCTATTACTTGAACTGTTCAGCAGAATAATGGTTACGTTCAAGTTAAACTTTCACTTTTCAATCTTCTTGCCAAAGAAAGCCTGTAACTATTGCCATGCCATGTGGGAAGCCTTTCCCTCCCAACCATGTTACACCAGGAGAACTTCCAGAAGATGTCTCATGGGGTTGGACAAGAAGTCCATTTAGCTCAATAACCAGTCTCCAACAGTGGCAAAGAAGATGTCACTACAGAGAGAATACAATCTTGGAGGCTCTGCACAGCCTGTTCTCATAAAACTTAACACTATCCACCATTGCTGGAGGAGAAATGTCAGAGGACACACACATATCTGCCTTCTCCTCTTACAACCTATTTATGAGCCTGTTATCCATGAATTTGCTTAAACACTTGCTGAACCTGCTGGTGCTGTCTACCTTCAAAATTTACTGTTGCAACAAGTTCCAGAAGATTGCTTATTATTACTTCAAATATTTACTTTTCTGTTTTAAGCCAATCTCCTTTTAGTTTCCATTGCTCTCTAGTTTTACTATTATATTTTCAATCTATTAATCAAATTATGATTTTGTAAATCTTAATCCTATCCCTCTCAGCTGTCTCCTTTTGAAAGTATCTTAGCCTTTTAGTCTCTCTTTGTAAAGCAGACACTTTATCCACATGATCATTTTAACTGTCCTTCAGTGAAACATCTCAAACTCTTCTATACCCTTCTTGGATCAGAATTGTACACATTACTGAAGAGGTGGGCAAAATGAGGTTTTATTCTGAAACTTTCAGGTTTTTTTTCTGAATACTCTTTCTGACTTTATTGGCATTTTTTGGCTTTTTTGGCTGCCACAGCACACTGAACTAATGATTTTAGAAAATTGTATATGACAGCTCCAAGATTTCTTTCCTGAATTGTAATTAACAGCTCTTACTCCAGCTTTACTCAGATACAGCTTATTTTCCTTAGATGCATTTTTTTTCTTTATCTAAACTGAAGCTTACTTGCCACCATTTTGTTGAGATTCTACCTGGTATCCCGCTGACAGATGATATAGGTCAAATCCAGGTATATTTAATAAACAAGTTAACTCATATCCTTCTTTTGGATTGAATTTTAATGGATTATTCTTTAAATGATGTAGTACATTTATTTAAGATAGGTGGGGTTTGATTTTTTGGTTGGTTTTTTTTGTTTATTTGGTTGGTTGGTTGTTTTGTTTTGGTTTGTTTTTTGGGTTTTGTTTTTTTTCCAGTGATCACTAATATACTCACTTTTAAATGAGCAAACCATAGCTAGCTAATTGTAAGAAAAGGTACTTTACATACTTCTCCTAAAGATGTAGAACACAAGGACACCTGGTTCTTCAGAATACCAAAGTAGGAGCTTTGTTTAAGTGTTGGCTCGTAATTATCCTATGTCTTAAGAGTAATTTGAGGTGGAGGAATGACAGCATTTTTACTTGTTGATAATGCTACATACAAGCCAGGCTCTCAAATAATTTCCCTTGCCAGTGGTCATGAGAACCTCTTATTAATCTTATTATTAGTTAAACACACAATAATGTTGAATGAAATCCAAGAATTTCTAATTACTCTGAGCTCTTCAGTCCTTCTCACACTAACTACACGCAGACTCATACGTATCTGTGATCCCCTTTTTCTCTGGAGTTTTTAACCATTTATCTGAAAAAGCACTAGCGAACTTACCACATATTGCAAGTCTACCAAAATCAGTTTGTTCTATATACTTCAGTGTCATAAAAAGCACTCTGACAGAGACTGTCCAGTGACCAGTTCCTCTTTCCCTGGGGATGGTGCCTTTTCAGGATCTGACAAGTATCACTCACCCACCAGACTAAATAAACCAGAACTTCTTTAGCTGCAAATTCACTCAGCAGGTATATAAGATATCTGCAACCAGAAATAGGGTAGTAAGTGAATCTAAGCTACTCCGGACATCTTACTTAGCTGCTCCTAGGTTAGGAGCCTAGACTCCCTAGGTAGGGAACGTTACAATGAACTCAAGGCTAATCCTGGCTTCAACAGTGGGAGTGAACCTGCCTGTCCATATGACCAGTCTTTCCTTCTGGAACAGGTTCAGACCAGAGGAGAGACTAATTTTTCATCTAATTCTTCTTTACAGGATAGGTATGCTCTCAGATCCAGTAAACACTCATAGGTTGCAACCACTATCAATAGCAAATCTTTGCTTGAAACGTCTTTGTTATGATGCCAAGTTCTGCTTCTGTACACTGATGTAAATCCAGAGTATCACACACAGTAAGCTCACAGAGAGCAGAATATGACCCATATTTTTAATTACCTGGTGTTTTTTTAGTGAAGACAGTACAAAAGCCTTCATTATTAAATACGACCTTTTTATTTTTCTGAGTTTATGAATTAAGATCTTCTCATCCAGTAGTTCCAGCTATCTGTAAATTATCATATGCCTAAAAAAATATTTCTAAAACCTTTGAATTCATTTAGAAGAAACTCATTAAATCTTAGACGACAAGGTTTTTGTATCCATGAGGGTAGATGCAACCTGTAAGTTGAGCCTAGAGCAATAGCACACAATGCACTTAATTGTTCTGGATAAAAAACCTTTTCTAAAAGGAGATAATAGGTCTGTTGTTGCTTTCAGAACAGTGGAGTGTCTTAAACTGTCACAAAATGTTGGCTCCATCTTGTCTATTAACAGCCTAGGGAAGACCATTTCCAGAATGCAAAAGTTTGAGACTGGAGTTCACTTTTCAGGGTTACAGCTTTTAATGGACAGACTGTCACTGATAAGAAAATGATGGAGGAGCACAATGTTCTTGCAATCTCATTAGCTGGATGTATTGTGTGATGTTGAAGTTACCAACCTGCAGAATACTAACACACATCAGCTGCAAAAGACTGCAGGAGAAAGCAATTTAAAGTTATACATGAAACTTTAACACCCTAGCTGTTGATCTAAAACAACAGTTTACAGTGCTTTATTTATTTTGGTTTTTGTTGTTTTTTGGTTTTTGTTTGGGTTTTTTTTAGTATTCTGTGCTTACCTCTTTTAGGATACAGTTTAGGTGGCATTAATAATAATACACCCCCCAAAAAAAACCCCCAAAAAACAAAAAAAAACCAAACAAAAAACCAACAAAAAAACCCAAACCAAACCAAAAAAACACCCCAAAAACCAAAACCAACAACAAACAAACAACAAACAAAAAAAACCCAACAAAAACCCGCAGACCAGCAAAAAACAAAACCCAAACACCTTAACAACAATCAACCAACCAAAAACCCTGCAACACAAACAGAAACAGAGTATTTCCTGGATATACTTTCTTGTTCCAATGATACACTTTTTTACCTTTTTTTTTTCTTTTCCCTTATGCCAAATATTTCAGTAATGCTGACAGTGGGATCAAGTGCACCCTCAGCAAATTTGTGGATGACACCAAGCTGAGTGGTGCAATTGACAATCCCGAGGGATGGGATGCCACCCAGAGCAGCCCTGTAGAGAAAGACTTGAGCGTACTGGCGGATGAAAGATTGGACATGCGCTGGCAATGTGTGTTTGCAGCCCAGGTGACCAGTCATATCTTGGGCTGCATCAAAAGCAGCATGGTCAGCAGGTTGAAGGAGGTGATTCTGTCCCTTTACTCTGCTCTGGTGAGATCCCACCTCGAGTCCTGCACCCAGCTCTGGAGCCCTCAGTACAGGAAAGACATGAACCTGTTGGAGAGGGGACAGAGAAGGCCACAAAATAGATCAGAGGGCTGGAACACCTCTCCTATGAGGAAAGGCTGAGAGACTTGGGGTTGTTCAGCCTGGAGAAAAGAAGGCTCCACAGAGACCTTATTACAGCCTTTCAGTACTTAAAAGGGATCTTTAAATTGATGGGAACAGACTTTTTAGCAGGATCTGTTATGATAGGACAAGGGGTAATGGTTTTAAATTAAAGGAGGGCAGATTCAGGCTAGACATGAAGAAGAAATTTTTTACAATGACGGTGGTGAAATAATGGAACAGGTTGCTCAGAGAGGTGGTAGATGCCTCATCCCTGGAAATGTTCAAGATCAAGCTGAATGGGGCTCTGAGCAACCTGATCTAGTTGAAGATGTCGCTGCTCATTGCAGGGGGGTCGTACTAGATGACCTTTAATGGTCCCTTCTAATGCAAACTATTGTATGATTCTATGATTCCCTGATTCCCTGATTGTTTTTGAGAAAAGGGTGTGAAATTCCCAAAAAGGAACAGATGAGGATTCACTCCTTACCATTGCTTGACTGCCTAATACAGTTATTAGCGTGTAAATGTGACATTTTAAATTTCGTACCTAGGGGAAAGTCTAACCAAAGAGGCTGACCTTTAGTCATTCACAGATCTGCAGTAAGTCCGTCACTGATATTTTATACTTGTCTGTCACATGTATTGTTAAATATGATGTAAATACTCCTGCATATACCTCCAACCTAATCAGTAGTTTTCCTGTCAAGACAAAACACTTTTTATGCAATAGAAGGTTTCATTTGTCTTTCTTTCTAATAAGGATGCAAGCTGGCAACTCTGCAAAGGAAACATGGACTGAAAAACAATAAACACTGAAATATTTATGTTTTTTACTTTAAACCACTTATCCTGGAGATGTATAAAGTGGAGTAAACCAGACATTTCAGTCCATAGAATGATAGAATCACAGAATGTCCTGGATTGGAAGGGACTCACAAGGATCATCGAGTCCAACACCTGTCCCTGCATATGACAACTCCACAGTTCACACCATGTGTCTGAGAGTGTTGTCCAGTCTCTTCTTGAATACTGACAGATTTGGGGCCGTGACTATCTCCCTGGGGAGCCTGTTCCAGTGCTCCACCACCTTCTGGGGAAGAACCTTTTCCTAATGTCTAATCCAAACTTCCTCTGGCACATCTTCCTGCCATTCTCTTGGGTTTTGTCATTGGTTGCACCTGCCCCTCCTCCTCCCCTTAGCCTCCTCTTCTCCAGGCTGGACAAACCGAGTGACTTTAGCGGCTCCTCACTTGGTTTGTTCAGCCTGGAGAAGAGGAGATGATACTTTGTGATTAATGATACTTTGTAACTAATGATTAATGGTACTTTGTAATTAATAACTAAGAACTGTCTGTGACGGTCTTGTCTCTGCGGTAACTTTTGTTCAATTTTGTGACTAGGCTGGTATATGTTATTGAGGACTTTTCTCCTATGGTCTTGTTGTATCTCCTCTTTCATGGATATGTGCAACCAGATCTCTGTGGGGTTTCTAGCATGGTCAAGTGCTGGTTTAAAACAGATAATTTTAAAGTCTTAGCTATGCTCTCTGAAGGTGATGCCTCAAAAGCTTTTAAGCATGTGATAGCAAATTTCTTTTGAAAGCCTTGTAGTCCATTGCCTCTGGGGCCAGCTCAGAAATCTGTAAATACTAATTTTGATTTTCCATATGTAACAGCATCAATTGCAGCCATGCATGCTCATCTGCATGTCACTGAACTGTAAAAATATAACCTTTTTTGTAACGCAGGTGACTATGATACAGAAATGGAAAAATGCTGCACTCAAATTAGTGTAATCAAACATAAGGGTACACCAGAATGTATCAGAACACACAGATAATTTTTCCTTATAAAGTTAGAGCTGTGGAACCACAATTCAATTTTTCCCTTTATTCTCAAGTGCAGAACTGGATATTCTGTGTCAATGCCAACAAAGGACTCTAAAGCTTCAATTTCTAGATTAAAATTTCTCTACCCTTTGATTTAGAGTGAGGTGACTATCTACTTCTGTTTTCTAGAATGTTCTTTGCAATGTCTGGTGCTTTTGCCATCAAAACCAGGATGCTGAACCAAAAATCACCACCCTGCTCCAGTAGAGTGTTTCTGCTGGCATTTCTAATGTAGTAAGGATTTGTTAGAATAATTTCTATTATCTGATGCTAGAAATATCAGCAGAATATAGGTCTTCAAAACATTGCTTGTAACTTCTTTTGGTTTGGCTTGGTTTGGTTTTGTTTGTTTGTCTGTTTGTGCTTTTTTTAACCAAGTAGGTAACACAAGATGGATTACTTTTCCCTACAGAAACAAAATAAAATGAGAAGTATCTTATATATGTAAATGTCACAAAAATCTTACCAAATACATAAGCAGGCAGGCCTCAACCTGTGGATGCAAGTAGTGCAGATGCCCATGCTGAGCATCACAGACCGTGTGTCCATTTACTTTGCAACAAATTTCTGTGGCAAACATCAGGGAACTTGGACTTTTAACAGGGCCAACTTTAGCAATCCTCTTGTCCAGTCTTGGGGTTGGAGTCACCCTGTGTGTTATTCAGATAGCACTCCCTCCCTATGAGCTTCCTATAGATGATGGTCTGAAATGAGCTGCCACTTGCATGGATGTCCCATGTCTTCTAACTCAGGTAACCTTGCCTGAAACTTATCTGAGACAGCTACTCTGATCCTTCACAGCTGTTCAAAACCAGAACACTAACATGAAGAGCTATTTTCTCCATGCTCAGTGAACCTGCTTTAGCAGGTGGATTGGACTAGATGATCTTCAGAGGTCCCTTCCAACCCCAACCATGCTGTCATTCTGTGAATTCTCAAATCATCTTTTTAGTCTTGAACTAAAGAAAATCCAGCTCCTCAATGGTCACAGGAAAGAAATAGAGAAGCCTTAGGAAGCCTCTCCATACCTGTAATACAACCCTTTTCTCTCTTCAAACCCTTGAGTTGTCATATGCAGCACACTGCACATTTGTGGGAATGTCACAGCAGACCTGCTTCTCCCAAATGCCAGAAGAATGGAGGAAGGATTTCTCTGACAGAAACTAGTACTTAGAGGACTTTTAAACCTTAAGTATACAATAGGATTAAAGAGCTAGAGAAGTGGAAGCTAATATTTCCCAGACTTTGATTTTTTATTAGTTAGCTGCATTCAGAATTCAATGCCTAATTTAGGGAAGGTGTCCATTAGGGACTGGTTTCCTATCCAGAATAAAATGCTGCGAGCTTGAACACAGTTTTGAGCTAAGCAGAATCAAATCTATTAAGCCTTTTGGAGGAAAAGCTAATGTGTAAAAGATACTACCCTGGATGATTTGTTTGACTGCAAACCTTAGTGCTTCCTTTGAGTACTATGAAAAGTTCCCAAATTTCCTGATTTCCCCCCTTCTATTGGACTTGCTTTTCTTCCTTTCTCTTTCAACTGAATTTGGTGTAAGGTTTTCAAGGGCACATTCACTATCTTTTCTTTGAAGTGAAGCCTAAGTCCTTAAATTCTTAAGTGACTAGAATTTATTAGTTTGAAAGAGTGAGAAAGGGTAAGAGTTTTCTGACATTCTAATCAGAAAATGTTATGAACCATTCCGCACACACAAACTTCAAATGAAATATTTTCATTACAGTTTCAAATTTGAAAAATGCTGACAATTCTCATTCTGAAAACTCAACATTTGTGTTTGTATTCTTGTTTGTTTGTTTTATGGAGCTTTGAAACCCTTGTGGGATTAAGATGAAATGACTGTATTGAATGTCAATTGAAACTGGTCACTGCATTCTGTTAACTAAAAATGCCACCTCAAGCATGTGATTAAATGTTTCAGCCTTTCAATTGCATCTGTGGATGCCTGTAAACACATTTTGAAATTAAACACTTGGTTGGTGATAGAAGGTGATTTACACCCATCATGTATCTGTGACAGAACTTTTATGAAATTTCTTTTTTCCTTTAGCTTTTGAAGTATAAGTGCTTATTATATTTTCACTTGAATATTTTGTCATAAAGAATCAGTTAATTCAGAAAAAGAGATTGACTATGCTGGAAAATGTAACAAACCTCACTATGTCATGCTTTACTACACTGTCTTTTAGTGAGAAATGTATGAAAGAGTATTTACATGAAAATTGTCCTTTAAAACACTTTTGTTTTTATTTTTGCATTCTAAATTGGTTACATTTTGGAAATATCTCTCATGTCATTAAAGAAAGGAACTCAGAAATACTTTTGCCCAAAGTACAGCTGCAATTCAAATTTCCGGGTTTTTTTTGTTTTGGTTTGGTTTTTTTTACAATTTGTTAGGCATTTTTTCCCCTGACAGGGAAGGGAATAAATACATCCATTAACAGTCTTTAGAAATTGTGAAAGAGCTCACTGTATAATAAAATGCATACTTACACATAAGAATTCTACTTTTTAATCTCTTAGCTAGACTGTTATGTCTTGCTGTCACAGTCCCTTGACAGTTACTGGAATAGCCCAGGATGTTCTGACATATGGATTTCCAGCATGGCAGATATTTTATATGCCACATGCTGTCACAAGCTCTTGTTTATAAGACAACACATCACCATGAGCAAAGCAGACTCTGGCAGATACCAATGGTGATCTGGTACCTCCCCTCTTTCCTCAGCTCACTCATCACTCACAAGCAAAGTGGAATTATCCCAGCTTTTTGCTGCTCATCAGGTTATGGTGATATAGATGACTAGGATCTCTCTGAGTGAGACCTCTCAGTGAGGTCTCTCTTGTCTTTAAAATCTCCTTTTTGTGGACCCTCTGCATAATTCTCTGGAACAAAAAATCCATATATTGGTGTTGTGGTTTAACCTTCCAGGCAGCTAAACACCACACAGCCATTTGCTCACTTCTCCTCCACAGTGGGATAGGGGAGAAAATCAGGGAAAAAAGGCAAAACTTTTGGATTGAGTTAAGGAAAGTTTAATAGGACAGAAAAGGAAGGGAAATTACTACTACTACTACTAAAAGAATATACAAAACAAGTGATGCATAATGCAATTGCGCACCACCTGACAACCAATGCCCAGCCTGTCCCTGAGCAGTGCCCCCCAAACAGCTTTCTCCCTAGTTTATATACTGAGGTTGATGTCATATGGTATGGAATATTCTTTTGGTCATTTGGGGTCAGCTGTTCCGGATGTGTCCCCTCCCAACTTCTAGTGCACCCCCAGACTACTTGCTGGTGGAGCAGTGTGAGAAGCAGAAAATGCCTCAGCAGTAACTAAAACATCCCAATGTTATAAACGTTATTCTCATCCTAAATCCAAAACACAGCACTATACTAGCTACTAGGAAGAAAATTAACTCTATCATCTCAGCCAAACCAGGAAAATTGTACATTCATCTGGGGGACAAACAAAATTTTAACATTCCATCTGCATGCTTGACAGTACATTATGTTTCTGCTAGCAGGGCCAAAGAAAAATTCCATTTTTAAGCTAGTGTTAATTATCCCTAGGCTGATATCAGTAAGAGCAGCTTTATATAACACGATTATTAAATGTTGATCTTTAATTACAAGGTATTTGCAATATAAAAGGAGCTTTTATCTGTGTAGAAAGGATGCTTAAAATATTTTAATTTCTACTACTTATATTGTTCAATTTTTTAATTAGTATCTTATCTCTTACAGGGAATTTTTGCAGTATATAGAATTCAAGAGATACTACTTTATAGCACCTTTTTAACAGTTACTGTTATAAAAGCTTGACACCCTGACTCTAATTAACGTTGTATGTTATTTTACACTGTGTGAAGGGACCAGCTAAATCTTCCTTGATGATAATAATAAAAAACCTGTTTGTTTAGCAATGATTATTGTAATAAAAAACAGTGATAGAGAAAGACAGACTATTTATATAACAGTGTATGTTTCTATACCACAAAGAGGTCTGTTTTCAAAGCAGAGCACAAAGAAAAAGCCTCTCAACTCCTACTGATGCTAATAGAAATTCTCCAACTAAATCCCTGAATATCCCTTTGAAAACATACCCCTAATGTAGATAAAAGTGTACGTTTCTTCTTTCTTTCTTTCAGCAAAGAGAAAGTCTAGTAGGATTTATTATGCCACTCCTCTCATTCTGATGCAGTGTCTTTGGTGGGCTCTGTGAAGACTCTGCTGAGAGAAATATTGACACGTTCTTCCTAGAAGTACAATTCCCCTTGTTTCAGAAATAAAAGCAGCCTTCATCAGCTTTCTTTTTTTTTTTTTTTTTTTTTTCCTTTTGCCTTTATGCCAGTAAGCTCTCTTTTCTTCTGTGTCTGAAGAGGACATCTACAAGGGAGAGGTGAAACTGTGATATAAACCACTGTCATGTTTAGGGGAAAGAAAGTCACCTATTTCAGACCTTGGAGGCTCCAACAGGGAGCACTCTAGGGCAAAAAACTTTCCATCTCTATTGTTCACTTGTGGAAAATGTCTTCAGTAGATTGGTGAAATGAGACAGATTTGAACAGGTTGCCCTTAATAACCTGCTGGGATAATTTGCAGTGTCAATTCTTGCTTATGGGGAAGACCAGGGCACTCACTGGGACTGGACTCTGAGGAAATGCTGGGTCAGAACCTAAATGCATAGCTAGAAAAGAAGGTTTAATTTTCTTTAAACTTCCCCCCTGCCCTGTAGCAGGGATGGACCAGTTTCCCGTTTGAAAATAAGATTGTATGAGAAAGTTGCGATGGCTTTTCACTAATGACTCAAGTCGTATTACATTTTCCACTCAATAAGGTTTTTGAAAAAACGTATAATTGTTCTTTTAATGTGTTTAAAATGGTAGTGTAATTTCATTTCTGGTATCAAATTCACTTCTTGTGATTATAAATTTATTAAATTATATCAATTTTCTTATAAATTATAACAATAAATTATAAATTATATCAATTTTCATATGAGTATATATATTTTATGTGTGTAAAGCAATTGTTTTAATGTTTTTGTTTTCTTTTTCACAAGACATTTTAAATTTCAGCTTTCCACTCCAATCTGGATTGGAACTAACCATCCAGTTGGCAAATTTTCCCTATAAAGATAATTCTGCTGTTTTGGCTAGTTCCACTCTGCATGATGCAGTTTTGACTATCTGTGCCAAAAGAGTAAAGTCCTGGGATTTACAGAATAATTGATTATCTGAACTGAGAAGTCAGAAAATGTGTCATGATTATGACTACCAGGAGGGAAAACAAAATGAAAACATTATTTTCTTTAAAAAATAAAATTAAGAGAAACATGCATTTTTAATGTCATAGAGCTTTAAAACAGCCACATTTTTGAAAGATAAAGGTTGATTCATTCTGTTTACCTTTCATGGTTAATTAAGCAGACTGAAAAATTGCACAGAAGTTGTGACTTTTTTATATTCAAAGTTACTACTCAGCAGAAGGAATACAGCGACTTCATTTTCAATCTGAGTTTTAATTTACTGTAAAACAAAGCCTATGTGTACAAGCTAAATGCATATTAAATGTATACAAATATATTTATATTATATTATATCTCACTCCTTTCTTATGTCAACATTGTATGGAGACGGAAACTCTGACATGCAAGAACTTGAAGCTATATTCATTTGCATATAGTAGAAAGCTTTAGGTAGCAAAATCGATCCAGCCTGCATATTTCTAGGATTACCGCTGATGAGTTCGGATTTCCTTGAAAAGAGAAGATTGTTCACAGTATTTTAATATTTTAAGTATTAAATCAATACCTTTCAAATTAAAATTCTGCCTTGCTTCCTTGATAGAACCCATTTTAATTTTCTTATTTGTAGGCACACTTTCGAAATAAGATGTTTAAGTATTTGTGGAAACATAGACTGAAATTAACTATTTTCTTTAGATAATCTTACTTTCATGAGAGGCTGGAGACAGTTGGCTACAAAAGGCAGCATTTATATTCTGTGCTTTCTGGTTTCTGCTTACAGTTTACAGAAAATAGCCTATACTTACACAGATCACTACTATAACAGGAATTTCTATTAGTTAAAGTGCTTTTTGTCTTTGTTTTTATTAATTTCCCTTCATCAAAAAGAACACAGATCTACTTTTCAAAGTTGTTGTAGTTTAACCCAAGCTAGCAATACAACCTCAATAGCCGCTCTCTCACTCACCCCCAGCTCCCATCCCTGAAGAGAGGAGAGAATTAAAAGGGAAGGGAGAAACTCATGGATTAAAATAAACACAGTTTAATAAAATAACAAAGTAATACTAATATACTACTAACAATACATATAAAATGGAAATGGAATATAAAATAAAGGATACTCAGTGCATTTCCTCATTAACTCCATCTGCACTGAGCAGTAAGTCCCAGGAAGCAGCACCCTGGTCCCGAACAGCAGACCCTGGACAGAGAAGAAAGAAAAAGGCAGAAACGGCAGGGTGGCAAAAGGCCAAACTAAAGAAAGTGCCAAAGAGAATTCCCCCAAACAGGGCTGTCCTGACTCTGTCCCCAGCCAGAAGATCCTGACTCTCCTTAAATACGAAGCATAACACTAATTCTTATTGATCAGTCTGGATGTCAGTCAAGCTCTGCCCCATCTATGCCCCCCTTCTCAGCTGCCTCTCATCTGTGGGCAGAGAGCTCAGAGGCCTTGGCTCCCAGACAACAGCAATTAAAAACATTAACTCTGTCCTCAGGTGTTATCTGCTTGTTCTCAAACTAAATCGAAACAATGACCATGTAAGCTATGAAAAAGAAAGATTTCTAACTGCATGAAGAAAATTAACTCACTTTCAGTCAAACCAGCACAAAATACAGACTTGCATTCATTTTTTGTAGTGAGAGTATTTACCACTCAAATTTATTTGCAAGTTGTCGCCCAGATATGTGTCAAACTACTGAAGTTTTTTTTTTTTTTAAATTAATTATGGAAACTGTATTTGATGAAAAACTATTCACTGTGTGGTTTAAGAGGAAGCAATTTTCCATTATTAGCCTTGTAGTTTTTTCTATCAATTTTAGAGAGTTCCTTGATGATTTACAGCATACATTAAAACATATTTAAAAACTCCAAAGATAGACTATTTGTCACAAATGCTTCAAAAGTATTCTCAAAATATTTAAAGAATATTAAATCAAGATATTAAGTATTAAAACAAGAAACACAAGAATACCTCAGAGCTCCACTTCCAGCTGTTGCACAGTCCAGTTATGCTGCAACTCCATAACAAGTGGAGACCTCAGTACCTTCCTCCCTCCTTCTTCTGTCCACCTCCCTGACTCTTCAACCAGATACAGCCAAAGCATTTAACTTTACTTAACTGTGCCCAGATGAAACTACAGCTGACTAGAAATTATCAAAGGTTTACACAGAGTTAAATAGCATAAAGCTAATGGCACAAAATGACCTTAAAAATATTCAACCTCCGAAGGCATTAAAAGGCATCAAAGATATTATTAAATTGTCACAGAAGCACCCCACAACCAAACCAGACTAATAACAAACTCAAAGTAAACTTTAACTAAAATAGTTCAGCACAAAACCAAACTAGAAACAACGTTTATTGAAATCACTCAGCTCTCTGAGAACATTATAATCACAGGTTTGGAACTAATTACTACACAAACAACACTCAGAACTTACAGAATTCCCAAAGCTCTGGAGTGATGATTCAAAGCACACACTAACGCACAAAGAGGACTCTCAAGGATACCCAGAACTGCCTACCGATAGGGAAGGGTGCTCAAGGGCAGTCAAGAAGATATAAACACTCACCAAAAGGGTGAGAGCACTTAACCTCAAGGAATTTTCTTGGACAATGTCCTGATTTTAAGGAGAAAGACTCAAACTGCAGACCCATTGCTCCAGGGAAGACCAACTCAAAATGGGGTCTCTGGCAGCCTCCATTTATAACCTTAGGTTGAAATCTGATCTGTGGTCAAATATCATCAGTGGTCCATAAGCTTCTGTCAACCAAGGTGTTTTGTTGGCCAAAGGACCTGTCAGCCAACCACAGGGCCTTGCCTTTCCCATTCCCACATGAGGGTTGTCACTGTGCAGGGTTTGCTCAGAAAGGATGAGGGGGGTGTAGTGTACCTGCCACAGAATTCCACACCTCCCAGTGGACCTCAAATATTTACTCAGGATAAAGAGAGGTGGTGAGATGGTGAATAAAAAGCATTCTCAAAGGCAGTTTAGGTCATGGCAAACTGGAACTCCTATGAGTTGCTACAAATACCTAATTCTTCAGGATGTCTCACTGCAGGTAGACCATAGACTATGTAAACAACTATGTATAAGCAGTTGTACTTTAATTTATTTTCTACTATGTGACTGTCTGGGATGGGTCTTCTGAACTACAAATTTATGACCAGGACAATAAAGTTGTACAGGTTTAAACATCAGAAAGAATCAGTAAATCCCTGGGAAATTTCTAACACTCTCATGTTTCAACTCCAGTCTCAAGGACTCAGAACTCTTACATTCTGTCTCTCAGTCTAAATTTTGAAGGGGCACAAGGATAATCAAGGCATTGGAGCATCTTTCCTACAATGAGAGGCTGAGAGAGCTGGGACTGTTCAGCCTGGACAACAGGTTGTGGGAGATCTTATTATTGTGTATACAGAGCAGATGGAAGGGAACAAAGAAGAAGGAGACAGATTTTTCTCAATGATACCCAGTGAACAGACAAGAGGCCGTGGGTACAAGCTTAAACACATGAAATTCCACACCTAAGTATTTTTTCTTCTTCTTTTTTTTTTTTTTTTTTTAAACTATGGGAATAACCAAATACTAGAACAGGTTATGCAGAGAGGTTGTGAAGTCTTCATTTTTGGAGGTATTCGAAGCTCAGTGACAAGATCCTGGACAACGTGCTCTAGCTGAATCTGCTTGAGCATGATCCCCTGCTGTTGGACTAGACAATCTCCAGAGGTCCCTTCCAATAGCAGTGACTCTATGAGTCTTTAATATTGCAGCTCATAAACTTAGGAATGAAATCTTAGCCCTGCTGTTAAAAACAGAAACTTCTTTTGGCATTGACTTCAAGTATTTTATCCAGTATGTTAGATTTTCAGTAACTTTTTACGAAGAGAAATGCTTATTTTCTGCTTTTGTTCTCTGGTACACAATGACGTATCAGCCTAGTTAACTGAAGCAAATAGCTTGATGTTTATGGCCTTTATCTCTAAGTGGACTAGATCTAATCTTTGTGTAAATATGCCCACTTTTCATTTAGGGAAAACTTATCTCTATTGTTTTGATTAGCTTTCTTAATCTAAAATAAATCATCTTCACAGAAGCTCAACACACTGCCTGAGTAGGGCAAAAAAGCCCCTCCTTGGTTTCAATTTGCTGACATTCCTACAATTTTTTAATTGAATTTCTTTAGGGAAATATTATAAACCCTTCAATTTCAACCTAAGCATAAAAATTAACATTCTAAATCTTCTAACACCAGAAACTGTGACAGTCTTTTTTCCCCATCTTCGATGCTACAAAAGGTCACCTAAAACAATAATGCACCTGCCATCTAATAACAGAGCACTGTGTTTTCTTAACTCTTGAAACTTCAGGTCAATGGCTGACAGAATAAGGTTATGAACCATGCCTTCTCAATGCACATCTAAACACTGCCAGAACCTGACTGCAATCACTAGTAATGAAAAAGTCTAACACCTGTAATCTTATCAGGTGGTAGAAATACCACACACAAAAAAAAGGTTGTCACCATTCCTACAAGTAAATGTGAAATACAAAGTCACACAACTTTCTCTGTTCTGATTGTATGAAAAGAGTGGCAATTTCCTCCCTCTCAAGTTGCCAGCCCAGTCTACACCACTTTTCAATTCTTTCTGTTAATATAAAAATGAGGTGCAAGGTGCAAATGAAAACCACCATTTATCTAAACTGTTGATTCTACCTCAAGAAATGGGCTGGCCTATCCCTTAAGACTGAAATTAGTGAATACCTGTTCATTTATAGAGTAAATGCTTCTCACTTAATTGATCATCTCCACTTCGAGATCCTGTGTTTATTTTGTTCCCTAGAATTTTTCTGTGCCTCTCCCCCCTCCCCCTCCTAATATCTTATTTGGATGTTTGAAGCTTGACATTAAGAAAAAAACTAGGAAAAACATCTCACTTTGAGTGACACATAGATATGTATTAGTTGAACACCATTGTTTAAACAGGACAAAGAAAAAGTCTGTCCCCTATTATTTTTATTTCATAAAATATAATTTTCTCAGCATTAATTGTCTCTATTTTCCTCAGTTTCTGCCTAATAATCAACCTCCTTTGCAATTTAATACAGATACAAATTTCTAAACTATCCAGCTTATTTGGATAATGGAAGTCAATTAAATTTGTCCTACAGGGGTTCTTCTCTGCATGCAACTGTATTTCCCATAGGATTTTTTTTTAAACTCAACCTTTTAAATAAGTACAACAGACCTAGCTAAATCAAAAGAAGTCTTTGTACACACTGCTGCCACTCAACTCACTGGAAACTATATAAGCCCTTTCTTAACTCTAAATTACAGTGGGGTTTTTTGTCACTATTTAAAATCTTTGAAGAACATTTCACTTGAAGCTTCATCTTACCTCATAGATACACAAAGCTGGGCTTTTGCATTAAGGACAAACAGTACCAGTAAAGAAACACTCTGTTACAAAAAGGCTATATGGAAATGAACAGAATCATTGTGAAGGACAGTTTAACACATACTCTTTCTTTATACAAAAGTCATAATCTGGTCTCTTGCGTGGTTAACCCTGCAATTTTGCTCTATGCCTTCAAACAACTACTGAAATTCTAGAGTGACCACCATTCTTACACACCATGTGCGCAATGTGGTCCCTATCTGAAAAAAATAGAGTTATAAAGTTGAAATAACCTTATTTCCAACAATACTGTTTACAAACAAACTTTAGAACTATATCAGCTTATAAAAAATTAGATAGTACTAAGTTACAGTGACTGTGAATAATAGTAATGACAATACCTCTCTTCCTTTGCCTGTATTTCTTCCATCACTTTTATTTAACCAATTTTCGTCATGAATAATGTATTCATTCTTAATTTTTATTGTTAAATTTTACTAGAATTGTATTTGTTGAGACAGAAATGGGGGAAAAAACCCCATATTTTTCATAAACTTCAACCCTGTTATTTTGTAACTTACAAAAGGAATACATGGAGAGAAATTGAATTATTTTTCACTGTACTGGATTGTATACTTCTTTCCAGTGTTGGCCATTTTAAAATAGCAGGCATCAGATACTCTACTCATTTAGGCATTCGTGTTGCTATTACTAAAATCTTGCCAGGTTCAACTTTCTGACTTGCCATGCTTTTTGATTTGATGCAGAAGGTCATATGCCTCATTTAGTATGGTGGTTGCTCACAGGTGAGTCCATGGGATGTACTGTTATGTGCTTTTTTCTCTTTCTCTGTACCTGATATTTTTTTTTTTCAAAAGTACTCTAAGAAGTATTCAGTGAGATTTTTACTTATATGGAGTCTGAATGGATACTTGGTTGCGTCAGCACCAGAAAGGCAAAGCATCCATGTGATTATTCTATATTCTTATGCTGTATACATCAATAATCCTGCTTTGCTTTCCCCTGTTATACAGTTAACTTCTGCAAATGGAGCATATCCTTTTTGAAAACAACTAACGTGCAGGAACCCTAAGCAGGATATCAAGACTTATTGTCTCCTTTTCCACTCCTTCCCTTCATTTAAAGTCCTGTAATGTTAGGAATGTTGTATTTCATGGCTACATTTCATAATCTAGTTTTTCTTTTCTTGGACATTTTATATCCTCTTTGCATACTGTGACTTTTGAGTGGTCAGAACAGAAAATCTGAAGCTGAATTCAAAGATTTTTCCACCAACAACTCATTTATCCATCCAAAGAGATGGGACCTTCTTCTCGTCGTTGTCTTAGGCCTTTATATCATAAAATATTTAAATTGCAGTGTAAGGGACATAAATAGCCTCCCTGACTTGTCATCTGTTGAATCAAACAAAAGCAACATCTCTGTGGTCGAATAATATTCTTCTTCAGCATCTCTGAACAAGCTTTATCCACCTAATTTCTGACATAATTTATTGTGGAATTCTTTGGCTGTGGTGACTTCAACAGCACATCCTTTTCCAGTCACAAAATTGCTACTATTTTCTTCAACTTTATCTGGCTTATTTTCAATCTCCATGAAGGGGCTATTTTATTTATTTAGTTGAATAAGTTCTTTTTTTTTGCTGTTGTTATTTTTTGCTGTTATTACAGACCTCACTGAAGTTCAGTAGAAAATCTTCAATTAGAATTGCTGAGTTTTCTAAATCGTAATTACTTTTTATTGTCCCTAAAGCATGCGTTATTTAACAAAATAGCTCTCATGCATATTGCAGTGAATTCTTCAACCCTATGTTTGAAGCACTTCCTAATAAAGACATTGTTTCTCTTCACTCTCTATGGCTGTTTTTATTCTGATTGACTGCACTGATGTATTGCCAGATCAATAATGAAATTTCTTTAAGCATAGCTGCTTACACGTTGCCTAGGCCACAGTGCCCCATCTTAGCACAGGGCAAACCAATGTGCAAACCTAGGTTAGGTAGGGAAAAGCTACCCCTGATGTCCTGGTCTAGACGTAGCCTAACTTTACCAAAAGAACAGAGAATAGCACATCTGGGTGGAGAATTCTACATGCAGTAAAATGTCTCCATCATGCAGATGATATTTTTTACAGATTTACAGAGTATTGTGGCAGGTACACTTCACCTCGCCCCCTCAAAAACACCAGAAACTTCTAGACCGAAGGACCACTATAGTCATGTATATGCTGCTTGGTCAACTGACAAGGCCCTTGACCAATGAAACACCTTGGTTGAGAGAAGTTTCTAGAACACTACCATAAATGACTACAAGCTCATCTTCAACTGTGGTATAAACGGAGCCCACTGGAGATCCACATTGTGTTGGTCTTCCTTGGAGCAGCAGGTCTACAATGGAAGACTCCCTTCCTTAGATCCAGCATGCCAACTAAAGAAATTTCCTTGAGGACTGAGACACTTTGCCTTTTTGGTGAATGATTATGTCTTTTGGGTTACCCTTGAAAGTCTGTCATTCTAAAGTTTTGGGAACCCTTGAGTCTAAATCAGCTTTGTAGTATCTGAACTCTCAATCAATATCTGAATCTGTTGTTTATAATGTTCTTGGAGTGTTGAATGAGTTTGGGCAAACCCCATTTCTAGTTGGTTCTCTGTTAAACAATTCTGGTTAGAATAAGTCTATTTGGAGCTTCTCACCTGCCTAAATTGATGTTTGGGGTGCTTCCATGATAGGTATATATGATACATGATATAATTAGTTCGTCATTTTTCATAACAAGTAAAACAAGTCAAATGAGTACACTAATCAATATTTTCAAAACTGCAAATATGCTTCATTTTTTTTTTACTTTTCAACAAAATAGAAAAAACCTTCAAAAATTTGAGCTATGCTAAAAAGATACTTCTAGAAAAAAAGAAGTCAGTAATTAAGTATTAAAAAGGCAACGTTTTAGGATATAAACCAGAGTTCCTTTTTTGATAAATGATGAAGTGGCATTGATGATGGAACAGCTAAAACAGGAGTAACTAAAACAGTTAATTTAGTGAAATGGTGGCAGCTTTCATAGGTATGGTTTACTTTATCTTCAAGGTTTTTTCAGTGCACAGCTCTTATTAAAAATCCTTAGTGGATGTACTTGTGTGAAAGTAGCAAAGTTATAAGTAAATACCTTTTATATCTTTAGATTGGATATTAGGAAAAACTTCTTCACTGAAAAGGTTGTCAGGCATTGGAGCAGGCTGCCTAGAGAAGTGGTTGGGTTGTCATCCCTGGAAGTGTTTAAAAGAAGCATAGATGAGGTTCTTATGGACATGGTTTAGTGGTGGACTTCACAGTGCTAGGTTAACAGTTGGACTCAAGGATCTTAGAGGTCTTTTCCAACTAAAATGATTCTGTGATTCCATAAACAAATTAGAACACTTGTGTACTGCCAGCCTGATGTGTGTGGGTGTTACACAAAAAATGGTGAGAAGTTCAAGGAACCTGGTAAAGCATGTCTTGTTCATCTGCTTGGTCCTCCCTTTTCTATTTTGAAGCTCACTTGGTATTACATTGACAAATCAAGCAGAGAACAGTATCTCTTAAAAAGTGAAAAAAACTTAAATTGATGATGAGTCATTACTTAGATAAACGTAATGAAATAAAGACCCAACAATTAAGCTGAAGCAAAGGCTGTGTGTACAGATTGTGAAAATAAAAACTGGCAGATTTTTCTGAGGCTCTTGTGCACAAAGTATTTACCAAGCTAAATCACATCTCCATTGAAGTCAATGGGAGTTATGATAAGTCCATTATCTTCGTCAAAGAGTAAGAACAGGAAAATCATATAAAGTTTAAGAATGTTTTTAATGAAAGTAGGATATATTATAAGAAATAAGCTTCTGAGAAGGAAAAGAATCTAATCAAATTCTTGCTAGCATGAAGCTGTTTTCATTCCTCTGTTGTTTATACTTTGTTCTTAGTAATATGTCTGTTGCTGGAATGCCTTTTTACATTTGTCAGCTACTTAGGTTTTCCCCTATTGTGTTCCAATTTTCCTTTCATGATTGGACACTAGATCTACCCCGTCAAAATTATTTCTTTTATTGATTATTCTAACTCTAATTATAGCATGGGACAGATATGGATTTATTCTATTAAGACTACCTGCAAATAAAAGCTTCTGTATTCCCTAGAATAATAGATTTTTGCTCAGCTATAAGTATTAATCACAATTACAGGTTTATATTGACTAATTCTCCCCCATTTTACAACTGAAACCAAATGGATATTGGTTTGGAGGTTTGTTTCTTCTAAAACTAATCTATTTAAAGAGCTTGTGTAGCTGCAAGACCAAGCTTAAAGTATTAGTCAGGTGACATCTATTTTTCAAATTAAGTATGTTATTGAATCCTTATAAGTAAATAATAAATACAAGTTTACATAATTTTTTTTTATTAGTTGTTAAATTATTTTGTCTTACTGTTCTTATACTTATCAGTTCCACAAAAAAGTGTTCCAGGTGGAAAAAAATATTTAAATGCTTATCACAAATTATAGCTTATTCAAATAGGTTAAGTTATTACAACTGCACAAAGGGATTTCATTAAATATTCATTTACTTCTATCTGCACTGATATTAGTAATTTAAGTTTGGCTATAGTGCAATCAATTACAGTGAAACATGCTGTGTAAAAGTGAGCCTAGCACATTAATTTAATCTATTTTAGCTACTCCTGCTGCCTCCAAAATCATTTCTATGGTTACAAGACATTTGTCAAAGATTTCTAAGCGAAAACATCCTGCGTTACTGATTCTTCTTTAAATAAGGCTAACATTTTATTATTCTCTTTTGAAATACCTTGTTTTGGATTTCTGTATCTCCAAACATTTCTCACTTTAAAACATGTCATCAGTTGACATTTTCTATACACAAAATAGGTGGTGGCTGCTTGTAAAACAGATACAAGAAACATGCAAATATTTATAAATAGCTAGGAGAATGTGGTGTGTCTCATCTCAGATACCAAAGTACTCAGTTTCTTTTCACTCTTTCAGGTCACATGCTGACAGATTCCACTATGGGATTTTAGAGCTGCAAGAGCTTAGTGCTAGGCTGAAATGAATATAAATTGGTACATATAATATTATATCAAGAAGGGAGGAAGGAAAGAGTTGGGATCATAATCTCTTAATATGAATCCATACCAGCTTTGGTCCTCCATTTGATACAGCTCGCATGTGGTCCTAAGTGGTAGAAACTTAGAATAGGAAGAGTTATCCTGTTGACAGTTGAATGCAATTGGCATCAACCTTATATAGATTGTTTTTGTGAGAAACACATTCTTTTCAATCATCGAGAGAAAATAATCCAGTATGAAATATCACCAGTATCCTAAAAATAGGCCCTGACTACTGCCCACTTTAATTTTGCATAAATTTGTGCTGCTGACCAAAGGGGCAGTGAAATGCAAGCTGAATGGGAAGGCAGGCTACTGACTTTACCAGTCTCCGGGTGCTGCACCACAGACTCTGGGGATGCTAGTCCTCAGCTGCATCAGTTTTTAACAATAGCAGATGACTCTTGTAATAGGTATGCTTTGTCAATTGTTATGTATTTCTTAGCAAATGGTAGCAATTCCCTACTTTCTACTGCAATAACTCCTGTTTCTTTTTGTTTTGTTTTGTTTTGTTTTGTTTTGTTTTTTTTGTTTAGGTCACTGAATCACTTGCAAAGAAAACTGCCTCTAAGAACCCAATAAGGTATCAAATAGCTATATTGGTTCATTTGTGAATTATCAAGAGTTCCTCAAAAGACCCTGTCAAAATGTATCTTCTTTCAATCAGGATGCAATCTTGAAAGATGATGTCATTTTCTGTCAGTTTGGTGTAAAAGATTCTGCATCTTTTTCAGCACAAATGAAGAAATTCACTTATGAGACTTGACCTGAATGAAGCTAGGAATCTTGATTTAAGATTACTAATTGCTTTATGACTCAAACTCACTATGAAAACAGTGTGAAAGCAAGGGATTTTTTTCTTATTTCTTTGGCATTTATACACTGTGAGAAATAAACAGCTGGGGTAAGCCGCAAGCTTTTCAATATGTTTTATTTATTTATAAACAGAACTTTAAGCATATGTCATATTGATGGCATTTACATCATAATATATGTTGTTCTCTATAGCTGTGCAAATTCATCAAAAATTGTCTGAATGTCTACTGAATGTTAAGGCAGGAACAGCTTACCAAATCTTTTTTTCCATCTGTTTCTTATCCCGCAGGCTCAGCTTTTCTGCATAAAGCACTCAGTGAAGGAAATGTACGGTTTAAAATGTAATAGCCTGCCTCTGAAAGAAAGTGATTCCTTTTCTCAGTCCGAAGGAAAGAAGAAATGGACACAAGAATTTAGTTGGTTCCCACCATGAGGAAAAAAAAAAGAATAGAAGGAAAGCATCTACAGGGAGAACTAAATAAGAGGATTACACCTAGATTAAATTAAATACGTTAGCAAATGTGGTTTTGTACGCCTTGTACAGCAAATACACCTTTTCAGTTGTACAGTCCCATTATAGATTTATATATTCAACAGAGTCATTTATACAGAAGTCCTGTTCTTTAGTTTTATGCTAACATATTAAGACTTTGCCCTTCTTGTGTGGTGCCTAATATGTGGGGTTTCCAAAGCCCTCAACTGTATGGTGTCAAGGTTTAAAGCAAGGTGACAATAAACCATGGCAGATGCTCTCTGTTACCCCCTCACCCTCCTCCCACCCCCTCCTTTAGATAGGAAAGATGCTAAGGAATATAAGGAGGAAGGACGAGAGGCTTAGACTTGCAGAGTTGGAAAAAGTTTTAAGGGCTTTACTAATGCTACTAAAAAATAAAGAAAATATACAAAATATACAAAACTAATCTTGAATGTCCCAGGATAGAGCAGTGTTTAATCCCTCTCACGGAGCTGGCATGCCTCCAGGAGCGATGGAGCTGGGTGGGCAGAGCTGTCGTGGATCCAGCAGCTGCAGGGCAGGCACTCGGAAGTCCTGAGTACGACTTCACAGCAAACTGGAACTGGATGCAGGGATTTCAGGCCTAGGATGGCAGGCAGACAGGCAGGGTCCTCTCTAGATGCCAGCCATGATCGAAGAGAATGAGACCCTCATGATCTCCCTCTTATATAGGATGTATGACATGGATGGGATGGAATACTCAGTTGGTCAGTTTTAGTCACCTGTCCTGTCCACCCCTCCTGTAAACATGCCCCTCTCAATTATGGGATGTGTGGAATCTTATCAGTCTTCTTGGCTGTCATAGCAATAAATCTAAACATGAGCTTCTTCAGCATTACATTGGTCATCCTCTCAGTCTTCGGAGCACAGTGTCCAAAAAACATGCAGGCAAAAATTCAGAAAATTGCAGTAACTTAGAAGAACTTAGCTGAAAGGAAAATTCACTAAAGCGGAAACTGGTCTTGTTTTTAACAAAACCAGGACAATAGACAGAGCCTGAGAATTAATATTCAGGAAATATTACATAGGGCTTCTATTGGTATGTAGGACTGTAGTCATTCCATGCATGCTTTGCTCATGGATCTCCCAGGGCTGTTACCTGCACTAGAGAAGCTACATGCTGCTGGAAAACTCTATCTACCTATCCAAATTAGAATAAGCAAGTACTGATTTTTCTGATATTTGGTGTTGTTCCAGGGTCCGTTGATATTCACAAAAGTTTTCAGTTTGTTTTCGTTGGGTCTAGGTCAAGCCTGCACCGTGCCTACCTAGACACAATCAGCTTTAATCAAAATTGCGCAAGTTAAAAAAAGTAGATGTTTTTCATGTTCAAACCATAATGTACCCAAATCCTGTGTAGTATTGATTTTTTTTTTTTTTGCTCTAGAAGATGCATAGAGACCTACTTCCTGTGTATTATTCTGACAGTGAGTGGAAATGTGTGCTTTGTTTAGTGGTATGTCTTCAAAGATGGCAAAAAGAGCTCCCTCTGGATTAAACAACTAAGATGTTTTATTTTAGGCTGTAGACATACTCAAAATATTCTTTACATAGCAGTACAATTACTATGTGCCATTCACTATCTTGCATAAGCACCATAACAGTAACACTCTACTTACAAGTACAAAACGCGGGCAGACAATACAGACAATATTCAGAAAAATGGAGCCAGCGAGTAGCACCGTAACCATGGCAGCAATTGTCTGGTATCTCACACATGCCATATAGAGTGAAAAGACACATACCTTTACACTCAGGGGGATACACTGTACAAACACCAATGACTCACCACCTTCTTTTTTTCCAGCACACAGAGGAGTGGTGGGTACCTTTTGTTAAGAAAAATGTGACAAGTCTGAAATATGACAGATGAAATGGAAACCTAGATAAGATAGAATCTTCCCTTTATTCCCAATAGATAAACTCAGTTTCTTTACTGGCAATGTAAAGGTTTTATCAAGACTGAAGATAGCATATACACTTTTTAGTCTGTGTAGCCTGGAACCATGAATCTTCTGAAGAAATGTTGTCTTCCCAGCATAAGTTAGTTTTGTGATATGCTTACCACCTAAGCTGTAAACTAATCAGTGATCAATAAAAAGCTATTCTTAGCACACAAACTTTCAGAAAGCATACAAATAATGTCATGTGCCTTTAATTCTAGAAACATCTTGATTTCTGAATCTGTGACAGTTTTCTGGCCTCCAGTTCAAGACTGTCTACTTTTTACATTAGTCACTCACTGATTCATTGGCAATTTGAGTATGATTTAAAAAACAAATAAACAAAAAAACCAAACAAAAACTATAGGAAAAAAGTGGGTTCCAATTACATGATTGGTACCTGAAGTTTTCTTCCTTGGGCAATGGTGTCCAAAGTTATGTGCTTAGCTCGTTAAACATTCCCAAGCACAGTGGTACAGCTGAAAACAAGCGTGATGTTTCATCCTTGGCAAGACAGACAATAAGCTGGAAGAATTCCTTTTTACTATTCCAAAATCATTCTTTGTTCTCTACCTTGTATTTATTTCTACAAATAATAAAAAGAAAGAACTCTAGTTTCAAAATCACCTGGTAAAATAGAGAACAAAACCCCATCAGTTAGCGAAAAGATGAGTCCTTGAGCTTTCTCACAGTCCTATAATGATGTAGCTGAGTGGAATTCTATTGATACAAAAGAGTCCACATAAATGCAGACATAATATGAAAACACATGTATGCTATAATTCAGTGTCATCATCAGGAAATTATTAGGTTGGTGCAAAAGTAATTGCAGTTTTTGCATTGTTGAAATTTGCTGTTCGATATTGGAATACTTTCTTAAATGTGGTTATGTTATACACAATTTTAATGTGCTTTTTCACTTTTTTTGCTAATGACTTATTACTTGCTATTTATTTTATATTTATTTTAGACTATAGAAATTATGTCAGACAAAAAGCAAATTTGAGAGATTTTCTTTTTCGAGTTCAAAATAGGTTGTAAAGCAGCGGGAACAACTCACAACATCAACAACACATTTGGCCCAGGAACTGCTAACAAATGAGCAGTGCAGTGGTGGTTCAAGACATTGTGCAAAGGAGATGAGAGCCTTGAAGATGAGGAACATAGTGGTCAACCATCAGAAGTTGACAATGACCAATGGAGAGCAATCATCAAAGCTGATCCTCTTACAAATACATGAGAAGTTGCCGAAGAACTCCACATTGGCCATTCTACTGTTGTTCGGCATTTGAAGCAAATTGGAAAGGTGGAAAAGCTTGATAAGTTGGTGCTTTGTGATCTGAACAAAAATGATTAAAAAATTGTAGTTTCGAAGTGTCCTCTTGCTCTACGCAACAACAAGGAACCATTTCTTGGTTGGATTGTGACATGTGATGAAAAGTGGATTTTATACGACAACCAGTGATGACCAGCTTAGTGGCTGGAACACAAAAAACCTCCAAAACACTTTCCAAAGCCAAACTTGCACCAAAAAAAAAGGTGATGGTCACTGTTTAGTGGTCTGCTGCTGGTCTGATCCACTACAGCTTTCTGAATCCTGGCAAAACCATTACATCTGAGATGTATACTCAGCAAATGGATGAGATGCACTGAAAACTGCAACCCCTGCAGCTGGCATTAATCAACAGAAAAGGCCCAATTCTTCACAAAAACGCACAACCGAATGTCATACAACCAACACTTCAAAAGTTGAATGAATTGGGCTATGAAGTTTTGCATCATCCGCCATATTCACCAACTGACTACCACTTCTTCAAGCATTTGAAAAACTTTTTGTAGGGAAAATTCTTACACAACCAGCAGGATGGAGAAAATGTTTTCTAAAAGTTCATAGAAACCCAGAGCATGGATTTTTATGCTACAGGAATAAACAGACTTATTTCTCTTTTACAAAAATGTGTTGATTGTAATGGTTCTTATTTTGATTAATAAAGATATGCTCAAGCCTAGTCACAATGATCTAAAATTCACAGTCCAAGACTGCAATTACTTTTGCACCAAGCTATAATGAAATTGGTTTCTCTAATGAAAATTGGCTGGTATGCATATCATTTAATAGAAACCAGAAGATGTTACTGGATCCAGTAAAGCTGGAGAAATGGACAAAGTGCTGGCATGTGATTTTTTCTGTTCATAAATGCAAGAAAGCATCCAGTGGAGAGGAAAAAAAAAATGACATTCACGTATTGAATTTGAAACATATCAAAAGAATGATCAGTGTGCCTCTCTAGATTGCTCAGCAAAAACATCTTCTCAATGTGCCATGGTAGAAATGAACCACAAAAGGTTCCACCACTAATGAAGAATAGATAAAACCTAAAATTAAGAATAAATAAATAAATATGCCTGAATATAGTTCACATAATTTAGCCCGTGGAAAATGATAGCATATTCCCATTTGGAATACTGTGCTTTGTTATGGACCTTAAAAGTTATATATTCAAATAATAAAAATGAACATGACTGCATCAGAGGCACTATGAGGACTATCATACAAAAAAAAAAGCCAGAATTATTATCTGACATTTAACATGTTGCTTTATGATAACTTTGTGCCCAGGAATGTCACTGACATGTAATCACATGCTCTGCAGGGCTAGATGAAAGAGGGACATTGAGGGCCAGGTGTTTCTTCTTCTAAAAGAATACTTTCTTACAGCCACTTCATTAAGAAAGAAGATATCAGGGCAGGGCAACAAATGTGTACTAAAAACCTTTGCCACTTCTCACTGCACGCTTAATTACACTGTAGGATAAATAACATAGGTGATATTAGTAGAGGTAAGCAAGGAAATTGTTAAGTACTTTTTGCCATATGGACATGTAGATATCTACGTGCATTTTTTTTTCCTACTAGTCCCTAAAGAAAACCATTCATTCTTGTGTCTATGGTAGCAGACTAGTGAAAAATATTTTCTTTGGCTAAGATGCCTGTAGGGATACTACAGGAATGATTTAACAGTAGCCAGAAAACAAATAAGCTTCATCAGAAGCATGAAAATTAAGTGTATTTAACAGTAGCCAGAAAACAAATAAGCTTCATCAGAAGCATGAAAATTAAGTGTAATCATACCTCGATTTAGTTTGTGGAGTTTTAATGAGGGGCTCCATACAAATCCCAGGAGTACATCACTGCTTTAATCGTTTAACTTTAATTATGATTTTTTTATATGAAACAGATGTTTTTCTTGATAACCACATCTACCTGAATATCACTTTGAAACATATGCTAAATGACCACCTTGCAATTAGGTCAAGCGATTAGGAAGACAGCAGATGGTTGTTGAATCTAATGAATAATATTAGGAGGTTTTTTAAAAGCACATTTAGTGATGCTTATGGTTTTTGTGTATTATATGATCTCAAAGTCTGACCGGTATCCTCTTGGTGTTCATGGATTTGCAGTGTACCAGAAGAGCGTTAATGTTCATTTGTCTATAGTAGCTCCTGTATGATATGAAAATATTTTTCTTTTTTTCCATTTTGACTCTTCAAATGCAGGTGGGAGAGAACAGCACTAAGAAAAAGGAGTATATTGCTATATTATTTTAGAAAGGCAATGAGCAAAGTTCATGAGCATGTGAGAGTAATAAACATTCCATTTTTGATGGCATAGAAACTTAGAATTCACACAAGAGTTGTAGAGCTATCAATCTTGAAAAAGGTTGAAAAAAATCATGACTCAGGCTGTCTACAGATCACGAGGTTGACCTCAAAATTAGAAAGTTTAAAAATCGTTTTCAAATATTTGTCAGGGGGTTTTCTGTTTGCTTGTTTTGTTTTTTGAGACAGTAATCTTGTATGGCCTTCACTCTGAAATTAATCCTTAAATAGTCCTATATGGATACAAATTTTCAGCAGTGCTTTCCTACAAAGTTAGTTTGCTGTTTCTTAAGAGCAGTGTACCCATTGCTTTTATATTTCTTCCCATGTTACTCATGGTTAACTATGAATGGGAGCGCTATTGAAGTTTTCTGAATGCCTTCTTTTGTCCAGGCAGATTTCTAGAACTTTCTAGATCTATCTGGCATTTATAAACAGGCAGCTGAGATATACACAGCAACTCCAGACAATCTGTAACTTCTCTGGTAATAACAAATATGAAGCTGATGGATGTAATTATCTATTACACAAGCAGCACACAGTTGCTCTGCACATTTGCAGTATGATCAACATTTCCTAAACAAAGCACTAGAACTGTCATTCATGAATAGGATCTACAGGCATGTGTCCAAATTAATTAGAATTTACAGAACATGTTTACCATTATCACACATACAACTATATCTACTGAGGTGTTTCCAAACAGATATATTTTAACACTCTCCCTGACTCCACTGTAAAGACCATTGGGGGGAAAAAACAAACAAACAAACAAACAAAAAACCCCCAAAACACCAAAACAAAAACAAAACCCAAGACCAAACGAATGTTGAATATAACCAAGTAAAGCATTTTTCTTTTTCCAGTAAAGATAAACAAATAAAGTCATTAAACTGGGCTTCTTGAAACAAGTTCCCCTCTCTGATCTACCAATAGCACACTTTTGTCCTAATATGCAAGTAGAAGCTTGAACCTGTGGAGGAGTTGTCTCATTGTTAATCAAAGCCATGGTGTAACATGATTTACAGCAGTGAAATAATGCTTCTCTGGGCAGTTTGATTGCTGGTGCTGACATCACCACTTTTATTACTTTTGCTGCTTTGGAAACCAACTGACATTCAGTTCAGAAATAACTCTGCTCAGCCAAATTGACTTCAACGCTCTCCCTGTGAGCTGACAGCCGGCTTGCAACAGATGATGATGAGTAATCAGCTGATCACGGCTGAAAACAGAACCTTGCACCTGGAACCATCTTAAACTTGCATTTCTATTACATTTGAGATAGCTATGGAGTCCTCAAGAATTGACGTAATCTTTTCATATCTCAGTTCAGCGTTAACTTTAGTGAAATTGATTACTTCCAGCTGAATTTGCATGGCTGAGTTTACCTACGCATATTTGGGGAACTCTTCTCTGGTTTGAAAATTGGAGCATTCACACTGTCTTCGACATCCACAGATTTTTTTGTCTAGAAAATGTTTCATCAGACTGAAGTAAAATAAAGATAATTATCATCAGAGATTAATATCTCCACATTCAAATAAGAAAGCCTCCCATAAGCTTGGGTCACCAACCCAATCTTTTGCTTTCAGGATTTTATTAAACTCTCACCATGTCCTCCGTAACTATAAATCTTGGTGATATTGGCATAAATGTTTATGTCCTAGCCAATTAAATGTTCATGTGTTAAATATTTTTCATAAGAGTTGTACAGATGTAAAGTGGGGAAATGAAGTATTAGCTGATTTTTTTTTGTTGACTTGTCACATGACAAATGGAAAGACAAGCTTTTCATTTTGTGTGACTGATGCTCAGTTTCAGTGGTTGGACTGTTGAAACTTATGCCTAGTCACACACTTAGGAGAAGTAGCAAACAACATCCACAACTAGATAGCTAAAAAAGATCAGAATCCATGCCCCAGTATGTGATGTACACACCAAGAAAAATCTTTGGATTTGTCTGAGGTGTAGGAAGAAGCATCTTACAAAGAAACAATTGTGTGATCTTCAGTTATCCAAGGACATTATGACTGAGGGAACTGCTAACTCACATCAGTGATATTACATTGTTCATATGGTATCAGTATGGGTTGTTAAAGTATATGCTACCAGAGTCCTATGTATAATTTCCCTTGGTAAATAAGAAGTAGGCATGTGTATTTTGAAAATGAAGGAGTCTTTCTAGAAATTCTAATTGGAGGTTACACCCCAGTTGTACTTTGTAGCAGATACTTATCAGGAAGTTAAAAGTTTTATGGGAAGTTTCTGTCTGAGGGGACAGACACATGGCTGTTAGTGAAGGAATTTTTAATCATATTTTAAATTGTTGGATATTTCATCTGGGTGTTTTAATGGACTTGGGGGAAAAAAAGGCAGTTGTGACAGCATCTATATTTGATTCTCAGTTATTCTCAGAGACGTTATACTCTTTTTAGAGGAGTGTGTTTTATGGCACGGGGATTTTATAAATGTGTAAAAATACAGATGGATCAGTGTAAAGAATGAGGAGACAGACTCTTCTCAGTGGTATCCAGTGACAGTACAATAGACAACAGACACAAACTGAAATAGCATGCTTTTTTTTAAATGTGAGAAAAAGTGTTCCAGTGGGAGAGTGGTCACAGAATCAGAGAACGGTTAGGGATGGAAGGGACCTCTGGAGATCACCTAGTCCAACTCACCTGTTAAAGCAGGTTCACCTAGAGTAGATCGCACAGAAATGCATACAGGCAGGCTTTGACTGTCTCCGGAGGATGAGACTCAAGGAGGGCCTCAAGGATGGAGTCTCCATCTTTGGAGACATTCAAATGCCAACTGGACCCAGCCCTCAGCAGCCTGCTGGATTAGACAGTCTTTAGAAGTCCCTGCCAACCTCATCACTGACTCTGTGACCGTCATGGAAGGACCTCTGCTTTGGAGTAAATTGTAATTTTCCTGAGGAGCAAGCAGATCTGCTCAAGGAAAGCAGCTTGTAAGGACTGTAAGATGTCAAGAGCAGAAGACATGAAACAGAGAAAGGTCAGCACCTCACACAGGACCTGTGAAAGGGGAGAAGAGAGGGAGTAGCCAGTAGCCAGGACTCAAGGAGAAGGGAGAGGAAACTTCATAGAGTGCAAATACTGGTACTGTAGGCTTGGTTTCATCGTTACAAATAAACCTCTGCATTTTATTTTAATGACCTCATCACAGAGATTATTTTTTAGAGTTGTTCACTTTCAGATTTATATAATCATATATTTAAATTTTGTCTGCTGATGCACCAGCTACATTATGAAGTCTAATCAACTCTTCAGACACGTGCATATCATCATCCATACATCACAAATACAGAACTGCTTATTTTCTATTCACAATCATTTGATCCATTGCTGCTTTGTCTACTATCATTGTATGTCACATGCAGAAGCTTTCTCAAAAAAATCCCACGCGATTTTATTAGAAGATTTTTATCACATAAATAGGTAAAACTGAACTTGTGAATTTGTCTTAAATCTTTTCCAATCACTTTGAAATACCAGGATATGTTTTGCATGCAAATAAAACAGCTGAAAAAATGTTTCAATCAGCCTCAGTAAACAAGGATATGTTTTCCGCTTGTTCAGTGTAATGGCCTTACAGTGAGAGCAGCTAACACACACTACTGTTTTCATTAGAGTATTCCTGTTTTCTTCTTTGTTTTGAGAGTAAATGAAAATTTGGCATGTCATCAGCATACATTGTAGTATTTTGAAGAATATCAACTGCTTTGTAGCGACATTAGAGAAGCTCTGCTGTCTCTCAGATTTATCTCAATACTTTTTCAGCGAGAGGATCCTGACTGTGTGAAAACTTCCTTTGTGTTCTTAGGGGAGAGCAGATCACACTTAAGAGCTGAACAACCAGAGGAAACAGTGTGCTGTCACTGTCTCTAGAACATAGAGAATCATTGAAATACATCAAGCCAGGATGAACAGAAAAATGTTTTGATTTCCAAAGATGCATTTGGGCAAGAGTGTAAGTTACAGCTCATGACGGATCTCAGAAATAGCAATCCTATGAGAAACTATTGTGACGTCATTGCTATGGGCAACAGCAGAGACAACTCAGTATTGGAGCTGCCCGAGGTTGATTCTACAATAAAGCCTCTCCCTTCTAAAAGAAACAAACTTTACCTGTGTTTGTTGCTGCTCAATGAGTAATAATAGTACAAGACTGAAGAATTAAAAAGGCATACACAAAAAAAACACATTAAAAAAGGCTAAAAGCATTTAGCACCTATCTTGGTTTGATATAGCCACTGTATGCCTTCAAGAGCAACATAGAATGTTGCAGAATGTTATATATATTAGTCTGTAAATCGATTGAATCTCAATTTTCTTTCTCAGAGAACCATAGATCTTTCTCCAGTATTTTATGCAGACACTTAGATAATAAAATTGCTATAAAAAACCCTTAGAGTAGATAACTCTGTGCTTTCCAAAAATGATGGGATTCAAATCACAGTCTTTTGAAGAAGAGTTTAAGTGTCATAAGATCATTTCATCTAGCCTCTTTACTCAGCCCCTTCTTTTTCTTTCCTAAAAGTTACAAAGAAAATCAGTGAAGGTGCAAAAAAAGATGAAAAGAAGTAAAGAAAAGTGGTGCCCTTACAGACAAATCACTAATTTCAGCAGGAAGATGGGGTGGGACTGAAGCAAGAGCAGAGAGATCCTTTTCAGAAAAAAAAGGACAGATCTTCTTGAACCTTTTCTGAGGAAAAAAAAAAAAAAGACATGAGGAGAAACTTTAACTGTATGTTAGCTACCAAAGAACAGCAGAAAATAGAAAGAGAAGCATGACAAACATCTGGGGCTGCCAAGAGACTAAGGAGAACAAGTTGTAAGTTATCATAACAGGGGGGCTTTCCATAGTGTTGTAACAACCAAGAGTAGTCACCCTCACATTCAGTATGAATCTACTTTCCTCTTTCAGTAGCATCTCTCTTGTCTGTTCCTGTCTGGACTGCTAGTTTGCCTTTGAAATATTACTGTTCCTCATATATATTTTTTTTTCCAAATTAATGTCCACAACTCTCTTTCCCCTTTGAAACTCTCAGTCCGGAACCTGCTTCTTATTTTCTCCAGCACATTTGTCTCTTTCCTTGCACCTCCAGGATTGCTGACTTCAACGATTTTAGAGAATTTAACTGCTTTTTATAACTGCTGTATTAACATAATCTAAATACTTACACAAACATTTTTGATTGTAGAACAATGTTTAGCATGTCAAAATTTAATCCAAATTCTGATTTTGAATATTTTTTTTCTTTTTGGCACATTATGCCACATGATATGTAGTTTTTATGAAAGAGTTTTGAGGAGAACACAACTATTTACAGTATGCAAATGAAATGTAAATATGTCCCTGCTTTCTGACAGTCATTGGTGCTCAAGGATATCCTACCTTCCTCAAATGAGATGCAAAGTATGAAAAATGGTACCAAGTTCAGCAACTGCCAAACTCCATGTCTAATACAGCAGTGTCTAGCTTTCCTGGCCCTGCAAGCTGCATATCAAAACCACCATGTGTCTGAAAACCACCAGACATTTGTTCTGTAACTAAGAAGGGCAGATAGGTTCCTGTGAAAGGTTCAAAGGTAGAAGACCACAAAAGGTAGAGGAGACTTCTGTAGGAGATCTCACTACTCTGTTACCAGAGGAAGGATTGGACGCATACCTTGATCATTGAATGATCTTTTAATTCCAGATTCAAAATTTCAAAGATTCACATAGCCAGGGATTTGGATCAGGCAGAGGCCTATGTGCTGCGCTGTACTGTCACATTATGTACCCCTGCCATGGAAACCTCACTTGAACTTACCTACTGCTCTTGAGCCTACTCCAGAGGTGATACTTAAATGAAAGAGGTAATTATACAGCCAGCCAGTCAACAGGTGTCAGTTATATTTAAAATAAAAATTATTAAGAAAAGATCTTATAATTCTAACAGGTTTACTTATCACAGGATTTGTCTGTCAAATCACCATTATACAGGCAAAAGATAAATAGCAATTGCACTAATAAGCAGCAAAGTATAGTTCTGAACAAAGAAGAATGACATCAACAGTTCAATGTCCATAAAGAAGTCTAGAAGAAAGGAGGACTAGAATAGTTGTGACTCTTCAACATTTATGAAAGTAGTAATGCATAGTGCGCTATGAGTGTCCACACCATATTATTTCTCTATTTCTCACTTGCAGTTAAGGATGCAAGAAATATGACCTAAAATAATTCTGAGTCTGTAAGTGCCAGATCTTGTGCTTGTGTGGCATTGCTGAAGTTAATAGAAGTCAGCTCATCAACCTCCTCAGATGTTCCTGTGCTAAATATTATATCAGCTGGTTTATGTGTTCATCTTCTATGTCTCACACACTTCATATAAAAGAAATGCAAACAGTTTCTCCTTCAGATTGTATTAAATATTTTATGTGCTTGTGCTGAACATACAGAGACTCCGTTGCTTCACTTTCCTTAATCTTTTTTTTTTCTTTTTTTTACGTAGCACTGTATCAAATAACAGGTAATATGGGAAGTGACTATATCTTAACAGACTCATTGCTTTTCCAGCAACAACATAGTATTTTAGGTTGTGTTGGCAACATTTTTTATGTCATTTCCAAAACTCTGTTTCAACTGTAAGAGAAATTGCAATTACTTTGCTGACATAAATGAAGCTACAGTAATTAGTAACTACTTGATTTTCACAATGAATTATAAAGAAAGAAATTTACTAATTTATTTTACTAATTTATTAGTCTGCATTATTTTTAGTTTCCATCTAGAAACTACAAGACATTTGTGTTCCAAATATGCAGGTGATCTGACTGTGGTATTTCAAAAAACGCTGCACACCGAACAACGCCCTTCTTACTGCATCCACTTAGTATGATAAATGTACGTTCAGCTTGTGTAGACTGTGCATTAGAACTGGATGCAGCTTGCAAAATGTTACACATCTGCAGCCCATTTCCATGTAACAGACTTGGATCAACTGGGTACACACCTAAATTCAGTGGTTACTCATATCAGTCACACATCAGTTTTCGGAAGAAGCAATGGAAAAGACAAACAGAAAAAGTCCCCACCCTCTCACTTGGAGAAACACAGGAGAAATGTTTCTCTAGGCCATTTAATCTAATTATTTCTCCCTCATATCCCTGCCCCAATATATTTAACCAAGAAAATAGATTCAATTTGACTTAAACTCCACTTGCCCAAATTAGCCCCTTCATGCACTTTCTTTTCCTATACGTTTAATATACTAGTGCTTTCCTATGCATGATACTGTCTTTGTTCTCCAGTAGAATTCAACCATGATGGATACCTGGAAAACTTTTTTTCCTTTGTTACATCTAAAAGCAGTTTCCACTGCCCTTTTAAGCTGCCCCTCTTAACTTGTCAACACTTTTCAAGAGGTGGCATAATATTGCATCAAATGCTAAAATGTATGAAATCAAGCATTTTTATGTAAGGCTTCAACTGCTCATCTGTCTTTAATACATCACTTTATAGTATGGTCTGAAGGATGCCAGATTGCTCAGTAATTTCACTGTCTGTCTTACCCAGAGGGAAGGATCAGAGGCAGCTGTTACTATTGCTTTTTTCTTACTCCCCCTACTCATCCTAGAGAGGCAGCAGTGAGTGTAGGAATGAGCAGATGAAAAACCTTACTTCATCCAGGAACAATAATCAGTTTGTTTCCTCTTATAGGTATCTTCCAGTGTGTGGCAAAGAGACTGGGAGGGGAAAATATTCCAACTGATTGCCAAATAACTGACGGCTAAGCACAGGGGATTGGAGAGCAGGAGAGAGGAGGAGAGGGCTGGGATATATTACTAAAAATTAAAAGCTACAAACCCCATTTGGGACAATGTACTGTAATTTGTTCCTGCTGCAAAGTGAAATCCCCATGCAGTATGCTATCTCTTGTGCTTCTTGGAGCCAATTCAGTACCACCGTGCAACTAGGGTCTTGTAATTGTCCACTACATTTTAGATGAGTTTACAGCCAGGATTAGTTTATTTTCCATTTAATCTACTCTGTAACCTCTTAAAAGCAAACAAACAACAACAAAAAAGTTGTCAGTGTTTAATGAAAAAGAAAAAATGAAGTATGAGCTTTGTTACAGAACAGTAACAAGCCTTTCATTTTTTTTATATTTTATGGCTAGGAAGAAAAAATGTAAACTTCCTTTTTATTTTGCATTCCCATTTCCATATAAAATTTACAGAACATGCAATATATCATCTTAAAGATAAACTGTTAATACGCTTTACTTGCAAAGGACAGACCATTAACAGAAAGTTTACTTTAGGCCTTTAAAATTCTTCTCCTATCTTTCTCTTGCTCTGGCTCTGTGACCTCAGGGGACATAATCCCTTAAAGTGCAGCTCATCTTCAATTAGCAGAGAGAACATATGTACGTTCTTCACTGAAATCCCCAGGTATCATGCAATGCAGTTCACTTCAGATTTTACAGTTAATTAAAGCCTCATACACATTTTCTGATTCTCCAGCTGGCACTGGAGAGTTTTAAAGCTTAGATCACTTCAGATATTACTCTGTGAAAAAGCTTGCTAATAAACATTAAAGTACATGTGGCTTTTTTGCTGACCAACACCCTGTACTGGGAAGTTGTACTGATCTCATAACAAGAGGATGAGAAGAAACTGAGGTTGCTGCAGGGATAAGTGTTTGAACTATCTGCTTAAAAATAGTCCCCCATAGGCATCAGTAATCACTGTTCATTGGGAAAATGTACCTTGAAAATGTGCAAATGAACCTTGAGGAGAAGCTGGAAAATATTTCCAGGTTATAACCTTGGAAAATAAAAAGAAAAAAAAGGTCCCTTTTTCTTAACAATATGCTTAGACCTTGTGGTAGGCAGGTGGGACTCGCTGAAATTCATAAGTATAGATAGCGTACTCTGAAGGAAACAAACCACTTTGTATTCTGTCCAATCTCTTTTGACAGTCACTGGATTTACAGTATTTATTCAAACCTTTCTTTTTTTTAGTGTTCTGTGTAAGTAATATGTACATCATAGTTGCATCACGGACTGTTTGATCTCTTAGGATGAAGGTTCAGTCTTTTATTTTTTTCTTTTAGTAGACAATTTCCCAGTCCTTCTTCACAGAATCATAGAATCATAGAATGTTCTGAGTTGGAACGGACCAACAAGGATCATGAAGTTCAACTCCTGTCCCTGTGTTAGACAACCCTAAAATTCACACAGGGTCTCTGGAGGCATTGTTCAAATGCTTCTTGAATATTATCAGGCTTGGCACTATGACTGGGGAGCCTGTTCCAGTGCTCCACCACCCTCTGGGTGAAGAACCTTTTCCTAATATCCAACATAAACTTCCTCTGGCACATGTTCCTGCCATTCCCTTGGGTCCTATCACTTTGCCAGAGGGAAGAGATCAGCATGTGCCCCTCCTCCTCCCTGTGTGAGGAAGCTGTAGGCTATGATGAGGTGTCCCCTCAGCCTCCTCCAGCCTGAACAAAGCAAGTGAATTTAGCCAATCCTCATATGGCTTCCCCTCTAAACCCTTCATCAACATTGTGGCCCTCCTCTGGACATTCTCTGGTAGCTTTATATCCTTTTTATACTGTGTTACTTAGAACTGCACACAGTGCTCCAGGTGAGGCTGCATTAGTGCAGAGTAGGGCGGGACAATCACCTCTCTTGCCCGGCTGGCAATGTTGTGCTTGATGCACCCCAGGACAGGGTTGGGCCTCTTGGCTGCCAGGGCACACTGTTGGCTCATTTTCAAGTTGGTGTTGACCAGAACCCCCAGATCGCTCTCTGCAGAGCTGCTCTCCAGCATCTCATTCCCCAGTCTGCATGTACAGCCAGGGTTGCCGTGTCCCAGGTGCAAAATCTGGCACTAGCCCTTGTTAAACTTCATATGGTTGATGGTTGCACAGCTCTCCAATTTGTCTATATTCCTCTGCAGGACCTCTCTGCCCTAGAGAGTGTCAACAGCTCCTCCCAATTTCGTGGCATTGGCAAACTTAGTGTTTCATCAAGTCCTTCATCTAAGCCATTTATGAAGACATTGAAGAGTGCTGGCCCTAAGATGGATCCTTGTGGAACCCTGCTAGTGACTGGTTGCCAGTCCGATGTAACCCCATTTACTATAACTCCTTGAGCCTGACCTGTCAGCCAATTGCTCACCCACTGCATTGTGTGTTTATCCAGCTGAGTGCTGGACATTTTATCCAGGAGGATACTGTGAAAGACAGTATGGAAGGATTTACTGAAATCCAATATATCACGTCTACTGGCTTCCCTTGGTTGGCTAGGTGGGTAACCTTGTCATAGAAATAAAATAAGTTTTTTAAAGAAGACTTTCCCCTCATGAACCCATGCTCGCTGGGAACAATGACTGAATTGTCTTTCAGGTGTTTTTCGGTAACTCCCAGAATAATCTTCTCCGTGATTTTGCCAGGCACAAATGTGAGACTGATGCACAGAAATGAAAAGAATGAACTATGATAAAAGTGAACAAAATGCAGCAATGATAGAACCAGAGCTGGCTTCAACAACTGACATCTAGCCACCTCTTTGAGGCTGACATCTTTAACATGCAAACCGTGGGCACGAACCATGCCAGATGCACAGGCTACGAGGTTCCAGATGCAGCATGCAACAATGGACACACCAACATGACACTCCATCTTTCTTACCCTGGGAGACCATCTTGACAGATAGGCCCCAAAGTCATGGACTGAGTGGACTCGATGAACATTTTAGAGGGATGAGGTGATACCATGGACTAAGGGAATAATATCTGTATGTATATATATCAATATATGGGAAAAGTGGTAGTGATTAATTGAAATGTATTGGTAAGTGTAAGACCTGAGCATGACATAAATGGTATAGGGGTGGAATGTGCTGGGCCAGCCAAAATAGGGTTAATTTCCACAGGTAAGCCGGGGGCACAATACAGTCAGGACAGCTGACCAAAATCTAGGCAAAGGGGTATTCAATACCATATAAGGTCATACTCAGTTATAAAAGGAGGGTTGGCCAGGGAGCGAGTCTCTTATTTTCTTGCTGCTGGGGAGTGGGGTGGTCCAGGGTGCTCTCAGTTCTCTCTGGGTGTTTTGAGCATGACCTGCTGTCCAGGACCAGGGGAAAATTTTGGCATGGGCAGCAGTCGGGAATCACTTGTGCATAAGGAGTGAGCAGGCAAGTGATGCAGCAGATTTCAGTCTTGCCAGTGAGATTCAGCTGTTTCTTCTTCAGCTTTCAGGTTAGCATGTTGTTTGCAACTGCGATTGGAAGTACTTGAAAGTACTTTAGAATTGTGGAGATCGTTCTGAGCTGCATGGTCACACCTGCCCTGGCTGAACTGCTTCTGGGTGCACAAGTGGGTACCAAAGACAATTTGACAAGTGTTTGACAAGACTGACAGGCTAGCAAGAATCCTTGGAGCAGAAGCATGACAACCAGTTGCTGTGAAGGACAGTGGCAAGGAAAGGAGGTTGTAGCATGGAGGGTGTTGGTCTCTTCTCCCAAGTAACAAGTGATAGAACAAGAGGAAATGGCCTCAAGTTGTGCCAGGGAAGGTTCAGATGGGATAACTGAAGAAGTGTGGATTGGACGATCAGGTAGTGAGGTGGACTGCGAACTGGCTGAAGGAAAGAAGCCAGAGAGTCGTGGTCAATGGGGCGGAATCTGGTTGGAGGCCTGTATCTAGTGGAGTGCCTCAAGGGTCAGTACTGGGAACAGTATTATTCAATATATCAACGACTTGGATGAGGGAATCAAGTGTACTATCAGCAAGTTTGCTGATGACACCAAACTGGGAGGAGTGGCTGACACACCAGAAGGCTGTGCTGCCATCCAGCGAGATCTGGACAGGCTAGAGAGTTGGACAGGGAAAAATTTAATGAAATATAACAAGAGAAAGTGAAGAGTCTTACATCTGGGCAGGAACAACCTCAGGTTCCAGTATAGGTTGGGGAATGACCTATTAGAGAGCAGTGTAGGGGAAAGGGACCTGGGGGTCCTGGTGGACAGCAGGATGACCATGAGCCAGCACTGTGCCCTTGTGGCCAAGAAGGCCAATGGCATCCTGGGGTGTATTAGAAGGGGGTAGGTTAGAAGGTTAGTAGGTTGAGAGAGGTTCTCCATCCCCTCTACTCTGCCCTGGTGAGACCTCATCTGGAATAATGTGTCCAGTTCCGGGCCCCTCAGTTCAAGAAGGATAGGGAACTGCTGGAGAGAGTCCAGCACAGGGCAACAAAGATGATTAAGGCAGTGGAGCATCTCCCTTATGAGGAAAGGCTGAGGGAGCTGGGTCTCTTTAGCTTGGAGAAGAGGAGTCTGAGGGGTGACCTCATTAATGTTTATGAGTATATAAAGGGTGAGTGTCACGAGGATGGAGCCAGGCTCTTCTCAGTGACAACCAACAGTAAGACAAGGGGTAATGGGTTCAAGCTGGAACACAAGAGGTTCCACTTAAATTTGAGAAGAAACTTCTTCTCAGTGAGGGTGACAGAACACTGGAACAGGCTGCCCAGGGAGGTTGTGGAGTCTCCTCTGGAGACATTCAAAACCCACCTGGATGCCTTCCTGTGTAACCTCATCTAGGTGTTCCTGCTCTGGCAGGGGGATTGAACTAGATGATCTTTTGAGGTCCCTTCCAATCCCTAACATTCTGTGATTCTGTGATTCTGTGATTAGGAAAAAATTTCTCAAGGAAAGAGTTGTGAAGCAGTGGAACAGGCTGCCCAGGGAAGTGGTTGAGTCACCATCCCTGGAGGTGTTCGAAAGGTATATAGACAAGATTCTTAGGGACATGGTTTAGTGCTAGAGTTAGGTTATGGTTGGATTTGATGATCTTGAGGATCTCTTCCAACCAGAATGATTCTATAATTCTAAGTAGGAGCTTGCCATGTGTCCAGTTTCCAATTTTGTCTTCAGAGACAAGAAGGCACAGAGGCAGCACGAATCAGTGTGCTAGAAACTTGGGAGACCTGCACTTTATGGGATGATATGATCCTGGTCCTATGGGTCTTCAATGCAAAAAAGCCACAAATAAGAGAAAAAACACACAAGAAGAAAGAAAAACACAAAGAAACCCAAAATGAAAATAGGAAAAAACAAACAAACAAAAACCAGGGAGACTGCTATCATCAGCAAGTACCACAAATTCTCATGAGATGACAAAATGGGAGTTCCCCCTGAACTAAATTCTAGGACCTACGTCCCTCAGAACCCAACTTGCTCCAGAACCATACACTGACTCCAGAACCCAATCTAGAATTGGCAAGCAAGCTACAACCGAGTCGAGGTTCTTCAAATGAGCTAGAATGTGATCTAGAACCATCAATCAAGCTAGAACTCTATCTGGACACCCCCCACCCCCTCATCCCCCAGCTCCCAAACAGCTCGAGAATGAACACCTTCTCTAAAAACAGCTGCACCAACACCATACTAGGTCTACAAACAACCAAGTCCCAAAACCCAACCTCTGGAATGGACCCGGACTCTAGGGTCCCAGGTCTAATAGCAACAGCAAGCACACTACTACTTTCCGCTTTTGAAATACAGGGATTAGAAGATGCAGATCACTGAGAATGCTGATACTGTCTGCCAGAAAAGTAACCAGCACCCTCTCAACATTACAAGAAAGTTCATTCAACATTGATGAACACCTGATCACAAGATGGTAAATTTACTTCAACAGGAATATAAGCTGGATAAGTTGGATAAAGCGAAAAGGTCGAAGGTTCTATGTTTCTTAGGCGAATAACTCCACCACTTCTTTAGCTACACTGATAAATAATAGAACCAACATGATTTGCACTTAGAATCATAAGTAACCTTTGAGGGTTTTTTTCACATTTTAGAGCAAGTACTTAATTTTATTCTCAAGACAAGGATTGGTATCTCCTCAGCCTTTGGTTTCCCACAACAGTTAGGAAAACACTGTTTTAATCATGCATTCTACAATACTTAGTGCAGATGACACCAAGCTGACTGGTGCAGCTGACATACCTGAGGGACAGTATGCCATCCAGAGGGACTTGAACAAGCTTGAGAAGTGGGTCCATGCCAACCTCATGAGATTCAACAAGGCCAAGTGCAAGGTTCTGCACCTGGGCCAGGGCAACCCCCGGTATCAATACTGACGCGAGGGCACGAGCGGACTTCACGATACGACCAATATGATCATCATGAGCCATTGATTATTAGTCACACAGAAATATTTATACTTCTTCAACATACTATTTTTAGGTTACAACTTACAGGGTTACATAATACATCTATTTTTCTACTTGAACAAGAAAAAGCATTACTCAGTTATTATTATCGATCACGAGAAAGCAGAATCTTATCTATTTGGCAAAAGCAAGCAGTAGAGGTCTTATCCATTTGGCAGAAGTAAATGGCTCTGGATGTGACTTGCAGTTTCATAATAGCGGTTATACAGAACTGGGTGCTTTCCTCCCTGCACCTGCATGAGGGAGTTTCTCTCCTCCTGCTGTTTTCTACATGCCTGGCTTACAGTACACAATGACTATTTTTGAAACAGTGGGTTGTTTACATTCGGATGACCAAAGTCCTGTAAAAACTCAGCAACACAATACAGGCTGGGGGACGAAGGGATTGAGAGCAGCCATGTGGAGAAGGATTTGGGGGTACTGGTGGATGAAAGACTGGACATGAGCCAGCAATGTGCGCTTGCAGCCCAAAAGGCCAGTTGTACCTTAGGCTGCATGTCAGGGACAATATTTTAAGTTAAATGTCTCGAAGTTTGTTTGCTCCTGTCTGCCGAAAATGATGATGTCACTCCTCAAAGACCTTCCTAGCTACGAGCCATAAGGGTTAGGGGATCTGCCCAGCTACGGGCAATAGGGGATCTACCTGGCCACAAGAAATCACCTTTATGTGCCAGGCCACGAACAGTACTATACGGGACCAGCATGCTGGGACTGAGAGTGTGCGCAAAGGTGTGGACTGGGCAGTACACGCTGTTGCCAATGGAAACTACATCCCATAATATCCCCCAAATGCCTTCTAAAAGACCATACAACCACACAGCATGCACGCCCAACCTGGAGAGCCCCACCACCAACCAGCATCACATGTGTACCTCTCAGGGACATAAGGGGCAGCCACCTTGTGAGTGATGAATGAGCTGCCTTCCGGAGATACACCACACTGCCTACTGGATCCTGGATCCATGGTGGTAGACTTTCTCTTGCAAGCTTGTCCTGACTGCCTGCTAAGTTTCCTCCTTTCCTGTCTTTTTCTCCCTGTCCTTCTTCATAAGTGTTCAATAAAGTTCAAAAAACATATACAAGTATAATTAAAGGCACAATTAGGCCCGTATCATCTCAAAAGTGAAAGCCTTGTTGCTTCTTTTCACCTGATGGCCCCTAGGGACATGAGAAACTTTTTCTTTTAAAGAATGGTTGGGGAAATGAGTAGAAAATTAACCCAAACACACTGTGCTCATGGGCATTTTCCCCATCTCTGTTGAGGGACCTGCACACAACAAAATTTCTGCAAAGACCATGGGGAGATAAGTCACCAGCTGTCAGTGTTGGTTACAGAACTAGGGTTCTGCAACAAGAGGAATGCACAGTGTGAAAAAATTTTGCATTCCTACATATCACACAAGATCCAGGGGCACATAAATCCACACTCAGTTTAGTGCTCAGCTTCTTTCAGTTCAGAAAGTTTACAACAGAAGAATGAAAAAGATTTTTTTATACTTGAAATATTTTTATTTCTTAAAGGACTAATAATAATGTATTAAAAATTTTATTGATACACAAGCAGAATGGTAATCCACCTTACCCTTTCCTAACTTTAACGGCTTTCCTGTGGTAAAAAGCAGGTAAAAAGACGTATATTTCTGAAACAGTTCTTTTTGTGTAGTCAGCAAGTTTGGGAATAATGTTCTTCATAATTTCTCTTCAGATAAACCTACTCTCAAAACCACTGGCAATCAGAAAAATACCTTGCCATGGGCACTAATGTTGTGTGCATCGTTGCTGGAACATTTCCCAGATGTGCATTTTTTTTCATACTCTTACTGTGATTCCTATTTCAAATGGTTTATGAAAATTATTTTCTTTTGGTCCCTGTTACTTATTTTAGTCTCCTTCAGAAGCACTGAATTTATTTCTCTGATGTAGAAAGGGAATCTGCAAAAACTAAGAAAGATTCATGGCTAGAAATGTCAGATGATATAAATCAGGATATACCTATTTGTTCCACTGGATCTGTACACACTTGACCTGTTTCTACATCTTCAATAACATGGCCTCATTTAAAATTCTAGATCTGTTTTTAACACTTGTTGTGGTGGATTTGTATTTTTGTGGGGCTATTTGATTTGTCATTGGATGTATTTGGAGCTGAGAAAGAAAAATTACATTATTCTATGAATTTGAAACTATTTAAGTAAGAACAACTTTTGCACAGAAAAAATGAAGGTAATCTGTTACCTCCTTTTAATAAAAGCTAATAGCTCTCATATGTCATTGTGTAAATGAAATGGCTTGTACAACATGGCAGTAGATAGTGGTCCATTGCTGGTAATGGAAATTAAAGACAAAAACAAAGAAAACCAAACAAAACGGGCCAACCAACCAAACTAACAAAACCCCAAACCAAACAGCTCTCCAATTCTATGGTTACTTCCAGTAATAATAGCAACCCACTGTAACTTGACAAAGGGAAGTAGAAATATAGGTGAACTCTAAATATTCACCCATAACAAAATAACAAGTTTGTAACACAGGTGTCTCTACAAGGTCAAGGAAAAATTATAAAACCACAAAACCTTAGATTTCACATCAATATCCTGCAATAGTATAATTTCTTACAACTCATCTGCCGCAGATGAATAATACTGAGCAGGTGTATTACAGATTCTCATTTAATGGTCAATCGGGAAGGAAGACAAGAAAAGGAAGAATGGTATTTTCCATATAAAATGGGAATTTTTCTACTCACTTGACTATAAAGTTATTGCTGAGTAAAGAAAAATTTCAGAAAGAATTGTGTCATTCTCTATCAATCCATGACAACATTTCACCTATATATATATGAGCTGGAGCACTTGCTGCACCAGCTTTCATATTAGTAATTGATTTTTCCAGATTCTGGGGAAAAGATGATATTTTTCTTTAAGAATATATTAAGAATTTTTTTAGGGGAAGGATATTTCTTTAATAGAATGCAAACTGGTAAAAATCTTTTTAACTTGGTGACAATACCAGAACATGGGGTAAGTTCTAAATGCTGCAAATACTTTTCATGCATGATAGACACTGAGTTTACCTTTCTTAACAGTTTTTAAAAATTAACATATTCATCTTAGCATTTTAGTCTTTTTTGGTAACTGAGTGTGAAACAAGTGAACAGATTAGTGGAATTAAGAAAAATGACATGGATAAATATTAAATGATGAAGAAAAGCTTATGTATCATTACAGAATTATTAGACCTGCAATATCTCAGGACTGACCACCCAGCACAGAAACACACTCAGATCATTAAATTAAGTTTTATTATCTTAAAGTCCAAATAATTTCAGGAAGGGAGGATTTATGATTTAGACTTGGATTAATCTATATCAAATACATTTGTGGACGATGCCTTTAGCAGCTCAGTAATGCTCTGAATGTCTCTGATATGGTTAGACACAGGCTACAAGAGATATTTTGTAAGGGAGGGCACATGATTGCTAGTGTGAGCATCAAAGGAATGTGAAGCCAAAGCTGTGTTCTAAAAGAAAGAGTTATTTGCTATGATTTGTAAATGCACGTGTAGATTTGGGTAGGTGTTTCCTCCGCTCGTTAAGCTCATACCAATGCAAAAACATACATTGGATCTGGAAGGATGTATGTGAGCAAGAGAGGGAAAAGGTGCCTGGAAAACTGTTGCTGTGAATGTCAGTGTTTTGTCAGAAGCGGACAGTCATCTGACAAATATTTGCCCTACTCTGTGCTTCTGATGCCTATTTTGGTCCTTCATTTGTGTCTGTAACCTCTCACCTGCTTACCACTTTTTGGTTTTATATTTAAAGAAAAAAAACAAAACAAAACCAACACTTTGATTTTAATTAATCAGTGTTTTTTATTTTGTTTGTTAGTTTTTCTTTTTTAAATTTAGGGTTATTTTTAGGTGTGTGCTAGATGCATTTTAAGATTACCTTTAGAATATTGGTCAGAGAATAGCAAGGCAAAGGCAAATTCATTTAGAAAGTGATACATATTAACCCATATACTTTATGGTTTATAATAAATCGCTGACAAACAATAAATACATTAGAACTTATGGTTCTAACAAAAAATAATATATGCCAGTGACTTCTTTTTAATTTTTGCTTTTATGCTCTGCTTTAATTTCCCTTTCACAGGCAGATTTTCATATTTTTTGAAAAGGATTAGAAATATTTCCATCAGCATCTGATGAAGCATTTTCAATCTGTGCATTTTGTATGGGTTTTAAATACTTTGTTTTATGGCTTATCACAGCACTTTCAAAAAATCGTAATCTGTGCAGGTGAAGGTGTTTTCTAATCATCTCCCATTATATGACTTTATTTTATCGTGAGACAGATTTAACAGATTCAGGTCCCAAAATACACATAAATTTCCATCTGGTATATGTCAATGAGAACCTGCATATCTGACTAATAAAGACATGTGATTAAGTTTGCTTTGCAATGCTAGCCCTGAAGGAAACAGAGTAATAGCTGAACTTAACAAACATACTAGTATGTTTTGGTCCTAAACATTAGTTACAGTTAATAAACAGAGACTCTTCTCATAAAAATTCTAATGTTTTCTTCTTGTAAATGTACCAGATGTTAAGTCATATAATGTAGGAGGTATAACATAAATTACTTGGATCATTTGTCTGTCATTATATTCCCTTATGCCATACAAGTTTGGAGGTAATAAATAAGACTGTTAGATGAAGACAGAGTTTTTCTGAGAAAAACAATCTTGTAGCATCTTTGTTTAAATCCTTTAGGAAAACACAACAAAACTGGAGTGGGACTGGTTTTAACACAGACAAATGTTTATTTACAGATTGTGCAATTGGATGAAGAAGATTACTCCTTCTTTCGAAGATGTCTTTTTGATGGCATTTCAGATTAAAGGGATAGATCAAGAGTTTCCATATCTCAGAGTGAAGATCACTCAAAAAGCCAAGAGAAACAAAGACCTGCCCTCCACTGAGAACGAAGTATCAGCCACACAGGGTGCTGGGAGAACATAAAGGCAAGAACAAAGAGCTGTGTTTCTCTGATCCATGTCAGAAAGCTTAGTGAGAAATTGTTTTAAGAAATTGGTCATAGACTAGACAATGTTTGGAAAAGAATGAGGCTCTAAGGAGAAGTAGAACATAGGAGAAACTGAGAGTTGATTGCTAAAGAAAATTACTTGTCATAGAACCAAATGATCGCCTAAAATATTACAATCTTAATAAAATTATAAATTGTTTATTAAATTAATTTTGTGTTATAAACTATAAAAACTGCTTTCTGGTCATTCTTTCGTATGCTACTTCCATAGGATAATTTTGCATATTTGGAGGGTGAAGGAGGAATGAGAACACAAATATTGTTCCTTTTGTGTTTGACCAAGCATCTTACTAAATGGAAAAATGAGGACTGGTCTCTCCTAATGCATCTATAATAATTACTCAACAGAAAATGGAAACAGTGAGATTTCCAGCAAGGAAAAGAAAGTAGAAAGTTTTAAATGACAAGGCATGTTTATAAGAATATTGACCTAATATTCTAATAAGAACTACTGCCCCAAGATAAAGATGAAAGAAAGACACTTTAAAGAAAAGCTCAGCTTTGAAAAAAAAAAATTCTGGAGTTTACACTCAGTCTTTTACAGTCTGTCTTGTAATTTATACAGTGTGAGTTAAAGTTACAAGTATAAATAGGGCACAAAATATACCTTTTATAAAACATATCAAAGTTCTAAAGAAGCCAGATTTAAGGTTTATGCAAAGATATCCAGTAATTTATTTCTGAAATATCCTGTGGTCTCCCTCTTAAAGGCAAATAGAAAAGGCAAACAGCTATTCTGGAATTGAAAAAACAAGGTAGTCCATTTCCTGACCAACAGCGTCAGCTGAATGAAAAACTGGTTGCAGAACCCAAGGCCACTGAATGTCAGAGTCACAAATGACGCAAATGGGATGTTCTATATATATTCCAGAAATAAACTTCCAGAATGCGGTGGCAATGATAAGAGCTTGTGAAGCTAAATGTGATGGTATAGTTGCTATATTGAAACATCTAGGTGCTACAATGAATTGTAAAGAAGACCTTTATGAGAGGAAAACAAGGGGAATCCTGAAAACTTGCTATGATAAAAAGATGATTGCTACTCTCAGTTTTATGTCTACCTCAGCATCTGTTAAAATAAGGTTATGGATAGAGAGGACCTACAGGAGGTGTTTGTCCCTCAATATTCCATAAAAGAAAAAAAATGTGGGTCATAGGCTATATCACACTAATATAGTCTTTCCGCCATTTCTCTCCAGTAGAAATGTATCATCTTAAATGAACCTCTAGTGTTCCTATTGAACTTAATGAAATTCTTATTGCATTTATTGAAATCTATCTGTAATTCTCTTCCTTGGTATTTCAAACACTACCTCAGAGGCTATTGGGGTTGGGAGGTTGCTGAGGGTTATGTTGATGTCGTTTGGAATGAACAACAATGGGTCTTGAATTTCTGCTAATCCCAGTAAGCTTCATATGAACATATTAGTCATGTATTTAGTATATGAATGTTATAGCTAAGTAGTACTAATTTATTTTTTTCTTAATGTTGGCAAGTCCCTCTCAGAAATACTATTCATATCTGGCTTATTGATTTCTTTCACTGGACTGCACTCTTAAAGAACACTAACCTGTGAGAAAAAATCCTACTAAAAATATAGAACTATTAATGTTATTAAGAATCACTCTTTTACTAAGTACTTATGTAATGAGCAGATTACAGTGTAAGGCCAAATCTCCATGAAAGGCTTTTCAGATAAATATGGAATAAAAAGCACTGAAAAAGTTCATTCATGGAAAATGTGAAGCTGCTAATTAACCTAAGTGACTAAAGACTGCATGAAGAGCCCTAAAATTGTCAGTGAAAAAATCCTTGATTCTCAACATGTAGGGGGAAAAAAAAAAACCACCACAAAAAAACCCAGATTTGTCAATTCTAAAAACATTATCATTTTACAAATAGATTATGTTTGCTTTAATTAACACCATGTTCTGATGACAACACACCATGCTATCCATATGCTCCATAAATGAGGCACTAACTCTTTGTGCCTATAGTATTATGGCAGATGCTACCTTTACCATGCCTTCTCATGCTGTCTTCAGTTTTTGTTTTGTTGTTTGTTTTTTTCTCTTTCTTTGCCTTCATGAAGATATATTAATATTTTTTCAATGTTTTGTCAGAAAATTGTGATTTAAATACAGAAATAGAGTAAGGAAGACATAAGGGAAAGGGAAAGAGAAACAAAAGGGGAAAATGAGGAAGACAAAAGGCATAAGGAGGAAAAAGGAAGGGTAAAGGAATGGGAACTAGAAGGATGATGATGATTCGAGGCAAGAGAAAACTCCTTAACCAAGGAATCTTTATTCTCATTGTAAATATAACAACCCCTGCATCCTAGAAAACTCATCTAACAACATTTTATAATGAAAATTGATATTAAAAAATTGATATTAAAAATAGCCATTTAAACAACAGATGCTCACCATTCTATGACTCGCCTTCCTCAGCTGGGTGAGGATGGGGAGAAAATATAGCAAAAGTTTTGTGAGTTGAGAAAAGGACAGGAAGAGATCATTCAGCAATTACAGTCACGGCTGAAAGAGGCTCAACTTTGGGAAACCAGTTTAATTTGTCATCAATCAAATTAGAGTCGGATAATGAGAAAACAAAACCTTCTCCCCACCCCTCACTTCTTCCTGGGCTAAACTTTACTCCTGAGTCCTCTACCTCCCTCACCAGCAATGCAGGGGGACAGGGAATGGAGGTTGCAGTCAGTTCATCACACATTGTCTCTGCTGCTTCTTCCTACTAAGCAGGAGGACTCCTCACATTGTTCCCCTGCTCCAGCATGGGGTCCATCTCATGGGAGACAGTCCTCCATGAACTTTTGCAACATGAGTCCTTCCCATGGGTTGCAGTTCTTTATGAACTGCTCCAGTGTGGGTCCCTTCCATGGGGTGTAGTCCTTCAGGAACAGACTGCTCCAGTGTGGGATCCCCACAAGACCACAAGTCCTGCCAGAAAACCTGCTCCAGTGTGGCTCTGCCATGGGTCCACAAGTCTTGCCAGAAAACCTGATCCAGTGTGGACTTCCCACAGGGTCACAGCCTCCTCTAGGCATCCATCTCCTCCAGTGTGGGGTCCTCCGTGGGCTGCAAGTGGATATCTACTCCACCATGGACCTTCGTGGGCTGCAGGGGGACAGCTGGCCTCACTGTGGTCTGCACCACGGGCTGCAGGGGAATCTCTGCTCTGGCACTTGGAGCACCTTCTCCCTTCCTTCTTCACTGACCTTGGTGTCTGCAGAGTTGTTTCTCTCACATATTCTCACTCCTTTCTTTGGCTGCAGTTGTGCAGGATTTTTTCTGCTTCATACATATGTTATCCCAGAGGCACTACCACTGTCACTGATGGGCTCAACCTTGGCCAGTAGTGGTTCTGTCTTGCACCTGGCTGGCATTTGGTCTGTCAGATGTGGGGAAGCTCCTAGAAGTTTCTCACAGAAATCACACCTGTAGCCCCTCCACTACCAACACCTTGCCGTGCAAGCCCAATAAAACACCAGAGGATGTATAGATTGGAAAACTTCCATGACCATTACGTATTGCTCCTGTATTTTCTTCCTAGTATCACTGGAAAACCTGATGATAATAAGAGTATTTTTAGACGTAGTTCAATTCCATTTTGAGGTTTTGATAGCTTCCTTAAGTATAGATACTCTTTGGTTCTTTTTTGAGACATGTCCTTTATAATATGCATAATATTTATGGTTCTCAAGTGTGAAAGTCATGTTTAGAACTAAGTCACCATATTTTATTAGATTTTTAAAAGACAGATTGTGTAGCTTTAAATTTGTATATGACAGAAATCTGCCTATCACCCTATAGTGATACCTTGTGGAAAAATTAACGTTGCAGGAGGTAATGGTAACGTTTCTGATACCAAATAGTATCGGACAGCTCTGTATTCCACAGAGGCTTTATGAAAAGGGAATGAAGGGTAGTGTCAAATTGTCCAAAAAACAGCAGGTCTGTTATGCTTTGGCCCCAAGGTGTGATTTCACATATGATATCACAGTGCCAGGACAACTCTGACATGATTCAGCACACCTAAAGAAGGCTTATATCTCTGTAAAGACAACACTTGTGGTTTGTTTGGTTGTTTGGTTTGATTTGTTTTTTTTTTCTTCCTGGGTGCTAGCTGTGGGCTGGACTGAACCGAAGGCCAAAATTACTCCTCCTCATTGGTCAACTGAGGCAGATTTTTAGTCCAGTCACAGGTTTATAACATGCTATGGACAAACAGATGGGGCTGGGGCTCCTGAGGGCAGGCACCTACCACACTGCTGGTTCAGAGAGGCTTCCCTGAATTTGGGGCTAGCCAAGAAGCAAGAGCCACTTCTAATGGCAGACTGTTTTTGTCATGTGTCTCAACCATCACCAAGGATACAGCAGCAGGAAAACATAACAGTAAATGTAAGGTACTATAAAACTAAGTATGTTTTAGTTGGTGACTGTGCAGATGAAGTTATCAAAGAAACAGTAATGAACAGGCAAAAATATCTTACCCTGAACCAATCAGTACTGTTGTATGGGAAGACATCATCAGAGACACGCGTGCCCTTTGGAAACTGAGACAGTGTCTAGACTTCAGAACAGTAACAGGACAGTAATTCAAATGGCAAAATACGGAATGCTGCTCCTGTAATGCTGTTCAAATCAATTAAAAATGTAGATCAATAACGTTAAATTAAATTGCTTACGGATTATTTAAAGGCTTCTCTTTTCCCAGCAGTCACATGTTTAAGGACTGTCACAAATTGTTCCAAGCATTAGGAGCATCAACTGAGCAAAACAAATTTATTATTTGCAAGCAAAAATGTGCAAAAATAACAGCTAAATGTAAGTAATATTAATTCATTACCTGACAGCTGCATATCTAAAAAATGAATAAAGCTTGTTCTCTTGTTCCCTCTGGTCCAAACCTGCCCTCTAGTTAGACTGTTCTGGAAAACTTTACTCTGCCTGGGGCACTTGGACAGCCTTTGATTTTCTCAAGGGCTTCAGAGAAGCCAAGATTTTCACCTCTTTGTTATGCTGTCAGAAGAGTTGGAAACTGTTGTTGTAACCTAACATCTGACCTTTCTTCTGACCCCCAGCTTTTTTTTTCTTTAAATTTTATTTTAGATTTTCCAACTGTTGTAGTCGAAAGACTTGTATTATGGTTCCTTCCTTTTCTTTATTTTTGGTGGAATGCTTTCCCTGTTTATCTGAGACTACACTTCTGCAGTGCTGCCAATAGTTATTATTCTCATTGTCATAAACTTAGGTTTCGTGGAGTATTTTGTTGTTTGTTTTATGAAAGGTCGATACAAAGCTGTCAAACTTTACTCATCATGGCTACCATCTCCTATTAATTAATAAAAATGCTACCACTTCCTTTTATTTCCAGTTATGCTACAACGATTCATGACCACATGCAAAATGTTGCTTCCTCTTTGACCTGGGACAGGAGAGAGGAGAATACAGACTAGATAGCAGGTCTCTGAGAGTTAGAGAGAAGCACTGCTGATGCTGCGAGTGTGTAATAGAATGGGGAGGGATGATATCCAAACCATGAAGGATAGCAAGCACTGCACGTGAAATTCCTAAAGGAAGTAATGTTGGGAACTTCTTGCATGCATCTTTAAGATGGGACTTGACCTTCAAGAGATTTAATACATTTTTGGATTCAGAAGTTTTCCTTAAAAGTAAAAAATAAAAGAAACTCAAACAAAAACCTGTAGAAAATTAAAGGTCTCAAAGTAATTATTTTAGGAAATCTCATGACTTCTGAATAATTTCAAGATTCACAGTACTATCACAGGTTTCCCTTTTGGATTACCTGTGATTGATGTTATTGGCACTAATTCTTTTCCCTTGAGTTAAGCAACATCTGTAGGAGATAGAGAAAACTGAATCAAAACAAATTGAATCAGAACTACTGCAAGAGTAGAGAACATCTTTCAACAAAAGATAACTCTTGAACCTTATGTTTTGTCCCTAATCTGGTTACAATTTCTTGTTCAAGTGTCAACACGTATCATGGATACATTAAATAGAAGGTCATTCTTCTAACCTGAACCTCCTTGTACAATTAGCATGGAGACATGATTTTATTAATGTAATTATATTTCTACCATTTTAAAATCTCCATTGTACCATATGTTCTGATGTACAAAACACTTAATGTAAAACACTGTCCCGTGGTATTCAGCCTTCTCTTTTCCTTCTAAACAGCATGGCAGCATTCTCAGTATTTAAAAAAGACCTACTTCAAAGGATGCCTTCCTGAAGCTGCATGCAGTTTTATGTCTGTGAGTATCTCCTTCTTTCCTGTTTTGTGTAAACGCTTTCGTGCTAATTCCTCTGCTATTTCAATATAGCTTTCCAAACTAAGAAAGAAAGTACCATTTAGAGTTTTTAGGTTTTTAAGATACCTGAAGCCTCTGGTTTCAGTTATGGATGTAGGCCAGCTAAGCATTTTACATAGGTGTATGCAAATATTTCCTGTCATGAATGCAGACAAGGTATTAGAAACTCAGGAAACATAATCCAAATCACAGAAATTCAGATCATAACATCAGGGATTAATAATTATATGTACCATGCAAAAACACTGATAAACTTCTAGATTAGGAGATTAGCCTGGCTACACTGAAAAGCCATTATGACAGAACTGCTATGTAAAAACCAAAAGCAAACCAAACAGGAACTTCTCTCCTTTTTCATTGTCTCAACTGCAACATTGACTTTGTGGAATCTGATACAGTGAAATTTCATCCAGAACTTTGATCTGACAGAGCTCCTCTCTTTTTTTTTTTTTTTTCCTTCCTTTTAACAAGCAGTTTATTGACATACAAAAGTAAGATGACTTGGAAAAAACATGCTTGTACTCTTTTTTTCCTCTCATTTGCTATCTCATTTGCCTTTTTTATAGTTCTTTCCTTGGTCTTTGTAAATGTCATTTGTCAATGTACTCACTATGCTTGGAGAAGATTGCATATTATTAAGCAACATCACTTTGTCAGAGCTGAAAGGGCTCCCTAGCCATAACGTCTGATGGCTGGCAAACACAAAACACCAACCTCAATCCACCCTGTGGGCTGTTCCTCACACTATTGCTGTTCAGTCAATCAACCTGCAAGAAGTAATTAAGGTTAAGTGCAACTGATGAAGGCTGTGAAAACACCAGGAAACTATTTTACCAAGCAGATATTTTTAGTTACCATTACTATTACAATTTTTATTATTTCTTTCCTCCCTCCTTTAACAACAACAAAACAAAGTTGCTTTACTTCTCCTGCAGCACTGATAGTCAAAAACAGCGAGGTGGAGGCTAATCAAGTAAAGGTCAGTCCTGTTAACCAGATAAAAGCCTCAGGTCATCCACTACCATCATCATAATTAAGCAGTGTATCTTGGAGCTAGTTAAAGGTTAAAGGAATGGCGAGAAGGGGAATAAGTGTGCAGAAAAACAAGGCAACAGAAAGAAACGTAATCTTTTCAGAAGATTAGAGGTGAGATGTGGCATGGTGAATTGTATGAGTGCATAGTCACAGGGTTGGAGAGCCCTTGAATGGAGTTCAGAAGTTTCCCGATACTTCTGAAGTAGGAAACAACTATTGTGATATGGAGAAGAAATTAATTCTAAAAAAAAAAAAGAGTAAATTATTGTGTATTAATATATTAGTGTACTAGTTGATTAGACTTGTTTGACATTATTAGCTGATGAAAGGACATTTCCTTTTATATGCCTAATGGACAGCTTCCTGGAACTTTAACCAGCAGAAGAAGGCTACATTGAATTAAAAGTATATGGATTTGCTAAAGCCACAGCTAAGGGGACTGCAGGTTGTCCCTCTATAAACACGAACATAAACACCCTGTTTGGTATTAACACAGTCTGGTACGTATATGCTCTCCTAAACCTGTGAGGTGTTAGTAATTATGGATTCCCACACACACATCTACCCTCACAAAATACCTGTATCTTCTTGGGTACTTTAGTAAAAATACTATGTGGCAGAGGGCTATTGTTTGGTTTTGGGAGAGATTTTCTTTGTTTCTGCTTCAGTGAATAAAACAAAGTAATTGCTGCTTTGAATAGAATATGCCAAACATGCCTTCTTTTAGCTAGTCTTGTGCTGCATCCTAAATCTTCATTGTGCCTTTGCTGCACAATAGGCATTTGTTCTAAAGCATAATCATAGTGGGCCAAGCACATATACCTTAGCACAGATATATGTGCTAAGAAATCCACTTGGCTGATAGACTCAAATGCCCACGTCATGACAGAAAAAAACAAACAAAAAAGCCCCAGCAAAGCTAAGCCTACCTAAGGTACAGCAATGCAAATCATCAGAGCCATTACTTGCAAAACAAACACCTCCATAAATTTCTTCCCCTACTAGCAATATTAGGTATACCTGAGATTAACTGGTGCTAAGTGACAGTAGAAAAGATTTTGTCTGTGGAAGGAAAGGGAGAGGAGCTATGGACCTGCTCAGGGCAGCTGGGGAAGGGCAAAAGGAAGAATCAGATTGCAGTCAGAATGTTTGAGGGAATCTTTTCCTACTAGACCTGAGTAAACCAAGGTGGAAGTGTTGCAGAGAAGATGTTCAAGTTCGCTCTGCTCCTGCTTTCTGTGCCATTCAACCTTTTACCATTCCCCATTCCAACTCAACTACTTCCTGCATTGCCATATCATCCCTAAGCCATCCCTGCCCAAGTGTATTCTGGGCTTAGCTTCCAACAGCCTTCTCTCCCATTACTATGGCTATGGACCCTTCTCTTCCACGTCCTCTGTGTCTTCCTGCTCTTGTAATAAAAGTTAATTATGCTTGAATTGAAGGCAGATCTGTATCTTCAGGTCTAGACGTAAGCAGTTTAGAGCCACAAACTTTGAAAGCAGAGACTTTGCGAAGATAATTTGCACTTGCAAAAGTACCTTTAGCATGAGGCTCAGTCACACTTCTTTTTTTCTTCTTTCCTCACAATCTAGAAATTAATTATAGAGGTAAATAACTGTAACCAGTTTCTTCTCTAGAAAGAATAATTTCCGAACATCACATAATAGCTAGATAAAGCATAATTTCAGAGTTGTACATAATAGTTAATATCTTTCCAATAGAGACTATGTCCTTAAACAATAAGTTTTCAGCTGCCATCACAGCATTTTTTTTCATTCTGTACCTGGTGTATAGATATATAACCACTGACTTACAGTCTAATGTGAGGTCAGGGATGTGTTTTTACATATTGTAGAATATATCAGACTATGAAAAGATTATTTCATAAATTATTGTTTAGCCTTCTAGGTGCTTAATCTTTATTAATTTATTTACACTTCATTAGAAGTATATGTCATTATTTAATAGCTGGAGGCTGAGAAATACATTAACAAAGTTAGAATACATAAAATTTAGGTACTGTTATATTTTTATATTTTTGTGATTTAATGTTTATTGAAGGCGATAAACTTTGATGTATAATGACAGCACCAGAGATTATATTATCTACATTTTAACCATGATACTTCTGCTATTATTAACCTCTATCATATTAATTTATTGAAACTAGAACAGAGTACAAAACCCACACTGTGCTAACATTGTCAAAGTTATTGAAGTTGTCCTTTCTTGGCTGATCCAATTATTGAAATATGGCCTAGAAAAGAAATATGAAGAGCCCCATTTTTAGACAAAGCTTTGAGGTACAGAAACATCAGAAGGCTTGCCAAAGAAAATCTGAATACCAGCCTCCCAAACTGTTACTACATTCAGATCTTTTCAGGCACAATTGTATCAGTTCCTTGATAAAAAGGCTGTTCTTCCTGCAAGTGGAAGAGCAAACACTTCCTTTGTCCTGCTTCTCCAGGTGATTCAGTTTTACCCTGAAGCTGGCAGGACTACCCAGATCTTTAAGTGTAGTTTAGACTTGGCTTCTGTTAATCCTTGGTGTGTTTACCCAGTGAATGGCTAAAACTACTGGTAAAGAATGGTTATTTGGTTAAGCTCATGATGTGGACATGAGTCCTGTGTTATCAGGATGGGCAAAAAACATTCTGTGAAGGTCCCTAAAGAGTTCTCTGGAGAGATTAAGCCTTTTGATTACTATCAGCTGTATCACTGTAGGAAAATACAGTTAAATTATTTTTCTGACATGAATAGAAAACATTTTTTCTTTTTTTACAGAAAAGCTTTTAGAGCCTGTAATGTGTAAATTATCACAGCTACTTTAAGCACATTTTAATTTACTCATCATTTAAATGTAAGAATTGAAAAATAAAAAGTCTGTAACTGATCCTCTTGAGATTTGCATAAACCTGTTAAACTCACGAACTGTCTCTCAGCTGAACTCCTGACTTTTAAGTTTCTTCTTTTATCCTTCTTTTTTTTTTTTTAACTATAGATCTATACTGTAGGAAAACAAACAAACAAACAAACACAACACAGTCTAACATTCCTGCACTGTTTTTGAAGATAATTTTAACAGTGGCTATATACAGTTCATCCCTGTTAATAAGAACACAGAGACACTGTTTAAAATAAACTTTTAATTTTTTTTCAAAAGAAATGTCAGAGCTCAATATGAGGTAGCTTTTCCTTTCTCTCCAAATACGAATGTCCCTCTCTTTCCCCCTTCCATACAGCTGGAGTTCAGAGCAAGAAGTTAAGGAATGAGAGCAAACTACACTAGCCTGATATGCAGGGCAGTCAATATTAAGTCCTGGATTAGTGACAGGTTTTAAGTTTCAATATTTCATAAGCCATCTGACTTTGTATGGATGCTTTATCACATTGGAAAGAGGGGAGTATTCCCTTGCAATGAGAGATGGCAATCCTTCCTAGGTCTGGCAGGCTGGAAGATATTGGGTCATAAAATCATGAGACTGGAAAGCAATTCAGGTAATATTTAGAGGTCTGCACTGTTTGTTGCTTATAACTTCTCTCTCCCCCTCACCCTGCAGAGTTGAATTCAAGGTTTAGTTTTAGTCTACAACAGATGAAGAATAGCCATAAGATTCAAAAAGATTTAACGCTGTTCTGATGAAATACACAACAGAAGAAATTTAAAAACAATGAAAATACAGAGGTTAATTAACATTTACATTGCTTTTTCTTTCCTCTTTGGAATAATTGTGATTTAACACATAACGTGAGATGTACATGAAAAAACAAGAACACACATGCCTAAAAATTATATGCCTCCAGCCACTAGCGGTCAAAAAATGTACCTCAAAAGAGATTCAGACTTGAAAGACCTACACTTCAGGCTCTAAGTTAATTGAACAGCATTTAAAAAATACTAAGGTTTCACATTTTATACTCAAAAGATAAAAAAGAAAATTATCCTAAGAAGAGAGAACAGGGAAATAAAAGCGGTAGCAAGAAAAGAGATGAACAGAAGCAGAAAGCAGAGCGAACCAAGGGATCCTTTTGCTTGTTAAGTGGAATTTGTTCTGGAAGCACTAGGAAACAGCAGACATGGATTTTTTTTATTCTGTTACGGCAGCAATGCTTTCCAGTTGACAAGCACACTTGTAAGTACAGAGCATTTTTTTCAAAACTGAAGATAACCTGATGGGAACACAAAAACTTAAATTTTAAAGTAAACTTCTGGATTAAAAAAAACCAAACAAACACAACACCACGAGATACTTCATGGCAAATGATGTTTTATTAAAATATGAAACACACATGAAAACTTGAGCTTTAAAGAAAATGTTTTCTCAGCCACAGCAAGTATATGACTTTGAAACTGTTGCATGATAATAAAATTTTAAAATAAAGATAAATTATGGTAAATTAAAAAATATAATTCATTATTGTAATACTTATTTATGTGATTGATTTTTATGTTTAATCTGCAACTATCAAGTATAAGGAATACAAATTTCTGTATATACCCCCAAAGACAAATTTTAAATATTAAATATAATTTTGTTATTAGGTTGTATACGTTTGAGTGTGCACTCATATGGATTAATTTATAAATGTGTACAAATATTAGATTAAAAGACCATTACATTATAAAATGATCAGGTGGACAGGTTTATTTATTAATTCTCAGTCAGAATGGTAAACGGATAAGCTCAATATATTTGAAAATGTAGTGAATCAAGTTCTGTTCTTGCTAACACTGATACACTTTTAATTAATTTAGATAAATCTGAAAAGAATTTCACACCACTAATACATCTTTAAAGACTAACCAAGTAAATCTCTTTAATAGCATCAAGCCTCATTTGGAAAGTTCACAATCCATAATTAGCTGTTTCTTTGAAACTGCTTGCTAAAAATGTATTTTCAGAACAGATTCTAGTTCAAATCATACATGTGCATAGAATAAATAATCTGTCCAAGCATGCTAATTTCAGACATTACTCATAAATTAACATTAAAATCCGTATGATTTAAGTATCTATTTTGATATGAGCATTAACAATTAAATAGTACCCTGATCTTTAAGAAAAACTGTATCCAATACCAAAATTAAACAACAGGTTTTAAGATTCAGTCACTGATCTTTATAGAAGGGCAGAAAGCAAGCAAAACAAAACAAAATCCCTAGCAGTCACAGTCTGTCATTCTCTTTCAACTAGTCTTCTGGGTTTCTTTCCCTTACATTTAGTTTTGTTTCATTATATGTATCAAGACAATTTTTCCACATACAATTTTGATTTTGCTTATTTATTTTGCCCCACTTTAACCATCATTTTCTTTTACCCTGAAGTACTTTGCAACAGAATTCATTTAAAGTTAATTTGTTTATTAAGCTCAGTTTTCCAATGTTTCCAATGTAAGAAAGATAGTGTTACTTCTTGTTGTGAGGTCCAGACATCCTGCAGAATACTTAGATTTTAATAGCGATATGTGAAAAAAACAGATTTTTTTTGGTATGAAATAATTTGAATTGATTTGTTGAAATTCTGTTGTTATGTTGTTAAATGTTGTTAAAAATTGTACTTTTTCTAACAGTATTTATTTTGTAGAATGTTATAATTAGTGTAGTTTTCAGCTTTTCTCCATAGATAAAAAATTGTAAGTATTATCAGGGAAAAAAACCCAAACCAAACCAAAACACAACAACCACTTATTTAACCCCCAAATTCTCATAATGAAAGTAACAGTTTAGAATCAAAGTTCTGTGACTTTTGTGTGGCTTTTTTTGTTTGTTTGTTTTGTTTTGAGTTTTTTGTTTTTAGTTGGTAAATGATGTGAGCAATGATACAGAGACAAAGAGAGAATGTATTAGTCCTAGACTACTGTCTTATTTGGATTATGTGTCTCTTGTTTTTGTGGGTTTGTTTTGTTTTGTTTTTTAATGTTAGCTGTGTTACACAATACATTAACATCTCAATTTATCACCATCTTAATTCTTCTAGGAAGATCAGAGGAAGAAAAAGAAAAGGAAAGCTCTCTTTTCACTACCTTATCTGCAGATTTCTTCAATATTCTAGTAAAGTGGAGCTTAGCTTTCTGTCTTGTGACTGGTGACAAAAGGCTCTAGGTAAGCATGTACAACAGTCACCCAAACAGAAATATAACTGAACAATTTGGTCAATAAGATCATAAGAAGAACAAAAGGGAAGACCGGGATTAGGGACAACTCTGGCTATCTGTCTGCTGTGTGTCTTTGTGTCTTATATGTCTAATAAAAATAAGGTATCAAAAGTTTTAATACAGAATAAGAGTATGATTTAATAAGCATAACAGACAGGGAAATTATGCAAATGAAAATTAATTAATATTAAATGGTGTCAGCTATTTGGGAATGAGAGTGTTAAAAAAAATATAAGTTATTCCTTTGTATATCAAGGATGTGGCTACTCTCTCTGAAGTCCAATATGCAGGGGAAGTTAGAACTGAAGAATGTCTGACTTAGACCAGAAAGAAAGCATTAACAGACCTGGCAATATGATGGGGAACTACTATAGACCTTGAAACTGGAATCAGCAGAACAAGGCTTACCAGTGATTTCCAGCACAGGATAATAGTGTTATCTAAGCAGCAGAATCTGCAGGAATTGTAAGTACAGAACCAACAAATACCTTATTTATTCTGCTCCCTATATAATTACATTGTTTAATGAACCATACCATTTCTGTTAGATTAATATGGAGTAAGTTACATTTTATTCATCTTGTGACTTTATAAATATATTGTATATTCAAAATATTAAGTAATTCATCAAAAGCATTGCTTCCTTCAGGGCAGCAGACCCCTGTATTGAGATGACTGACTTTTATTTACCAAATTTACTACACTGGGATTTTTCTAGCCTGCATACTTAATCATAGAACTCATATTTCCCTGAAAAGTAGTCTCAGTTTAAAAATCTTAAAACTGCCTGACTCATAAAGGAGATTTAATTATGGAGGCACCTACTGAAGAAAAAAATAAAGGAGGATGAATGCTATCTAGCAAGTTCTGCTTACTCATCAGTGACAACTTGTTGATATAAAAATCAGAGAAACAATCTAGGTATGGTTGTCACCAATGAGTCAGAAAGACTGTTAAGAAGGTGAAGATGAGAGGCAAGGCAGACAAGGTAGAGTTCTTGAAGAAGGGTAAAAGCAAAACAGTAGACCAAAAGCAGACACATTCAAGAAACATCCAGAGAATGCAGGTGGTAATAATTATCTGTGAATATGCAGGATGTGATACAACTGGTCATACTGATACAGGGAATTAACTAACTAACACTTAAAGGACGAAGGAGCTAACACTTAGAGAGCTAACCCTTAACCCACATCACAATTGCCTAGCCTTGCTTAGCTTTGTGTAATTTCTTGTATGAGAAACAGGAGCTCGCTGACGACTTCAGAGGCCTTGCAAAGATTAAAAAAAAACCTTGGATGCATCCTTGGTGCATCCTTGGGTGAATTAGATAACAGAAACTTGGGCACAGGACAGAAGATACACCAGTTCTAGCCAGCTCATCAGTTTGAGTCCCAGCCAACTCAGCACACCAGGCCAAAGGTAAAGGCGTACAGAGAAGAAGACCCCAGTTCACGATCACTGCGCAGGCGCAAGCAGGAGAGGCCAAAGGTGGAGACTATAGAAATGATTTCCCGGAACTCATTGTAGTAAGAACCACCTTCTCGGGGACAGGTTATGAATATGTATAGGCATTCCTAGAACTTTCATGAATATGTAACACTTTACAGCATTTAACCAAGCTCACAGCTACTGGAAATTTGCACGTGTCTTAGGTGGAATTATTCCCCCACGTGTCCAGCACGCTGTAAATAAACATATCTACTTTACAATCACAGGTTGTAAAGTCATTTCTGTACCTCAATACTGTTGGAGAAGAGCTGGATATTAGATTATAGTAAATCATAAAGCTGAGCAGGCATCAAGAAGGTGATGCTATAACAAGGCAGAAGTCATGCTCAAATACACAAACAATGGGGTTGTTGCCTGTGAAAAACAAAACAATTCATCTATTTTACTACACAAGTTTTTAAGATATTGGTCACTGGGGAAAGTATCTTGTCTGGCCTTGGGAATCCCATGCTAGGAGAGAAGTAGATGACTTAAAGAGAGTACTGAGAAGAGGAATAAGAGTGAACACATGCTGGGAAAGAGTGACATAGGTGGAAAGGGAAAACAAAAACTGAACAAACAAAACAAACACACACACAAAAATAAACAAACAAACAAAAAAAACCACACCACACCAACTACTTGATCTAGAAAAGAGTAGACTGAAGAGAGTGAGGAAAAGTCATTGTAACAGTTTTCAGATACATGACAAGCTCCTGCAAAGAAGCGTGTCCTCTCTGGCCCTCCCGAATGGCCGTCTATAGATATGTAGTTCCATGTCTGTGATGAATAGAATGAGAAGACTTGGGATTAAACCGCAGCAAAGGTCATTCAGTTTAGATCACAACAAGTCTTCATAGCAGTAAAACACTGTTATAGATTTCCTGGAAATGTCATGACTGTGTTAGATGAACGTATCTGAAATTATACAGATACATTTGGTCTTAGAGAGTACAGAGTTTGGAGAATTTTTGCATTGAAGCTCTTTTCAGATTTATATTTTTGTGATTTTTCTGGATTGACAGAGATTCTGAAGGGAATTTTGAGTTTTATATACAGCAAATATTAACAGATATAAGAGATAAGCAAAAAATTACCTATAAATCTCACTGAACAAAATTCTGTAGTGTCATTTTCCAAATGATTGTGTTGCAATTATGGGTCTACATGCTACATGTATAGAGTATTCATAGCTTAGCTGAATCAAAAGCTAACCAAGAAATAATAGACATTTAAAGATATGCAGCCAATTAATGTTTAGATTATGGAATTACCTGATGGACTATTGAGCCAGAGTCTCATCCAGGATAATGTAAAACATAACTGCACACAAAAGAAATAACGCTGCTCAACATTATTGAGTTACATGGGCCTCTGCAGTTTGCCACAACAGGTTTCAAGATGGAAATACTCTTTGGAAGCTTTTCTAACATCTATACAGCCAACTTGTTTGCTGCGTTTGAATCTTTATTTTGCTACAGGGGGAGATATAATTTGCTATCACTATGTGCAGTCACTGGTTCATTGCATCAGTGAACAAGAGAGCAGTCAGGGAAGAAAATGTGACTTCAAAAACACTAAGATGTTTGAAGTGCCCTGACTTCCTCTACTGCTTGTTCTAACGATGTGTTGCCCTGGGAATGCACAAAAGCAGCACTTTCTCTCCTGCACCTGTGATCTGCTTGACACAAGGAACACTGATTAGCTATCAGGGAGCTATGGATCATGTCCCAGTTCTGTTGACCAGTTAATATTCACCTCTGGGAGAGGTAACAAGCCACTGATGTGCTAATGTACACCAGACACTTACGACCTACGAATTCTGACAGCAGTACCCCATTCCTCTCCCATACCCTGCTTTTGAAATATTCCCTGTGCAGGAGCCAGGGAGCTGGTTCCATCAGACGTAGAAGTGATGATTTTTCCACTGGGAGGATGCTTTGGTCTTGCTACTTTCTGACCCAATTATGCTGTTTGAAGGCAACTGATATGGCTGTGTGAGTCTAAAAGTTACCTGCTGAGCTTCTAACAGACCATCAAGGACTTTGAGCAGTCAATGTCTGCTGCTAATGCTTACAATAGGTAACAGGTCCTCCCTTTGGCCTGCCACTTAAAGACAGGAGAATGGAAGCAGGTGACATTGAAAAAGGATGCTTCCTGGTGCAGAAAAAAAGGAGAACCACTGCTCTTAAATGGGAAGAGACAGACTGCGGCTAGAGGGGAAATCTGTAAAGGGGTCCTGAATGTGGATCCAGCTGTTGCAACTGGTAGCGTGGCAACTTTGCTGAAAAACAAAGGAAAAAAGATTGCTTAGGTACAGGAGTTCATGGGTACATAGTACAGTTAGCTGCCTAAATAGCTAACAGTTTAAAGTGTTACGCAACAGTGTTAGCTGTTACTACTGTTGTTTATGTTATGTCATATGTCACTGAAAATCTCACCCTGATTCAGCATTGGTATGCAGTCTTGTGAAACAGTAAATATATGAAGCAAAGCACCTGGGGCATTTTATCTGTTATGTTTAAATTCAGAAGTGTTCTAATAATTTACTAATTAAGTCTCACTAAATTGAGGAATGAGTGAGAACAGGGGATCAATGACATTTCGCATATAGTACTCAAGTCCTTTGTACTTAATACTTTGGTTTGTTTTAACTTTTCCTTTATCCCTGCTGTCACCAACATGCATTTTAAAAGCTTGCATGGGATTTGTTCTTTTTGTTTCCATGGCAGCAATAAGACTGATCCCTCAGATATGGAAATCTCCATTTATTCTGAAAATTGTTTCCTGTCCAAATTGTCTTGGATCAGAATCTTGCAATTGAATATACAGGAATTTTATCTTTACATATATCATGTATACACTTCTTTTTATATGTAATCAAGGACAGAGACATTTAACCTGCTTCCTGGGCTATCAGTTGTACTAGCTGATGCTTTTGTTGTGCTTCAATTTACATCTTGAATTAGGAGTTAACTATTTTGCTGGCCTTCAGACCAGTAAAAACACATTTTTGGCTGTGCAGCTTGTCTCATTTCTGTTTCCAGCAAAATGAATGCAAATTTGTTACTTCAACAGAGGAAAGCAAGAGTACATCTGCTATTTAGCGTATTTGATCATTTTAGTTGAATGATGATAGACTTTGCAGAGAATTATTTATCTGGTTTTGTGGATTCATCTTCCAATCAGTTATTCAAAAAGTTACAGATGATACTTTTGTTGTATTTATGTTGGGCCCCATTTTATTTTACAAAGCTCTGAATTAATGTTGCAAATTAATGGGGAAAAAAAATCCCTTTGCCTTGCTTGCTCAGTCATCTATTTTATTTGTAATTCCCTTCTTAGCCTTGATTAAAATTGAAATCAGATAGATTTGCCTGCAAGCATGAGGGAAATCAAGAACAGACACCTGAGTAGAAGTGAAATTACACCAGGAATAAATGCTTCTATGTTAGCAACTGTGGTGAGATGAATGACAGAGGTGGGAGTGAAGAAAGGAAAGTTCTGTGAAGATGTCCTCAGTGCTTCTTATGGTCATCAGCTCAGGCATTTTTTTGTTCGCTCTTTAACCTTTTAACCTCTGACATAGTAATAGGTTAAGCTATGAAATGCCACTCATTTACATGGGAGTAAAATATTCAAATGACTTGCTAAAGGAGCTTAAAACACTCTAATTAACCCATCACAAAATATAATATACCACAAATGCTTTTTAAATTTTAAGCTATTAATGATGCTCAGCATGCATTAACATTTTCCCCATTTTTTATGTGTCATACATCAGCGGTTAGATAAACACACTGACTACCATCAGCTTCATGTCACTTTGAGAGTCCAAGTTGATAACTGCCATTAATCACAATCTCAGCAGCATGGCACTTCGAGCACCTCTACCACGGAGCTCTGACAGCAGTGACCAATAAGGGATGTAACACGTTCTGGTGAATACAAACTGATGTGCTTCATTGCTTTATATGCCCGTACCATTTCAACCACAGAGAACCCCCAAGCACCATGAATATCAGGGAGGCTGTTTGTATGCTTTGTACTCAGAATAATTTTTTCCCTTGGGGGCTAAAATACAAACTTACAGTGATTAAACTGAGCGTGGCTTTGTTCGTGCTCATTCATATTTTATCAACTATAATAAAAGCCCTCTGGCCTGTGAGGCCATGTGTTTTCTAACTGGGAGTCAGAGAGAGATAAGCTGCTGCAGGAAAAATAAGCTGCACTCTAACAAATAGTTAGGAAAAATACCGGTACTGGGAATATCACTATCAGGAATTGTTCATAACAGAATTTTGGTCCTGATGCAGAATTTTCACAGTATTATCAGTTTGACAATGAAAGAACAACTGAATATAAAGCTTCTGAACAAAAGACAAAAGTCAGCATGAATGATTTCCATCTTCACTATTTTGATAGCTTGAGGGGTAAGGGAGGAATTAGTTTATACTTATTTGGGCATTGAGCTGATATCACTGCCTGTACAGACTACATATATGGATGTTCTGAGCTATCAGATCTGCCATGATTTATCTATAAGAAAATGTGAGTTCATTCACATGCATTTTGGTGACTACCTGAATGTCTATATACATGCTGTGTTTCCTTTGTCACATGTCAAATCCGTTATATATTTAAAAGAAATTTTTTCTTGTTTTCTAGCAACTTCTTCAACAGTTCAGATGGACCCATTAATAGGTCACTGAGGAAATTACAAACTGAATGAGTTAGATTGATGTTGCTCAGTAAAACAGTTATACCAACAACATTCAACAGGGGAAAATCAATCATTATTAATGTAATTGAAAAAAAATTGGAGAGGCAAGATGAAGTTAAAAAGTGAACTTTATTATAACTTTCTACATGCCATGTTGAAGAGATTCCGTATGTAACATGTATAACAATTATTCTACTTAATGATAAACTTTTATTTCATAGACAAACTGTCATTTCTTAGTTGAACATTAATGTTCATGTAAGATTAATATTGCTGCATGCAACATGAGCACTAAACACAGAAAGTATAAGGCAAACTTGAAGGTTTCAGGACTTATGGATTAAATTTATGGGATGTATAAAAAGGCTGAAGAAGTAAGTGAAATTGAAATTCGTTGTCCTTGAAGGTGTTTACATTCAGGCTATATGTCACTATGAACAGAAGCTGACTTAGCCTATATTTAGTCTTCTTATTTTCAGACAGGCTATTCACTTTTTAGTTTTTAATATTTACAACCATTCTTCTCCAATTTATGTGGTTGACTTTCTTCATAGTTTGTTAATGTAGAACTTTTTATTGTCTTTTGAGCTGACCATACTTTTGCCCTAACAAAAAATAATAAAAATTTTTGTGGCCTGTGATACTGAGGAGGTCAGACTAGATTAGTTGAAGGTCTCTTTTGGCCTTGAAAATCTCTTATGTAGCAGGTTTTTTTCTGGAAATGTTGTAACAATCCTGCCTGACTGCATGTTATTAAATTAAATTATATGCCTATTGAAAGATAACTTGTTGCTTAAGAAATACAACTAAATAAAAAATACTGCATTTAAACATCTGAGGCAATTTTTGACCATTTTATCTTATTTTTTTCTGACTAGGTTTTTACCTGCTATCCACAGTGACTGTGTCTCTTGTAAGCATATGCTAAGTGATACATTTAATGTGTGGATTATCTCCCCAGGCAAAGAAAGGCAGGTACTTTCTTTACTGAAGTAGTTTCTTGGTAAACATTTCTGGTTTGATGTTTTTATTTGGTGCTTTTGTTTTATTTGTAATATAGTGATATGCTTCAAGTTCATATATAGCTATGCATTTGCTTAGTTAGAAAAAAATCCCCACCAACACAACGACACCTCTTATCTGAGTAGAAAGTGCTAAAACACACAACAAACTCCTAGAAAAAAATGTGTATCAATAAGTTTAATGTCCCTCATAAGGTGACTTTTTCCTCCTTCAATAAAAAGAAGTCATGCTGATCATGACCTCTGGCCTGAAGGGAATTTTTTTTAACTGTCCTGAGCCCCAGGTATATAGTCTTATTAGTGACAAAGGCAAGGCCATAACTTCAATTCCAAAAAGACTACGCAGTAGCACTCACTTTTTAGAGCTCTGTCCTCTCCTTCTGTCCTACCTTGCTCAGATTTCTTTTATTCATGAGCAGATATACAAACACTGGGTCAATCTGGAAGTAAATCATGTGGCTGCACACTTCAGCAGGCAGGCAGGCTTACATGGTGCATCCCCAGGCCTCCTGAAGGTTACACGTAAATTTTAAAAATATATAAATATTTGATCCTTTTGAAGAGCCTAGTAGTGGGATGTACAGGATCCTATTACAACACAAGAGGATGGACCATTACAGGGGGACTTAAACTATTTTAACATACTTTTCCTTTAAAGGGAGGTGGTAGGATCTGCTAATCAGTCAGATCAAACACGATAAACAGGATCAGGAGAGGAGAACAGATGTTTGCCTTTTTCTGCTCACTAGATGGATCATCCAGCAGTGCCATTCTGCTTCATTTCCTTGTCCTGAAACAAATCCTACTTGCACCAGATGCAGATGATTAAGTGAATACTTGTTAAATATGCATTGTATCATATCTTATATGCATATATAACTTTCATACAACACGAAAGGCAGACATTTGGCTAGCTTCTGTAAGAGTATGCTCATTCTGAAGCTGAAATCTACTCTGTGCACATCAAACTTACTTTTTGAGCTGTGACTTCAGTGATCCTACAGCTGAAGACAGTGACAAATGTACAGGTTCTGAATCAGGAACAGTTAGCTCATTTTCTGTCTCCCTCCACTATACCACTGTCATGGTTTAACAAGCTAACAATAGAACCACAATAGCTGCCCGCTTACCCCCTCCCCCCACCCCCCACTAGGGGATACAATCAAAAAGGAAGGGAGAAACTAGTATTGAGATAAACACAGTTTAATAAAATAACAAAATACTAATACACCACTAGTAAATACATATATATACAAAATAGAAATAAAAGATACTCAAGGCAATTCCTCACAAACTCTGTCCACAACTGAGCAGGCAGACCCAGCAAGCCACACCTGATCCTAAAGCCGATCCCAGAGAGAGAAAAAGAGAGGAAAAACGCAGAAAAGCCCAGAGGCCTCTGCAAAATGGCAAAAGGCGGGGCTAGATATCCAAACTGAACTCCCAAGTTACCCCCAGAGAGAGAGAAATAACAGAAGAGCCCAAGAGATTGGAGGAGCCCAAACTGGGAGGCCTCACTCTTAAATCTGAAGCATGACACTAATGGGATGGAATACTCTCATCGATCAATCTGGATGTCAGTCAAGTTCTGCCCAATCTCTACCTCGCTTCCTCACACCTGTGGGCAGAGCTCTCAGAGTGTCCTTGGCTCTCAGACCAGAACAATTTAAAACATTAGCTCTGTGTTGGGGTGTTATCTGCTTGTTCTCAAACTAAATCCAAATAATGAGCATGCTAGCTATGAAAAAGAAAGGTTTCTAACTGCATGAAGAAAATTAACCCATTTTCAGTCAAACCAGCACAACCACAAAGTATATTCTTGGAAACATACATCAAATAAAGTTTTTTAGATTTGCATTCATGCATGTTTTTCTCCTGCATTCAAAACATTATGGACTTTTCAATTTTAATTTTGCAGTATTCTGAATCCTAAGGCAGAAAACATGATATAAAAGGCTAGATAAAAACAAAATACTATTTCTCTCTGAATATCGCCTTCAGTCCAGAGTGCCTCCTGATTATGTTTTTCCAAAAACTTTCCTTCACGAATTAGAGTTGGAGAATTCACATGTATATTTTAATTAAAATTCAGACTCTCGTAAATGTAGTATTTAAAGTACAGAGTGAGGAAAATCAAAACAAAGCTCACAAAAAAAAAATCCCTAAAACAACAAAAAACACTTAGATATTGAAATTTTGATTCAATGTAAAAATAAACTCATTTTTTCCTGAAGTTCTCAACAAAATACAGGCTAAGGAACAATGCGGTTGTCTCACACAAAATCATAAGAAATGCACCACTTCAAAGTTTTAACAAAACATAAAGATTTTTTTAAATCTTTGTGCATCTTTTAACAGTTTTTGAAATATCATATTGTGACTGTGACAGTATCACTATGTGGGGTTTTTTTTATTCTAACACATATGTTTATTATAAGCACTAACAGTTTTAATTTTAGTTTGTCTATATTCAAAGACCTTTAGATGTCTCATGTAATAGTATTTATAACCTTGCTAAAGACATGTAACCACCTTTAAGTCCATTCTGTTATGCAGGGTAATGAAGCACAAACATTTGACACCACTTTTATTTTAATCCAAATCACTTTGCATGTCTGAATTATCAACCCAAAAAAGTAAAAAAATCTTCAGGCTATCATTCCCATTCTGTCTGACCAGGGTACTGGAGGATTTACCAAAATCCCCTATTAGCAAATTCTTGGTATTCTTGGAATATATGCCTGTGCCTCAAGTACTGCTATGCTATCAAGTTTTCTGCATCTCTGAGTGCTCCCTCAGGAAAATACCCAAGTTCAAATGTGTGTTATGATGCCTTAGCTTGTGTTAGTTGTCTGAAACAGCTGAGTATTCCACACAGTTCAAATTAAAAGGTGACATTTTCTATCTCTGTTCATATCTATGCTAAAGATTTCTTGAGCACATCTTTGTCAAAGCAAAGGATTTGGCTTGCAGATCTTATATTGCATTTTGGCTCTAAATACTGATATTGTTTCAAGTTGGATTGCTTGGAAAGATAAGTTTTCAATGGGCAACAGGATTTTCTAGGTGGACATGATCCCTCTGTCACACCAAAGTCCCATTTGGTTTTATTTGGCTTTATCAGTGCTGTGCATTCAGCCATTTACTGCTCCTGCATTTATAAACAAAACCCTAAATCAAGTTTCACGTGGAAACCATCAGAACTGAAGATCATGTAGATGAACTGTACTGTTGGAAATGTTGTCTATCAAGTGATACATACCTTACACTTCTGCTACCTTCTCTCTACCATTCTTAATATCCAGGATACTCTGCAGCATAACTTCTGTTTTTTTCCATCAAAAGACATTCCTGTATGGTCATTTTTCCCTAACCTTAGTAACTTGTTTCTCATACTTGCTATGGTATTTCACCTTTGAAATAACACATGCTGCAAAAGAATTGAAAACAACAGGTTTTCGTGTTTCAGCTGCTGCCAACCAACTGCTCATTTTTGATTCTGTCGAGTGGGGTAAATAAAAAAAAAGATGATATACAATGTTTTCCTTTCTTCCCCTAGGGTTAATCACCATCTGCTAAAAACTGATAGAAACACTGCTGTTTCAAGCACAGTAGAATACTAGTTTTACTTGAGCTTATTTTATGATCCAATATCTGTTAACACCTAATAGGGCTGTAGCAAGTTGTCAAATATTAAAAAACAAACAAACAAACAAAAAACCAAACCAAACCAAAACAGAAAAACAACACTAACTGCTCAATTTGCCATATATAGTAGAAAATATTAAATGAATAAACCTCAGTGGCTAGTTTTCTCCTTGGGGCACACTCAAGTATTCCTGTACTTCCCAAGCATTCCTCATTTCTGGATGTCTAAGGAGTAAATTGTAATCTATGTTACTAATAATACAATCAACATAAAGGATAGCATGCAAACAAAAGATTTGATTATGTCTTTCACTATAGAAATATGGTGTATGGTTGCAACATACACTAATACACAAACTTTCTATAGATATATTGAAAAATGGGTAATGGATTTCAGATGTCATGTTTTCATAAGGTAAGATAGAAATCAGTAAAGTCTGCGCATTTTCAACTTTTCAAAATCACAGACAGTGTTATTGCTTGTGTCGTGAGAGCTGAAGAAAACTATTCATTGTCTGAAGGACACTATGAGCTATTCCTCTACATATACATTTCCCCACAGAAGTTATCTGTGGGAAAAAAAATCAAATAACTTCCCTCTAACAAATGCAGGGGAAAAAGTCTATTATATCAGTTTAGTTAAAACACATTCTTACTTTTCTGAGGGATAATCTTATCATTGTATTTCTTTCAGTCAGAGTAAGGTGATTCATGCTGTGTATCCTGGAGCACTGGTAGTGAATATCACACTAACACTTCCAGCACTTGAACTTTTACAACTTATGTTCAAAACTGTTGCAAGTTTGGCAACAAATACCAACAATCTGTCTTTAACATCCTTCTATTCTGGGCAGTTAGACCCTTAAATCTGGAGTGATTGTTTCTGAGCAATTTATAATTGCATTAAATATGAATAAAAATGTAGAGGTTAAAATAGGCATAGAAATAAAGCTTCATTTCATAAAATGTTGTCCCATCACATACCTTATAACATGTCAACATGACTTTGTCATCCTGATGTTGTTTGGTCTTGTAGTTCTTTATACTGGAAAAAAAACCCTACTGCAGTCATTAAGTTCACCTGAGATTTCACCTCCAGAAATAAAGGCCAATATGTTTCTTTTGCATTAGTAATGAACGTGTACTTAAAACTCCTACAAACCAATATTAACACAATCACTTCACTGTATTCATTAGCCCAAAACAAGTCTCCTGAAAAACTCCAAAATTTACTCTTTCCTTTTCTGAAGCACTGAGAGATACATGCAGAAGCCATGTTAAAGCAACTGTCTGAAGTGAAGTCTCTTCTTAACACAGAAATGAAGATAATTGAGCAAAGGTGCATTTACAGAAGACTAATGGGAACAAGTACAGTGTGAGAAAGACCCATTTCTTGTTTTAACCCTTTTTTTCCCTGTGTTATCTTGCTTTAGCTGACTAAATAATGTTTCAATTTGACTAAGTTTTCTAAGTTCAAGCCTGACAGTATTCAAGAAGCAATTGGACAATGTCCTCAGACACATGGTGTGAAATGCGGCGTTGTCCTATGCGGTGACAGGAGTTGGACTTGATGATCCTTGTGGGTCTCTTCCAACTCAGGATATTCTATGATTCTAAGTTACTGTAATTATCTGTCTTTAAAGGCTTCTGAAAAACACAAGGTTTGTAGGTATCAAGTCCATCATATCTGATGAAATGAAAGGTCAGAGGCCAGAGAAAAGTAGTATCTCCCACACCATAATTGTGTTCAGTGCAGTGCAGAATAATAGCAAGAGCTGTCACTGTTGGGTCAAGGCACAGCTTTCCAGCGTACTTTCTCTCTATTAAAAAAAAACCAAACCAAACAAAAACACCACTAAACCTCAAAAACACTCACAGAGAGCAAGGGAACAGATTGGACAAATGACTTCCCAGCAGCTGCAGAAGGGAAGGCCAAAACAGATATGTGAGTGAAGGTCTACCATGCCCTGGGGTCAGCATTACCACTGCAGGAGAAAACATCTTCTCCACAAGAGAGACAGTGTAATGTTGACTGAACATCTTTGTAGAACACCTACATTTTATAGCATGCCATGATGGATTTTTTTGCCTGGCTTTTGTCAGGAAAGCTTGATTTTGAAACATTTGTTCCCTTTATTATTTGCTTTTTGATTAAACAGCACCCATTGTTATATATTCTGAGAAATGGCGGTCATGCAGCAGTTGTAAATCGCTAGATAAAATGGAGGAATAGGAAGGGAAGGGAAAAAAAAGACAAGGAGAAAAGTTGCTTACAGTTAAGTGAGAAAGAAAGTTAATTAAAAAAAAAAAAAGTCAGGCAATTTCATCCCTTTCTCATAGGAAACAAATGGGCTAATCCTAAGCAGAAGTCACACATCAGAATCTTAAGTGTATCTGGGGCTCATCAGGAAGTGGCACGTAAGTAGCAATATAAAAATTTTTTTCACCGATATCAGGAAGAGTTCACAGGATAAGAGATTATCCTGCAAAGAATGTGTATTACATCTGGCTTTTTACTGGGGACTGAGTGAATATTGCAGAAATTAAACTAATCTGTTATCCACGTCATGTACTCACTAATGATTAAGCTGAAGAAGAGTATATGAAGATATCAGAATTTTTGTTAAAAATCTGTAAAACTGTAATCTAAACAGATGAAAAAAAATGAGAACAGGTGTTTTTTGTCCTCCAAGGACAATCACTTTAGTTGCATAGCTCCTGGAAACTGAATTTCCATAATATTATGAAACAATGTCCAAAGTAAGTCACTTAAAAAGTCCACAAACTTAAATTCTACTGAAACTCCTACTTAACTTTCTACTGTAATTAAACTCATCATACAATTGTTTGAAAAAAAAAAACAACAAACAAACAAGAAAGTAAAGCACAGAAGGGGAGGAAACTTTCACATTCAGGCAGATAAATAGAAGACATTCAAGCAGAACAAAGTTACTATTTAGGAAGGATTTTGCTAGTTCTATTTGGATCACAAGCTACAGCAACTGTTAGCATGTGTCATTGCCTCTAATAGTATATGGGTTCAATCAGAGAACACAGAATGCCAGATGGGACTGGAGGAAGCTGTCAGCAGAAAGTAACTATGCTCTCTGATTTTTGCATTCCTGTGCAAAAAGCCACTATTGTCAATTGTTTTTATCTATAAAGCCAATGCTTTTGTTATAAATCTTGGCGTGATCTGAGATTACAAAACCAGCAAGCACCAGATGGTTGAAGAGATTCAGGCTAGGTCTGCAGCCTCCTGCCAGCCTTGTTTCAGGAAGCAGGAATATGCAGAAGTACGATCCCCATTCAACACGTCTGGGAGAGCAGGTGCTCCTCACGTGTGGACACAGTAAGCACGCTGCCAAAACAGTAACATAACTGATGATACAGATGCTTGAGGAAGGTAAGGAAGAAGACTATTTAGACCAGTGTGAAGCTGAAATGGAGAAGAGCTGTAATCTGCAATCAAAAATCAGCCCTAGTGTAGCCATTGCTTTAGATGGTAATGAATATCAACACCATGTCAAGATTACTTTGCCATTCATTAGGCAACTGCTAATATGAAATTATGTCTTTGCTCAAGCAGAAAAAGAAATTATCTTGACAACTGAGAAAGGTGGCCTTTCCCCAAAATTTTGAAGGCAAATTTCTAAGAGTCAGAAAAAAGATTAAAACCACTCCATGATCACCATACCTGTGATCTTGTGAGAAGTTTCTGCAAGAACATGGAACTGATTCGAGGTTGTCTAAAGTTTGTTCCTGACACAAGGCTGTTTTGCCTCATCTACTGACATATAAATAAGTTGAAATGAGATGTTTCCTTCACCATTTTTGTGTGCAGATAGTTCTTAATTGCATGATCTGTGAGGATATCAGATTATTTCTCTTTAACAGAAAACAAAACCTAAACCTATCATTTCTCTGAGAGGCAAGGTAGGTTGAGCTATGCAACCACATACCCTTGTCCAGTGATAAATACCAACAGAGTGAGCTCTCACGTGTCAGCAATATGTCATGCAGTCCATCCTGTAGCTGAAAATTTCTGATGAACTTTAACTTTTCCTTGTTCTTCTCTAGTCTCTTCCTCGAGCCCCACTCATGCCTTGTTGTGAATTGCTGTTAGGAGATCTTGTGGGAAACATGTGATGAGTATGCAGAAGATGAAGGCAGAAAAGGTATGGAGTGCCTAATAAAAGCATCAGATGTGAGGTTTGAAATGATTCTTTAACCTTTGTGCATGTGTTTATTAAAATCAAAGACTACCTCAAGCTGCAAGTGACCCATAAGAATCGTTGAGTCCAACTCTCTTCTCCTCACAGGACTACCTAAACTAATCCATATGACACTCCTTGAACTCTGACAGGCCTGGTGCTGTGACTACTTCCCTGGGGAGCCTGTCCCAGTGACCAACCATCCCCTCAGTGAAGAACTTTTTCCTGGTGTGCAATCTGAACTTCCACTGATGCAGCTTCCTTCCATTTCCTCATGTCCTATCACTACTCACCAGGGAGAGGAGGTCAGCATCACCCCCTCTGCTGCCCTCCTTGAGGTTGTAGATTGCAATCAGGTCACGCCTCAGCCTTTCCTTTGCCAAGCTGAACAAACCAAGTGACCTCAGCTTCTACTCATAAGTCTTGGACTTGAGACCTTTCACCATCTTGGTCGCCTTCCTCTGGACACGCTGTCATAGTTTGATGTCCTTATATTGAAGTGCCTCAAACTGCACACAGTATCTGAAGTAGGGCTGCACCAATACAGTGTAGAGAGGGACAATCACCTCCCTCGATCAGCTACTAAGCTGTGCTTGATGCACCCCAGGACAGCATTGGCCCTTTTGGCTTCCAGGGCACCCTGTTGGCAATTATTCAAATTGCCATCAACCCAGACCCCCAAATCTCTTTCCACAGTGCTGCTCTCCAGACTCTTATCCCCCAATTTGTACATATAACCAGGATTACCCTATCCCAGATGGAGAATTTAGCACTTGCTTTTGTTAAATTTCAGACAGTTAGCGATTGCCCATCTCTAGTCTATCCAAATCTCTCTGTAAGTCCTCTTTACCCCTGAGTGAGTGCACAGCTCCTCCTAATTTAGTACCAGCAGATTTACTTAATGTACATTTGATTAATAATTCTATTATCATCTTACAGAACTTATCAGGCTCCTTGACTCTCCAAACAGTGTTTAACAAAAGTATTTTCTTTTGTTACAACTAGCTCTAGCCACTCTGGGTAGGAGTTGCAAATCTCTTGGAAATACTCTTTACCTAAAACTAGTGTAATATACTGAATTACGCATAGAAACACACTTGTGCATGTATGTGCTAATCTTTTTCAAAAACAAAGTGGAAATGTTTTAGACAATGTTTCTCCCGTGCATTACATATTAAAGGAAGAAATAGTACTAGCTCACTAACAGGTTCAAAAGAGAGAAAAGGCAGAAAATTTTATTGAGTTGTCTTTGCAAATCAGAAGTGTGCTATGGGGGTCTATACCCATTCTTATCTCCTGTAAAAAAGTGGAGATGATGGGCTATTCCAGCTATGCATTAATAACAGTGCTAGCAAGTCTGCATATATTATATTTAATTCATCATCTTCTTTCCAACAGAATACAATTCAGGAGAATGAATTTCCTGTCCTAGTCAAACGAAATATCATTTACAAAGCTTCTTATGTATCCTATCTCAAGAGACAGGGTTGTTGTAACGAGAAGTCTACCGTTGATTAAGCTTTAGAATATTTCAGTACAAAGACAAGTGCATTTCATATATAATTTGCATTACCAAGACTCAGAGAAAATCCACTCTTATATAGCTTAGCTAATACCCAATGCAGACAAATTTAAAACATTTAATTCAATCATGTTTTTTTTCCCTAAGAGAAAAAAAAAAAACTAAAAATTAAACATTTATTTAAGTTCATATCATATCAAAAGATACAATCCGTGCATATCGACACACCTCATACTAGAAAATATAAGAAAATATTTAAGGCAATGGCATGGCACAATATAGGTGATACATAAACCAGAGAATGAAATCCTGACTCCACTGCCACCTGCAGGGAAACTCTGCTAGATCCAGAAGAGCTGAGGCTTCACCCAAAGCATTAAAGAGTGACAGCGGCTCTACAGTACAGCACTTTTCATAGTAACATATGCAAGTCATCACTACATTAATATCCTCTGTTGCCTTTTTTAAAAATAGATCTCACAAACAGTACCAGAAGGGAATAGGGAGGAAGTAGTGCCCTAATGTTTTGTGCAATCTGCCTTCGGTGGGCCTGGGTCCCTCTAGGCTCTCCATTAGGGCAGAGGGTACCAACAGCACATTTCGGAAAATGCATGGACCCTGCTGTGACACATGTCACTGATCCCATAGGCCTCGTGCACATCAGAAAGCCTATATACAGAGAAAGAGACAATCACAGAGCCATATCCAGCTATCTTCACAGTTTCTCTTTGTTGCTTCTGAAGGCTTCGACTAACCAGTCCTCAACTCTTTCCTTCATTTTACAGATACAGGCTGTTTTAAAGAAGAGCCTAAGCCTGGGCTGTGAAATGCATGATTACATAAAATAAATGGTCCAGATATCATCCAACCTGTTTCCTTTGGGAAACAGAAAATGTTAAAAAAAAACCAAAACAAAACATCAGTGTTAGGCAGCCTTAGGGAAATAGCTCCTGTAGACTCTCATTGATTTTGATTTCTCTCCAGCTATTAAGAAGAAAATTTATTCTCTAATATGTTTTGGTTTTGAGCAACAAAAACTTACTCTGCACTTGAAGGAAAGTATGCAGCATGTGATTATGTTCCTTTTTAATTAAGATTATTTTTCCTCCTTTTCCTATTAGAGAAAGGATAAAGCATAGTATGTCACCATAATTAAGAAAATAAATGCACCATACTCATACACACTAATCCCAAAGCAACATTAATAAACCTTAAGAATTTTTTGAGAACCCTAGTGCTACTGGACTAATAACACTTTGTGTAAACTATGCTTGTGGAAGTCATTGGAGCAGAGGTAATTTCTACCAGCTGGGAACATGGCCCACTGTGTTTCAAGTTATTACTTTCTGTATCTAAACTAGTGCCAAAATATTTCTATCAAGAGCTTCTGAAATGGTTTCAGATGATTACTACTATTCACAAATGTTTTTAGAGAAAGTTAATGAAAAGGCAATGTGACAATCATTGCTCACTCATGTTAAAAAAATAAAAATTCTTTCTACCCAGTCTGTCTTTTAAGGAAATATTCTTGGTTTGTATAAATCGGCACAAATGTTGATTAGGCTGTACTATTTATTCCCTCTCATTTTTGCTTAGGCAAATTTGAGTTCAGTTTTCCTTGATTTTTTTTCTTCAGTTCTGCACATCAACTTTTCTCAAGGACTTATTTTATATATATATGTATATGTTTTAATTATGGCACCCTTGTTGTGTCAGAATCATCATGTTGACAAACCAAACCCTAAAGAACAATAAAACTGAACATCAAAAGCCAGCACAATGATATTTAAAGTTTTGCTAAACAAACAAGTGCCATCATTTTATAAAATAAGTAGGATAGTTCCTGATCTCCAAAGGATGGGTTCAATCAAAATTCCATACGGCTTAAACATCACAGAAGCTAACACATACAAAGGCCAAAATTTGACACTGGCAATCCCAGTGAAAGAGACACATTTCATTTGAACTAATCTTTGCTTACATATAAGGAGACATTTCTAACACAGAACTTCAACAAATTGAATTGAAGAAGACAATCACAGATTACATTATGGAGTTTCATGTGGGAAGCGTCACTGACTACATCACCAACAAGCTGAGAAAATTAAAGAGACAGAATGGAGAACTGTGGATTTATGTACCACCTGCAAATTTTACAGTGGAATGAGTTGCATGACACAGTAGGAGAGTTTTGTAGTAAGTAAAGTTTTCAAATAAATTATTGCCTTAGACTTAGAAAAAGGTTGGACCTGTGTACCAGGGAAATGCTACCTACATCTACACCAACAAATTAAACTATGACAAGGCTACTTCTAGGAGCTGGGTCACTGAAATTGTTGAAATAGTTCCTGCCGTTGTTTTGACCTACATTCTCCCAAACAATGCCTAGGTGTGTTTATTATCATACACTTGCAGGCGTTTTGCTTATGGATGTATCTTACTTATGACCACCTTCTTTTGGATAGTTTATTACCATGGATATGGGCCATTATGTATCTGTTCATCTCAGGAAACAGCCTCTGGCATATTTAATTTAATAATATAGCCATACACTCTATAATTCCTACTTTACTCTTTATTTTCATACCAAATTCATCAGGGAACAATCATGATCAGGACATGTGTGCCTGCTTCTTACCTCCTACAGGTTTTAGCTGAATTCAAGTTAATTAATTGTCTGAACAATAAGTAAATCCCTACAAGTTTAATGAAAACAGACAAATGAGTGGAGAAGTAAGACCTAGAAGACTCCTCTTCTATGGGAATTTTGCAATAAGAGTTTACCCCTCACTGACGCTGGAGAATCTGCATAACAGATCAACTTTGACAAACAAACGAATACAAAATTTGGCTTAGTTTGCATTTCTGCTTACTGAAATGTTCATGATTTGTTCCAGTATATTTGCAAGAAGTAGATTTAAACTGTCCAATTCTTAATTCACTATTTCATTCTATCCCTCTACCCTTGCCATCTCCAAGCATTTCCAACTCTCATGCTGTTTGGGATTATTTCCACATCAAGACATTCTTTGAGATTCTAAGGTGATGGTATTTTAGAGGGCTATAGGTTAATAACTAAGCTCTTGGGCAGAGTCTTGTGGTAATTTCAGGGAAACTGTGACCCTGTTTGAGTGGTGATGTGTCCTTGAGATGAATGGCACTAATATCTCCTGTGCTGTTCTGACCACAGGAACTCAAATCTGAGAGTCTAGCACTCTCTCTGTGTTCACTTATCAGTCTTTGTGAAACTTCCCTCCATACTCAAGGTCTATGAGTGATGCAATGCTTAATCACATGTAGCATGGAAAAATAGGGTTAGAAAAGATAGCAAGGGGCAATCTACTTCATTTTCCTGTCCTAACTTCATCTGTGTTGCTCCTGAGAGACAGTTATCTGATGTATTCTTGGAGAACTTCAGCAGCAGAGATTGTAGAACTTGGTGTTCACCTTTCTATCACCTGTGCTGAGTAACTTCTGAAATGCTTTCTGAAGCGAATACCCACATAGCACTGTATATGCTTGAGTCTTACTATTTCAATCTTTCAATTATTAGCTCCTCAGAACTGAGTTATTGATTTTAGTGAATATATTCCATCTGTTAAAAAAGAATATATAAAGTATATCCTTTAATGTTAATAATACAGTGACAGCTATTACATTGTTTTAAGTCCTGAATGACTCTTGTAAGTTTACAATGGTAGAAACGATATCACCATTTGCAAATGTATAATCGAGAAAATACTGTGGCCCGGAGATCTTGAATTCCTAATTTCTTTGTATGCAGCTAATTGAATGTATGTTAAAAAAACATGTCATGAAGTTCTTATAATTGTTATCAAAGTGCTGTTTTTCACTGAATTTACCTCACTTCAGCTAGTTACTATGAATATCTTATCTATGAGTCCCTACATTTAGAAAAAATAAAGTAGAAATATAGATACATAGCTGCACAGCACTCGCATTTTGGGGAAAAAATACATTCAACCTGCATTTGATTTAACTTACGTGGGACACTAGGACACTTGACAAAGCTCAACAGGCAAACTGAGCTTCAGGGATTCATAGAATTTAAATGACTTGCTCTGGGAGAAAGCCAGTGTGCAAGAGAATCCCCAGGGTCCCACCATCTAATTAAAGGTAGCTTTCTTCTTGATCATCCTTGTGTAAATATATAATAAAACTTCAGACTAGAATAATTCTGTTTACACATCATCCGTCAGCCATGAAGATCAATGATAAGACATAACACTTTATGTTTATCTGCTGAATATGTTTCAGATCATCTAACAGATTTCTTTATGAAGAGTTGGATATCCATATGCAGGCTGGGAAGCCTGGAGCAACTCTGAATTCTCTTAAGATGCCGTTTTCAACAGGGAGATAGATGTTCGAGTTAAAAAAGCTCTAGGAAACTTTATTTTTGGACATAATCAACTATCTTATTCTGCATGTAGGATTCTTATTGTTGTAGTCATGATTCTTTCAAGAACCAAAGATATCACAAAAAGTATTCCTTTATGCACAACTGTATATATAATAAAGATTTTATCTTTAGAACTATATTTTTACACATGATATCAGTATCAGTCATTGAACTAAATGAAAGCTGACCACTCTCCAGTCTAATAATGAGGTAAAGCAAAATGATTTTACAGCTGCAGGGTGGTAGGATCTCTTCTGAAACAACACTGAAGTGAAAATATGACATTCATTTTGTAAGTCACCAGAGCTGTACATGTTGGCATATTTGCCTATGTTTGAAAATAGTACATTTAAAGTATTTAGAAAAGAAATAAAAGGGATAGGTCAGGAAGATAATAGATCTAATGGAGAATTTTATAAATGGTCATATCACAGTTCTTATTTTGAGAGACTATGTCCATAGAGCTACAAACTTGTAATATTCCTTTGCTTTTGATTGCTTCTCTAACTGCCTTCCTGTTTCACTTTATAAGTTTAACTTTATTTCTGATTTTATCATTATCATCAGACTTCAAGCTGGTTCATGATACTCTTCCTTGCTTTTTATATTCTTTTTCCTATAAACAGGAGTTTTTTCTTTCCCAGAAGAGTCAAAAGTTTCTCACAGGCATGGAAATCCAACAACAAGTGAGGCATCTTTTGAAGAAGCTACAAAGGATTATCTGAAGTATGAATGATACTAATTAGATCCTGTAACTTAAAAACGGTTTGAAAATTCATGGACTTCTAAAGGCAAGATAATCTCCTTTCTTCCTAGTTTGCCTTTTAACCTTCAGTGATTTCTCTTTATTCTCTGTCTGTAACCAAAGAAATAAGCCCAGATGAATATACACAGTATTTAGCATTTTTATTGGCAAGAATTGCCAGTTCTTTGATGTACACTCTTGTTAAATTCTTTGCTTTGGTATTAGAAAATGTGATCTTACACCAAACCTCTACTCTTGCTGTATACTTCTTGCTTTGTGTTAGCAGGAGGCTCAGCTAAAACACAGAACTCTTTCATTACTGAAGAAATTTCCTTAAAGAGTATGAGCATCTACATTAATATCATCCAATAAAATAGGAGGTATGCTTACACATTTTTATGTGCACCTATTTTTAAAAAAAGCATCCTAAGAACTACTGACCTGTCAGCCTCACCTCTGTGTCAGGGAAGATCATGGAACAGATCCTCCTAGAAGCTATGCTAAGACACATGGAAGACAGGGAGGTGACAGGACAGCCAGCATAGCTTCACCAAGTGCAAGTCCTGCCTGGCCAGACTAGTGGCCTTCTATGATGGAGTGACTAAACCAGTGGACAAGGCAAGAACTACAAATGTCATCTATCTGGAATTCTGTAAGGCCTTTGACACAGTACCCCACAACATCCTTTTCTCTAGATTGGAGAGGTATGGATTTGATGCGTGGACTGTTTGGTGGATGAGGAACTGGCTGGATGGTCACACCCAGAGAGTGGTGGTCAATGTCACAATGTCTGGATGGACACCAGTGACAAGTAGTGTCCCTCAGGGCTCTGTACTGGGACCAGAACTGTTTAATATCTTAATCAATGACAGAGACAGTGGGATCAAGTGCACCCTCAGCAAGTTTGCAGATAACACCAAGCTGCATGGTGGGGGTGGTACTCCTGAGAGACAGGAAGCCATTCAGAGGGATGTGGACAAGCTCAAGAAGTGGTTCCCCATAGAGGTAGTCATGACGCCAAGCCTGACAATATTCAAGAAGCAGATTAGACAATGTCCTCAGACACATGGTGCGAATTTTGGGGTTTTCCTATGCAGGGACAAGACTTGGACTTGATGATTCTTGTGGGTCCCTTCCAACTCAGGACATTCTATTATTCTACGAGCCGGCGCTGTGCACTTGCAGCCCAGAAGGCCAGCCGTATCCTGAGCTGCATCAAATGGAGTGTGGCCAGAAGGTCAAGGGAGGTGATTTTGTCACTTTACTCTACGCTAGTGAGACCCCACCTGAAGAGCTGCGTCCGGCTCTGGAGCACTCAGTACAGGAAAGACATGGACCTGTTGGAAAGGGTCCAGAGGAGGGCCACCAAGGTGATGAGAGGGATGGAACACTTCTCCTGTGAGGAAAGTCTGAGAGAGTTGGGATTGTTCAGCCTGGAGAAAAGAAGGCTCTGAGGAGACTTTATTGCAGCTTTCAGTACTTAATGGGACTTACGAAAAAGATGGGGACAAATTTTCTAGCAAGACCTATTGTGGCAGGCCAAGTGGTTTAAACTAAGAGCGAAGATTTAGATTAGAAATAAAGAAGAAATTTTTTACAATGTTGGTGGTGAAATACTGGAACTGATTGCCCAGAGGGGTGGTAGATGCCCCATCCCTGGAAACACGCAAGATCAGGCTGGACGGGGCTCTGAGCAACCTGATCTAATTGAAGATGTCCCTGGTCATTGCAAGGGGGTTAGATTAGATGACCTTTAATGGTCCCTTACAACACAAATTTTTCTATGATTCTATGATAGCACTTCAAAACAATCTGTAGCTTAGAACACATGTGCTCAAATACCTTCCAAAGTGTGTTTCTACTTCATGCTGCAGTCAGAAGGGAATGAACAATAAAAGAAAGAGCAGAATTATGACAGCACCTATCACATAATATCTGAGCTGATAAAACTTGCTGAAAAGATGTACAGTCTTCATACAATATCAGACAGGATGATTTTTTCCAATTCAAAATATGGCCGAGTGCATCTGCTATCCATATGTAATGTCAATGATATTTTTGGAAGTCAATGCAGAAGATGTTCTTGGTAGTTCTCTGAATTTCGGGCACAGAGTCTTCTATCATGCCATTAATTTCCTAACTCTCTTACCTCTAGTTCCCCTCTCAACTGTGCCTCCTTTGGTGATTCTTGCTGCTGTGACAGGTTGAGACAAATTAACTCTCTTATCTCACCTGTTTTGATTTGGGATCTTCTTGTAATATGACCTACATATCTGACTGATTTGGTCGAAGTATCACCTTTTTTTTTGCCTTCAGCATTTCAGCTTTCATTTGCTCGTCTAAGGGAGTCTTCTGAAATCCCTTTTTTCCTAGCAATCTCCTAGTATATGAATAGTATTGGAGAAAGCTTTACGTCTTCAAAGGCTTCCTCAGAGCATTCACCTGCGCTGAATCCTATAAACTTCTGATTAACCTTCCCTTCAGATTTCCATTTTACTGTAGGCTTTTCTAGTGCCTCCATATTGAATCTGGTCTTTCACACTTACGGATTTGATTCAAGCAAGCCTGATGTTACAACATGAGCCCCATAAAGGGCAACATTTAACAAGAGTTTTGATTTATGCCAAAGGTTTCTTTCATTTTCTCGAATAACTTATACAAGCTAGCAAAGGTCACAACAAATATTTCTGTTTTTCTTATTCACTACCCCTTTTTAGTGTAGTTAGCAAGATACCCTGACATGATTGCTAGATCAGTCTCAAGCAATCCACACCTTCCATCTCCTGTAACTTGTGCTAGCGATGCTAAAAAGCACGTACCGAGGAAACCTTGAAATAGTGTTCAACAGTTTGCAGTGTTTAGAATGAAACAGTTGAAGGAATTGAAAACTGTCATTAAACCATAGAAAAACTGATCCTAGGCTCAGAACAACTTATGATGCGTGATCATATCCCAAATAACAAAATTCATTTTACATGCCTTGCTACTGTGTTTAAGTCAGTTAGCAACTTCTAAGTATGAGGAACTGATTTAATGTGCACAGATTTTTCCACAGATGTTTACTTAACAGATTCTCGTATCCTCAGATACAAGAATATTTACAGAATATCAGATGTGGGTTAGATGCAATAGGGCAATTCTTATGGGTCTAATTTAACAAATATTAATTTATACATGCATGGTATTTATACTTACAGAACCTGAGATTATTTATTTTAAAGTTTTACAATATTTTTTTATGGAGAAAAGTGAGGAATAATGAATAATGGCATAGAGCATGAAACTTTTAATTGATAACTCAAATCTAACTGATTACAGCTTTTCTTCACTTTCAGAAGTCTGCAAGGATAAAAGATCAACTTTGAGTTCACACAGTTGGCTGCAGAAAGGGAAGATATATGTCTAGAAAACTTACTGGAATGGCATCTCATTGTGAGCCAAGCACAGAGGACAGTCTCTGACCCAGAGAGAAATATACAATACAGATGCAGGAGAAAATATGACTGCAAGTAATTTAGTATTATTATTTAATTAAAAATCCTGCCAATAGACTGCTAATATTTCTTGAATAAATTTGTCTAATATTCATGTTACTAGAGGGGATTAATTATACACTGTACGAGCTGCCTCTATAAAACACTGTTGTAGACCTACTTAATTCAGATAGCTTCCAGCTCCCTGTTACAGCACAAAAGCATGTATAAAAGGATCCCAATTACACAGCTGTCACAGCTATAGGAGTAATTGCCTCTTTGCCTTATGCTGATATCCCAACTAGGGGGACAGAGTTTGGAGAAACACTCTATGGCACATCTTGGGGCCACCACCATGGTCAGAGTTCATCATGGTCACTTTCAGCTCTTGAGGGCAGGCTTCCTTCCCAAAGAAGTTGCACCTGTGCAACCCTGGGTATCTGTGAGACAGGATGCAACAGGTTTTGCACTTAGACTCGAGAATCAGATGAGGTCTGATATTCACTGGTCCAGATATAGGGTCCAGCTATAGTCTCTGAGAGGTCCCTTGGTCACCTGCATTTTTGAGTGCAAGTCTGAGGAGGATGGGAATCTCAAATAATTTTTCCAGGTTAGATGGGAGCCTCTAGGTGAGGTCATGCCAGAAACAGCCATGAGACTGGTCATGCCTTTACCCCATCAGTCCTCTGTCACCTCTCACAGGGGAGAGGAGACTGACAGGACCTTCAGCTCCCCTTTCCACCCCCACTAGCATCCACTGGTGCAGCATAAGCATGTCTGCACCAAGCACTGTGCTGTCACATAGGTGCTGGGCCTGCTGCTGCTGAAGAGTACTCTTCTAAATTCTGCTGCGGGGGCATGATGAGAAAGGAAGTGTAAGGCAGGGGACACCAGCATGCAAGTTCTGGGCCATTATACAGTTCCCAGGGCACACTACAGAAGAGCTGTCTTAACTATAACAGCTTGCTCAAGGTTGGGAGGACAGAAAAGTTATTTAGACCTATGGCATTTCTCATTTGGCAAGCTGCAACACTCAGGGACGACTTTAGTCCTTTACAGTTATTTCATTCTGAAGTGTTTGTGCCAACATATTCAATAACACTTAAGCAGCACTGTGCAAGCATGCTGCAATCTAAAAAAAGGGGCAGTTAAAATGGGATTGAAAAGAAACAACATCGACAACATTGTATACTTAATTTCAGATTCTTACCACACTAAACTTAGCAAAATTATTATCCATTTTAAAAGCAAGAAGTATGCTTAGCAAGAACGTGACTTTCCTTTAAATTTGTAACAATGGGCTCAGCCTGCAGTCTTGATTCTGAAACCAGAGATACTCAGGGACTTGAAACAGGAGCAGCCCCAAGGGTGAGTTATGGGTCATTAGGTGGTGGTGTTAAAAATAGTCTTGTGAGGGGTTTTTTTCGTTTTCAAGAAACTGAAAAATGGTCATTTTTAAATCACAACATGTCAATTCAGAAATTCAGCTGTATAGTTAGTATAGCTTGTTGATGGTTTTGATTTGCTGCACTGAAACTTGTACATCACTGTAGAATTAAGTCTTATGCAATCAAAAGTCATTGTCCTACAGAAACTTGAACATTTGTGTAAGTTTCCCAAGGCAAGTAGTATCTGCGACCTCTGTAAGAGTACTGAAAAGGTATGAGTTATATGATGTGGATATGAGAATGTTTGCTGCACTGGGACCAAAAGTACTTTACAGGTCTGGGAATCTTCTAATTGGCCCAATGTATGAACCTCAAAATTTCAGACCAACATTTTTGACTTGCGGTCCAAAACTCACATTTGGAAGAGAAAAAAACAAAACAAAACAAAACACTTAAAGGGTTTGACTGTCCTGCATTTTGCAACTCCTAAGGCTTTCTACCTAATGATGGATGTTCAACCTTTTTGAAAATCAGGAAATAAGTCATCCCTGGTGGATGTAAGTATTTTTTTTTATGGTATATTTTTGAAACAATATACAACATGCTTTGAATTATCAGAAGTCAGCTAAAAAAATCCACTGCCCTTTCTCTCAGCCTTTCTTCCCTCTCATTGTAATGCTTTAATAAATCAGACTCATTTAGAGACCAGTGAGGAAAGTGGAATTCATGAGGATTTCTCTGTATTTACAATACCACATCTTCACGCTCTGGCAGCTCAGTGCCATCCTTCAGAAATCAGACAGCAAAGCACAGATTGATTTTCTTTTTTTAATTGCATCCCTACCAAGACTATTGGAAAGAAAACAGAGGTATGGACTCAAGTTTTTTTGGATGCACTGACACAAGCTTATTTGTCAGAGATCAAATCTCCAGTGAACAGCTTGCTGCAGCTTTTATTTCCAAGACTTCAATAATAGCATCAAATTGATGTTGCATTGGTGTGCACTGAGACAGTAAAGAAAACTGCAAAGATATTTAGAAAAGTACAGAAAAGGACAGAAGGAGAAGAGGAAAGAAAGCTCATGTTTTAAAACAGCTTAAAGACAAACATGGAATACTTTTCAAGATATACTATGAGCAATATTCTTTATCAGGCATAATGAAGCAAAACCAGCTATACTGTTGACTTGTTTCTCTAAAAATTTAACTTTCTCTCTCTAGAACAGGATTTCAAGACATTAATGAAACTCTTGACACTCAGGAACATGGTTAAAGAAATCACATTTGCTTGGATTTCAAGCAAGACATCGTCTTTACACAGGGGAAAAAATCTGCCAGAGTTGCTTTGGTGGGAATGAATGACTAGGGCCTCTAATCCTTGACAATAGTTTGAATCAGATAAGTATATTTGAGCTTCTTAAATGTGATTCTGATAGCAAAATAATCTTGCCAATCTTGAGAGCACTAGAAAGCCAAAGACCATGTCCACTAGCTGCTCACGTTTATGAAATACACAATTAATTTCAAATATATTTTGCCTTTCTTGCCTCCATAGTATCCCCTGCCCTTTTAGAGAAGAGGACATCTACCTAGGAGAACTGAACGTCCCCTCTCTGCACTTTCAAAAGCATGCTGTAACCACTAGACCGTATTTCTAGACCACTAGGCCTTTCCCTCGCATGTACTTCGAAATTGTGCTGCTACTAATTAACAATACTAGTCTCAATGAATCAGAGGAAAGCAAGCCTGGGAAAATATCATTACTGTTGTTAATTTCCACTGAAGACTACAACTGCAATTATGACTCTTTGGCCATGTTATTGTATTCAATATCTGTGACAGGTTTCTGTTCCTCATTAACTCCTATAGCACTTAACGGTGAGCAAGAAAGGAGCAGAGGGACTATAGCCCAGATGTGGAAGAATCAAAGGCAATAAGGAGTATCATACCTCATCCCTTTTTTCTGCCTATTTCACAATCCTCCTTTTGCCCATCTTTCATTCTGCAAGTGCTCCTTGTTGAACAGTGTGTACCAGACAATTCTTATTTTACTGTCAGTGATTTAAGACAACAATAATGTGTCCATCTCTTAGGCGAGGGACCCATTTTTCTATGATGGAAATATTTTTATATTGCAAAAGTAAAATTTCCCACTAAGTATATGCACAAATTCCAACTAGGTGTATAAATATACATGCACATGCATACAAACAACACTCTCATAACTGGTGGCTCAATCCAGACATACATTTTCTCAGCCCCCTTCTACAGATACAGAGACTACTGAAGCACGGAGAGGGAGAGGGACAAGCTAACACAAATAAATATTCAGTGACTGTCATCTAGCACCTTGAGAGCTCTCACATGCTTACACAAGCAGTTCAAACAAGTGACAGTATTGCAGGTATGATCCCTTCAACCTATAAAAATAAACCAAAAGACAGCAGGTGAGTAGCTGACCTCAAATACTTCAAAGATCAATTAAAAAAATCAAATTCACTATAAACATTTTAAAAAACATAACAAATGTAATTTGTAAGGAGACTTTGTGACCTCAAGACTTTAAAAGATACCTGTAATTCACTTTTGACCAAAAGTCTCTCCATTTTTTTTACACTTCTTTGTGAAAGCATAATGTGTCCTTGCCATTTTGTTTTACAACACCACCATTAAAATTCATGAAAATTCAGACAGCATGTGCAAATGTGACCCACATTTTTTCACAATCTCTTTACCTTAATGTAATACAAAATCAAAATCATAGTATACATGATCCAGTTAATAGAGGTCATAGATAAGAAAGCTGACAACTTATAAGTAGATCAACAGTTCTGGGGTGGAAACACAATCCTCTATGTGTTTGCTGACTAGAGAAAAGGAGAAGTTGAGAAATGTCAAAGTATGCTTTAGTATTTACCCACATATTATTCTTTTTGTTCTGGAATATGTGTTTCCTCCTTTCCTTTCCTTTCCTTTCCTTTCCTTCCCTTTCCTTCCCACACCTTTCCACTCCTTTCCACTCCTTTCCACACCTTTCCTTTCCTTTCCACACCTTTCCTTTCCTTTCCACACCTTTCCTTTCCACACCTTTCCACTCCTTTCCACACCTTTCCACACCTTTCCTTTCCTTTCCACACCTTTCCTTTCCTTTCCTTTCCACACCTTTCCTTTCCACACCTTTCCTTTCCACACCTTTCCTTCCCTTCCCTTCCCTTCCCTTCCCTTCCCTTCCCTTCCCTTCCCTTCCCTTCCCTTCCCTTCCCTTCCCTTCCCTTTTTCCTTCCCTTTTTCCTTCCCTTTTCTTCCCTTTTTCCTTCCCTTTTTCCTTCCCTTTCCTCTTCCCTTCCTCTTCCCTTCCTCTCCTCTCCTCTCCTCTCCTCTCCTCTCCTCTCCTCCCCCTTCCCACTTCCTTTCATGCCTTTCCTCCTCCCTTTTCCCTTTTCTTTTTCATTTTCCTGTCATCACTTATGCAAGCCTGAAAAGACGAGGTGCTTATATAGGGTTGAAACAATCTAGGGAATCAGATCTAAACATAAGTATACAAAATAACCTGAATTGGTTATGTCTGATTAAATAAAGATTTTTTTAAAAAATTCTGGTTACTTATCTATTTTGATAGGCAATTAAATAGAGGCATGCCAATAAAAAGAAACAAGGACAACAGGGTTTTTACCTAATGATTAAGATCATAGAATTAAATTGCTTATCATACATTGGAAAGAAAGTCAGCTTGTTTTTTCACACAGAACTAGATTTTCTAAAATGAGAAACACACGCAATATTTCAATCCTTTTAAAAACTTGGCTTCCAGACTCTTTACATTAAATTCAGTCATAGTGCACCAAGGAGATCTGTAAACAAGACGCTTTGTTAAAAAGGTAACCAAAAATATTCTTCCCATCTTTAGCCTTGATCTGATTTGGTGTAGTGCCTTACCTTCAATCTAAAATTAATGCTGAACTCCACAGACAACAGGAGGAGTTGTTTTGTTTGCTTTTTTTGTTTTCCTTCTATCAAAGGAAAACAAAACTCTGTCCAAACTGTAACATCTCCAAATACTACACTACTTAGTTTAAATGAGCAAACATTTTGGTCATATTATATTCTCTAGCAGCCTTTAGGTAGCACAGAGCACTGTTCTACAAGTTAGTAGAACATAAAAGAGATCCAGAAACTTTTTAAAGTAGAGAGAATATAATGTCATCTTCATAGCCAGGGCTCGTTTCCTCAGATTTCCAGAGATGTCATGGGCAGGAATCTCTTGAGACATCTTCAGAGACATCTATGAGTTATGGAGACATACAGGTTCACATTTTCTCTTATTTATAATACATTATCATCTTGTTACCACACACTGTTACTTTATATTGTTGACAATATCTCTTCACTGTAGTATCTCAGTGTTTGTGACAGTCGTTTCTTTTCACCTAAGCGTATTATAATATCATCTTTCTCCTTCAGAGGACACGCATCCAGTAACATTAATCCATGATCCCAAAACAAATCTGAATGGAAAAAAACTGTCCTTGCCTACAACCATTTTCTCTGTCAGTCCACAGAGCTAACCCGTGAAACACTGTGATTAATTAGCACAAAAAGTGAGAAATAATTGGCATTCAGAGTTTGGTATTCATCAAATTAGTTCATGTGAAGTACAAATGTTCTATTTAATCTATTGCTTTTCCACTCTTGTAATCTTGTCCAGAGATTTCTGAAACTATGTAAGTGTCCCAGCTGTTGCCGCAGGACTGTGGTGCCCATCTTCACAGCCATTAACTGACAGTCTAGTCTCCAATATCATTAACAAAACCTTATAGTGGTAGGTCTGTAGGTCTCATCATTCAACGAAAAAAATTATAAGGTAACAGATACATTTTCTATTTATTTCGATGAGAATTAGCTCAGACCTTGATTGTCTGGTAAAGTCTCATTCTTACTACATACTTTGTACCAGGAGCTCGGTCAGTTTCCTTCTTTCATTGACATCGAAGGGCTGTTACACATTCTTTAAACACAAGTCAGCACAGATGTCATTATAAGGTACTTTCAACAATGCATTTCTTGGTTTTTGGCAGATATAAGCCACACTGATGTTTAACATTCCATATTCTCTTTTTTATTATAATTATTTTTAGGTTTAAAATCTTATGCTTCCTAGATAATACATTACAAGCATGTTAGGGACTAATTCAAAGTCCACTGTAGGCACTAAGATGCTTTTCATTGGATTAACTAGCATCTGAAGTAGATTCATAACCTCAAGTTCCCACTCATTTTGGTTTTTATGACCTGGCTTTTGAAGTCTTACTTAAAAACTTTAAGCATGAACATGAGGTAAATGAATGAAAAAGTGGACAGCAATGCACTGATTCAAACTAGATATAAAATTATGTCTAAAGACAAGTATTGTGGATCCACCCCACTGAATATTGGAAAAAAAAATACTGCAATCCACATACACTTGGAAATATATTAATCTACTTTTTCCCAGATTTCAGGAATTTTTTTTTGAAAGCATAATATATTTTGTCTGTAATTTATTTTTGAAAGGACTTTAACCAGATATAAGGTCTGAATAACATAATTATCAGTGGAAAGCGTGTTTAATCAATTTTTAAATAGTGAAGTGGGCTTGGTGGAATTTTTTAATTAAAATTTCCAGATGACTAAGACAATACGAATATTTTTTGAAACTTTCTTCTGTTATTGAATCATAGAATAATTTAGGTTGGAAAAGACCCTTAAGATCATCAAGTCCAACCATTAACCTAGAACCGCCAAGTCCATCACTAAACCATGTCCCTAAGAACCTCATCTATGCATCCTTTCAATACCTCCAGGGATGGTAACTCAAGCACTTCCCTGGGCAGCCTGTTCCAAATCTTGACAACCCTCTGGGTGAAGATATTTTTTCCTAATATTCGACCTAAACCTCCCTTGGTGCAACTCGAGGCCATTTTCTCTTGTACTCTCACTTGTTACTTGGGAAAAGAAACCAACACTGACCTTGCTACAGCCTCCTTTCAGGTAGCTGTAGATAGCAATAAGGTCTCCCCTCAGCCTCCTTTTCTCCAAACTAAACAGCTTCAGTTCCCTCAGCCAGTCCTCATAAGACTTGTGCTCCAGACCCCTCACCAGCTTTGTTCCCCTTCTCTGAACTTACTCCAGCATCTCAGTGTCTTTCTTGTTGTGAGGGGCGCAAAACAGGACACAGTATTTGGGGTGCAGCCTCACTAGTGCCAAGAACAGTGGGACGATCACTCCTGTAGTCCTGCGGGCCATACTATTCCTGATACAAGCCAGGATGCTGTTGGCCTTTTTGGCCACCTGGGCACACTGCGGGCTCATGTTCAGCCAGCTGTCAATCAACACCCCCAGGTCCTTTTCTACCAGGCAGCTTTCCAGTCACTCTTCCCCAAACTTGCAGCGTTGCATAGGGTTATTGTGACCCAAGTGCAGGACATGGCACTTGGCCTTGCTGAAACTCATACGATTGGCCTCAGCCCATCAATCCAGCCTGCCCAGTTCCTTGTGTAGAGTCTTCCTACCCTCAAGCAGATAAACACTCCTGCCCAACTTGGTGTTGTCTAAAGACTTATGAGGGTGCACTCGATCCCCTCATCCGGATCACCAATGAAGATATTAAGGAGAACTGGCCCCAGAACTGAGCCTTGGGGAACACCACTTGTGACTGTCCACCAATGGGATTTGACTCCATTCACTGCAACACTTTGGTCCTGTCCATCCAGCCAGTTTTTCACCCAGCAAAGAGTACACTTGTCCAAGCCATGAGCAGCCAGGAGAATGCTCTGGGAAATGGTTTCAAAGGCTTTATTGAAGTCCAGGTAGACAACATTCACAGCTTTTCCTTCATCCACTAAGCAGGTCATCTTGTCATAGAAGGAGATCAGGTTGGTCGAGCAGGACCTGCCTTTCATAAATCCATGTGCTGACTGGGCCGGATCACCTGGTTGTCCCATATGTGCCATGTGACGGCACTCCAGATGATCTGCTCCATGACCTTCCCTGGCATTGAGGTCAGACTGACAGGCCTGTAGTTCCCCAGATCTTCCTTCCAGCCCTTCCTGTAGATGGGTGTTACATTTGCTAACCTCCAGCCAACAAGGACCTTTCCTTTTCTCTATGCCCAAGATGGCCACAAACTGTCAGATCACCCCCAAGTCCTCCTCTGTTCACGAACAACAGGTCCAGTGGGGTGCCTTCCCTAGCTGGCTCACTGACCAGCTGTGTCAGGAAGTTGTCTTACACACACTCCAGGAAGTTCCTAGACTGTTTCCTGCTGTATTGCTTTTCCAGCAGACATCTGGTGAGCTGAAGTCCTCCATGAGAACAAGGGCTAGTGATTATGAGACTTTGGCCAGCTGCTTATAGAATATTTTATCTGCCTCTTCATCCTGGTTGGGTAGTCTATGACAGACTCCCACCATGGTATCTGCCTTGTTGGCCTTCCCGTGGTTCTTGCCTGTAAACAATCAACCCTTTCATCATCATCATCAAGCTGTACATAGTCAAAAACTCCCTAACACACAGGGCTATCCCACCACCTCTCCTTCCTTGTCTATCTCTTCTGAAGAGTTTGTAACTATTCATTACAGTACTCCAGTCATGGGAGTCATCTCACCATGTGTCTGTGATGGCAACTATGTCATAGTTTTTCTGCTGCACAATGGCTTTCATGTCCTCCTGTTTGTTGCCCATGCCACGTGCATTGGTGTAGATGCACTTCAGTCAGGATATTGATCCTGCCACCTTTTTGGAGGGAGAAGCCCTAAGTCCTGTATGACTATTTTCAGGCACTTCCATGGTCTCTAACAAATCAATAACCCTTGTGTCTTTGCTTCCGCATGGATTGCCATCCCCTACCCCCACTAAGATGACAGATTGAAGGACCTCGCTAGCACATCATCCCTCAAATATTGGTGTGCAGCCCCCAGACTTACCTCTGGCGATCCTTGTTTTATCCCTTTCCCCTTCAAATTTAAACTAAACCTCTTTCAATGGGCCCTGCATTGATGCAAAGATCCCATGTAAAGATCCTTAACCTACTCACCTCCTCCCAGGACTCTGCCACTAAGCTGAGCAGTTCCTCCACCTGCATGCACCTCCCACAGGTTTGCTCACTGCTGCCATCCAGTACCAGCACAAGAGGAGGGCAAACCCTGCAGCCTGACAACTGGGTGGCAGTGGGTTCCCACTGCAGCTCTGTCTGGGAAGCTGTGTCAGTCATGGTGCAGAGCTTAGAAAGGTTATGGCTTCCTGCCAGGCGGATAGCATTGCTTCCTGGTCCAGCTGGCCGAGTTTCAGCACCCTTCCTTAATGACCTTCTGCCCAAACTGCCACACCACCCCCTTGCTGATGTACAATGCCTTATATATGCTTGCCCTGGTCATGGCTGTTCTTGTCGTAGCAGTTCTGCTCACTAACACTCCCTAATGGCTTCTTTTATAGGTGTGGAGATGTGCCTGCCATTTCTCCTGGCCCCACCCAGGTCTTGTCAGCCACTGCCACACAAACTGAGGGCTCTCCATTCCTTTGAGGTTCCCCTGGTTCAGGAAACCCCACTGTGAACCACGCTGGAGTGCTTTACTGTAGGTTGCACCAGCACCAGAACTGCTCACCTCTGCAACTATATTATGTTCTGCAGTTGGTAAATTAAGTCAGTAAAGATTTCCAGAGACTGAATTAAAATGGCAACATATCACACTATACATCACAAAAGGGAAAAATTTGTTACACAGGGAACAGATTTGTGCAGCCAGATTATTATCTCTTTATATTAGATTATATTCCAATGTCTACCAAGATGAGCTAACCTCAAGGATCCTTCCTATTAATAAAATTCACAAAAATAATGAAAAACATCATTTTGATGAAGTAACCTGGAAGAAAAGAAAAAAAAATTCAAATATAGTTCTTAAAGAGGAAGAGGCAGCCTGAAAATCACTAGCTCCTTAAAAAAAAAAAATCAAAATAATTTTGTATTTTTGAACAATATTTATTTTTATCAGTGAAAACAAGTGTGGGCAGGCTTGGGGTTAAAATATATGCCTATGGCTGAGTTTTTGGAAAAAAACCAAATGCCACACAAATGCATTAATTAGGTACTAAGAGGATTAAATGACAAATGGATATATTTGAATAGAACCTATTCACCATGAAGAACCACTTCATCAACTTCTTTATTTAGATGAAAAATATCTTAATGAAAAAATGGAACACATGCAAGATATAAATCTCAAGTACTTTCTAAGACCACTTAAAAAGGCAAAATAGTGTATATCATCATGTGAAGAGTAACTACATAGAAAGGAGTTAACAAAAAACAATTCTGAAAAACATATAAGATGGGAGTGCATCCTAACCTGGAGTACCGCCTTCAGATCTGAAGCCCTCAGCACAGGAAAGATATGGACCTGTTGGAGAGGGGCCAGAGGAGGCCACAAAATTGATCAAAGGGCTGGGACACCTCTACTATGAGGACAGGGGAGAGAGTTGGAGTTGTCCAGCCTGAAGAAGGATCCAGGTAGACCTAATTGCAGCCTTTCAGTACTTAGAAGGGGCCTGTGAGAAATACAGGGACAGACTTTTCAGCAGGGCCTGTCGTGACAGGGCAAGGAGTAATGGTTTTAAAAACTAAAAGAATGGAGAGTCAGGCTAGGCATGAGGAAGAAATTTTTACAGTGAGGGTGGTGAAACAGTGGAACAGGTTGCTCTGAGAAGTGGTAGATGCCCCATCCCTGGAAACATTCAAGGCCAGGCTGGACGGGGCTCTGAGCAACCTGATCTAATTGAAGATGTCCCCGGTCATTGCAAGGGGGTTGGACTAGAGGACCTTTAAAGGTCCCTTCCAACTCAAACTATTCTATGATTTTGTGATAAGAAGGAATAATTTATAGCAAAGTGTTGATGAGATAATTAAATATGTTTTTCTGCTTGCATAATTTGTGAGCAGACCATAGTTTTCCCTAATGAATTGTCTATGAAAATGTATTCCACAAATGTCTTCCTAAAAATTTTGCTTTATAGATTGTACTTCTTCAAGATGCACCTATTAACTGTGATTGACCCAATAAGTCAAAGTAAATTGGTTCTTTTCCCTGATTGGATGTCCGCATAAGTCATTTTATCTGAAGGAGCAAAATTCTGGGAAGTTCTTGATATAAATATTAGCTCTTATAGTTGCATTTAAATGAATGTCAGTGGAATAGGTTTCATATATACGTATACTGAGCATCTGGCCTTTGACCTTCAACGACGCATGTATGCTTTTGGAAACCTTACTTGATGATATGTTCCTGGAAATTAAACTAAAAATAATTCTAAACATGGTAAAATGACTTCATTATAATATTTAATTAACATTTTAGAGGGGGTTTTTTTTGGTCTCTTAATGTGTATTGCAGGATTTTCTCTCTTTTCAAGACAATCTTTAATACTTTGTCTTGAATATCAACAGGAAGAAAATAATGGCAAGACCTCATCACATTTAGTGTGTGACTTCTCTTTTATTAATGGCACTGCAGCAGCAAAAATACTAGGAAAAGAAAATGAAGAAAGGATAGCACCTATATGCCTTTGATGCAGTCATGACAGATGACCTGTAGCTTGATAAACAATTCTGTTCTTATTATCTTTTTCTGCATTACTCTGCATAGAAAAGTGTTTTAAATACAGTTGAAATTAACGTATAGTTGTTCATGAAGAAGTATTCTTGTCTTCTGCAAAAAGCTGTCTCAGGGGCTCATTAGTCAATCAACAGAATAGAAAAGGCATCTACTATGATGCAGATAAATGCATTACAAATACTTGTTAAAGACTGTCATTTGATGTGTGGTTGATATCTGCTAAACATTTCTTAAAAGCACAGAGCCGTGTCATGGAGTATGTGTAGAGCAACCATTTTCTACAGCAGAGAAGAGCTATAAGGGACAGATGAAGAAATTACAAGTAAACATTACAAATTTAGCCTTTAATAGCTTTTCTTCTTTATACATTTTCTTTTTTTTTTGTTTAATCAAGATCAATAGTTATATAAAAGTATGGAAAATGATGCAGAATGGCAATCATATCAAACACAGCTTCCACTTCCCCTGCAATGTTTCAAAGTCATGTTCAGTGGTTTTTAATCAAATTTGAAGGCATATGTTCAATCTACTTCATTTTCTATATTATTTTCTATATAACTTTCACTAGAAAAAAAATTCAATATTACTTTTCCTGAAGCAATTACTGCAAAAGAAACTGTGCTTTTCATTATCAAGAATCTACTGTTCATCCACCCCTGTTGGTCCTAGGTTGGCTGGTCAGTTATTCTACCTAGTTATACACCAAAATCTAACTAATACAAAAGAAGACTCATGATTTTCATATAGGTATACAACCTGTATGAAACGATCTTCTGATGTCAAAGGGATTTTTACTGCTCTTTAGGGGGAAAAAAAGGAAGTGAAGAAGCACAGAATTTCACCTATAAATTTGTGTCTTCCAAGACTAAGAGCAAGGAAGCCTAAATGCCTTTATACATTCACCCTTGTAGTTCTCTAAAAGAATATTGCATTTGTCTGAGGTAACAATTTTTGCTCTCAACATTCTCTAAGAGAAAAAATTATATCTAGTGATAATTTTGCTATGTGGACCTTTCATTCTTTCAATATATTTATTCTTTTTTTTTCTCCAGAATTCATAGATATACTTTATTTGCTACTTTTTTTGCTTTGTAGTTTTTTTAATACTCAGAATGATTTTCCAGATTTATACATGAAATTCCCCATTCATTGAACCAATAACAAAAATTTCATGTTTTTTTGAAGTCCTAAATTTAAAGCATTTTCAGAAATGAACCAAAAATTTTTGCCATTTGTCATTGGAGGTTTGATGTTAATCTGCTTTAACACACTGCTGAGGAGATAGAACATGGAGATATTCCACAGAGATATCTCTACATCTTCATCTTAAAGTATTTATTCAGTGCAATGATTTATTCAATTAATTTTACTGCAAAGATAATTAGTTAAAATAGTTCAAAGAAATATTCTTTCACAGTTTACAACTTTCTATTCTTGAAATAAATATAGTTTTTACAGAACAACAAGTGTGCAGATAATTTTCAGGGAATTGTACCAATCAGTTTGCAAATTGTACAAAATTGCCTCAGTGAGATATGTCTCTAAACATACTTTATACACCCTATTACCTCATTTCAGATCCCTTTGGTTTGCACCATCTCACTTTTGTCATTTTGATGCAGTAACTTCTATTTTTTCTCATCAGCAACAATATTCCTTAAATATGATCAAGTACAAGACCCTTACAAACAGTGATTGTCATGCCAATCAGAGAGACTAGTGATAATGAACATTTATTTTCCTTCGATAAAGTTGTAAATCCTACTACCCAGGGTTCATCAAAGCCTTTCTTTTTATCAACACTATTTTACCCTATTAAAACAGGAATAGAAATATCTTAAAAAGCAGGAGCCCAAATCGTCCACTACCATACATCAGAATAAATCCAGTGCTAAAAACCTTCTGTACAGCTGAGGTGTACAGATGTCCTATTACTTTTTGCACCACAAACTTGACACACGCATGAGCAGTTCTTTAAACGAATCTCATGCAAGCTTTGCATAATTGTTTCTGAGAGAATTGTAAGTTGTTGGTATAAAAATGATTCTACTCATTAAATTCAAACACAAATTGCCTGGTTTATTTTGACTGGTCTAACACATATATTTAGATAAGATTTTGTTGTTTGCTTTAACATTCAAATAGTGATTTGTCATTTAAAAACTTACACTACTAATTCATAAATTCAGTGAAAGTCCCTTAAGATCTGTATTGTTTAGCCATTCTATGAATAGTACAGTAATAAACTAATTGATTAAAGTTTGCCACTTAGCTAAAAGGCTTGTTATAGTGCTCACAATATTTCAATAGGTCAATAAAAAAAGGAAATACAGGGTAAGTCAGTCAATAACTTTAACAGTGTCAATTTGTTTGCATGCTAAACTTCCAAATCAATCAAATATGCATGCAAATAGCTCTATTAAATCTAATCTGGATTGAGAAAAGAAGATACTTAAGGGTATAATGAAAATTGAAGCTCTTCTTTAATTATCTGCATAAAGTGCATCACCATCAGCATAAAAAAATACAGTTAATGCTCGTTGGGTAACAATCAACTGCTTAAACAATGACAATAATACTAATTTTCCTTTAAGATTTATGGTCCTCTTTCAGCCAAGTACGTAATTTCTTGTCTAACTTCAAGTAAAAGATTAGCCTGGTTAAAGATAATGGAGCCAGCTCTGTAGCTGTTACAAAAGATGAGTGCTTAAGAAACTCACTGAAATGTACTTCATATCATGGAGGAATATGTGTTCTTTCCTTTTGATTGTGTATCTTGTCAGTAAGTGAACTCTAGAAGTCAATGGGGTTAAATATTTAACCACTACCTAAACATAGACCTCAGTTCTTCAGGTGAATCCATTAATGTCATAACCTGCTTCTTTGGAAACCTAGCAGAGAAGATCTCTGAAACAAGCATTTGACTGGGAATGGGCAGGCAAGATGAAAGAGAGGAAGATAAAGGAAGAATACATGTTTAAACTCTTTATTCTACTGTTTGAAGGTAGCCTGACTAGCTTCTGTTTTTCTTATCTCTTTCATTCACATTTGTGAAGTGCATTTCCCTTTGTTTCTACTAACGAACAAACCAATTGTGTAAATCTGGAGTGGCTCCATGCTTCATAACTCACTGACAACTGTTAACTAATTCTTGTAGTCAAATTGACTTCATGACACTGCTTTGCACATACACTGAAGCAGCTACAGGATCAGTACCCGGGAGCTGTGGAAACTAGCTCAAATATTTTTTCTGCATGATTCACCTGAATCTCTAACACATATGTGTGCAAAACCAAACTACAGAGTGTTTTCAAGGTGGGGAATAGGCTTTCTAATTCTGCTTTGTTGAAATTTTCTGTATGCATATATAATTTATTATTTATTGGATTGGAATAAGATTGATGTAATGAGAATTACTTGAGCCTCATAATAGGAGAGACTTGGGTTACAGTTCCTTTTCGAATGAATGCTTATGGATTTCATGCTAAGGTATTACTGAAGCAAAGGACTAAAGTGCAATTCTTATGATTCCTCCCTAACCAGTAGACAATTAATTCATTCTTATTCTCTTTCTGATTCAATTATTTTATAAAAAGCTGAAAATTTCAACAAGAATATGCCTACCCATGGTATTACATAACCATAAGTATTTGAATATTAAATGGAAGCATTATATAGGAGGAAAAGATGTACATAGAAGTTGTCACACATGCTTCAGGCTTCCACATTTGGAAAAGTGTACTGACAACTGAGCCTTAGCATAAAAGCATGTGATATCACATAGTCTTGTCTCACATTTTCATAAGACACATACTAGAACTCAGCAGATTTTAACTGATTTAACCCCACGAAGAAAAGTACTTCTTGCAAGAAGGATGTGCTATTTTGTGGGAGACATGTAAATCCAGCAGATAGGTAAAACTTAAGATAGGTTGTTGTCTTCAGCAATTTTGCTTAGTGGCTTCTTCCCAATCAAACATTTTGGGATTCCATTCATTTTTTTTCTTTGCCTATTTAATAATTTCCCTGGACAAGTTGGAAGGGATGCTGTTTCCTATAGGCACGGAGAGATCCATACTTCGCAGAAAAGTGCTGTGTAACCTGGCCTGAACCATTCTGCTCTCTTCCTGATATCACATAAGACATTCCTTTCAATAACAGCAATACTGAACATTTACTGTCCTCATAGCTCCAGATTCGACTTATCAGCAGTTGAGCTTAAACTGCAGGAGTGCACTCTATAATGTACTTCAAGACCCTGCATCCCAAGTGCACACTCAGAGCTCGTCTTACCTGCCTGTGCCTCTGCATGTGCTAGTTCCTGTGGGGGGATGTCTAGATTAAGAGGAAGGGAGAGAGCTGATATGTAGTTCCAACTTGCATCTGTAATAACCCCCACTGACTATGAATCAAGTTATTTAAATAAAAAGGGACATAGAAATGGAAAGGAAGAGAAGGAAGGGAGGAAGGGAAGGAGGGAGGGAGGGAGGGAGGAAAGAAGGAAGGGAGGAAGGGAGGAAGGAAGGAAAGGAGGAAAGGAGGAAGGGAGAAAGAGAGGCAGGGAGGCAGGAGGGGAGGGAGGGAGGGAGGGAGGGAGGGAGGGAGGGAGGAAGGAAGGAAGGAAGGAAGGAAGGAAGGAAGGAAGGAAGGAAGGAAGGAAGGAAGGAAGGAAGGAAGGGTTTAAAGGTAATCGTGTCATGTTAGTGTTTCTCTGACCTAAAATGGAGGGAAGCCAGTACACCACACAGGCTCAATGAAAAGAGCAAAACATAAAAAAAGCAGTGCATGTCTTCCTGGGGATGGAGAGACATGAGAGTAACTGGCCTTTAAGACACATATAATGAGTCCTAATACACCCAACTGAACACCATGGAACATTCTAGCCATTCTCTATGCTAACAGTGTGATGAATTATTAAAATAGAAATTTCATTGTGTGAATTTCACCATTTCATGAGGAGAGAAGCTGTGCCCTTTTCACCATTGTCATAATGACTGTGCCTACATTTATAATACCACAATTGTTCCTTCTCCATGTGAAGTTATAGAGAAATGTTATTGAGGATCGAGTCCTAAGTGACATCTCAATAACATCACTGGCAAGTCTCTCTAGTTAGAAAAAAAAAAAAAAAAGGTGGAGCACCTCATTTTGTATATTTGATCAAGTTTTATTTTATTATTTTTTTATTCTGGATAAATACTAGTGTTCTATACTTGTAATAAACAGCACTATGTCACTTAAAAAGAAAAGTGGAAGGAATGTAAATGTTTGAATTAGACCTCAGCAAGCATTAAATGGCTTGTAAGTCAGAGACATAATTGCATTTATTACAGCTTCATCACATTTTTTATTCATACAAATTGGAAAACTTATTATCATTTAGGAGACGTTAGGTTAGCTGTACTCAGTTCACTTGCTGCTAAAATGATATAGTGTGAAATGGAATGTCTCCTAAAGCTTTTTTTCAGTACACAGACTAAATGAAGTGTAATTTTCTGATAATTACCTTTAGCAATACAAGCTACAAAATTTTTCAATATTAGTACACTGTACTATCTGAGCTTTTGAAGACAAATTACATTCACTTCTAACAGGTTTTCTTCTGTCAGATTGTAAGAGCACTATCTGGTATGTATGAAAGTTCGGGCTTCTATGCTTACTTATGTATGAACTTCTTCAACACTGATTGCAGCAGTGGAGAAAATCATAATGACAGTATATCTGACCTAAATTTTATCTTTGCATCTAGATATGCCCTAACAGATTATTCCTATACTACATCTAATAGCTAATATCTGTCTTTCTTCCCACTATATTGTCAACATTTACCACTGCCTAGATATTCTTATATAAGGTTTAATCAAATATTTACTTGAGTTGTTTTCCTCTGCATTTTAGATTTTTGCTGGTGTTGCATTTCTTGGCCCAGAATTTTTCTTCTAATAAAAGTAAAAGGTCTTCAGACTCATCTGTCTACACAGTTTAGGAATTGGCACCACAGAGCAGCTCCTGCTTACAAGAGGAATATTTTTAATGACAAGTTGGTAAAAAGTTATAGATGTAAGGGACTGAAAAACTAGGAGACTTAGCAAATGCCATTACCATACGAGAACTAACTGGTGGCTCAGATGAAAGAAATGTGATGTGTTTGTTTACTGCTTGTTTATGCTTCACAGTTATAGGGGCTATAGACTGATTTTGTTCTCCCTTCTTGTTTACATCAGAAGCTGGTCCCCATTCACCTTCAGAGAAGTAACATTAAGCATGTGTCAGCCTAGGAGCCTTTTCCAAATATAGGCCATAATCTCAAGGCTAGCTGATAACAAAATATATTAGAAATTTCTCTACTGTAAGAAGATTGGGCAGTGCCATTAGCAAAAACCTAGGGACTTTACTCACTTATTAGAATATCTGATTTTTAGGTGTGATCATCTTTCCAGGGACATTTGCACATTTAACATTTAAAAATATATTTAATTTTAAACATATCATTACTATTAAATTCAAGCCAAGATATTGAAATTATCCTAACTATATTCTAATGTTTTTATGAGTAACAGCAAAATGCAAAATTAGCTAAATTGGAGTTGAAGTTTAGCTCCATCTGAGGTAAACCTGTTGGGTGCCTGATTTTGCATCAGGTTTCCTAGTGACAGCAAAAAATGTCAATTGAATAGTTAGCTGACATTAATGGAAAAGCAGATAATTCAAGCTACAATTTATCTGATGTAACCTAGAAACCATGTAGGCAATAAATTTACAGCTGTTGAGGCAACTTTTTTTTTTCAATTGATTTTCATAAAAAGGAAATTTTGGCTAGTATTTTAAACACACCTAAAGGATTTAGGGACCCAGATCCCAGTGGAATTCTTCATCCTGAATATAACAAGATTAAATACCTTAGGCTGTTTTGGAGAGCTTGATCTTGACATTTTAGCTTAAACTACAGTTATTGAATATATAATACAAGTTGCCTGAAGACACGATGGTGTTCTATTCAGCTAATAAAGGGCTCCAGTCTGAAAAGAAATGTACATGGATTATTTAAGAACCAGAGGAATATTATCTTTCCTTAATGCATTAAACCTCAAATAGTTCTGTGCTTAAAATATAAAATTCTAAGAGCTTTATCCCTTTCTCCAAATATTGACAAAGCACTTAAAATAAAACTGAAATGATGTAACTTGGGGGTGTGTGTGGGGGGGAAGTTGGAATCTGATGAGAAGAAAAACTGTTTTATTGCACTGCAGAGTAAGTCCATTATTATACACAGATTGAGATTTACAATTTTCAAACAAAAAAGAAACATGACCTGTATCTGGACTGACTGAACTCTTGCTGGGAGGATTCCTTTGATGCAAAAGTTTTAATTTATTGAGAGTATTTTTTTCCTGAGTTATATTTTACTTTCGTGATCAAAATGAAATCTCTTGGGCAAAACCTAACTACTGAAACACAAAAGCAAATCTTCTAGTGGTTTATTTAGCAATTTAGCCCCTATAAAGGCAACCCAATTCTAACCTATCCATCTTAGAGTTCAGTTTCATATGGACCATTCATTTTTGTAACACACCCCCTGCCTCAACTCCTTTTGCTTTTTACTGACACTTGCATAAACACTACAAAATAGTTAGGAAAATGCTCATACTTCAGTTTGAATCACTGGAAGGGTGCAGGACTGTTCAAGAACACAGGGAAATTAGCATGAAAAAAATATATAGTGTGATCTGGCTGTGATAAGATTCAGAAAAGGGTCAGTGTATCCATATTAACTTGGTCTATTAGTACAAGAAATATTTTTTGTCCTGGTATTTCTATACCAAGTAGGTTGGCTTTTGTGTTATTTTCTTATCTAGACAAGCATGTTGAAAATGATTGCCCAGTAATAAGGCTGCTAGGTTTCTTTGCCACACTCTGTCCCATTATAAAGCAATGCTGCATAATATACATCTTGGGAACTGATTCTCTTTTATGTCAATTTTGATAAGATCCCACAATGCCAACAGCAGCTTCATGGATAACAAGCTTCCATCTGGCTTTTCAGGCTGATAGTGGAACATAGTAATTCCAGATGTGTTTTTGTTTTTTTCTTCAAAGTGGATGCATCTACATCTGTGTTTCAGTTAGGATTTGAAATGTGCTTTTGAAAGTAATTCATTGATAATACCTACTGTGCTTTAAAACATTTTATATAGAAGTTTCAGACCACACAAACTATTGGATGCATCATTCTTCCATGCTTCTCAATGAAACTAAACAACATAAGGTCCAGGAGGTACTGTAATGCAATCTACCCGTTAGTGCACATTTATCCCATGGTACCAGACTAGAGCTAGAAGACAGAAAAACATCATAAAATGTAGAGATGGTGAGTCCTCAGCATCACCTAGCTTGTTCTATTAACTTTTTGTGCCATACTGCCTAGCCACTGCTACACCTAGATCTATTGCTTCCATAAATAATCTAACACATTGAGTTGTGTTCACATTACATGGTAAAGACAATGAAGTAAACAAACAAAAAACTTATTCTAGGAAAACATAAGTCTGCAATCATAAAAAGGCAGAATCACATTAAAAAAAATCAAATATGAAGAAATAATTAAGACAAATGTGAAACTAATCTCTTATGTATATTTTATGTAAGTATCTATATGGAAGAAAAAGCTTCTGTATAATAGTACTCTCTGTGTTTTCTCAGTGTAGAGAAGATAATTGTTCACAAGTAAAGATAATATTATAAATTAAAATCCCCTAACTTTGCTTCACTCTATTTCCCCATTTTCCTGTCTACTCAAAAACCAGAAAGCTTTCTTTGCAAATTGCTGTTATTTCAATTTTCTGTATTCAAACAACATTTATAGCAACTTGGGGTGTGACAATAGAATAGGAGTAAAACGGAACAGTAACAAATCTTGGAGAGTTTGAGCAGAGCCAAGACTGGTCTTGAAAACTACATTCACCAGTATGGAACTTGCATGAGGATGACAGAAAGACATATGATCAAATCAGTCTGTATGCACATTCATATACCATCTGCATATGCATGGTTGCAGTTCTGTCATATTTAGCCATAAATTCATTATTAATGTATCCTCTAAGAGCAAGGCCAGGCCAATGAATATACAGGCTGCCCAAGGATTTCTAAGAACAGTGCATTCTCTCTTCTGCTTTGCTCCTACACTGTTGAGGTCTGTTAGTCTTTGAGAGAATGTGTGCACACTGAAATAGCATGAAAAATGATCAAGAAGGCATTTGACAGAGTGAAGAGAAATGTTAACCAAGGCCATACTGCAAAAAAGCTGCTTTAATAAGAATGTGAGAATGCTTCAGTAGAGTACGGAAGCACAGCTAGAAGCCTGTGCTTCTTAGACCCTTGACAGCTAAAGAGGAGAAAACACTCAGCTGTTAGAGGAGATTCTGGCTGTGGGTTTTTTGGAATGTAACGATTTCTCAATTAAAGGGGACGGATAAGCCATTAGAAAACCTCTAATGACACTTTCTGAAAAGTGCTGCTGCTGACTGTACACTTCTGCTATGACTCATGGCACTGCAAGGTGAGAATAAGACAACTGAACAGCCAAAAAGGATGCCACAGAGAGCAAGCAAGACACAACGTCCCAAGTAGCACATAGATGCCTATCAACCTGTATAAAAGTCTTCACTTCTTTGTGTCAAATCTCCAGACAATTCAACAGTATTCAGAAGTGCAACAATGTGGGCTGGGGGAAAAGAAATTAAAAAAATCTAATTTCAGGGTTTATAATCAGATTGCAAGAAAGAAGTTACACAAATAATCTTTTTTCTATTAAAGTATGATTGGAAGAAATGGGTTTGCATGACTGAATTTTGTTTAAATGAACATTGAACAACAATCCCAGAAGACTGTAAGTTAGTATCACAAGCTGGATAAAGCCTGTATGCCTGGAAACAGAAGTTCAGCTGGAACCTAAACACAGAATATGCAACTACTGGTGAGATTTGAGAACTCAGCTGCAATATATACAGACTATAATAAGGTGTGCAAAATGAAAAAATGACAGGTTAAAGAACAACGGTCTACAACCCACTGAAATTCCAGACCTGATGCTGAGAAAATGGAGCATCATACTGAGTGACAAGTATTGCATAGCTACTGTGGATTACTGCTCCATTTCTGAAGATGGTGAGCATTTGGAAAATACTCAGAAAACAAAAGGCACATTTTCAAGTATCTGACATGACAGAGAAGACACACACAATACATCACAGAAGAAGATGGGAATCGGAGTACCAGATGCTTTCTACTGATCACTCAGAGAGCATTAGGAAGGACAGCCTGATACTGATAGCAAAAGCAAAACAAAAGAGGACAGTAACAAACTGGAGTTATTTAATCACTATACATCATTCCAGAGTTCAGATAGTAGGATAATAAGGAAAGAAATAAAGATGAAAACACTGTTTCCTCATTAGAGGAAATACTGTCAGGCTAAACTAACTTTATAAGTTTCTGATTTTACAGCTCTTGTATGCACTGACAATTTTTAAGGCTCTTTAAAGAGTCCACCTTTGCATATCACATTGCCAGGCGGTTGTTCTCATTTGTGCAGTCCCATTTACCAGCACTTTCCTTCCTCCATTCTTTGCATTTTTATCCCATTCAATAGAAGCCTGTCAGAGTCAGCAAATGCGCTAAGGCTGAAACTACGTTTTGGATGGTACGGTCACTCTATCATTGAAGCACCTGGCAGAGTACTGGTTTATACTAAAGCAAGGCTTAGAACTTCCCCACTGTGCATTATAAGTACAACTTATTCTTCATTTTACTCATATCAATTTGAGTAATAAATCATAGTTCCTTACTGAGACAGAACTCAAGACCATTTTCTCATTTAATAGCTTTCATCTTTATGATGTTCTATATAATGGATATCACGGTATACTAATGAGTTTCCCAGCATTATCAGAAGATGTATCACCATCTACACAGTTCCTTTTTATCCTTGGAAAGACTGCATGAATTTATCAGTTTTATAATTTCTCTTCACTTATATGGATTATATAGGTAAAAAAAACCAACATGGTTCTTTAAAAATACTTTGAAACATTCTTCTTATTTATCAATGTTCTTAATGTGCAGCTACCATTACCTTTTCTCATTAGTAGTGATATACTCTGTCTTGTTCAATAGTCAGTATTTGTCTAAGGAGAGTGTGACCACACGCAAAGTTATTTAATTTTAAAAATAGAATTAAGAACTGATCTACAGAATTTGGGACTTCATTTATTTTATTCACAGGCTATTCATGCCCATGTCTCAAATATAGTATTAAAAATAATAGATTGAATTTCTAGTACCCTGTTTGAGAAACATCCAATGATTCTGTAAGGATACAGGACAAGTTTGGGGGTTTTTTTGTGTGTGGTGGGGTTTTTTTCTTGTTTTTTGGTTGGTTAGTTGGTTGGTTTTGTTTTATTGTTGTATGTTTTTTTGTTTGGTTTTCATTTTGTTTGTTTTTTAAACGAAAAGGTGTGAAATACATAAGCACATTTGAAATACAGAGGAACAAAAAAGATGGCTTTTCTTTAATAGACCTTTAAACAAAAATCTTTGCTTTTTAAAAATAAAATCACACTGAAAATATTATGTGGATTTGCAACCTATTTTTGTTATTGTAAATCTTGTGCTTAAAATTGCTATCAAAATTATCATCAAATATTTTCTACCCTCAGTGACATAACCTGAGAGAAGACTAGAACTGCACGATCAATGAGTCAAAAGTTTTCCGATATTTGCTGACAACATCTTGTAAGAGCTGCAAGACAAAGGGCTTCTAGCACTGGTGCTCCTGGGAGGTACCTTGGTAATGTTTCAAGTTTTCTGCATAAAACTTCGATTTCTGCATTAGAGAAAAAGATGGGGGGAAAAAAAAAAAAAAAAAAGATGAAAAAAGATGAAAAATGATGATGCCTCTCAAAAAAAATAAGCCATAAACCACATGTTACATAAATTTTTGAAAAATATTTTCAAGGTTTTTAATTAATTTTTGTTTTTTACCAGCCACAGAGACTGATGCACCTTCAGCACAGCAATTCAATCATGTCTCCATTCTGCACAGATTTCATTAATAGTCAGCTTTATACACTGGGAATGGCTCTGCTGCTTTGTTTCTTTACATAAAGTTCTGTACAAACACCTTTGGGCAATCATGGCTTTACAAAATAGTGTTGTATAAGGGGGAATCTACAGCTATGAGGATTCATACTATCATTTCTCACTTTCTACAGCTGTCATCTAGGAAGTTCCTATCTGGGCAAGTAGATTTGGTAAGCTTTTCCTTGAGTGAAGAATACAAGATGGGAGACCCACTCTGGATCCCATTACTCTGAGTGTCTCTGATACAAAAAGGTGCTTATATTTAACATCATCCAGAATCTCAATGGTTAATGCTAACAGAACAATTTACCTACCTACCTTGCTAGATACATAGTTTTCCCCAAGTAATATACTTCAGGAAACTGAAGTTGTTTTGTCACATATGTCCACAGTGTGTCGACTATTGTGCAAAAAATAATTAGTGAAGTAAGAGCTGGCAATCAATAAATGGAACCTTGACTCTGCAGCCTACTTAGGGTACTCCAACACCTATAACCATCCAAAAGAGGACTTCTCTGAACTACAAAAACATTTCCATTCCTTTCCCCTCTTTGTTCACTTGAATTTGAGTTACGTGTTTCTCCTCGGCATTTCCTGATTACTGCCTTAAGCAGTGGAATTTGACATGTATCTCAGATTGATTTTTTGAGTTAACTGTCTCCTTCCAGCAGTGGTATTGTTAAACCCCTATGTTTTCAATGTACTTCAATGAAGTTCAATGAACTTTGATTACTCTTTGAAGGACGCTTATAGAAGAAATAAGGCAACAAAAGAAGACAAGAAAAGGTTTTCTCCTTTGCAATGAGCTTTATGAAGAACACTAAAGGACTGCGCAATCAAATCTGGAAAAATAAGGCACAATCTCAATGTACCTTACACAGACTACATCATGTTTTTCCAAGAGATCTCAAATTAAGCAACAGCTGCCCTCTGCCTTTTCCAAAGGCAAGAGAGGGAGGTAATGCAGTGATGATTCAAAGATAGCCTTTCCTTTCTTTATTAACTAGCAGTATTCCACAAAGGCTTAGGATGATATATTTGCAATGTTGTAAAGATAGTTATTGCTTACTTTGTAAAGCAAAATATATATGGAAAATAGTTTTCATGCCTGAATTTCCAAGTGTGTTCCAGGATATCTCTGCATTGATGCAAAATTTTATTCTATTCACTAAACACTGCATTTGAGTATTCACCAATTAATATCTAGACAACCAAATTCTAAGACAACAAAGCTGGTACCATTCGCAGTCAAACCCTACTTTTGTGCTTGCACCAGTAAGAATAAATGAAGGCTCGCATACCTGTTTTAATGATGGGTGCTCCCTGTTGTGCAAAAGTACTCAGGATACTTCAATCATAAAATGCAATAGTAATGAGATTGACCAGAAAAAATCTAATTAGGATGCTTTTAGTAAGATAAGAGCATACAAGCACACAAAATATATGATAACCCTGTATTCTTTCTCATAAAGATCCTTTTCTAACATATGATAAAAGACAGCTGTGGAGTGTGGGTAAAGAGAGGGAGTGGTTTGGGTAAGAAATTCTGGATTTTTTTTTTCCTTTTCTTGTGGCAGTAAAATTCTTTATTTTCTTTGCAATTTTGGAATTTTGAGGCTAAAACTAGGATTGTTGGTATTATAAATATGTGGTTTACATATGACATTTTAAAATTTAGTTTCATCTCGTTAAAATATTTCTGATAACATTCAGATACATATAATACAAATCTTGAAATGTAGTACCATTGCCTCCCTTTTTTCCAGGCTATCCTATTAATGTCACTCATGGGATTTTTTATAGCATAGTGGGTATATTGTGAGACTCCTAGAGAACTGCATATACAAAAAACATATTAGAACGATTAGAATGAACGCATTTAGAATTGGACATGTGCCTTGCTGATCTTATTGCGAATACTCTTCTTTCAACCAGGCACCTCTCAGCTTAACCACATCCTTCTTCCTTTCCAGTGTCTCCATTTACATCTTTTTCAAGCCCAGAATAGCGCATGAGATTGTACATGCTTGACTGAGTTAATATATTGGCTATTTCTTCTTAGGTTATAATTTCATTTACCTTCAGAGACTTCGAGTATATAACCCTGCTTTAGTGGAAAACAAGAGCAAAGTTTCTCTTTAAAAATCACTGAGTTTCCTCAGTCATCACCTATTCTGCTACCAGTGGAGGAAGCTGTCAGGAAAAAAACGATCATTTTCTCCCAGTACTTCATGAAAACAGTTATTTGGAGTCAGGATCTTAATTTTCCTTTTTATGCTCAAAGACAGTACCTGAACTGAGTGCTTATTGCAGGAACTTTTCACATCACAGTTAAATAAATAAATGCTCTAGCAAAGCTCTTATAATCCAGGCAGAGAAAAGAAAAAATAGTGGGAGGAGAAATGGGCACAGAGTGATAAAACGATTTGTTCATGATGCTCTGGCTAATTGGATTTGCAGAAGTGCACAGAAGCTAGTGTTCTGAAGTTGGCACGAGAGCCAGGAGATATTACCCATCTTCTCTCAGGATACCTTCACATATATCATAGGACAAGCTGACTCACAGCAATTCAAGATATGGAGAACAATGCCAAGATAAATTTTGTTACCTCTGCAAAACCAACTATTCCTCCACTATCACTAAAGATCTATTCACAAAAAATCACAGTTGAAATACAGTTCTTTGTTGTCATTTGCATAACATTTATCCAGCTATTTATCTCTTGCATGAGTTTTCCCTTACTAAGAGCAGACAGCTCATAAGAAAGTATTTTAAATGAAAGTGATATACATTTAAATAAAACAATTTTCTGATAAGTAATTTACCCTTCCTACTTCACTAGCCATAGAATTCAGCAGTTCTGAAGTGCTGTACATAATGAATGCTAACCCTACAGGCCTAAGCAATAATTGTCATTTTTCTGTCTTAAAGATTGCAGTTATTATTTATTTACAGTATAATACATCCAAGTTGTCATTCACCTCATGACTGTGCCACCAACCACCTTTATACTATGGTATAAAAGAAAACTGCTCAAGGGATAGTTTTTTATATGTAAATCACACAAAAGATATTAAAGCAACAATTGCTCATAATTCTGAAATCTTGAGGATGGTGAGGAAAAGGCTGTGGAAGACGACGACAGAACCTTCACTCACTTCAGTGGGCTCTATTTCAGATTTTACTGTCTCAAATCCACACTGTAAAAAACAGTGTTACTCTTCATTTAACTGTGCTGGTTAACTTTCTGTGTCTTTCAGTGTCTTTTCACCAGCTTAATTCCTGGCCCTAGTTTATTTGAAGAAATGGAAAAAACAGCTCAGACCCATCCCTGCAGGAGGTGACAGCCTGAACTCCTGATGCTGCAGTGTGCTTCCAGGCCACACAGCAGTGGGGCAGGAGCTCTTGTTCCTCTGGACGATAATAAAAGCAATAACTTAAACTCCGATATTTAAAGTCTTCCCCACCACCCATAAAAAACACAAACATATGCATGCACACAACTGCATGCGGCAACCGAGTTTTTTCATATATTATCAGAGTCCTTACACTGGGAACTTGCTTTCTTCTTTTCCTGTAAGTAAAGAGGGGAGTGTCCATCTATATTTTTAGTATTATGAAGCATAATAAAAAAAGCTACTTGTTATCTGTAGGATAGATGGACAACCCGTCAGTGTGACATTTTGATGAAGAACTTTGTTTTTAAAAAGAAACAATGCAGCAACAATCTCAGATTCTGCACAGGGACTGCAGATCCAATTCAAAAGCATCCTGAGGGGCTTTAGCACATTTTCAGAACTTCAGGGCTGTATTTAATATGACTATTTATATTTTGCAAATGAAGATAACTGCAAGAAGCAGGCCAATCATACATTCTTAATGGTAATAGATCTCTAATTCCTATCCAACATAATTTTTAGATATTTACATGAATCTATGTATTTTGCATCTATTTTTGCTAAGAATGTAAGAATTTAATATTAAAAATATTAATATTGGACGTTAAATTTTAGCTATATTGATCCTAATGCTGCAAGTTATCTAAATACCGACCGCATAATTAGATAATGAGATACCTAAATAATCTCCAAAGACTACAACTTCTAGCCTGATTTTTATCAGTACTGAGCATTCACGGCTGGATCCAAGAATATCCAATACCTTGTAAGATTCTCTCTTTATAGCTGTGATTTAGGTACTCAGGCAAATTTCCTTAAGAATAATTGATATTATTTTACATTAATGAAATAATCTTGTTTAGGAAATCATTTATTCATCATACAGAGCATAAGAACTTTACTTAGTATTTACTTAGTCATGTGTCAGGAAACTCACTTTATTGAAGTAGGCATGTGATTTGTGTAGGCTAATTCCAAAGTGAAGGACAGTGAGTCTCTTTCTCATCCATGAAATTCCGGTGGAAGAGAGCTTCTAAATGGAAAATATTCCTCTGGAAAAGACTTGGCTAAATCTCTTCGGGAAAAAGCAAGAAGCAGCGAGATCCGTTGCTGAATGAATAGTAGATTTCTCCCAATCTGGTCTTCCAAGCTGAATGTAAATCCCTGTATCTATGCTTGGAGCACTCAGACCTCCTAGTTTCATCACCCACTTATATGGTATCTTCAGACTGGCTTCAGATCTCCTGGCTGTGCATATCCATTGAAGACCAACTCCTGAGAAGGTTAGTTCTCCTTGTAGTACTTTACTTAAAGAGCCTTTGAGGAGACCCAAGAAAAGGCCATTCATCTTAGGCTTTAATTTTCTCAATGCTGTAAACTCTTTAAGATGGGGTAATGGTAATGCATGATTCTTAGCTTCCTCCTGGCCATTCTTGCTCTGAAAACACAAGACCCTACGAGGAGATCTTGCAGGAAGAAAAATGGAAGAGATTTGTCTCAGCACTAAATGACACAGCAAAAATGGCACTGTTCAGACCTTTTTTCAAGTACTTACAGATTTTGCTGTTATATTGCATTTTAACTGTAGACGTATTGTTCTTACAGACACACGCAGATCATTTGCAACATTAAGGCCACAGACCAAATTCCGTTATTAAACTACAAATCCAAAGCATTTTAGCCCTCTATAACCTACACAGCAATGTGACCTTCCAGTATCTGAAAATATGAGAAAAGTTCACTCCTTAGCATTCACACTTTCAATCACAATGAGCAGCCTACACATGATGATTCTCCAGGTACTGACAAATGATAAAAAGACTGATTATTGCTCTTCCTTTTTCTTCTTTTCTTTCTGATTTAGTAATGGTAAGTGCTCTAATGTCTTTGCATGTTTCATTGTCATCATTTTTAGCTTTTCCCTATTCTCCTTTTTGGATAAGACTGGCCTAATTATCTAGTGATGATGATATATGTTCTGAGACTGAAAAGAAAGAGATCTGACAGCTAAATGAATCAAGTCTCCTTTAACAGTGACTAGTACTGCTGTGGGCTGTGAATCTCATATTTTACTTTAACAACCAGCACTGTGTTTCACCTCAGGCTCCACTTATGGTGATCCTCTTAAAGTCTGAGTGAACCATGCAGTGGTCAGTAGTGCACACAGCCATTTCAATATCAGAATATATTAAGAGTTTCACATAATCTTTCCCAGATTTTGTCTTTTCATTAAAAAAACCACCACCAACAACAACAAAAAACCCCACAACAACAACAAATTATTATGTTCCTTAATTACTTGGAAATCCTAAACTATTTTATTTGACTATTCCTATAATAGTAGCTGGGTCTATAAAAGTTATTTGAAGCATCCTAGCTGGATATAGACAGATGCTTTGGGTTTGTGCCACTTTGGGAAGAGGGAAAAAAGTAAAAGCAAAATTAGAAAATTAACATCTTCCAAATTTAGAAGATGTGCCTTAGTCTACTAATATGTATTTAGTGATCAATAAGTCTGAAATTCAGAAAAACATGTGTGAGTGCTTTCCTGGTCCACCCTTGGCAAATGGCCTGGATAACACCAGTTTTTAAAATATGAACGTGAGTGTAAATGGTATAGGTGAATTGAACACAAAGACATCTGAGCAGGCATGTACCTAAACTTAATCATGTGAAAGAGGAATACAACCACCAGATAGATTAAATACTAACCTAGGAATTGCAAAGAGACTTCTGAAACAAAGATGGAGTCAGCTTGAAAAGATACATACATATAGATATAGATATAGATATAGATATAGATATACCTATACCTATACCTATACCTATACCTATACCTATACCTATACACATAAGAAGCATGGAAATTGTAACATGAGGAAGAGACTGGACTGGAAACAGCAGCAGTCAGCTCCTGGTTTGACATTCCTGGAAGCCACGCCGCAGGCATTGCAATCTCTGTGTGGGGCTGATGGCACAGCCTCCCCGTAGGGCACTAGGAGCAGCATGCACCCAGCAAGGGTTGTGTGTGCAGGACACAGCAAACAGGGAAAAAACACCTCAGAGGATGTGTGTGGGCCCTCATAGCGTTCTCCCTCACCAGCATGTCTGTCACCAGGTGGTAGGAAGCTGGAGCATCCAAATCTCGCACAGGAGGGATGTGCAGTTGGGGAATCTGCTCTATACCCCCAAAAGAGGGGTGTGCTGTTAACAAATACTGCCTGGAGGCAGGTGGGGAACATGCTTTTAATTGTGTGAATGTGCATGATTAGAACATTTTGAGATTAGCTAAAACTGATAATGTTCAGAAAGATGCCTAGAAATCCGTAGGTCTTTATTGACAATTTGTTAGTATCTAGTATCATGGTTTATCTGTTGTGTTACTGATACTGGACCTGAACGTAGTTCACTGATTGCCAGTTAATTACATTTTGTTAACAAATCAGTAAAATGCTTCAATCCTAATTTGGTATTAATTAGATGAGCAGAGCTGTTTTTCCATGAAACACACACTCACTACATAACGTGATAAAATCAGGACTAAATGATGCATAGGTTTTGTGCTGTCCATTAGCACTGAGGTGAATTTCATTCATTTTCAGAGCTTGATCGGGCAAGTACAGGGTGTTTCAAAAAGATGGACCGAATTTGAAATCACTATATCTTTGAAATTGGGTCCATCTTTTTGCAACACTGTCTTATTTACCTTGTTGGTAACTACTGAAATCTTTCTTTTACAGTTGTGAGGGTTAGCATTCAAAACTAGCCACAGCTGAAATTATTTTGGCTTGCGCAATTTCTGGCTTTTGGTCAAGTGAAGAAAGGCCAAAACAGGAAAGAAAACTGATCGGCAATCTAAAAAACAAAGACAAGCCTATAAGAAAAGACCAAATAAACCAGTCTATGTAAACTAAGGAAGAGAAGGCTAACGGAGGAGATGATAATATTTTCAAATATATAAAAGCAACTATTAAGAAGTAGACAGCATTGTATTTTTGGTGTTGCAGGCAGATAGGACAGTAACTGAACTACAGGAAGTACCTGATCAGGCATTAGAGAAAACACTCTTCAGGTTTCTTCTTCTTCACTTCTAAATAATAAAGCACCAGAATGGGTTCTTGCAGTTAGTAGTTTCTCTGTTTTTAAATGCCTTCAAGAGCAGACCTCTGCTTGTAACAGGAGGATCAGTAGGTATCCTTCCAAAGTCCCATCTTTCTCTGTGATTTTATGCTACTATATAATAACAGGTTGCATCATAAAACAAGTACTCTGAACGTGGACACATAATCAGGTAGAATTAGACTATGTCTTGAAGGACACTTCCCCAGAGTATTTCAGCTCCTAAACTGGAGCTACAATGTATTCAGCAGAGAAGGTAGAAGACTGCAAGGTGGTCTCACATTAAGGATGTGATGAACAGCTGGCTTCCTTCTCTTTCTGTGGTTCAGAGGTCTTCTCTAACAACAGGCAAAATGCAAGGCTTGCTAAATTGTAGTCACTGAGTAAAGCGTTATGGCTTCTGCCTTCCTTCCAACCCTGCTGATCTTCCTGTGGTTTTGCCTTTCTGTAGGTTACTATCCTCAAAAGAGACTCAGCAGAACTGAGTGTCTCTCAGTATCTCAGCAGCCTGGGAACACTGATGATGATAGTAACACAAGTGTGCCTTCCTCTGCGATTTAAATGAAATCACTGCACTGTGAATGGCAATGGCTGAGGCAGCAGCACATGTTTTATTCTGCTGACGAAGGAACATCTTTGGTTGATGGCTTGGTGCAGTTACATTTTACTGCTCATCTCCTGGGTGAGAAAAAATCAGCCCAGATAATTCATCTAGAATCCTGATACTACACTCTTCACAGTTGTGAGCTACTGTATAGTCTTTGTCTTCTGAGAACCTAATCTGAGGTTCAATTTTGACACCAGTGGACACTCCATATAAACCAGTTGGTAACTTTTCTTATGCCTTGTGAAATAGGGTTAGTATCACATCTTTTCCTGTGGTCAGACTGTACACTGTGCTCTAAATGAAGCATATGCAAATAGTATGTTATCATGCACTTACATTTATATAGAAGCAGATATTGTGAAACTGTGCTTAATATGGCATTTTAAAATATTGAGTAAAAGACATCCCCTGTGAGCATTAGGAGAAAATACGTTGTTAATGTATTTATTTGCCACAGGGCTTTACAATTTTTTTTTTTTTCTTGAGAGCAGGGAAGCTGTGGGATTCACGGTTCTTCTATTCTCACTCTAAAAAGTAGTGTCACTCAGCTGGGAAAAAAAAAAGTTATTTGTCTCCTTCTTGCCTCATCTTTCTTTATCTCTAATCACCCCTCCACCTTGGAAATTCTTTATTCTCTTTCCCAGCCTCCAATTATCATCTCAACTTTAGCAGCTAAATTCAGTCTCTGACTCCATTTGAGTCCAGGCTTTCTATATTTATATGTATTTTTCCTAATGTGTTTCTCTGTCTCTCTCTGCCCAAGTTTCTGATCACTACTTTTACTCTCCCACAGATTTCTTATCTTAATCTGATTTGACCTTCTTTTCCCTGGATTATCTGGTTTACCATCCAGACACCCTCAGATGGGTCAGCCTGCTTTCTCTGTAGAGCTTTTGTCCAGCAGCAAGCTCGTCTGGGGCTAAAAGTGAGGGATGTTCACTGATTTCAGTGCAGATGTTCAAAACCAGAACTGACAAGCCACAAGTCTGTACAGCTATAGTTTCAATGGGAATCTTTTTGAGGAACGTTACTGTTAAAAGTTAAACCAGTAATAATTTTTTTTTTTTTTTTTTTAAGTCAGGGTAGAATTTCATGGAGTAGGAACATGCTCATCCGTGATTTAACAATACTTCTCTAGTGCAGAATATTTGATCCTTAAAACATTTCAAAAGAAAGGTCAAGATTTGTTCTTCAAATGGCCAATACATAAAAATACAAGAAACTGTTTCTTACAATGCTGCTTCCCCGTCATGTTTATTTTCTATAAGGTTGAAACCTTTTAATGAATATTTACCCCAAATTTACTCAAACCCCTATCAAGGAAGGAAAATTGCATGCAAATGTTTACAAGTTGGTGGACTGGAAGTTTTTAAGAGAAATATTGAATAACTCCAACAATACTTGTCCAGCCTATGTGAAACATTATTTTCTGTGGTACTATTTGTGTCCCTGATATGGGACTAATTATTAAAGTAAGGATATCAAGACTAGGTAGTACCAGTGCATGACTCTGATACTCCAAAAATTAACATGATCAAAGGCAACTTCAGATTTCCCATGATATTACAAAGGACCTGGCTCAGTTCAAGAGGTCTGTGCAACTCCCACTCATCCACTGATGCTATGTCTGCCAGTGATATTATCCTTCTGAGATCAGCAATACTGATGGGCATCCATGGGCAATAATTAATTTTTCCCATCTCACTAGACATAGTTTATATTTCATAGTTGTTCTCTGTCACCTACAATAAATTATTTCCTTGCTCTACTTCTGACTTAGGATTGTTGGATGTGTTCAGGTCTAATTTCATAAAAATGAATCTCATGCTGGCCTGTAGGAGGGAAGCAGTCTGACGATATTAGCTAAAGAACTTGCATCTGCTTCTTTTTGCTAATGCTGTCTGGCATCTGTGAAGGCAAAACCAGTTGCCATCTATGATGTTAATCTTATTAATTTTTTTCAAAATATCTCAGAGGAAGAAATGTACATTGCATAGTTATTGCCTTTCTTTTTATACAATAGTAACAGTCATTTTGATCCCTGTTTGATTAGATAACAAATCTAATTTTCAACTCTGCTTTTCACTGCACAAGAAATTTTTAACATTTAGACTCTCACACTGAGAATCAATTTTTTGAGAAGAGTGCAGATAGTAAGTAAGGCCCAGGAGCTTAGGTTCACAAATTATTTCTTTTATGGGGGCAGGGAGAGAAGAAAAGGTGAAAAACTATCTGCCATCCTTAGCACTGACATGCAAACTGTAGATCCTGGAACCCTCCACCAAAATGCTGACTTAATGACAAAACCAGCTAAGCTCCACGAACAATGAAGTTTACAGTATCATCAGGTGTCTAAACTCAGATCTCTGTTACTTCTGTCAGGTGTGCCTGAAGGTAGCCTTCAGTCAGGTATGCCATCTGATGCAAATCAACACTATGCTGCTTGTAGGGGTAGGGCTTAAGCATATGCCCATATGTCCACAATCCTACTATGACTCAGTCTCCACTTCCTATTACATAACTGGTGAGTTCCAAATTCAACTCACAAACTGTTTGGACAGAGAATTTAAGCTTATTCATAAGCTAATATAACAGCCTCACGTAGCATAAGTGCTATAATTTTGCAGGAATTTGGTAGCTCAGAGCAGCTTGCTGCCTGTTGGTTACTCCTTTCCAGTATTGCAAGCAAGGACTTCTTCTGCATATTGGTTCCAGATGGAGTTTGGGAGTTTTGTCTGGGAGTTTTTTGTCTGGGAGTTTTAGACAGGCAAACTGTACTAAAAATACAGCCAGTGAATACAATGGTCTTTCTACCTCTTTTCCACTCAACAGGTCAATGCTTAAAGTGCTCTGAAGACCATTTCTGTTACAAATGTTCTCTGCTATGGGTGAAAAAAGTGAGGAAAAGGCTCTTTGCCTACTGCACAGTCTTCAGAGTGTTTTGCCCTGTAGGATTTTGATTTGTGGTCAGTGAATGTTTAATTAGACTGCTTCCACTTGCTTGCAGTCTTATCTTTCTTTCTCTGAAAATATTCCAGTTCTCCTTGAAGTTAAAATTCCTCTACCTAGCGAGGATTGTCAGCAGATAGGGAATATAAAAGAGCTGACAGATTACCCACATTACCAGTGATTTTGATTTTTTGACATAATTCCCACAGTTCTCAGGCAATTTAGTTTCACATTATTCATGATACAATACTGCAAGAAAAATCCTATTAGTAGGAGTTGATTTTCAGAGTTCAGATTCAGTCAGGGTTTTTTTTGAGAGGAACCTATTTTGCTGCTTGGATCTCAATGTCTCTTGTGTTAGCAAATCATCTGTAAAATGGAAGGCATGTGGTTGTCTTAGACTAGTCTCAGTCTCTTGGTGAGACAGGCAGACCTGGCAGCATTAAAATGTGTGTCTCATGTGTGTATCACAGACATGGCTCTCAACACTTCCTTACATAGCCTGGTAGTCAATAATGGAAAAAAAGCTTCTAAAACAGGGTCAATGATTGGGACATGCTAGCTGTCATCTTATATTTGCCCTTTGAGAACCTTTTCTATTTCCTTAGGGGTGGGTACACAGGGTGAGATGACTTTGCAAATCATCACTCACAAGAGCTATTGCTGTTTGTAGAAGACTGCTGAAAGAAAAGCAGACAGATAACTAATTGTATTTTAAACAGTCTGTGAAGTATTTTTCTGTACTCTGTACTTTAACCATTGTACTTTCTTTCTTCAAATATGAAAAAAAATATTAAATTACCTTGAATATATACAACGATTTAGGTACATTCTATAATGGATTTTCAGTTTTATTATTAGTGAAGGTCATACAAGAGTTTTGCTTTACCCAGTTGCCTTCTAAAATATTGAAAGTTAGAATTTTCCCATCTAAGAAGTTCAAGAACAGCGCATAAGGACAAAAGAATACTCCAGTCTCATCAATTAATCAAGTCATGTCACAGCAGATCTTGTTAATCCATCCTCAGAGGAAACTCGAATGATGTTTCAATTCTCTATGCAAGAATAGACTTAATAGTGAATAGTGATAATGCTATACAATTACAGAGAGACAGGAAGCATTTGGAGACACAGAAATTAAACTAAATTAATTTTTTTACCCAACAGCAACTAAAAGAAATGTTTGGATTTTATCTTGGTGAACTAATCTATTTAGAGAACTCTAGCAGGATTACATTTTGATGCTAAATACTGTAAGGCGACTGCATTAAAAGGTCCATTGGAAAGAAGAAGTGTTAATGACTTTTGAAAGTCACTTTGTTGAATAAAACCAAGAGCTTATTTTGGCATTTTTAATCTATTTGAAGTCGCAGCAGAAAAGTTCAGGTGTTTCCAGTGTACTAGGAGAGCGACAATAACTGGACATGCAGTAATATTAATAGCTGTTACATTACCTATTCTTGGCTAGTAGCAGCTCTTGCTTTCTAGTCCTAAAAAGAATTAAATTGCTAAATCCAACAATCAGGCTCACAGAGAAGCAGATAATTTTTTTCTAGGATGAACAAACATTTTAAGTCTAAGATTTACTAGCAATACTCTTCACTTAGTCAAATTGAGTATCTGGCCCCTGTCTTTGCCTTTCCCTAATCCCACCAAATGTCTGAGTTCTACCTAATTTTTTACAGGTGAAAAGCCTCTTGGAGGTCAAGGGATTATTCTGATTCTTCATGTTCAACATCTTTAAGTAAACAGCTCAGTGACTCTTACAAAACTAACTTTTGCATACAGATAACACATGCTGCCTATATGAAAGGAAAGTGGGAACATTCTGTATTTAGTCTAATAGGATTTTTGTAGGATACAGCTGATGAAAAAGTTCTTGAGCTGGATCAATGCACGGCAAAAAGTTTTACTTGTTCTAGCCAAGTTGGCTTTTACAAGATACTAACAAAGGAATACATTTATTCAAATATTAAGACCAAGACAAATCATAATGGTGGTTTTTAAAATCATTGTACTGCTCACATCTCAAGGTCTCTGTCCAGACATAGATGTTCTTTCCCAACCTTGCCTGAGGCTCTTCCAATAGCTCTAACAATTATGTGCGAAATTATCCCTCAGACAGAAGAGTGATGCATCTGCAACATGGGTCTGTTCCAAAGATCAGTGAACAAAATGGAAAAACTCCAAATGGTGCAGTCACTTGTGGATCAGATCCCTGAATTGTTAGTGATGAAGCACTGTATAAAATGTCAGCCTCAATTAAGCTATGGCAAAATTCCCATTCTGTAGGGTCAGGACTTCAACTGTAAAATTTTCCTAGTTATCTATACTCTATAGATTCCAATTACTTTCCAGCTTAACACATCTACAAAAGTGAAGCTTATTTGTAAAATCAGTCATCCCTTTTTTACTAATAATAGCACTTCTGGCACTACTGTTTTATAAAATGAGTTCCTGTTTCTTTTTTGTTTTAGCTATTTTTGCCTCTTTTTCATAAAAAAGTCAGTAAAAATATGTGCACATATTCAAAGTTATGTGGTCTTTCCTTATGTTTGTCTCCCTTTTTAAGTTCCACCACTGTTTATGCAATGGAGTTGTCTGTTCATAATTTGAACTCCAGAATTTTAAAACAGATTTTTATTATAATGTGAATATTTGCATCAGAAACATCTGCATACTACTTTAATCAGGATCTAAAAAAAAAAAACAAACCAAAACACTATAGGAATTATAACCAGTGTCTTATACCACTTCAGATGAAGGGTCCTGTGGGCCAGGGCCTCAAATGATGTCCAGAAACATGGCTTCGTGGATTTCAGTCAACTCGCCAAATGAGGATTTCTTCCTACTTGTTTTTATACAATTCTTTATGGTCATTCTATGGAATTAAAACATAGAGAAAAATAAAAATCAAACACTAACAAACTGAATAAATGTGAGAAGACTTTGATCTGCTGCCAGGTACTTTATGTTTAGTGAAGTAAACTAAATTTACTGCAGAAGTTCCTACTTCTGACCTATACTTTGCACATTACTTGGATTTTAAAGAAGACCCCTATCTGTTTCTGTTAAGAATAAAACCTCTGTCATGACTAGTTAATTAGCTTATTCAGTCACTCCATTTTTATCTAATTAAATTTTTCACCCAGTTACTTTATTCCTAAGTCTCCATTAAAAGGGTTCATAACATAAATGTAGAGCTCCTCTGCAGGTTCACTGACTACCTAATCTTGCTGTGCCACGTTATGATCCTTCCAGGCCTCGCCAGAACCTCACTCTGGAGGTTTCCCAGAAAAACCTTAAGAGACTTGGAGACTGCAAAGACATGTGCTGTAGCTTTGTCCAAAACACTTTCCCATATGATTAGCAATAAGCAAACCAGGATGAGCTGTTGCCAGCCTGGAACATACTCTCCCTGTGACAACCATACTGACTATATTTTAATATCACACATATATTTTACTCCTACAGATAGCCATGCCCCCACTTTCCAGCATCCTCATTATTAATCGCAGTTCAGTAAACAGGCCTGCATTAGTGAATTCACATTAATCATTTTGCACTTCTCTTTCATGCCAGCTCCCAAAGACTTCCTCTTGTCCTCAGATTCAGATAGATTTCCTCCTACCATGGGGCTGGAAGGAAGTTGAGAGAGATCTAGACCATTCCACCTCAATTTACGGTTGAGGAAGCTGAATGCTGGATTTGGTTTCCACCCAACCCCAACTCAAACCCTTTCCTTCCTCTTCAATTCGTTCTCAGAGCTCTGTGCACATATGTTGTACACAGCAATTCTATTGTATACAGATGAAAATCAAGAAAACTATGGATGAGAGGAGACATTTGTAGCCCTGCCCATCATGATATACACTTACCTTGCTTGTCCATTTCCCAGTCACCCTATATATTCTGAAATTGTGAGGAAGGGGCCAATCTTTCTGCTCTAACACAGCTTTTTGCAGTCATCTGTCTATAAACAGCCACATACTGGAACAGTCTCTGAAATTCTCTTCAGTACCAGTCCCTCATGGCATTTCATTTTACAGACACCAGTGTATGTTTATGTAGGTTTATGTAGCCATGACTAAAAACATGTCCCTAATCTGTTAATGCCTTTAAGATAGGTCTGAATTTCCCTATTATACCTCAGTATTAAGAAGATTTCAGAATGACTGCTTAAAGTGTGTTCTAGAACATAAAAATTCAAGATACCTTCAAGTCCTTATAACAAACCTGAACCAGGCATATTGGAATGATTTTCAGTACGTATTTTTTAAATATCTCTCATCCCTACAAACAGCAGCATTGGATGGAAATTCATGAGGATCAGTGAACTCTATTTTTGGAAAATTGGTGGTAATGAAATAGGCAATGTGCAGATAATGTAGAAAACATGAAAATAAACTATCAATAAAGCCCCTAAACACCTCCTAAACAACCTTCACATAGTAGTATCAAAAAAAATCTAATGTTTCCTAAAATAAAGGAGATTTCATTGAGCAGAGGGTAGCTCATTATAACACTCCCTTGATCCCTAGATATGGATTTACTTTTCGTTGCTTGCACAAAGCTGTTACATTTATGTACTGGTGCTAACTATAAACTACAAAACTAGGAAAACATAAATAAGTTATTTCCACATCATTTACAATTTTCTGGTTTATTGACTTTCTCTCCGCTCCCCGTGTCTCACATTTCATCTGAGCCATTTACTTTAGATTTTAAAGGAACAGCCTTCCAAACACAGTCAATTCTACTAAGGCTTTAACATGTCACTGGTTAGTCAGTATTATATTAATCTCTGTGACTACAATGTTTACAAAGGAGGAGTGCGGGGTCAAGTCTTGATTGCCCTACTCACACAATCAGTTACAATGATTTTAATAGCACTATTAACATGAGTAAAACCAGCAAGATCTGGCTTCTTACAGTTGTCAGCGTGCCTTTCCAAAGAAAATCTTGTCATTCTTTCCCTTTTCTAAAAGCAGGTTTTTTTAGATCTTCAGTCACGTTGTTTTGCTCAGGCCCTGCTTTCACTGAGCTGGACTTTTTGAGGGAAACATAATTTTCTTCATATCTGCATTTTCACGGTTAACAATTGAATCATAGTATTCCAGAAAACCAGCAGGCTTTTTTTTCTTGTTGAGCAAGTTTACATTGCAGAGTTGTATACTTCTAATCTGATTTTAGTTTTGCATGTATCAAATTGGCTTCTTCATCAACAGTTACAGAGCAGATCACTGGCAGGTATGCATATTGGGAAATCACACAGTGCCTTCCATTTGGTGCCTCTTCTAGCAGGCTCACTGTGTTCACTGCTGCATCCTTCCTCATGCTGTGCAATGAGGTATATACACAACCCGGGATTTAATTTAATGTTCACCATTTACTCCTTAGCAGCATGCAGAACTAACTAATTTGAGTGAGCCTGAAATAGAGAACAGTCACTGCCCCAAACCAGGAAAAAAATTAATGGGATGAAGCACTGTCCACCAACATGTCTTCTGGATCAGAACTTGTTGTCCACTGCAGGACTCAGAGACTTGGCCCTGTCCCCTACTTTCCTGTTGTTGCCTGATATGAGGAGAAATAGAGAATTTCATGACCCAATCCATGGATGTGTGAAACAATTATGTACTATTTTTCCAGTTTCTAATGCCAGGATGAAGCAGCAGCTTCAGCACTGGTTTCTAAAACCTCAGACCCACAAGTTCCCATCAACTGGCCATATTTATCACCTTGTTCTTACAGGCAGAATTATAGTATTCTCTGATCAACTTCCTCGTGTGAAATACAATGATAAAGTGCACCCTTGTGCCTTATGGCAGAATTTCCAAAAGAAAGACAAAACTTCTTTTGCTTGTTTGAGTGTTAGCTCCCTTTTGTACTTTAAATGACTGCACCCAGCTTTCTCTTTGCTTGTTAGGAAATTTGATATTTCTGAAAATAAAAAGTTACTTTATTTTAAAATGTTTTTATTGGCAAGTATAACTGGAATAAAAATAATCTTGTAACACACTTCGAAGTACCATGGTGAAGCAAATGTAATATCACAAGAGATTTCTGCAGTTTGTAATAAATATGAGACTGAAAGCAATTAAACTATATACACAGTGAAACTTTCTAGAACAATATTTTTAGCATTTATCATCTACATTGATATTATAGTATAATTATTTTTATGTTAAATGCAGAGGCAAACCACTTTGAATATTTGCTTACCTTCTTCTTCAGATACCCACTTACATTGAATAAAGGTGTTATTTCAAAAATACTTTGAAAGTCTAGAGGAAAGGAGAAATGTTGCAAGGAAAGATTTCCATATGTCAGTACTCACTGCAGTGAGATTTGCTGAATTAAATTATCTAAAATGCATTGCTGATTTGCTGAAAGTTGTGTAATATTGTAGCACAGTTAATTAGCACAGAAAAGCTCATGGGGTTTTACACCTTTTACACATTTTACACCTGGGTAATGAGTAACCCAGGAATAAAAAGCTTCTTGGCTCCCTGAGTACACTCCTGTGCAATCATAGACAATCAAATAATATAATCTTAACTCAAACTTCACTGGATACCTCCTCCCATTTTGCTGGTTAACCACTGGTAATTTCTCTCCAGATTTTATTTTCCAGGCATATTTGCATCCTTTCAACCCTCTGAAGGGTCTTTACATTTACAGAGTAACTTTACTCATGTCCTGCTTATATTTATTTGCTTTTAAGTTGGTTCTGCCCTTTAAGCTTTAAAAGCTCTTTCCTTTCTAGTATTTACCCTTTCGTAGTGCACAGAAGTAAATCATATCCACTTTCAGTTTTTGTTTTTCTATGACAAACAAGCCAAGTTCTTTTAGCATTGTCCCAAGGGAAGGGCTTTCTATTATCTTTTTATTCTAGTAGACATTTTCTTCATCTGTTCTAGTTTGAAATTGATCTCTCCTGAAGGGAGGTGACCAGAATTTTAAGCGATCTTCCAGAGGTCTGATTAGTGCTTTGCACAACAGCATCGAAACTCTCCTTTGTCTACAGAAATGCCTCTCCAATATGCCTAGAACTGTATTCCATGTCACAACACAATGATATCTCAAAAACATTCAAAAATTGACTATTAAGCATTGCAATTCCTTCTTCTCTTCATTTCTACCTTGTAAAGTGCTACGATATAACAGATGTTCTTCTCATTAGTCCCTAAGTGCATCACTCTGCATTTCGTACTATTACATCTTTCTCAATTTTATTATTGCATTTTTCAAGGTCCTACACCTCTCCATGGTATTGCAGTTCTACCTTTATGTTTGCAATGTTTCTCAGGCTCTGCCATCAGCAAATTTTGTTAGCACACATCTACCCTTTTTTTCTGCCAATATTGTAAATTTTAATACTTAATTTAACCAAAGATATAAACAAAAATAATGTAGATATCTCTTAAATAAATTTAAAAATCCCTTTCTACAGTAGCCACCATGTAGCAAATGATTTCTGTCACTAGTGCCATTAGTCCAATTAAATTTTTCTTTACTGCTTCAAAATTTGTTCATACCAAATCCTAAATCCTTTATCTTTGCTAGCAACTTCCCATGAGGCCCTAAAACACTGTACAGCAGTCCAAAAAGATTAGGTATTCTGTCTAAGTCTGGAACACTGATTGTCAGCAACAGCTCAGGTTACACTGGATCTGTTTAGGTAAACTTATGTTACATTCCAGCTCATTTACTTCCAGTCCATTAATCTTTCCTTCAAGCATCACTTTAAAGTCCTGTGTACTACTGGAGGCATATCTAACATACCTTTTCCTTAAATAAAATATCTGGTTTTGTCTTTCTGCAGTCTGGGAGTACTATCCCTTACTCGTGTGAGTTTTTAAGATTTTAATTCTTTTTTATATATACAATTTCATGTGCCATTTACTTATTTTTCTGATGAGTAGTTTACACTGTTTCAGTCCAAGTACAGTAATTGCACTAAGTTTTACCTTAACTTGTCCATGAAACTGTTTATTAACTGTCACTTTTATTTTGTTCCTGTGTTCAACATAACTGATGCAATTGAAGCAAAACATTAATTTAGCTCTGAGTTATAACACTGCCTCCTTGACTGCAGCTTTGCTGCATGGTGGCCTTTTTCTACTTCTCCTGTTTTTACTTTAATTTTATTAATAACCTTTTCCTATTTGTTCAACTTTCCTTGGCAATGGTAACTCAACATAGCGCTATGTCCTCTGATTTTGAAAAGTAACAGATGAGATCAGCAGTTTAATGAGGGTCAGTACATATACTCATTCATGCCATAACACTTCTGAAGAAACACTTAGTTCTTGAGCTCCTGTCAAGACAGACCCTGCAAGAAGGAAACTCTGCAACCTCAATAAGCCAAAGACAGAAAGGCTCTGCGACACAAGGAACTGGTGAATCAAAATGGTAATTGTCTGGGTAAATGTGCTGTCGTAATTTCATAGCCTGTTATGATGATGCAATGCAGTCAGGTCCCCTTTGAAGCTGAAAGCATCAGAAGACAGAATTCCTAATTGAGGTTTGCCAAGAGTTTTGCAGGAGCAAACATGCAAGCAAAGAAACTAAAGCTGCCTCTCAATTAAAAGGATTACTTATGATCACGTGGGGTCACTTATTTTTGAAAATGGTTGGTATTAGCAGCAAGAAATTAAGGAGTAAAACTGAAGTGAGTGGAAATAGCACATGCATGTGCAGCCAGGCACTGTGCTCATACAAGAGCTCAAGGAGCTGGCCAGGATCAGGCTGCTGCAGCCTCACTCAATCACAGAAGTTTTGATCAAAACATGAACATAGTAGTGGAAATCATACAACTCAGCAAGGATCTCAGTGCTGTACACCAGTGTCTTACTGTGACAGACATCACTTATATGTGCTTAAACTTGTCTGGAACCAAAAGATTAGGTTTGGGAAACTTTAAAGACTTCCTTGACTTAAAGATCTCTATCCTGTTTATTAGGCAACAAGAAAGTATTTTACTATTTCTGGAAAAGGCCCGTACATGCATTTCTACAGGTCCTTCCTAATATATTTTCCACCTCAGCCTGATAGTTTGTTTCTTCTCCGCAGATGAGAGCATTGCTTCATGAGCAAGTTCAGCACTTTTTCCATTAAGTTAATTTCTACCTTCTTCAAAAGCCGTGGAAGATAACCAGGGACTCTGGGCCTGTCGACAAGGAAAGTTTATTCATGAATGTGATCTGTCTAGTACATGGGATTTACTTTACTAACAGTGAGATTCCTACTCAAGCTCAGGGTTAAAAATTATCTGCCATGTTGAGAACATAGCTTTCCAGTCAATTTATATTACAGTGTATGCAGTATTGATCTCTCTCAAATGGTTTATCCTGTCTCTGTTTCTTTTCTGGAAATTAATGCTATTCTTCTCCTTCCAGTCCCCAAAGTAAACCTTCAGTATGACCTCTCATTCTACTTTCTTCTTGCCTAAAACTTGCAGGAGCATCAAGAAGAAAAGCTGCAATTTGTAACTGGCCTTCAGCCAGAGTGCCTCAGGAAACAGCCCTTCCAAAGGGCAAGAGTCCATGATGGTTCAGCATGGGATAGATCTCAGTCTGATGGTGGTTCAGTGCATGTGTGTGTGTGTGTGATCTCCATCCCTGTGCCAGAAAGCAGGTAGGTGGGATGACATGTGGGAGACAGGAGACAGGGCTTCAGGGAGAAACTCTTCTCTGATAGGTAGGCTACCTTAGAGATTAAACAAATCTCTCCATCAGGCAGACGTGATTCCTGCAAGTGTCTGCCACTGCCCCTTTACATGCCTGCCAATGGATGCCTGCAAGGCCACTGACTGCAGCATTGCTTCAGTATCCAGGGAGATTGCAGTCTGGCAAACTAGATCTCTCCCTCACAGTACACAGGTCTGCCCTTCGCACTTTCTCCTCCCTGGGTTCTGACCCTGTGATTTTATTTATTTCTGTGCATTCTGCACTTTGCTAAGATAACAAAAGACTCCGGTTCCCGTTTCACATGTCAGTATTTTATATTCTTTATTTCAAATGCTGATTTCCTCCCAGTGTATCAGTAGTAATTATTACTCATGTCAGCAATGACTATTTCAGCTTGAAAATATGGTCTTGAAAAGAGCAGAATTATACTCTGATGTAAGGGCCCTGCCAGCAACATTAGCATTACTAGTTTACATGAGTAATATGAACATCATTGTTTTAAAAAGACTATATTTCTTCTGTCCTCCTCTGGCAAGGCTATACACTAAAAGAAAAAAAAAAGTATCAGAACAGATAAAAGACCTTTTTGGAGATTTATTGTCTTATATATATTAATAGAAAATATCAATTCTATAAAAAGATATTAACATTGATTTGTTATATACAGCATCTTATGAAACTGGAATGAGGATTAAAAATATCAGCCAAAAAACAAATAATTTAATTCTTAGCATTCCTACAGATATCCTCTTCACTTCCTGAAGTTTTCTATCTCTTTCCTTAATCAAAAGTAAAATATGTAGGTTGCACAGATTATTTGGTATCAATTTCAGTGTACTTCAAACAGAAGCAACCCAAAGCCTAACAAGGGGAACACAACCTTTGCAACTGATCAAGAAGAGAAAATGTTTAATTTAGCTAATTGTTCAATGTTAATATTTGACTTTTTTATACTCTTATTACAGGAGTCCTGTGATAAGTAAAGACAATCAATCAGAGAATGAAATACCCACTCTGCTGAAGCAATCGTACCACAGCTATCGTTTCTACCTCTTTCCCTATTGTTGCCATTCTTTTTGGCTCACATTGTTGTCTGTCTTTCTTCAGTTTCTTCATTAGTTCCCTTGTTCCCCTGCCTGTCTTTGAGGATAGAGCCTAGGGGCAGATGAGAAATTGGTTGAACTGGGAATACCCTGCATTTGCGCTCACAGCTTGCTGTGCCAGAGCCAGTGAGCAGTTTGCAGAGAATTCATTCACTTCCATCCCATTTCCTCCACTCACCTGTTGTTCCAGCATCCCATTGCTGAGTCCCACAAGTTCAAGTCCCCCTATTGTCCTTTCCTCACTATCCTCTCACTCTGTCAATTTACTCCTTCCACTGCAAGCATCTCCAGGAGACAGCCATGCACCCAAAAGCCAGTTCTGATAAACAGTGATTTAATTTTTTTTTTCTGAAAAAGTCTAATTCTGCATGTTCCTTGTTTTCTGGGAAAGGTGCATGCAAAGCTTTGCAAAATATCACACATGATGGACTAATAAGGCAGCCCTTAAGCTTTTAAAATGACATATGAAAACCCCCACAAAACACAAGGTAAATGATGTGTTTGAATCTACCTTTGCTTTCAATATTCGGGAAGGCTTCTCAGTTCAGCAATAAACAACTATATCTATTAATTACAGGTCAACACAGTCTTTTCTTAAGAGATCCACAGCACAAAAGCAATGGCTGTGGGTGAGGCAACAGTGAAGATGCTGCACAGCTAGTGCCTTAAGGCACTTCATAATGAAGGTAAAATTAGAAAAGTAGTTCTTTTGACATCTGTAGGACTGAAATCTTCCAAATAAGACAGCACATTCTGTGATTTATTTTTTTCTGCTATTCAAATAAACTGAAAAGATTTGAAAATACAGCAAGAGCAAGCCTTTCTTTTCAGGATAAAACCAGTCTCCCTCCAGCGCTTATAGCCGGCAGGGATTTCTTTTTTTTTTTTTTTTAATTTAATGGAAGAACCAGTGTATGATTGAAATGGGAGGAATGGGTGAAAACTGCAATAGCTTTTCCTATGAATATAAATGTTATCAGATGGCTGCTGTACTCAGAGCAGTCTTTTTCAGTAAAAGGAAATAAGCAAAAACTTCCTTCTGTGCACAAAATTTAGGATGAAAAGAATTCATTCTTTACACTATCACTTTCCTTCCATGTACTCCATACCTATAGAGTGTCTGCAGCAGATGTCTGCACTGCTTGAAATACACGCCTGATTTGTAGTGTAATTTAGAGATATTTCCACTGTTTTCTTCTAATCTTTTACAAATATCCTCGAGGTCAGTAATTTTTAGGAAGCAAAGACCTAGGCATAATTCAGATTAAGCACATCCTGGGAACATGCACTGAGGATGCCTCACTCTCTGCCTTGCCCCCTTCCTCCCGCGTTCCACGGAGGTCAACTCTCAGGGCACAACTGAGAGTAAATACATTGATTCTTACATTACAGTCAATCAAACTCAGATCTTTCCTGTTTTGTAGCAGAGTTTCGTATATGGTAAAAATCCTGGTTTTTGAACAAATAGAGACAGTGTCATTTCTGGCTATGCTCCTTTAGAGATTTTTCAATCTACTTAACAGTGTACTTATTCATGCCAATTTTAACTTATTTCTCAGTTCAGAATTCTCACTTAAGGGATAAAATTCAACACTGATTAAATTTTCTCAATTAAATTATCAAATGTGTCATTAAAATCCAAAGAAATTAGTATACTCTTCTGTAATCCACATACACCTTTTTTTTTATTGGCAAACTAATAATTTCCTACACTCCTCCCTTTCTCCCATGGAAAGTTAGCATTTTCTAGCCAGCTAAATGCTTAAAATGGTCATGATTTCACCTTCATGCATGACTTAAATTTGTCAATCAACTATATCTCAGCCAATGATGAATGACCTGGTTCAGACCTCACAATTTCATCCTCAAAACAATTCATAATGCATTATGTACTTTGTATGATATCCACTGAAAGAAATGGCCCGGCTGTTCCTTACTTTAATGAGATTTTTTTTAGATTTTTTTTTTTCTGGATTCTTCTTAAATTTTTCAGAGGAGCTGGAAACAATATGTAAAACTATTATCAACTGGACACCTTACAAATATTTCATCAATGTATGATTTTAGAAAGGCTGTTTCTAAGCAATTGCATTGTTTTTGCCAATGGAAAAAAATAAACAACATAGAAGCTGGACTAGGGAATAACTTACCATCAAAGTAAATCTTTATAAAATATGAAAATAAAGTTCATTCAACACTCTGACTCGAATGTCAGGGAATCAAGGTTCAAGCTCTTTTTTTTCCCATTGACTTTAGTACTGAATTTACCATCCCCTTTCGCCTCAGCATTGTGAGAATAAATACTTCAAAAATTGTGAGGTACTCAGGTACTGCACATGGAATGAAATGTAAGCAGGCTGAGAAAGTTTTCTCTAAGGGAAATAAAATAAGAAGTAAAATGCACTACCATTTATAGATCTTATGAAGTGTATTTTTTTCTCAACTCAAAATTGTCTGAGCAAGGAATTTCAAAAGCAGAAAGGGTGTCTGAGAAAGGAATGTAAATTGGACGAGCAACAACATGGTGCTTTTGAAAGTCTACTTCTTGTCCTGCAGTTTGGATTCAGTATTTGAGTGCAGATGTTTACAAAGGCCCAACCTGTCATTCTTGAGCAGTGTTAATGGCTAGAAAGGCAATTAAACCTGTTGTTAAAAGAGAGGCTTTATATTTCCATATTATTCTATGCCCTTACTCCACAAATTGAGAATTACTTCTCACTAACAACTAGTTCCCAACGATATCTTCAAAGATTACTAATAAGACTGGCTTATTTCTGTACTAATCACACATAAAATGCCATATAGTATTAATACCCAAACTCCAGATCTTAGATTGCATAATATAAATATTCTCATTATATATATACATATAAAGCTACATATAACTTGCGTACCAAATGAAATACACACATTGTTTAAAAACAGCTTCAGTATTGAAATTCTAGTATCAATTTGGAGCAGATGTCACCATCTGGCTGCCTTCACTAGTATCTCTATGAGACCATTTAAGTCTCCTGACTGGCTTCTACACAGAAAGTAATTAGAGTGAAACACAAGGGATGGGATCTTACTGTGTTAAAATTGAGGTGTTTTCCTTCATTAAACTGCACAAAAATGATGTAAAAAAAAAGATGAACAAATGAACAATTTCAATTTGGTGAACACCTCATTTTCCTCCTCTTCCTTATATAGCAAAAAATATGGGATTTTATTAATTTGTCAAGTACTTGTATGTTTCGTTTATTTTTTACATGAATTATTAACATTTTCAACCCAATCCCTGATTTTTTTTTCCTTGAATATATAGTCAGTTGATGTTATATGAGTTTGCTTTTATTTATTTATTTATTTATTTATTTATTTTAACCTATCTATTTATTTATTTTTAGCTAGCATTTCTTAGGATTTAGGTCAGCTTATTTTCCACTTCCTTGATTTAGAAGCAGAAATCTCATGACCTATTATTTTGGTTGTGTTGCTGCGTGATTAGTATTGTAAAATGGCAACATAATAAGGGAATACAAAAGAATGATTAAGCTGACTTGAAAAAACAGGAGATCTAAAAAGAAAATAGAAAAACTAAAGCTACAGTTTTAAAAATAATTGTCTCGAAGATCCAAAGCTCTCTCTTCAATTACTCAACAAAGAAGAAAACATAAATTGCAAGTTTATAAACAAACAAACAGAAAGCTTTGGGCATGGATAAGTTCACTATGACCATGTATTTCAGGTAAAAGTTCTCCACTGAACTTTATAACCTCAGAATACACTTCACAAGTACCAGAGGAAATTACAAACATATCTAGAGAGGTACCCATGTATATATACACATAAATATCTATTTCCTTAAGTATGTGTATTTTTTTAAAAAAAAGAGTCTCTGAGTGTCCTTTCATGCCACTGATTCTCCTCAAAATCCATTAGAAGAAGGAAGTACCATTAATTGTCTTGGCTCGTATTCCTCTTTCAGTAAGTTGTTATCTTATTTATCTTCAATTTCTCTAGAAAAAAAGGTGTACATTTTCAGTGTCTTGCTCATCATGCAGTATTTTAAATTATGTAAGATGGACTGCCTAACTTGTGCATTCCACAGAGTGGCTTTCACAGCTGTGATGGTGTTTCCATGTTGCTTTACTTATTTATTTATTTTCTGACTAGTACTGGGATAAAATTTTTCTCATTTTTTTCTTCACTAGAGTACAAATGGAGCTGTAATACATACGTAAGTTGTTGTATGTCATTTATAGTTCTTAAAAGCATTCAACATAGCTCTATAAAATTGCAGTGATTTGCAGTCAATATTGCTAAACTAAACCTAGAAGAAACAGTAATAATAAAATTATGAAACTCTATTAAAAGATAGGACCTACCACCTCTTGGGGCAACCTCGTCCAGTGTTTTACCACTCTCATTGTGAAAAACTTCTTCCTCACATCTGGTCTGAATATCCCCTTCTTTTGTTTAAAACCATTACCCCTCATCCTATCACAACAAGTTCTGCTAAAATCTGTCCCCATCTTTCTTACAGGCCCTTTTTAACTACTGAAAGGCCCCAATAAGGTCTCCTCAGTGCCTTCTTTTCTCTAGGCTCAACAACCACAAGTCTCTCAGCCTTTCCTCATAGGAGAAGTGTTCCATCCCTCTGATCATTTTTGTGGCCTCCTCTGGACCCTCTCCAACAGGTCCATATCTTTCCTGTACTGAGGGCTCCAGAGCTGGATGCAGGAATCCAGGTGGGGTCTCACCAGAGAGGATCTTAGTAGACAATTTACATCTTATTGTCTATTACATGCTGATGGTCAGTGATGATGTATTCAGTTACAAACTGTCAATATTTGATAATACTAGCAAAACATTTCTTTCCAGTATCCAGAGAACTACAAAAGTATGTATATGCATTTATTAAACTTTCCAAGGCTGAAAGGTTTATCCAACACTGGACCTTATATCAATGCAACTGCCAAGTATCAACAACTGCGATGTGGCTGCTGTATAATTTTAGATGTGCACATATACAAGACCAACAACTTACAGACAGTGCAAATGAAACACATTTCAATATGTGTTCATAATATGTCAGTGTGACACATTTTGACACATTGCAATCATATTTTTTATGGCTAATTGTTACAATATTTGTCATTTATGTGGGAAGGCTGGAGCAGAAACTTAGAGATTGCTTTTTAAAATTCTATTTTACTTAACACAGTTACGTAGCATTTCATAATACTCTACTGATGCTCAGGCCTTTGACCATTGATCTGAGCAGAATCAATGGTCACAAAGCCAAAATCAGAAGACAGGGACAACAACATAAAAAAATCATTGACAGCACTGGTGCAGAAAAGTTAGTAAATAAATAGTTTAGGAGATAATAATAATGAAATTTGGAAGCTTGTGTCAGATACATTGTAAACCACTGGACAAATCCAATCAATGTGGTGAAGGCAACACAAAAAAAATTCACAGTAAACAACAAGATGACAAAGTTATTATAAAGTTACTAGCAGTACTAATAACTGTATGCCAATGGCTATCACATTTACTTGGTGCAGATATGATTACAATTTATTGGCAAAGAATTATTCAAGTAGAAGTAAAGGTAGAAATGGAACACAAGGCCAAAGATACTGTTAGCATGAAAGCAAAGCAAGTCTATATTTTTCAGCTATAAAACAGTAAAGGAAAAAAGTATAAAACAGGAAAGAAAGAGTTAAAATAAAGAATGAACTAAACTAAAGAAACACTGCCTTTTTTTTTAACATATTATGAAAACAACATTATGGCTGTTTATGCTTTAACACACTTGGGAATGACTGTAAATAGAACAGAGCTGATGCCTCTGGTACAACAAAAATAAATACAAAAAATCCTCCATTTATGGTTATAGCTATAGATGAATCGGTCTATTTAATGTGAGATAATAGTGCTGGTAACACATTAGCCATGCAAACTGTCCATAAGCCATTATCCTGTTATGGTATTAGGTGTCTGAAGTGTTAACCATTATATGTGAGTTACAGTAATACCAGTAACATTTTTCATTTTTAACACTTCAGCGAAACTATACATCTTTTTTCATCCTCTTCATATTCTATGATCACAATATGACATTATTAAGTCTTGAACTGAGAGAATTCCAGAATTCAATTTTCTTTTATAATTGCTCTGGCTTACACTGATTTTCAACCAACTGGACTGAGAATATCTTGTTAAGGTCAGGTTAGTATTAATTTTTAATCGATATGTAATACACTTGTAAAATAAGACAATTCTGTCAGTGACATAGTATTATTTTCAGATTCTTGAAAAACAAACAGTATTACTGATTGATTGCAATCATTTCCTATAATCCTCAAAGTTGTGGAGGCAGATACACTCATTATTTTTGTGATAACAATCAGTAAGAGGAGTACATCTATCCCCTCTGAGAGAAACAAGGTTTCTCTTGTTTGGAGATTAAGACATTTTCAAATTAGATTCATTTTTTTCTTATTACCTCAGTCTGCTCCCATTCTTCTGCTTTCTAATGTCAGCAACTGCAACTACTCTACAGAAAAAAAGGTATCACTTCTTCCACGTTTATTTATATGCATGATAGAAGCAACAAAAACTGCTAAAGCAAAACCAAGCAACACACAGTAAACAGTATGGTCAGAATGAACCACTTACTCTGCTGTGCTATGAAAGTCAAAATGGTAGAAAGTGGTATTAGTAGTCCCTAGGTTACAATTTCAACATTTTTTCACTCTCCATTTGGTCTTTTCTTTGACAAGAAAGAGGGATTGTCTGGCTGGTAACTGTAAAGTGTCCATACAAATTATTCTCTGAATTATATGTCTGGGTGTTAATTTCACATACATGATACAACCTACTATATTTTATAAATGCATATTGATAAGAATAATTTTATTTCTTTTTTCTACTCTTTTCTTTTGCTTGTTCTGTTTTTGGGTTTTTTGTTTGTTTTTTCTTTTTTTTTCCTTGTAATTCTAGCTACATTAGATATACCCCGGTTACCCAAGCAGTCCTTGATTCCCCCCCAGGTCTTCATGTGGGAGTGCAGCAGAAAGTGGATTATGAGGTTCAAGAAGTGCCACTAAGTAAACAACTGTTACTTGTTAATCTATGCTTAAAAAATTAATGTACCAAAAATATGAATAGAAAGATTACATTCTAACCATATTGAATGATCCCACTTCTTAAGTATCCTCCTAAATTTTATGTAGTCAGTTATGCTAACATTTTTGTTTTGCTAGAGAACACAGAAGTTCACCACAATTCTATAAATTTTACACATATTATTTCAAACTTCAAGTGTATATACTTCTTGCTTAGGAAAATTAATACTTATAGAAATACAGTTTGTTCAGGAAGAAAACAGCCCAACTCTGAATTACAGACACACAATCACAGAATCACAGAATGGTTGGGGTTGGAAGGGACCTCTGGAGATCACCTAGTCCAACCCACCTGCTAAAGCAGGTACACCTAGAGTAGATTGCACAGGAATGTGTCCAGGTGGATTCTGAATGTCTCCAGAAAAGGAAACACCACAACCTCTCCGGGCAGCCTGTCCCAGTGCTCTGTCAGCCTCAAAGTAAAGAAGCTTTTCCCTCATATTCAGATGGAACCTCCCATGTTTCAGTCTGTGCCCGTTGCCCCTCATCCTGTCACTGGGCACCACTGAAAGGAGTCTGGTCCCACCCTCTTGACATCCACTCTTGAGATATTTATAAACATTTATGAGATCCCCTCTCAGCCTTCTCTTCTCCAGGTTGCACAGAACCAGCTTTCTCAGTCTCTCCTCATAAGAAAGGTGCTTTTGGCTCCTAATCATCTTCGTAGCCCACCGCTGGACTCCCTCCAGTAATGTCTTATCCTTCTTAAACTGAGGAGCCCAGAATTGGATGCAGTACTCCAGATGTGGTCTCACCAGGGCAGAGTAGAGGGGGACAACACAATTTATCTTCCAATCTATCTTTGAATGGCCACAGAACCTTGTATATGACACAGAAAGTCACAGAAGCCCAACAGTTTCTTGCGCCCAATCTGTGAAATCTAAATCACTTGAAGGCAACTATCCCAAAATAAATATAACCTTTTGCTAATACATCACACTAACCTTCAATAGTACTTTGCAACATATACAATTCTTGTGTACATTTTGTAACTTAGAACTTCCTTTGAGGAGGTGAATGTCCTCATAGTTTAATAGTCAACATCTATGATCAATATAGTTATGTGTGCAAAAGCTCCACCTATATTTTTTTCTTGGAGAATGATCTACCATGTATTATGCAAGACAGCATTTAGAGTCAAGTCAGTATGTGTAGGCATGCAGCAACACACACATACACAGAGTTGTATCCTGATCTGCATTTAAGATTCCTCTTGTTATTTGGGTTAAATGGATTTCAAACTGGGAAGTCGAGCTTCAAATCTTGTTATTGGGCCCATAGTTGACACAGCTAACAAAACATACTAGCTGCATCTGGTCTACTACTAAACCAGAATACATTCATGTTCTAATACAGCAAGACTGACCTTGAAGTAAGGCTAGTCTGTGTGACAAAAGTGAACTAAGATCTGGAAACTGCATATGGTAGAGGAAGATTGGAGATCAAGGTATGAAAAATAAACACATGCCATCTCTACCTGGACAGTTTATCACAGACACTGTGAGAAAATTCATCCGAAATAACTAACAACTGCTCTTCTGAAAATTTAACCTGCTATGGAAAATATGTATTCCCAATCTGTCAAACCACATTCTTAATGAACTGCCAAAGTCTTCACAATTTTCTCCTTAATTATTTTTAATAGGTTTCTCAGATGCTTAATATACTTTTGTGTTAAGGAGAAAGAGGGAACCAGTGAGCAAAACTGAGAGACTAGACAAGACTAAGCTAATGCCTTAGACAAGAACCACTTACACGATCCAAAGCCCACTGAATACGTCAACAGAAATGGTCCCATTCATTTCAACAAGTGCTGAGGCCACTTTTCTTGAAAATGCTTTGCTTTTTTATTTAAGGCACAAAAAAGGAAAAATTGCCAGCTTAAGCCAGAAGAAAATAAATTATCTTCCTTTGATACTACAGAGTGCTGGACAGAACACAGAAATATGCAAAGATCACCTTTGTGCTTTTACACCACCTTTGTGCTTTATGACTTCATGCAATCATAGAATGCTTTGGGTTGGAACAGACCTTCAAAGGTCATCTAGTCCAATCTCCCTGCAATGAGCAGGGACATCTTCAACTAGATCAGGTTACTCAGAGCCCTGTCCAGCCTGATCATGAATGTAATCGAGGATGGGACATCTACCACTTCTCTGGGCAACCTGTTCCAGTGTTTCACTACCATCATCGTAAAAATTTTCTTCCTTATATCTAGCCTAAATTTCCCCTCTTTTAGTTTAAAACCATTACCCCTCATCCTATCACAACAGACCCTGCTAGAAAATCTGTCCCTATTTTCCTTGTAAGACTATTTTAAGTACTGAAAGGACACAATAAGGTTTCCTCATAGCCGCCTTTTCTCCAGGCTGAACAACCCCAACTCTCTCAGCCTTTCCTCACAGGAGAGGTGATCCATCTCTCCGACCACTTTTATGGCCCTCATCTGGACCCTCTTTCCTGTACTGAGAGCTTTAGAGCTGGACACAGTACTCCAGGTGGGGTCTCACTGGAGTGGAGTAGAGGGGCAGAATCACCTCTCTCGACCTGTTGGCCATGCTTCTTTTGATGCAGCCCAGGATACATCTGGCCTTCTGGGCTGCAAGTGCACATTGTCGGCTCATGTCCTGCTTCTCATGCACAAGTATGCCCAAATCCTTCTCCACAGGGCTGCTCTCAATTCCTTCATCCCTCAGCCTGTATTGATACTGGGGGTTGCCCCAGCCCAGGTGCAGGACCTTACACTTGGCCTTGCTGAAACCCATTAGATTCACATGGACCCACTTGTCAAGCTTGTCCAGGACCCTCTAGATGGTATCCCATCTCTCAGGCATGTCAACTGTACCACTCAGCTTAGTGTCATCTGCAAACTTGCTGAGGGTGCACTTGATACTACCATCTATATCATTGATAAATATATTCAATAGTACTGGTCCCAGTACGGACCACTGAGGGAGATAACTTGTTTCTGATATCCAGCTTCTCACTGATATACCTGACTTCTCACACCTGGGGCTTGAGACCTCTTGACCTTTATGGAAAACGTCCTTAAAGATCTGCCAGCTCTGTTCTGCTTTTTTTCCTTGAGGACAGTTTTCTAGTGGATAACCTAAATGTAAAACAGATTCTCATGGTCACTGTTATAAAAAGTCCCAAAGCAACTGAAAAACTTGGCTGTTGTGTTTTGCCTGTGATAACCTTTGCCACTACCCCGATATTACTCCTCCAGAGGAATGAGGGATCTCAGCTGATGATGTACTTCTGAAAGACAGCGCTCTAGTGGCCAGGCCAGTCTTCTGCTAAGCCAAAGTATAAAAGAAGTGCACAAAGCCTAGATGTGTAATGCACGTTCAGCAAAGAAGAAAAGCAAACTCATTTACTGAGTGACAATAAAAACCAAAGCTGGTGAAATCCATTTCCACAATATTACAGAGTTACTGATAACACATCTGTTGTTGATACACATCCCAATCACTAATGCGTTTCTTTAAAAAGTTCACTTGGTGGTCTGTGTACCATCATTGACAGTGCACAGGTTTAGCAGCTCATTGGATCACCCCCTCTTTTTTCTTTCACTTAAACAAATGGCTCTTGTGCTTTGATACCTGCTGTTCATTGCTACTGACTGCTGCTTTGCAGTCTTAGAGCTGATAACAAGTGATTCATCAGGTCTGTCATTAGAAAAGCTCTAGTCATTACAACTTCATGACTCCTGTGTGAGAGGCTGAGCCAGGATGGCTTTGTCACATTGCCAGAGTTCCCATATAAGGCTAATTCAATGTGAAGGACCTCATATTTTGCTATGTGGTACTTACTTCCCGTAATTTTCCTATGACTTCATGCATTTAAATAAATCATCCATATTTAGTGCCAGAAATGCACTGATGATTCTGTTCCTTTCTGAACTGCAAACTGACCCATGCCAATTTATGCCAGCTGAGATCATGCCTCATGCTTCGTAAGTTCCCAGAAATACTGTATGAAGTTTGCCCGCCTTTGATCTACAGAGATCATACTCAACATTAACAGCCTCCCTGCCTACATTTTGAATTGCCAAGATCATACAACTTCAATCTATACTTTCACTAATATATGTTTTAACACGATTTTACAGTGTGCCAACATCCAAACTTGCTCTTTAAGGTGATGATGGGAAACTTTGAACAATCAGATGAAGATAAACTGTAGACTTAGTGAATTGTTCCTTATCTTTGTTTTGTAAAGCAAAACAAAACATGATAGGCACCACAGAAATGTTGCAACATTTCAAAAAAAGGTACCAGGAGCTTAGGGAAAAATAGATGGCTTTATAGACCTTTGAAGTCAGCTACTGAATTAAATTGTGTACTACATTGATCTTTATTTTCTTTGAAAACAAAAGAAGATGAGAAACCATCAGGAATATCAGAAATCTCCTTTTACTTCCTGCTGCCAAAAAGATGCCATTTTTAGAGAGTTTTTTAATGAATAAAATAATAAAGCTATGAATTAGAAGGGGTTTTATTTTGGTTAGTTTTTTTCTTTTTTTTTTTTTTTCTTAGTGAAAGGAAACAAAACAAGTGGTTTTCTTTTAAATGCACTGCAGTTGCCCTGAAGTATAATTAAAGGTCAGCAATACTCAGGTGAAAAGAAATATGGTTACTCAAAAATATATTAAAAAAAAAACCCCAAACAACCTATTCAGTTTCTTCTCCACTTCAGTCTACAGGACATGAGAACAAAGGGTTTTGTCTTCTGAAGTTTGGATAGCTAACATTACAGTTAGTTTACACCTTGTTTTACATCTATTTATGTAGACTGTTGAATATTTATACACAATTTGAGTAACCCTGTTAGTGTGTTTTCAAATAAATGTCAATCTTAACATTACATTACTGTTATTATGAATAAAAAAGCAACAGATAGTCAATGTGAAAATATAAAATAGTTCAAAACTGAGTTTAAGTTTTAATTATGTATTGTTAACATCTACTTCAACACATTTTATAAATATTAAAGATCCATGCCAGATTATAAGACATGACTTCAGATTAGAACAGTATTAAGAATACACTAATGAATAAAGAATTCAGTACACTGAGTCTTGTCCCACTGTTGCTATGCTGAAACCATATAAAAAAGTGATAATATATTTCAGGGTCTAGTGCAAGAAATAATTTTACTTATGGCCTTGCTTGTTGAATATACAATTAGAAAAACATAACAAGGTACGTTGGCTAACTTAATTTATCCAAATGTCCCAGCTCTGGAACAGAGACCACAGGTAAACAATGGTCTTTTTCAGAAATCTCAGCTTCCAGCAAAATGCCTCGTTTCCATTACACAAGTCTGTCTCCGGCATCGGCTTCAGCCAGAAATTGTCTCCCATTACTCTCCTTCTCACAAAACATCACAGTTTCCAGACAAAAAAGTTAAACTTACATTTTCTTGGGAATTGAAAATATTTTTGTGTTTGTGAGAAAATGATAGAAGAAGCCTATGCAGTGCTGTCATCTGCTATTTCCCACCAAACCCATTTATGACCAAATTAAGATAGAAAACTTACATCAGTGAGATGGTCAGTTCACGTGTATGCAGCCACTAGTCCTTTCTATTTACTGTCTTCACTGTCAGGTATCCTCTGTATTTCAGAAATTATGTATAACCCAGTTTAGCTGTTGATTGAACCACTGAAAAGAAACAGCACAGCCTTTACAATTGACATGCTAAAGTGGGGGCACTACTTTCCATGTTCGTCTGGCTCCCTGTCACAGCAAGAGCAGAACTTGCCAAGAAGTCCAGGCGCAAAATTGCAACCTACAATTAAATAATCAACAGTGTCTTCCCCAAATTTTCTTATTTCCCACTTTATCCAAGTCTCCTCTATAACCTCATGTTCGTGGCAATAAAGCCATAGAACAACTCAGAAGATTGCAATTTTGACTGTGTCTACATTACAAATTGGTGTACTGCAACAGAGCTAGGGGTGCCAGAGAAACAATTGGTGCTGAGGACCTAAAATCAACACAACATAGATACAAGTGTGGGAGGAGGACGAAGAGTGGAATGGGTACTTCAGACTAGCTCCAGACCAGCTGCAGAGAAGGAACACTCACCAGCAGCTGGAGGTCACCAAGCTCACTCCAGAAGTATATTTTTTGCTTTAGACTCACACAAAAAGCAAGCGCAGTTCAAGCACTCCTGAATGGTCTGGTGATGCAAACTAGAGCCCAGTAAATGGACAGATCCATGAAACTGACTCCAGCAGGATGCTCTCTGGCAAAGGTGAATTGCTAATGTAGATCCACCTCTACGAACAGTTTGCCAAGCGCTGAACCACTCAGCAACTCAAAGCTGGATGGCAATCCAAGCAACATCAAAACTCTCCAGACCAGCAATATCTGAAAGAGCTCCACTACTGGCCCAGGAGCTGAGTAAACACATGAACTCTGTCTTAAGCCCAACCTAATGGGTCCACAAGAGACATTTAGTCATTCAGGACAGAGCTATGTTAACAGTCACAACATTTACAGATTGAAGCTTCTTTCTTACTGATTGAGACGCATGTAGGAAAAGATCAACCACTGCAAAAATGATAAGACAGGATACATACACACATAATGACAGACTCCCTACATAGCAAATCAGAGGCCTTTAATATATAGTGTTCTTTTGTTTGTAATTATTATTTCTTAGCATTGCTTAGATGGATATTGTGCCATACTGAAAATGAATAATGGAAGAGATAGGGCTAAAGATTTAAAAGAATATATGAAATCTGAGAATTCAAGATGCTAACAGCATCACCCCGGCAATCACTTACCTATTTTTCAATCTACTCCAAAGTCTTTAAACATTGGATAATATGAATTTCCCCCAAATTAAAAAGAAAGATATTACTCTGGCCTGCTTCTCCTAATTTTAACCAGACTACTCATAACTTCACACACTGAGGTTTCCCAAAAAGAGAATGCAGTGTACTATTTCTTTAACAGTAGGAGATAGAAGTTAGGAAGTCTGTTTCTTGGGATCTTGGAATCTAAAAATTCTGGTAGTGAGAGGAGCTATCCTCAGTGTCTACTGGTTCACGTATTCTTGACTATGTGGTGCTTGTTCTTCTTCTACCTGAGTTTCCCAGGCATACATGTATGTTAGAACTGAAAATCCTTGGAAAAGTAATCTGCCTTTTTTAGCTTTTAAATGTTGGCCATTCATGTAGCAGGAATACAAACAGAACAGCGACTTAGTTGAGGATCTATATGAGCGTGGTGCTTCAAAAGAGGTAAGGAAGTCAGCAGTTCTTGACCAGTCATTAAATTGGAACAAGCTCTAATAATGAAGATACAAAACAAAGTAATTGGAAGGAATCAAAGCAGAGACAACACAACCTGTTACACCATGGAGGAACTCCCATGGGAGACCTTCACTGCCTCTAGAGGCCTCAGATACATTTCTGCAGATGGGAGGGGAAATGATCTTGATAAAAACAGAGTCGAGGCATTAACACAAGCTCCCAAAGTACAGCAAAAGGTACATATATAAGTTAGTATTTGTACCAGTACCCTAAATGGTCAAAAACATAGAAAGATAAATGTTGACTGTTATATAGATTAATTTGCTGTCTTTCACCACCATTTTACAGAAAGCATATATATTTTGGTATGTTTGAGAAGGCTGTTAGTATCAACTGAGACAATCACACCAACAAAAATAAGCCAGTGCTGCTAAACGGATGCTAGTCATGATTAAGTAGCTAATGCCTCAGGCCAGAGGAACAAATCATCATCTGTATTTCAACTAGACACACCACAAAAAGTTCAAACTTTGGAACTAAGTCTCCTGACATTTTCTCATTTAGTTATTTTGTCAGGAAAAGAAAACAAACAAACAAACAAACAACAACAACAGACTTGTGGAAAAAGCATCACTTATGTTTCAGATTTGTAACAAAGTACTGCATCATTTGGAGTTATATTATCACTATGGACAGAAGTTTAAAAAGTGATTTAGCCATTTAGGAGTCTAAGTCATAACAACTTAGCAGAATTTGGAATTTTCCATATCACAGTAAATGATCTAGGTGTAAATTACTTAAAAGTTAAACTGCCCTTGAAGATAATCTTAATTTCTAAATAAGAATACATATCACAACTGTAAAAATATATTTTAGAATGATGAAGAGAGAGACTGATCAAAATAAATATACAATTACCAAGAAAAAATATTTGAAAGCAGATTCCTTCATGAGATTGCTTTATGCTTCCCAATACACTTTGCCAGACACATGGATTTCACTGTATCCATGAGACAACAATATTGGCTTCAGTGATTGCACAGATTTACTTCTTTTTATTCTGGATCTGTAGCTGCAGTGATTGTAATGCCAACAACACAACTGTGGTTGGTGTGTTCCTTCTGAAAAAAACCCTCATATTTATTTATCTTTTTCACTGAAATCACTAGTGTGTAACATCAATGAAAATCAGACTACAGAAAAAAAAAACATCAGTTATTTTCTAGAATAGCAAAGCTTCTTTACAAAAAGCACTCAGAAACTTGTGTCACTACCTGGATTTTATCCATTTTGTCTTGACCTCTCCAGATGTAAAAAAGGTAACAAGATGCTTTTTCCTGCTCCAGTGATTCATTATGGTTAAAATGGCCAAGGGACATAAGAAAGCTTTAACACTTATCACAGTCAGAAGAGGCCACATGAAGGAGGCTTTTATCAGTCTTTTCTAACTTTGAATGGAGGTAACTAAGTTAATTAGTGAGTCATCCTTACCTCCTCGTGTAATCTGAGCAAAAAGAAGTATTTCTCCCCCAGTGAGCTGGAGTGCAAATGAGGTAAATCAGCCTGTGAAGGCACGTAGCTCTGTGAGCCTGCTGTGGAAGATTCTCGGGGAATCTTTCAACCTCACCTTGGTGTTTCAGGTTAAGTGAAATTCATTCTAGGCTAAGATCACAGCTGAATTTTTTTCTGACATCTCTTCATGGACATCTAGACGTTAGCCAAAAGACCTTTTCTATATGTTTCAAAACCCTCTCTAACTCATTCCACAATCAGCCAACACTGCCAAATTATCAACCCAACCCTTGGAAGAACACTATTTTCAGTGTTTCTTATTGTCTTCTTTTAACATTCAAGCTACATTAGATTGCGAGATGACCTGCTTTCACAGACAAGAGTCAAGAAAATTCTGGAATTCTTGTTAACCTAAAGGATGCAACTGACAACTGTGAAATTTCTAAGTCCAAGTATATTCTTAGTATTCTGTCCATTCTTGTCCTAAGTGCTCAGTTAAAATGAACAATTTGTTGTTGCAGAATACATCATAGTATATATCCTATATGTAGAAGCCTGTACCCAGAGCTGAAAATTGCATTTAAAACAAAACTAATAACTCTACACAACCCAAATAACCTCTGCTATACATAGGCACTTTTCTGAAGTTTTCTCAAAAAAAAAAAAAAGAAAAGAAAAAAAAAAAGGCCTGGTTATCTCTTAAAACAAACCCAAACCAGACAAACAAAAAACACCACAGTAATGGAAGCGCTTTGGCATTGTCTAGTACAAGTTAGATGCCTGCTTAATTTCAAGCCAGAGGTATCAACTTGCATTTGTTCTTCTATAGGGGTTTTTTTTTCTCATTTTCATATACAAAAAACCTATCCATATTGTAAGGACTTCTTCTGAAGTTCATCATTATCCTGTACTGCAGAATGCTACATGTCAATTGTGTAATAAAGAAAATATTAAAAAATGTGAGGCAAAGAGTTAATAAATTTGCAGTGCTTATTCCTTGGGGAATACTCAGAAATCACTAAAGCAGACAAATCAACACGATTACAGTTTATAATAATGTATAGCCTTATTCTGCTTTCCAAAAGAATGGTGAAACTGAAGGGATTGCACCTGATGTAACCCCTGCATTAAAATTAAGTTACTTAAAGAGGAGAACTTATAGCTGTTATCAAACCAAAGAGAAGAATTGCCTTGCAAAGTGAACACAGGAAAATTTATTTGAAAAGCCAACTACTGTTGCAAAGTTTTACATGAAAACTGAGTAGTCTATCCATATGATATATTCTTGACATATGAAGTTCACAACAGCTGACATTTTTAAACCATTATTTAGCTACACATTTGTATGTTGTTCTGAAAGTGCTGTAACATAAGACAGGAAATATTTAGGCCATCTCGATATCTATAAAAGGGCAAACGATTTTACATAATGTTCTTCTTCTGTCAATTGATATTTTAGAGACAGTATCAGTTAAATTTCAGCAAAAAATCCCATGTTTTAATGATATATGTTGAACGTACCAGAGATATCTCCTCAATTATTTTAATGCAATGCGTGACTTTGTGAGTGTAATGCCACAAAAGAAACCGTCATTTGAATAAAAGGGAACTTTGGTAAAGGAAGAATCCATTTGCACATCCAACTATGTACTGCGTGTCTGATTTTAAGCACGTGACTTAGAGGAACCGACATGCTTGGAGACAAGCACCAGTTGAAATATTCTGGACCAGGCATGAGAGCCATAACGAATGAAGTGTCATCCTGACTAGCAGAACCTGCTCCACATAGTACAGACAAGTAGTAGCATACAGCAAGTTATTTTTCATCACCAATTGGTTTGCTCAGACAAAGGATGTAACATGAATTGTGCTCATATTTTTTATTGATTAAAACTGATACTACACCAACTAATAGTGTGTTAGTCAAATATATCTATATATACAGTTCATTTCTCACTGTTTGTAGAACATAAGGTGACTATTTATCAGTATTTAGAAGAGTATCGTGTGAATATGAGTAATGCTACAAACTGTTACTAGGTGCTAAAAGCAAAATTGGAGTCATGAACAAATTGTGTCAGTGCAAGTGCCAGAGAAACCAGGGTAAACAAAAGAAGCACATACTATGAATGAGTCTTCACAGACCAACAAAGGACCAAAAAAGGAAGCTTTGCTGATAGCTGGAAAAGGAATTCAAGGAGTGAGCAGACTGCTTTAAGAATAAAAATTGGAAATAGTACTTATTGTTACTGTACCAAACAGGATTCAGTATACATCATTTGAAGAATCTTTGCTCTGTAAAACAAACAGATCATGCTCTAGGAAGAACTTATGACATGTGCAGCATCTCTCCATTCCACAGAAATAAATAGCTAGCCTAGGTTATTTCTGAATCCTGTTAAGACCACTCAAGAACTAGGGGATCTTGCTTTGAAAAGATTAACTAGTGTGACTTGAATAGGATTTAGACCACAATGCTTGCACTTGCTATGTAGCCAACATTTCAGTCCCAAACTATCCTCTGTTCTGTACAGGATGTGGTATCTTCACACTTCTTTTGAAAATCATCTGTATTGCAAGGAAGCAATCATTAAACTGGGGATAAAACCACTAACATTTATTTAGAGGAATGAACCTCACAGCAACTTGCTTCTTGCATGAATGCCTTTTCTTGTGTCTCTAATCTAAAGTCGTTATTACGTACTGTGCCCTACATCTGGGCCTCAGCGGGTTCAGAGGTACCAGATAACTACAACCCATATTTGACCTGAAAAAGCTCTACAGAAATCTAATCTCAAATGAACACAAACTCCCATATAGAAATCAAATCCAACTAGAGCAATTTAAACCTGTATTAAAACAATAATTAAAAATTCTGTTGCCTGGTAGTTTTGTTGCTTATTACAACAAGGGCAGAATATTTTCTGATGTATTCCTCCTTTACGAACTCACATATTTTTCCCTTTTCAAGTATTGTATAAGTGTATTATATTTATTGCACATTATAACCTAGTATAATATATCTTCTGAGCTATCTTCCTGGGTTAAGATTTTGACTGCATGTGCACAAAAAAATAATCTTCCACTTGGACAGAATTACTGGGTACATTAAAATTTGTCAAGCATTCCACTGAAAGAGCTAATGAATAGTCCTGTACTATTACAGAGACAAATGCAACACAAAGTTTTTTTTCTTTTGCAAAGTTTACTGAAAAAAATAAAGGGAAATAATAAGACAAAACGACAAATGAGTAATAATTATAACAGAAATATTACTTTCTTATAAAATTATTAGACTGCCAATAAAACTAAATCTGAGCTTTAAATGCCAGTCTATCTACAATGCTAGTGCTATATAAACAGCTAGGCATTGAAAAACCTTTAACACATTAAAAGATCCATATTCTAAAATTTAAACAGTTGTTAGTTTATTTTTACATAGCTATGCAGAATGTGTCATGTTATTGGAATAATTAAACTCATAAAAATGTTTAAATATCACTCTATGATGGATACACAAGCCATTCTTTAAGTGTCACAATGAAAAAAATGTCTTACCAAAAAATGACTTCGTTTATCCCCTTCTATGAGCTACTATTTCTCCCCATCTCACCTACATCTTCTCTCACTTGCATTCATCAATGTTACAATCATATTTTAGTTGGACTCAATGATCTTAAGGGTCTTTTCCAATCTAAATGATTCTGTGGGCTGACACAAATGGTTGTGTGCTCATATTTAGAATTTATCTGAGATGCTGGAACAATTGCTTTCTAGGGAATTTCCAATGAGAAAAAAACCCCAAACAAAACATACATACATATACAAGGTAAAACACACAGTGGAATAACACTAAAAATAACCCCAAGTTTATGAATGTCTTCAATCTTTCCATCTAATATGTAAAATTAATATTATTCATGCTCAGTATCCTCAAATATATTTATGCTATCCCCTGGACAATCAACTGTTATCCTTTGCTCTGAAAAGAAACACTAAAAAAAACCAAGCCAGAGATAAATGTTGTTTCTTAGGAATGATTTACTGTTACTTTTTTTCCTGAATTTAAGGGATTAGAAGACAAGAATCTTCGATAACTAGATAAAGACAGAGATGCCTCATTGTAGTTTACAGAACTCATCACATTCCTGGAAAATAAATATGAGAGGGACAAATTCACTCTTGATTTTAAGGAATATCATTAAACACAATTCTCAAAATGCAAAGATTAATTATTCCTATTCAATGCATAGGAAAAGTTAGGCAAAGATTAATTAAAAGAACAGACCTAACTGTACTGATTTTGAACAAAAGCTCATGGAAATTGTGCAGCTTTTTCCACAAAGAAGAGTCTAATTAAGTGTCGTGGTTTGATCACGGAGAGACAATAAAAAAAACGCAGCAGATGTATTTTTCTTAACCCTCTTCCCCCTTTCCCCTTTCCCCCCCTCTCTCCTCTCCCTTTTTCACTAAGGACAGGTGATTTTGAGAGGAAAGGAAAAAGAAGGACAGAGAGAAGAGAGTTGGAAAATTTGAAAATGTTTTACTAATGCTACTAAATAAACATAGAGAAAAATAACGCAGAACAAACATTATAGAACCAGTCTTGCAATTTCCAGCAGCTAGTCCAGCAGGATCCTGCAGCCAACTGGGACTAGATTCAGTCTGTCATGAGGCCACAGCTTGCAGGGATGGCAGAAAAGAAGCAGAGACGAAGAAGCAGCAAAGCAAAGCAGCAGAAGACCCAGCAGAAGAGAGAGCGAGTCCTTCTGGTCTCCACCTTTTATATCCAGGATGTCATGAATGGGATGGAATACTCCAATTGGTCAATTCGTGATCACCTGACTCAGACCACTTCCTCTCATTGCTTCCCCCAATGACCCAGGACATTAAGATACTCTGTTCCACAGTGCTGCACACTTGCAAAAAACAATGCTGTGTTTTCTAAATAGTTAATTAACCTTATGTAAGTTTAACAAATACTTCTGAAATCAGACTTACATAAAGCATAAGTCTCATCCTGCAAATAATTCCATGCAAGATTTATTTAAATAGGCAGTCCTATTGAAACAAACTGAGCAGGTCTGTAAATTTATCCACGTGCATAACTGCTTATTAGATCAGATACCATGCAAAAGCAAGCAGGTTATCTGCATGCTCTCTGAAATTATCCCAGATAATACTATTTCTAGCTGAGATCAGTGAATTTCTACTTGACTCGGTGCTTTTAGAAGATGTCACCCTGATGACTGCAACAGATTCCAAATCAAAAAAGGGCAAGAGCCTGTCATTAGCATGGCAAGGTACCAGCCCTCTGTCAGAGCACTACACACACACATAATGCCCATTGGAAGCACGATGATAAGCATTAGCAAAAGCAATAACATTAGAGAGACCTGTTGCTTGAAAAGGGCGGCGTCAGGCAGACAGATTAATGAACACTGCAAGTGGCAATCAGTAAAGCCAAATGGAATGTCCAATAGAGAGTACACACATGCATTATTTTATAATGACAATATTGTAACTGGAAGGGTCACTTCTTTAGTATAAAGTGGAATACATTACTATTTCCATGCTGCACTCCTTTGTTAGTTTTGTTAGCTCATAAATTAAATAGGATAAAAAACAACACATGGGGTCATCATGTTTCCAAAAATCCGTCTTCTCTTCTTAGGGCATACACCAACCTTTTTTTTCTTGTTTTTTTCCTTTTTTTGTTTTTTTCCTTTTTTTGTTTTTTCTTTTTTTGTGCTTTTGTGAAATAATCTACCTTTATGCTAATAACAGAACTATCTCAGACTACATTTTGATTTGGAGACCTCAAATGTAGCAGCAAAAAATTCTACACTGAGACAGGAATTTTAAATGTATTCCAACTCTCATTGGACAACAGCAGGTATGAGCGCTGTGTTCCCTTTGGCTCTTCTTAAGATTCTAACCTGCAACCTTATATATGGGTCAAATTTATACTGAGCACAGAATAAACTGATGTAATTGTTGCATTTTGAAGAGAGGGAGACTTTTTTTTCTTTCCATATGCAGTACTATTAACCTTGAACATATGATTGGCAATTCAGTGATTTACAGTCTTGGTAAACATGGTAAGAGGTTATGCCTCGCTTCTAGCAATGTCTTAATGAAACATAAGTGCATCAAATAAACACCGATATAATTTATAATAATGCTAAACAATTTTTCATACAGAATGATGTTCCAATGAAATACACTATTTGTCATGGAGGCACCCCAAATGTCAATTTTAGGTGGACAACAAAGTCCCAAAACAGACTTTATTCTAGCTGGAAAAGTGTAGCAAATAAACCGACTAGAAACAGAGTTTATACAATTATTTAGCACTCCGACGACATAAAATACAGGTTTGGATATCAGCTGAGGAGATTATCGGGGTACAACAACATAAGAATAATGAGGATCCACGATGTGCACTCATATACTCACAAGAAACAAAACTAGAGGCCTCTCACTCATGGGGACCCAGAAGAAATAATCACTTTCCTGGGTTAGGCAAGGACTCATTCAAGGATATATCCAGTAAATAACCACTCACCACAGGAGTAGGTGAGGTGCTCTCAATCCCGGGAACTCTCCTTAGACAGCGTCCCAGTCTAAGGGGAGGGCTCCTGTTCACAGATCCACTGCTCCGAGAAGACCACTCAAAGGAGGTCTTCAGTGGAGACCCTGTTTTATAGCCTGGTCAGGTCTGGCTGTGGGCATTACTACATAGTCCAGAAGCTTCTCAGTTTCTCTGGGCACCTCCTTTTTTGAGGACTCTGTCAATCGACTGAGGGTCCCACCCCTCTGGCCCCTCCAGCTGGGTGGAGGTGAAGTCACCCTGCCCCGAGGCAGGGGAGGATGTGACTGTCAGCACCTTGGCGCAGTCCTAGATGTGTAGGTTGGGACAAGCACAATGGAGCACCAAAGATGCTAGGGAGCCATCAGCTACCCTATTGAAGGCTCTGGATCTCAGGGGGATGTGCAGCTGCCACACTATTTCAATTAAATCAAAACTTCCCATGGAAAAGCATCATCTTCCAAATATACTAGCAGCTTCTGTCCATTGTCTTTTCCCAGGATACTTAAAATTTTGTAGCTATATAATCTAAGTCTAAAAACCTCCATTCCTGCAATAAAGCCTGAAATGTGTCTTCCTAAGAAAAAGCTTAATTCTCAGCTTGTTGATTTTTATTTTTAATATATGTAATATATATAATTTTGCATACAATTATAATAAAAACTGAACTGAAATAATGAAAGTTAAAAAAATATTGACTGATCCTAAGTTGTTTTCACTATTTTAATTTCCAAGAAGTTTTGGAAATATTTGTTTCTGTTCCAAATTATAAACAATTTCCAATTCAGTATTTGCTACAGAATGGCAACTAAATACCAACTATAGGTAAAAGTATTCCACATAATTTTCGGTTCGTACCCTGCATCAAAAAAGAAAAGGAAAAGAGAACCCTGGCTTTGAAATAACATTTATTGATCTTTTGTTTAAAGGAACACATTTTGATGAGTTTACAGAAACTGCTCAGAAAGATGTTTTAGGCCATACTGATTCACCAATGAGTGATGGCAGAGCAGACTTTATTATCTCAAAGTCATGTTTCCATTTCTATGGCCTCCTCAAATACTATTTTCACTGAAGATTTAACTAGCACAGAGCACCTACTTGTTTCTGAACACTTGCTGACTTGTTCCAACACAATGTAGAGTGGAAACGAAAGAAAGACAAATAGGATGCCCCTTTTTATATGCCCTAAGATATAGTAGGCCTGACATCTGTGTGAATTATACTGGAAAACACTTTTTAAGTTTTAAATGGCCTTTAGTATTGCCAAAGTGCTGAACTGGCTCTATGTGTAAAAGAATAGAAAAGACTATGAGTCCCTGGCACTCCATATAGCGTTGTGTGGACATAGAGGACTTGAAATCAAATCAGGAGCATTTTTGATCCTTGCAATGTTCATGAGAAAGCAGGACAACCATTGCTGTAACTGCTGCTTTGTTAGAAGCAGTAGATTCTGGTACTCAGTCCCCTATCATGCAGGGGAAACACAGCCTTGGAGACTTGCCTGCAAATACTGTAAGATGCATATTTTTCGAAGTACGGTTAGAAACACACTTTTGATGCATGCTGGCTGCATAAGTCCTATTATATTTTCAAACTTGAGCAAACAGGTTGTTCTACACAGTTCTGACCACACTGACTATTATAAATAGTGGGAGCAACATCTGGCTATACACATCTGAAACATGTCTGAAAGAAGGAAAGATACACAGACAGCCTAGTTATCCACTGAGGTTTACCAGATTAGACCACAGAAGTAAGTAGCAAACATGTGCTCATAATACCCTGTTAACTAGAAATGTGTTTATGCCATTCAATTAGGAGAAAAATAGCATTAACAGAGAGAATGTTTAGTACTAATGGTGCTATGATTTTTGTTCAACATTTTGAACAAGAAAACCATTCTGTTTCAAATTCATTACTAGCCTTGTCTAATGTAACTGAATCTTGGACAAGCAGCAAAAATACAAAATCATGTTGAATACGATCAAAACAAAGTTACTCTGCTTACTATAATTTAACCCTCAAGCTAGAAGTTGTTTTCTGTTTTTCCATCTAAATTAGCCCTGTAAGGATTCACAGGCATATGTTACAGCTTGAGCATCATGTCGTATGATAAAAACATCAAAAGAAAGTAAAATCTACTAGAGAAGAAACCATTAAAACTGTTAATCTTTCTTTAAACTTGCTTGTTGAAAAACAAGGAGACAAAAAAAATCTCAAAGAAAAACAATTCTTTATATAAGCAGATGGATGAGAAAAAAGAATTCTAAAATAGAATAGTAGAGGTACCAGAAAAACAGAACAGTTTTTCTAGTGAAACTCGATTTTTTTTTTCCTTTTTTTTAATATCATGTCCAATTCAGAGACTAAATTCTCTGGTTACTGTAGAATCCACAGAATATTTTCTTTTTCCTTTCACTTTTCTATATAGCTTCTCCAGTACTTATATTAAACAAATAACATTAAAGTTGGGAGTACCAGAATGGCTCATTCTATGAGAAATTGCAAGAGTCATGCTGGTTTATTTTCTCAGACAATAAATCTGTCTTTTTAATCTGTCTTTTACTTCCTATTCTTTCAGTGCTTGGAATATGATCTTGATTGAGGTACTATTTGCTTTTCTTTCCTAATATGGTTTCATTAGTTTATCCTAACATACTACAGGGGAGTATGGAGTTTGAATTTTCCATACAATGCACAGCCAGGTCTTTGGCAATGGTGACTGCTGGATGTTTAGAGGATCCAGGATAATTACAGTATTCTCAGAAGAGGGACTACAGAATACAATTATATTTTCAACCAAATAATTAGAAGTGCTCTATCTATTTCAAGCTGCTTTGCAACAGTACAAGAACATAAAACAGAACACACTGGTAAAAGAAAAATGGAAAGAAAGAATGTTGGTGTAAACAGGGTCAGCTGACTTTTGGGAAGTTACTGAAGGCAAGGATCAATCATCATACTCTTCACTTCATGACAGTTAAAAGATAGGAAGAGTCAAATATGTACAAGGAACTAAACCACTGCTCATTTTTTCAAGGATGCATAAGACATATTCAAGTGAAAACACTAAGTGTAAACTAGAGATGGCAATCTGTCATTTTTATTTGATCATTTCTTATACAAAACTATACAAATATCCTCATGCAGTTATAAGTCATCCGTTTTATATAGCAAGATTATGATTTTTCTTCATTAGCACATGAACTGAAATACGAAAACTAAAAACAAAATGTTAACAGACACGATGTTGTGGGTCTCATTTTTTTGTTTGTTTATTTTTTGTTGTTGTTGTTTGGATTTCTAAGCATTCCAGTTATTGTATCTCATCACCATAAACCTCTGTGGGATCTTTCTTTTTTTTTTTTCTCTATGTAACTGATGAACTCATCAGAATCCAAAAGAAAAATCTGGCCCACTATATTATAACCATACCACAAAGAAGATGCAGTTCTAGACTAAAGGCAGGGGGGAGGAAAAAAGGAAAAAAAAAATAAAATAAAAAATCTTAATTAGGTTTAAATAAGAAATTTAAGAAATTTTCTGAAAAAGGGTTCTTCTTTTGACCTTGAAAAGCAAGTTCAATCAATGACACAATCCAAATACACTATCCTGATAAAAAAGGGCAGTTATGGAGACAGTTACACTTTTCAATAATTAGATATCCATGTCTGTCAAAAACTGGGGAAAAACTGTTACATAGACAGCATAACAATTGCTAATAATGGCACAATGATAGATTATATAATGCTAATATTGGGAATATGCTGCTAATATAAAGGTAATAATGATAATATACTGTGTTTGACCCTATACAATAGAATATTTTTGGACTTCTTAAGCAATCAAATGCTGCTAATAAATATCTCTGTTCTAACCAATGCAACACATGCAATGTAATTCTTTTTGATTTGTCACATTTTTTCTTTTAACTCCTTCCTCAGTTCCATTGTAAATGTGTGAAATATGTTTATGCTATGCTCCACAGCTCTTCAAATAAAAGGGCTATTTTTCTTTATTATTGTGTTGATGCTTCCTTCCTGCTTGTATATCCTCACCTCTTTCTCACCATTATGTAAGGGAATTATAAAATGCAAGTGGAACATAAAGAAACACAAAATTGTTCTAACATATCCAGTACACCAAAAAAGGAAACTCAGCTCACTATCAATAAATGTTTTCCTATACCTCAATAGCCCACCAGTTGTTCCACAAGTTAAGTCTGCTCATTGTTTGGGTGTTCATGGAGCAATGTGACAGCAATGTATTCCACATGAGATTTGCTGGTTCTCCCCAAATTAGTCTGCTCAGGTACAACATGTAGCTCTAGGTAGACAGTGCAAAAGGTGCAACTTATCATATGCAAATGCCAGTCAGTTTGTGAAGGCACGTCCCAAAAAATATAAACATCTGCTACACCATCCGTTCACTGCAGTAGAAGATGTTTCAGGCCTTTAATGGTTGATAACTTCAAAAACAGTCCCTGTAGTTTCCTAAGGAGATTTAAGAAGAACAGCCGTCTTACCGAAGCATAAGACTTGAGTTTGACAAATGAAAGAAGAGCATCCATGAAGTCCTCTGATGAATTACAGAAAGTAAGATGATATTTGCCACCATGTAAACATGATAAAAACAATCTGGATTTAAGTCTGAGGAGCAAGCTGTGAGGATCTGATTTCTTCCAGAGTTGCTTTTATTTAGGTCATGCCTTTTCTACACAGCTGTAAAGAGTACATCAGTGTCCACCTGATTTTGTTCTTGCACATCACAGCATTATTAAGAGGTCTTCTAAACAAGAACATCTTCTGAATCTTCAGCAAATTAAATTATAGCTTGGGTACATAATCACTTACTGATACAACTGCAGGTGGGATGATACATTTATCACACTGTCCTTTGCAACCTATATTCAATGTGGTTTAATCTTATATTTATGAAGTGTTCCTGATTCCAATTAAAGAGCTCTGGCAAAGTGTCACTGGGCTGCTGAGCTTTTGCCAGTACAACAGCCCTGTACTTGCTTTGCTCTCTTTAAGATCGAGCAAGCCTAGGACAAGTAGGTTTTAATATTACCACTGATAGTCCACTGAACATTTTCAAATTCTGTAATAAATTTGAATGTCTTGCAAAGATGGCAGCATTATCATTACACACATTAGATCTTTTCACAAAGGTGAAAAATTTCTGCTGGAAGATAATATTTTCTTTGTTCATTACTTGAAGCACTTGACTTCCATTTTTTGATGCTGCAAATTCAAATTTATGTCCCAACAGAAGTGTTTCTGAGGTAGACTTATATACTAAGTGGTTTGGCATTCTAGTTTCATATTTTAATTTTTAGTTAGTGTCCTGGTTTTGTTAAAAATAAGACCAGTTTCTCTTTTAGTGAATTTTCCTTTCAGCTAAGTTCTTCTAAGTAACTGCACTTTTCTAAAGTTGGCTGCATGTTTTTGCAGACAGGGGCTGATAAGAGAAGCAATGGTATGCAGAAGAGCCCCAGGTTTAGATTTATTGCTATGGCAGCCAAGGATACTGATGAATTGTGCACGTCCCATAAGTAAGAGGGGCATATTTGCAAGGAGGGGTGAACAGAACAGGTATCTAAAATTTACCAAGTATTCCATCCCATCCACATCATACACCCTATAAAAGTCACGAGGGTCTCGCTCTCTTCGACTATGGCTGGCATCTGAAGAGGACCCTGCCTGTCATCCCTGTGAGCCGAGGCCTGGTTCCAGGCCCTGCATCCCTGAATCCAGTTCCGGTTTGCTGCGGAGTCCAGAGCAGTACTTCCAGGTGCCTGCCCTGCAACCGCTGGAGCCAGCTCTGCCGCCGGCAGCGCTGCACCACCCCAGGAAATTCAAAATTGGTTTTGTATATTTTGTATTATTTTCTCCCTTAATTAGTAGCATTAGTAAAGCATTTTTAAACTTTTTTCCAACTTGCAAGTCTCTCTCCCTTTTCCTCCTATTGCCTTTCCTTGACGGGGAGGGCTGGGATGGGCGTTTAACAGAGAGCATCTGCCACGGTTTATTGTAGCCCTGCAGTAAACAGTGTCAGTTAGGCACAGGGTTAAGCTTGAATTTAAATCCAGACTTATAATTGCCCACACTGTTTACAGAAGAGATGTGTTCAGTACTTTAGGACATGAGTATACCTCCTTTGTGAACATACACAGTTGCCCCTTTCACTTCAAATAGTATTAGAATTATTTTCTAGTGATTAACCTTACTTTGGCTCTTCCTCATGCTGGAAGCTCCCATAGACAGAAAAAAAGCAGATCACACAGTTCATATCTTCCTCACTACCACCTCTTTAGCCTTGAGGCAAACCATTCATTAAAATGATGATATATCTCCACAAACTATGGCTGTCCCCTGCTTGATGTTCCTATACGACCTTGAAAGACTACACTTGTCCTTTAGTGAACGGTTATTGAGCTTCTGGATGTGCCAGCTGTAGCTGAGTCAAGAATCAAGAAAGATTCAAACCTTCTAAACCTTCTCGGAGCAGAAAAGGTCTTATTTTTGTTGTTGTTGCTGTTGTTCTTTTTTTCCTCTTGTCATCAATCATTAAGCAGGTTATTGACAAATAAAAAGTAGAATATGGTTCTTTAACATTAAGTTATCAAATAAATATTTACTGTGTTTGTCAAGATAATTTTTTAAATAACAACCCTATTCTTGTCCAAGGGAGCACGAGTTACATCTGAGGAACTCCTGGAAGGCTTCAGTCAACACCTTGCCCTCAGGGAGAACCAAATTGTTTTAATCACCCTAATGCCAATCAGCAGTTACATGCACTGCTAGGATTAAGAGCTGGTTGTGCACTGGTCCTAGGATCTATCTGGTTTTCTATTCAAGAAACAGGCTGAAAGGCTTCTACCTCCAGCAGGAAAGAGAGAAAGCATAAGAGAAGCTATGCCATGTAAGGTTTCTGAATGTGGCTATCTGTGTGATCACAGGGAAAACAAATGAAAAAAAAGGTATCTGTTTAGGCTTAGATTCTGCCACCCTTATTTACCTCAGAAAATTATACTGACTAGGCATAAATCTGACAAAGTGACACCTACCAGATTCACAGAACTGAGACCTTCTCGGAGTGAGCTATCAAACATTCCTCAGCATTACAGACATGAAATCATCACCCTTAGCAATACCTCCAGCAGCCCAACTCTCCAAAACCAAAACCTTTGGTGTGTTGAGGTGAAAGACAGCATGCTCCATGGTATAAAGGACAGAAATTAAAAAATGTATCATAGATACAAGTCACTAGGATTCAATCCTATTACAACAGTTCATTGTTCTAGCATAACAAAAAAGTTGGTCTGAGAGGTTCAGCAATATGATCATCTATACAGTATAAAGAGTAAATAATGCACCTGAGATTCACTACTTACCTATTTTCTTGACTTTATTAGCCTTTGAATCAGACTAAACATGCTGTGTTGTTCATTACAGTTTTGCAACTCAGCCTTTAAAAAGCATAATCCAACTAGTCATAAAAAACTTTGATTACTTAAGCCAAAACAACACTAACATTTTATGAAAAATCTGCTGGGACTTCAAAGCATGGAAATGGCTTTTCCCACTGTGTCTTAAAGGTGATAAATTCGACAGGTGTTAAGTGTATGTATAGAAGTTTCCAAAAAACAAAAACAAGCATGCTATGATAAAAAGCAATGCTATAGTCACGTTACCTATACCAATGGCTTAAAAACTAAGACTGACTTTTTTTTCTAAGCCTAAAAATTACCTACCCAAGTGCCTTTAAAAATATGGTTAAGCTCTTTTGAAACAGCCACTGAACAATTACTTTTTTGAAATACTCGTCTACTGAACAGATACCAGTCAGAAATAGTAATACAGTCCCTTTCTCAGTGCCTCTACTAATTGCCATCAATTTTTCATCTCCATGTAAAAGCTTCATGAGAAGCAGTGAAGGACCTGAGACAAAAGTAGGGGGAGCAGAAGCGTGGCATAACCTCCTTTCTGTACCACAATGTGAAATCCTACATAACACTCACTGACACAGGGCCATGGAAGCTAAGGTAGGTAGCTCAGTATTTTTAAGAGAGCATCAGCTGATAGTAAATATCTTTAATTTAAATATTTACTTAAAGACCTATACTACTAACTAACAGTATTTATTTTTTCGTTTAGTCTCAAAAAAGTAATTTTACACATCTGACTATTTATGGTGAGGAAATATTAACATTTAATTCACCAGAGTTTTCTCTAATCTTCTGTCTTGCTATGACTTTTTAATATTCTTAAGACTGGAACAACTAATGCAATCTTCCAGGCAGCCATAGTACTACAAAACAAAAACCAGTCTTTCATCACAATAAGAACAATTTCAGAGTATTAATGCAAACCTAGAATAAAAACGATAATAAAGCTTAGAGTTCAATGTAAAGAAAAAGAAAGAATGTTGACTGCTTTGTACCCATACAAACACTCTCATAAGAAAATTTTTTCTTCGAGCTTTTTGTGCTAATGAAGAATTTGTAACCGAAGATTGATGACAGAGAAGGAAGAGCTGCTTACTCAGGAACTGTTGAAGTAATTGTCTTGGATGATTCTTCAATTTATCATAAGATACCAGCCTTCAAACTGGTGATGCGTGTGTATGAGGATATCCACAGACACATACCACTTAGAACAAAGACAAACAAAATCAAAACCCTGCCGTCCAAAACTTTAGTCTTTATTGCTACTAGAAGAAACAATTAAACAATAAAACCTACCAACATACACATTTCAGGAACTATTTTAGTCGATGGAAGGCTTGATATCCAAGGCAGATGTTGTTGAAGACATTCTGGATTTCTAATTAGAAATTTATTTATTCATTAACCACCTGAGAGCACGTTAAGTGCAAAATGGTTAACTGAGTATGTGACAATTCTCAGCACAACTAGGAAAGTATTAACATTAGAGAAACCACATAGACATATCTAGCATTAACAAGATTATCTTCTGAAATATAAGCATACTAGAAAAAAATGAGCTATTTTACAGCTTATAGAAATCCTCTCCCTTCTGCCTTAAAGATAAATTTTAAAAAATACTCTTGATATTTTGAATATTGCATGTATAGGGGTTTTCTTTATACTGAATTCTTATACCTTCTTAAAACTTCCTTAGAGGATGACAGAAAGTTCTATATGTAATATGGTTATAACAACTATAAGTGTCCAAATATTCTTGAATTGAAGAGACCTTTTATTCCTGCAAATGGAAAAGCTTTATTCCAATCATACCTTGCCAAAGCTTATGGCATCTATAATTTATAAATATACTGATCAGGACATAATTAATATAAACTTGCCTTCAACCTGAACACAAGCATACTAAAATTGTGTATCTAACAAAAGCGTGTAAGTATTTTGTAACGCTGTGATTGCACAGCCAGACAAAATTTTAGATAAGTATGTGAGCAAAAGGGGCAAAGACAGATGAATGCATCAGTGAGGTATTCAAGTAACAGAAGTTGTTAGACAAAAACCACATAAGCAAAGGGAGTGCAAATAGGCAGAACATCCTGCTGAACATGCTGGAAGAATAGTTGGCAAGACAAAAGCAAACCAAACAAGCAGATAAGCAGACTCTCCTGGAAGGCACAGCAATAACATAAAAACATCTGGCATATGACAGAATAAAGAGGCAACCCCTTTTTTTTTCTGACTTCTCTCATCAAAAATCTCTGAAGTCTTTACCACCCGGATCTCTGCAACTAAGGAACATCAAGAACTGCAGCCATCATTACTAAATACATAGCATCATCTCCATGGTATTGTATACTCAAAGATAATTTAGAACATATATTTAAAATACTACATTTTTTATATGTAGTAATGATGATCAATAATGTGTAAGAACAGCATGAGTGTGTTGTTCATGAGAGTTCAGTTTTAAAGCTTAAAACTGGCCTGGTTTGTTAGTCTGCAAATATTCTCATGCCAGAGATCTCTAATTCCATAAGTGATAACAACTTCATTGTTACTCAAATTGCTCAGCTCATCATACAAGAACTATAAACTTATAGCACATCAGCTTAATTTGAAAAATTCCCCAAAATGTACCATTTGTAGAGTTATAGGGGCTGAGCTTTTTCACCTTGCACTTGGCCGTCCTGGCCTGTCTTTTCAGTTTAAATAAAATCAATTTTACATATACTCATCTTTTCTTTAGCAAAGCAACTGCTATATGATGAGACATGTTGCCCCAGATTTTTTTCCAAAGGTTCCACCACTTGTCTCACACCTTCCAAATACATTGCATCAGAATACAGTGGAGGTTAACCACAGCTGCTTCTGTATTAAGCTTGCTAAGTTCTAGGGTCTGCCAGCAAAAGCAAACTAGTCACAGAAGTTAAAAAGAAGACAAAAGCTTTCCTAATAGAAGAGTCAGAACCATGTTTATTAAAACCAGCATGAGGGACAAACAGATCACTCCTTTGCAGTGAGGCTAGCCTTTTTTTCCTCTCCCTCTGCACATCAGGTTGATCTCTGTGGAGGGCAGGGTTCTGCCTTCAAGGCTGACAGATTGTGGTAGCTTACATATATGCTTGGGCTGGGCCTTCTCTTTCTCATTTCTCTTTTGCAACAATTTACATTTAGCTTCTTTGATTTGGTAGTTCATTACACTGTCTTCACTATGACTGCAAAAATTAAGATGATTTCTACAAAGTGAAAGGCAGTAAAAAAAGCAGGCCTATTTTATTTCTCAGACTGCTTTTCTGCACAGAATTGCTTTGATATTGTTGCCTTAAAATACTTCATGCCTCAGGGCTGTTGTCTGAAATATTTTCTCATATGATCAAGTTCATATCCTCAACAGAAAAATCCCATTATACTGAGAAGTGTAGTATTTATAACTTTAAGAAATTGTACTGCTTCTTTCAGCATTTCCAAAGATTATTTTCTCTTAAAACAGTGGCTACTGATTGCATTTGGTAAGTACTCCTCTTACCTAGTATTGTAAAGCATATGCTTGTACTCATGTCAGTGTTTAGCAAATGTTACATCATTTTTGCAGTATGATTATTCCTATTGGAAAACAACATTCCAGCTTCATCACAGTTGCAACAAATTCGAAGCCCGGTTCACAAATGCTTTATTTCAGATATAAACTATCAAGTTTTCACTGATTTCAATGACACATCTCAAAGCTAACACTAATATTATGCAAGGCAATTCTGAAGCTACTGTAAATTGTTAAAATGTCACCATGACTTGTACAGTATAAAGGAGTATCTTGAATTTCTTTGAGGCAAGTATTGTGCCAGTTCTTTCAGGTTCACAGGTGCAGATGCATTAACCACTTTCACCAAACTCCACCTTTTCACTTTGCTTCTTCATCGTGCTTCAATATAGCTGCAGTTCTCAATGTGTTCTTCAATGCAATTAGCTCACAAACAGAAACCACAATTAGATTCTATGTTTCCTGCAGGTAACACCAGACACAATTAATATATACTGAACTCAGATGAGCTACATACCTTTCTACTGAATTCAAAGGATCTTACAACTCAGCAGGGAGCATGCCAATTATTTGAAAAGAAACGCATGTGTTGCATAAACTGTAAAGTTAAATACACAGCAAATATGAGTCTCCATCCTTTCTCTAGAGGCTGAGGCTCAGGCAGTATTCTCATGTAACATTGATGTTTCTGTCCTTCAAAGACATTGTCAGTATCTTTAGGCAAAAAAGAGGAAATGAAGATCCAACAGTAATTTTTTTTTTTAATGACAACAACATTTGTGTTGTGGGGAAAAAAATAAGCCTAATTTTACATCATAAAGAAAATGGAAACTTTCTCCAATTCATCTTAAAGGCAATAGCTGTGGGTGACTGACTGTTGAAATGTGGTTATTTTTTCACATGCCAATAAGTTCAACAGAAAATCCTTGGGTTTTTTTCTGCTCCAGGTCCCTATGATTTTTTTTTCAGTATCTGCATATCTTGTTAGATGTCTGTTACAATCCTTTACCATATATTAGATATTTTAAAAGTTCACTACACAAACAAAGAGCTCCTGGGTTTGTTAACCTTTCCAACCAAGATATTAAGCTCTGTTAACAGGATTTAAAGATATTTTGAACACCTAAGAAGTTTTATAAAGAAAAGCATAAAACAAAAAAAGAAATACTGTAAGAGAGTAAAAGTTGGTGAAAATTAATATCAGGCAGTTAAGGTATGTAACAACTTCTTCAGTTTCAGAGTTTTTATACTATAGTTACTTCAAATTAAATAGTTGGATTCGAGTCTCAACATATATAAGAATACGATTATCACTGAAGAGAATCACCAGAGGAGTTTTGCACAACCCATTTAACAACTCATTTACCTGATGTGACCGCTCATCCGCTTAACATAAAATGTGGAGGTTTTACTCTTTAGCTGAAATTCTTCTCTGAAAACAGCAGTTTTGCTCGATATTGAAATATTTTTTTTCCTGAAGAAAGGAATAAAAAAATAACAATCTGCTTTTTATTTGGACACACAGTACACCTACCTGTCACTAAGGCTTTCATCAAAGTCTAAAAGCACCCCTAAGATAAACAATTAAAGTTTTAACCGTGATTCAATTTTGCCTATTCACTTCATAAGAGTTTGTATAGGAAAATGTGCCTTTAACACAAAAGACACCTGACCTTTTCAAAGTATCCAAAAAGGGAAGATATTACTTGCTTCAAAGGTATGGAGGGTTCACAGGTTGAAGCTCCATAACTATTTCTGTCATCCTCTTTAATTTACATAAGTCATTTTACAATACCAATAAATATAACATCTCTTAGGCTAGGCCTAGCAGCTGCATAATCAACACATGGAATGTGACTTCAAAGACTCCTTGCTGGTAGTATCACCATCGCTTCAGACATCACTGAGATCAAGCATTTATAATATTAATCTTACTACAGTCCAATAGGCTACAGTGACATTAATCAACTCAGAGAGGAACAGTCAACAGGCAAAACCAGGCAGACTATAAAGATGCCAGAGGTTTAGGTAAAAGAGTGTCTGACTGAGATACATGAGGTAGGGTAACTGTCAAAATGAATTTAACTCAGGATATTCCTTAGAAAAGGTCAAATCTTCAGAAGGGATAGGCAAGGAAGGAGAGGAGGTGGGGTAGCCCAGTATGTTAGGCAGTTTTTTGATTGTCTAGAGCTTGCTGAAGGTGATGGTAAAGTTGAGTGTTTATCAGTAAGGATCAGGGGAAAGTCCAACAAGCCAGATATCATGGTGGGAGACTGTTACAGACCACCCAACCGGGATGAAAAGGCAGATGAAATATTCTGCAGGCAGCTGGGAAAAGTCTCACAATCACTAGCCCTTGTTCTCTCTTCCAGCTTACCGATGTCTGCTGGAAATACAGCACAGCAGAGAAGAAACAGTCTAGGAGACAACTTCCTGACACAGCTGGTCAGTGGTCCAACTAGGGAAGGTGCCCTACGAGGCCTGTTGCTTGTGAATGCAGAAAGACTCATGCGTAATGTGACAGTTGGAGGTTGCCTCGGGCATAGCAATCATGAAATGATCAAGTTTTCTATTCTTGGAGAAGTCAGGAGGGCAGTCAGCAGAACTGCTACTTTGGACTTCTAAAGACCAGACTTTGACCTGTTTAGGAGGCTGGTTGGCAGAGTTACTTGGGAGGCAGTCCTGAAGGGCAAAGGAATCCAGGAAGGCTGGTCACTCTTTAAGATGGAAATCTTAGAGGTACAGGAGCAGGCTGTCCCCACCTCCCAAAAGATGAACCAGCAGGGAAGAAGACCGGCCTGGCTGAACAGAGAGCTTTGTCTGGAGCTCAGAAATAAAAGGAGATATTATAACCTTTAGAAGAAGGGGCAGGCAACTCAGGAGGACTACAAGGATGCCATGAAGTTACGCAGGGAGAGAATTAGAAGGGCCAAAGCCCAACTAGAGCTGAGGTGGCTTTCAAATACCTTCAAGGATGGAGACTCCACAACCTCCCTGGGCAACCTGTTCCAGTAACTGAACACTGTCAAAACAAAAAGTCTTTTTCTTATGATTAAAAGGAAGTTCCTATATTTCAGTTTGTGCTGGTATTTATTCACATAGCTCCACTGAAGACAAAGCAACTACTCTCTTTGTACCTGCTGAAAATAGATCTCATTAAAAATCTTCTTTCCTATATTATTCATTGTGTGAATGTCAATGATTTCTTTCCTAATAAGAAATTAGGCTTCTCTAGATATCCTAAATTCTTACCTGGTATACTTAGAAGTCTAGGTATCACATTTGTTTAGGAGTTATAGTTTCAGAAAATAATTTTTTGAAAGATTCTCTCTCCTTTCAATGCAAACTGGTGAAGACCTACTGAAAATAAGACAATTGCTGCCACACCACCACTGTCCCCATATAATGAGCAAGTTTATATGTCAGAGTCAATGCTTGCTGGACTAAATCATACACTTTCACTGAAATGTTGAACAGAGAAAGGCAATCTAATGAACAACCAGCACTTGATATTTCTTACACTATTATGAAAAACTAAGCTTTTAATCCAGAACAATGATGAAAACCACATCTCTTAGAAAAGGTATAATTGGATTTCATTGTGTCAACACAGAGTAGACAAAGGCAAAAGAATTAACCAACTAAGTCTCATGGGGCTTTGAATATTTTTAGCATTTGGTAAAAGGCCATTTCTTGCAGTTATTTGTCACAGTAATAAAATATGAGGTGCTTCTAAATAAAGTCTGTTTAGGGAATATGACTGTCTCCAGGTTTTTCAAGTGAAAAAGCCTCTATCTTTACATGGATGCTCATTACAACTCCCAAAGAGCTAACTTCCTTTTTGGTCAGAGAATGAACAATCAACTGAAAAAATATTTTTACTGAGGTTCAAAAAGCACAAAACAAGATAGAAACTCCAAATAAAAGTTAACTACAAGTAGTTAAAACAATCTGAAATTCTGAGTGACAGACAAAGGAAAAAAGTATTGCCTCTCAAGGATTAACAACATTAACGTAAAGACCAAGTGACAGACAGATCCCATCAAGATGAGATCTAGAAAAACTTCCAAATACCAAGAACATGGTGATTCTAGGTGCTCAGGGAGCTCTAAGGAAATCTTTGTAAACTCAGAAGTTCTATAAAGGGTTCTGAAGTATGAAGCTTTATTTATTACAGGTAGTGGATATCACCAGCTGACAAAAATATTGAAGAAGGTCACCTCTGAAATAAAGATTTCCACAGGATTACTATTTAGTTAAAAGCTAAAATTGCGAGAATGTGAGTTAATTACACTATTTCAATGCATTTATTAAAAATAAACCACTGATCTAATCTTAAATTACTACTTAGAAAATTCAGAAATTTTTCATGTTTCTCCTATTTAATGGGATCAAGTAGGTTTAGAGAAGATCAGAAAAGAGCAATTATAATGCCTACATTTGAAAAGGTAAAAGAATAAATACATAATTATAGAGAAGGCATCCTGCTTTTAAATTTAGGAAAGCTTATGGGAGAAATATCAAATTATCAATAAGTAAGAAGCAACTAAAACCAGATATGGGTGCATTGAAGCCAAATGATATTCAACCTTTTGTGTGATAGGGCAAAAGATCCACTTAAAAAGCATACCCAGGATGATGCATGTATTGTGATTTTAAGTAGGGATTTTGGCAGCACCTGACATGACATTCTCATATGAAAATTAAGAAAATGTAATATAGATAAAACAATTATATTTTATGGCCTGTAGCTCTTTCTTGTAATGTAGGGATTGAGTTTAATTCCTCATGGGATCTATCTTGAGTCTGGTTATGTGTATTGTTTCAATTAATGATTTGGCTGGTGAAATAAATACTATACACATTAATTTGCAGTTGATGAAAAAAAGTTGTGATAGTTTGCAAGCATACTGAGTATCAAAATCAGAATTCATGATCACCTAAGCCTATTTTTTTTTCCCCTGGCAAACGGTCTGAGAGGAAAGCAAAGAGTATGAGTCAATAAAGACAAGGCAATGTACAAAACCTAAGTAGAAATAATCCTCTAACCAAATACAGGATGAGAATAACAGTTCTTCTGATAATACCTTAGGGTTTAGAGTGGATCATAAAACTAAATATTACTGAAGTATGTCATGATGCTACCAGAAAGGCAAACTTGGTACTAAGGTATATAAACAGAAATCCTGCCTGTAAGACACATAATTACTCTCTTTACTTTCCTCAGCACTGACACAGCACCAGCTGGAATTCAGTGTTCAGCTTTGTGCACTTATTGTCAAGAAGGATGTGGACTGATTGGAGAGAGTTCAGTGGAGATCAATATGAACTCTGGAAAAGAAGAATGAATTAGCTTTGTTTAGCCAAAAGAGAGATCAGAGTGGTTATTACTATAGCTTTCAGATACACAAAAGACTGTTGCATTGAAGAAAGGGGAAAATTTTACCTCCATGTCTATGATGGATAGAAAATCATGAACTGAAACCAGAGCAAAGAAGAATCAAGTTAGATATTAAAGCAAAATTTGCAGACCAGTGTGACATATTGCTTGCAAATATAGTGGATCTCTATATCTGAAGGTTTAAAAAAATTAATTGTGTAGGGGATTGACACATATTCTCTTCAGTTTCCTTCTAGCCCTACTTTCAAGACATTCTGTGAAGTCTGTGATGCATCATCAATTGAGAGGAACATTGGACTATCAAGCAGGAAGAATTAGCTGTTTGTGTTAACTGGAAGAAAGAAATGGGACTTTGGATAAGTCACAGACTCTTGGATTTAGGGAACTATTAGGAGGACCTTCAGTTACAAGCTAGAAGTTCACCATTTGGGAATCAGAGGAACAAAAAGACTGCTGTACGTTTGGTAATCTTACAAGGGTCTTCCATTGTCATTTTTTGCTTTGAAGAAAAATGTTCTCCTGTGATATGTATTAAAAGTTATTTCTAGCACAGAGAAAATATTATAAATGCCATTGTGAAAGGCACTTGTGATAGGCTTCTCATCTAGAGAACCATATGTGATGTCTCTTGATCACCCTTAATATAATAATTATTTATTTTTCGCTTGCATGAATGTAAAGCTTTTTTTACCGTATGGTCTGAAAGTAGTTTTTCTGTCCAATACTTACCAGACGAAGAGCTGAGAGCAATAATGATTGGGATAAGGATCATAAAATCATAGAATGGTTTGGCTTGAAAGGGACCTTAAAGATCATCTAGTTCCAACCTCCCCATTCGATGGGCAGGGATACCTTCCACTAGATCAGGTTGCTCAAAGAAAACAAGGAAAGATTTAAAATATTTACATAGTACTCACTCAGGAACAAACACAGATTAGATCAACAGATTTATGTATTTTTTTATACAGCTTTTATCAAATGGATTTGCAATAACAATAAAAAACTCTCCTGCCAATAGGGGAGGAAAAATCCCCTTTGAATGATTTTTAAATGCAATTTGATGTGCTTCTGACAGGCAATGATTCAAAAATCATAGTTTTTTTAATAAAATCACAAGATATTTTCAGTCATACATAGGTATGTGTAATGTATATTTCCTGATAAAACGTCTACTCAAGGAAGTACATACGTCAAAATATAAGTAGAACTTCTTTACAATAATGAGCTTTTAATTTTTTTTTATACCTGTATAGGCACACACTCTTTCCTGGATTAATTCATCATGACTATTGGCAGCTCTCATTTGATTCCTACAGCTTTGACCACAACCTTGTTAATCAAGCAGTGATGTCAACTGAGCAGACTTCCCCTTTTCCAGCTGCCCCTCGTTTTTCTTGTTGGCTCTGTGCTAACACTGTTTGGGTGGTTATTCATTAATTTAGTACTTACAAATTCCAACAGTTTCCTCCCTAATTCTCCTTCACTCACAAGCACATGTCAAATTAATTTTTGATGTAATTGCCTTAAAATAAGTGATAGCTTTCTGTTGAAAACCTCATTGAAAATAGTACAGAAGTAACATTGCTAATTTAGAGAAAAGAGTTAATTACTGACCTTCAATGTGACAACAATGGCTTGCAAATTCCTATTCCTTCTCCACTTTTCACATATGAGAAGGATTACAAGATACTTTTCTTTTTCTTTTTTTTTTTTCACTACCCAAGCGGCAGGTTCCTGTCACAGACTGATTTCTAATCTAACCAACAGAAAGGAAAAGTGGGATATTTTTCTTTATTTTTATTACTAAGTCACGTTGCTATAGTTTTAGAAACAAGTTAGGACTGCTCTTCCAAATCAGTTCAAGCCATCTTTCAGTCCAAATAGGATTATTACATTTTTTTTTTAATAAGCATATTACATAACCAGTCTTCATTATTTCTGAATATTTCTTCTAGCACTTTGAAGAATATCCAGAAGCAGAGCACTGCATTATAAATGGGCTTAATCTGAGCCAATCAGAAAATAATATTTTGAAATTTCACACTCTATCTCATAAGTCACTCAGAGAAAATATTTTTATACTCTCACACTCTAATTATGAATAATGCAAAGAGCCAATTAATAGAAAATGTTCTGAATTATGAATTAGGACCAAATAAAAAATGTACATTACAGAAAAACAATGAATGCTTGTTTTAAATTCCCCTTCCAGACAGGTAACCATTTTTAAATACATCTGCTATCCACATTTGATCTATATTTTTATCTATTCTTATGGCTAATGAGGAACAAATTACTTATTACTCATGAATGACACTAACTACCCACTCTTGCACAAAAGAAGAATATTACCATTTACATTTAAATGAGATTTGAAATGTTAATGAACAGAGCCAGTATTCTAATTATCTACACAAATACATTACATTAAGGTGAACTTTAGTGGATGTATTACTTCAGAATCATACTCTGTATTTGCTCAGCAACATTAGTGAAGCATAGTTCAGTATTTGTAGGACAATCCTCAATAACTGGTGTCAGGAATGGGCAAATAATGCCACTATGTGTTTCATATCATTTGATAGGAGTGAGATCATGAATCTGTAACTTGCTCATGCAAAAATAGCTTAAGAAAACTCCTCAAAGACTTTTGATATTTTCTTTAATTTTAGGTAAAGCTTTAGTTTTCAGGTGCATTTCTTCCTGGAGTCAATTGGGCCCAGATGGAGATGGAATCTGGGCCTCTATTTCCTGTTGCAATGCTTAATTTCCCTTTGCCTATTAGTTTGTTTTGGCTTTGTTTTTTACATAGCTCTCACTTAAACATTTGAGAGCAGGACGGTAAAGAAAGCCACAGGAATGCTTTCTGCAAATGAGCTGAAGCTGCTTTTTTCAGTTAAAAAGGTCAAATGCATACTTTAGGTTTTTTTGGGTTTTTTGTTTTGTTTTTTTCTGACAGGTCATACTGGTTTTACTGCAGTCCTACCTCTATGTCAGAAGAAACCAAGAAACATCATTAAGTTTTTCTGATTAAAGAAAACATTTTCTTTACATACATTAGTAAACCCAGAAAAGTAAGTTGGTATTGTATTCAGAAACATCATTCAGCGTAAAACAATCACCCGTTAAATTTTTCAGGTTTGGACTCATTTATTTTGACTGTTCTACACATTGGTAGATTCCAGATATCATTAAAGGATTGAGAAATCAACAACAACAAAGGAACACTCAAACAAGGCTCCTAAGACAATAGTCTGTGCCATGATAAAATTTCTATTTTTTTTACTATCTTTTTAAAATTTTAATAACCAGTGCCTTATTAATTCATATTATGTGAAAAATGGTAGTTCTCCAGAGGGATTTATAATAATCAAAAGAATACAGTAAACAGTGTGGTTAGATTCTAGTAGGATGACATCTCAAATTTTGTATATTTCGAAAGGCACTTTGCAATACCTCTGTTTTCAATAGCATGGCCACACAGAGTTGGTGAAAAAGATAGCAAAGTCAAAACAGTTTCAATATTTAGCTTATGACAACATTCCTGAAAGAACTCATTGTTGTAATATTAAAATATATTATTTTATATCTTTTGAATTATATAAGAAGTCCATATATTAGTTTGAATCACTTTCTGTTCTGATAATGAAGTACTTTTCACAACTTTGACACTTCTTTGTGGCAATATCCACACATTTTTGTACTGTTCTTCCACTAACTTAATGGTCTGCTCAGAAATTGCAGTTCCGTTGTTTGTCGCACCTGTTGCTCATTTGTAGCATGTTCTTTGTTTCAAACTCAGCAGCAACTGCTGATGCCTGGAAACATTTTTTTTATACTGAGGAAGACCTTAAATAACACGGAAATCGCTCACTGATAGTGAACTATGCACAGATTTTAGCTCCCATTTGTGTCTACTTTTTTAATCATTATCACTATTACTGTCTTCTGCTTCTCTTACTAATAAGTTAAACAAAGAAATAAGATAAGAAGTTCTCAAGATTAATTCTTAAGTAGCCTGAGTTCATCAATCTCCAGGTAGACCAGGTCAATACCAATTCCACCCACAGTATCCAGCAAATGAGCTTTATGAGAGGGTGGCAGAGCTGCTCATGATTAAAAATTAGAATAGCACTTGCAGGTTAACTGTTAATTACTCACAGCACTTGGCTCACATGTTTTGCATTGAATATAGACAGATGGGACTTATCTGCCCATGCAAAAATAAAAAGGTATACTGGGAAAAGAATTTCAAGGATTACAGTAAAATCAAGATTTTGAGGGTACTACTTAAGTGACTTTCTATTCTAAGCAGAAATTCCTCATCACCTGAACTTCACAAAATTAACATAAAAGTGGAAAAACTGTCTCTCTCTTTAGTCTTTGTGTAGACAGCACCTTCTGGTAAAAAAGTTAACAGTCTTCATTACTCTGGATTGCAATAGGAACAAGGCAACTACACATAACAGAGTAGGTAAAGGGCCAGATCTCTTGGACCATAACCAGCCTGTCTAGTAATAATAATTTATCTTAATTATTGCAAGTCTGGGTGAAAAGCTTCTGCAAAAATCCACAAGCCCCACAAAAACTGCTGATTTGGGATTAAAAATTAAACTGTTACAATGATTGGGAATATCTTGACAAGGATTCCTCAAAATCAAGTTTTCAAAAAATCAGAAATCAACAAGTTAGGCATTCATGTCTGTATTGGACTAATAAACAAGTACTGTACAGTCGGATGGAAAAAGCTGGAATGCTTTCCATGTAATATTTCGGCATGTACTTTGAAAGCAAAATGCACAAGAAACAGACTAGACAAAGGCCAACTCTTGTTTTCAGTGCAAACCTAATAATGGAAAATACTTTTTGGGAGGAACACTTATTTGTTGCTGAAGTTTAGACACACACTCTATTGCAGCAGCTGCTGCCAACTCTACACACATAACCTTTTTGCATGTTATAACCAGAGTAAAACCCATTATCTCCTGTGTTATCTGTGGGTTTTTTCCCCTCTCTTTTTTAATTTCACTGTTAGCCCTTCTTTGTACCTCCAATTCTCTTCACCTCTCTATACTTTTGATGTTTTAGTCAGGACCACTTTAGCCTTAGACAGGAAAAAAAAGGAGCCAAGTTATATCTGTCACCCTTCTTTATCCTGTCTTTGAAAATTCACTTCCAGTGAGATACCATTTGCTGGTTGGACTGTATTCAATTTTTAGAATATTTTTCTTCTAGTTTTCCATGTGTAATTTCTGAGTCCCTTTAAGGCTGTGTATTTTTCCTGAACTTCTATGAATTGTGTAAACCGGTGGCACTAAGCATACAGAGGATTTTTTTTCTTGAATCACCAAAGGCTATGAAGTGTATTTGGAAAGATTCAACACATTTCTGAGTTCTAGGATTTTATTTAGACAGAGTAGGTGCTACTAGCTCTGACAGGCATAGGACTTGTATACCCGATTTATGCAAAAAATAGAATTTGACATGCACAGGGGATCTATATTTAATATTTCCATCAAATTATAATTTACATACAATTACAGTAATCACTGTCAACATGTTTCATATCAGAGATCACATTTTTTAATACTGCTGGAGTCCAGGTATCATCTTCACATCAGAAACATCTTTCCAGGAAATTTGGAAAAATAACTCAACATTTTAACTTCCTTCTTTATGCATGCTTGCAACTACATTGTAAGTATTCTTTTTTAAGGAGTCAAAAAAGTATCACTCTGTGTTCTAAACTCTCCATATAAAACCGGAACTACTCAGCTGAAACAGACCACTAAAAAATCTTTCCAGACAACGAGATGAAATGAAACTTTTAAGTTTCTCTCAGCGTCAAGAAAAAAATTCTACAAACTCCAAAATGGCAATGTTTCACATGAGTAACCTGACGACAGAAAGTAAATTCATACTATAGTCATTCATTCTTGTCACCTCCCTGCAGGTCAAGAATAGTCCCATTTGTCCTGGTTTCAGCTTTCCTATGATTAGTTGCAAAACTGGATATAGGAAGTTTGATTTCACGTGTATGAGGGAAGGTTTCTGAGTTAATTAATCCAAATATTGACCAAAGGAAAAGTTAGAGTTCAGGTTGAGCTTCCATGTACAAAAGAACAACCTCCACAAAATATTAGTGCCAGTGACTGTTCTGTATGGCAAGTGTATTGTAACTGTTACTTGCATTTTACCTGTGTTATTCCTGTAACTAAGTGAAGGAAATGCAGAACATAGTTTAACACCTTATCTAACACAGCTACGGGCTTTACAAAGTATGATTTACTGATCCACAGCTCCTAGGTGGACAGAAGCACAAAATAAAATACTTTTATACCTATTGTTATTTAAAAAACCTCTTAAAATTTTGTGTGATGCCTAATAAAAGTCAGCATTATCCAATGCTTTTCTAATCTTGGTTCTTTGGAAAGTGTGGGAAGAGTGCTTGCTTTATTTCAGCAAGTGTCTTTTCTTATCCAAATACTACACACCTCATGACAGTCGCAAGACATGTGCAGGAATATTACCTTTTCCACTAAAGCAGTTTATCTGCTGTATATATCTGCCAGAACTATATGTATTTCAAAGGCCTTTCATAAAAAATAATTGGAGCAGAAGACTCCAATGATGGAAACCTGATCATTCAGGTTGTACTGGGCCTGGCTGAGCTGGAGTTAACTTCCTTTATAGCAGTCCATGTGGTGCTGTGCTTTTGACCTGTGACTCAACCAGCCTTGCTAACATACCAGCGTTTTCGCTATTACTGAGCAGTGATTGCACAGTATAAAGGCTTGCTCTGTCCCACTCCGACCCCTCAGTGAGTAGGCTGGGAGTGGGCAAGAGGTTGAGAGGGGTCACAAGTGGGAAAACTGATCCAGATTGACCAATGTCATATTCCTCATCATATGACATCATGCTCAGCCATAAAAGCTCAAAGAAAAGACAAGGAAGGGCAGATGGTGGTGGTTATGGTGTTTGACTTCCCAAGCAAGCCTTACAAATGCTAAGGCCCTGCTGCCCAGGTGGTGGCTAGACATCTGCCTGCTGATCGGAAACGGTGAGTGAATTCTTCCTTTGCTTTGCTTGTGTGTGCAGCTTTTGCTTTACCTATTAAACTGCCTTTACCTCGAACCATCAGACTTCTTGCTATCCTTCTACTTTCTCCCAGTCCCACAGGAAAGGCAACAAGATGCTGTGGGGGTTTGGCTGCTGGCCACAGTAAACCCACCATAAGGCAAATAAAATAACCTTGAAAGTGTATTTAAACAAAACTAATTTTGCAAACTTACAAAGTTGTGTACTATCTTCTCCAGAGATATCTGGATGGATACATCATTCATACATACATTCATCCCAGAAGCCTTTTGTGAACAGAAAGTTGCTCTAACTTACAGGAGCCTGTGGGCTTTATACAAAATGCCTATGGGCCCCATAGGAAGCTAGGAGCAGTCTGGAAGCACCAGACTGCTGAGCTACAGAGATATTCCCTCACAGGTTCTTAAAGCTAGTGTTTATTGAACTTTCGCCACTATGCTAGGCACTAGGGACTTCTGAAGGAAACAGCTATAGACCTGATTCAGTGCTTCACCGCTTTGAGGTGCAAAGCCTTTTTTGCCTGGTGGTATTCTTTTGGGAAAAAAAAAAAAAAAAATGAAATGCATTCAATGTAAATAATTCAGTCAGTGTAAGAAAGTGACACAGCAGCTGTGTGATAATGGGAGGAGCAAACTGGGTTAAAGCAGCATGCCTCAACAAGCAGCGGACAGCGGAAAAAACTGGGACACAAGCAAACAAACAAGCCAAAAACCCACAACTCCAAAACACTCACAAATAGTCATTTAATCTGAAAAGCTATTTTTCACTTGACCACAACTCCTGACTGAGATTTGCTTCTTGTGAACATCTGATTATTAAAAACACATTGAAATGAATGCACAGATCAGTGAAATTTAAGCTCAAACATATAAATACTTATCTAAACCTAGTTCTGAGTTACATAATCACTCAAAAATTAAAGTAAGTTTCATACTGATGGTTACATCAGTCACTTAGACTCAGACAACTGGAATGAAATAGATAAAATCTGTAGCTGAAAAACACTTCATGGTTTTAAATGCCCAAACCAAAGTTCGGCAGCTACATACAAAAAACTTTTAGTCAAAATCATATGCACGTGTGCATACCTAGAGATAGATGTGCACCCAGGCAAGAAATGTAGAACTCTTGAACATGCACAAAGGCTGTATTTGTTGAATAGCTACATCAAATATCTGCACTATTGATAATTACCCATTGTCAGAGGCTGATGTAGTATAGTACATTCCCTTTCATACAACAGAATCTAATATCATGAATTTAACTTATCAGATGCTAAGGCCACATCTCCAAGGTATTAATTAACTGAATATCAACAGCTTGTATATTTATATAATCCTTCAGAAATATACAATTCTTTCTCTCAAAACTTGGAAGATGTTCAAGAATGGTTAAATAAACAATCACTCAGCTGTCAGTTAAATTATATGAGTACTATTCTATTCAACACTGTATGCAAAACCTCTACTATAAACACTAAAGCACTAAAATAAATTTAAAGGATCTTGAATTTTGGGAGCATCTGGCTATTCCTTATTTTGCATGCATTAGGATGGAGCAGAGCTGCTGCTTATTTTATCAAATGTGTCAATCACCAAGTTAAATCAGATAATTTTGTCATTTCCACAGAAATTTCAGTGCAACTATGTTTTACTGTATCTCATTATCTTTTAGTTTTTTCATTTCACTCATCAAATGCATGACAGTTTTCCTGCCATTATAATACAACATCATCTACATGAACGTAAATATTTTTGGCTGAGATGTAGATGGTGACAGGAACTGGAATTACAACTGCATCAGTGGGTGAACTGGTGCAGAATTTACCAGAGTGCATTCAGGGATGTGGTTGAGGCGCTACCTCCAGCAGATTCCAGGACCTGGGGATCTCTCCTGCCCGGCCACAGGAGCCCAGCCAGGTGCACCCTTAGGTCTCTCTTTCCCAGGCCAAACCATGTGGCTGATACTTTCTGCTTTGTACAGTTTAATCAGGAGCAAAGCTGCATGTGTATCCCAGACACACATACACAAAGGACACACGTACATAGAGCACACCTGCACAAATTGCTGCACATGGTGCTGCCTTTTAACATCAGCAAATGACACCTCCAGAATTCACATAAAACCTAAGTACAGGCAGCCAAGTCCTATTCCTCCTCAGTGGCTATCAAGACTGAAGATCACCAGAGAAAACACGTGCTCTCACTGTGTAGATTTACAGGCACCCCCACACTCACAGATCCCTCAAACGCCAGTGTGGGCTCTCTGCCTCTCTAACAGCCCTGATTCTGGGTTCTCTTCCCCACTATCAACTTAACTTAGCAGGTTGTCCCTCTCCAAGGCTACACCTGGAGTTTTTTAATGGCTTATCAATTAGCAACTAGAGATTTTTTGTCTTACACAAGTGATAATGGAGAAAATGCCAACGAGGTTCGTGTCTCTGCTTTTTGCTTATAGCTTTCCCTGTTCCTTGTGACTCCTTGTGCACTAGAAAGGTCCCTGATCTGATCACCTTAGTGAAGCAAAAGCTCTTCCATTTCATTCTGAAAGTATACTAAATGTTTATAATGCCATGTAGACAACCACTTAATACTGAAATGAGTAGCTATGTCAGCTATACAACATGCCCATCCTGCTAATGAAAGAAGGTAAAGGGAACAGTAAAGTACACTATCTGGAAGCTTCTTATTTCATTTTATACTCAAGTATGTTAGAGATGAAGGAAGGCTGGAGATGTCAACAGTGCAAACTGATATCTAGAAGGATGGTTTTGGTCACAACATGGAAGAACTGGAATATTGCTCCCAAGAGTGGCAGATTCCTTCAGACTGTGCCATAATCAAATCTGTTGACAGTCTCTGCTGAACTACAACAGCTCTCCTGTACAAATTCTGTACTTGAGGCAACAAAATATGAAACGTGAGCACAGAAGCAGGGGAAAAGCAAATCCTGGTGGTTAAATCATAGAAGCAAGCAAAAGCACTTGGCACGTTAGATACCACGAAGGGGTAGTAAAGGTAAAACCTTCTCTTTGAGTGGAAAACAGCAAAAAAATATCTTGTGAGCTTATAGATGGTGAAATAAAGGTAATAAAAGTGGAGAATGGTCAAAAGATGACTGGATTCCTGCATGTATCAAATGAACTTTTCCATGGCTATGCTGCCAATGCTGAGTAAATGGCCAAACTCACCAAGTTTAAAGGCATTATACACAAATACTTCTTTCAAGTGCCTTGGTGTTTTTTCTTTCACATCCTTTTTCCTGCTGAAGACTATTCAGATTCCAAAAAAGGAAAGTTTATCAAGATAAAGACTAGCTTCAAATTAGACTTACTCTTCATTTGCGTAGAATACAGGTACATGAATCATACTCCCAGTGATCAATGCTGCACTGAGTCCGTACATACCCTCTGTACAAAGAAGAAACACACAAAAGCTCAGCTACATGGTATATGCTGTACTTGTGCAGCCTAGCATGGTCAGGCTATGGATACAGAACATGTGGGAGAATGATGGGTCCTCAGGATACTGGAATTACATCATCTCTCTTCTCACAATAGAAGAAAGGTCTAAAAGTTCAGTACGTGAATCGTGATGCTATCTGCTCCTATACTCACTGAGTCTGACTCTGCTTTCAAACAAATTTTAAGCTGATGTAATTGCATTGACTACAGTGGAAATACACCTGACTACCATAAAGATAATAAGGACAATCAGCCCTATGTTTGCAAAAGTATTCTGTAGATCTAATAATGTTTGGTAGAACTGACTCTTCTGTAAAGGTCATGTGTGTTTAATATATTAGCAACACACATTGTATTACATTTGTTATCTAGTTGCAAAAAAAGATCATTTTGTCTATGACAATTCACGTTCTCATAAAGAGTGCATAAAATATATCCATATGCTTTTGTTACATCTGACAACATTTAAATTTATAGTCTTCTAACAATTTTATCTATTGTGTCTTATTGAGACAGAATTGGTAACCTGAATTTACAGGCAGTCCTAAGTCAATAGGGAATATGAGTGACATGCAGCAGGCTTTAGCCTTCTGACTTACTCCACAGCTGAAGAGGCATGACATTATTTTGTTATGATTACCAATTCAAAACATATTCATAACCAGCAGATGTTTTCCTCTTGGTTGCTTGGCAATTAAAGGATGTTGCTGCAGCTGAATTTTGCACCTGGATAGTAAAATGACCATCCCAGTTCTGTAAAACCTTTGGCTTACAAAAATTGTCCCTTAGTGCAAATGGTCGTTTTGAAACCAACACTAGATGTGTGTCAAAGATAATGAATTAATCTTGAATTACTGGTTAATGCAACCAGATAGCATTGATTTCCAGCTATTAAGTGAGTATATAGAGAATACAGCCAGAAGAAAATAGGATAAGATTCTCCACTCCTGTTGATAATTTCAAAGAACTCAGTCGTATGCTCAGTTTCAGGTGTATTATTAGATTTTCATCTTCAACAATGGAGATAATCAAATAAGTTTGTATCCATTTTGAAAGAAAAACAGCACACAACTTGCTAGCTGAAAGCTATTTCTTGTTATGTACCTTCAAAAAATAGCAAATAAACCCCATATCACTTGATTTATAGTGATTATGAAAATACAACCGCAAATTACTTGTGAGGAATAAGCCTTAGAAAGTAAAACAAACAAAAATTAAGATGAACTATTTGTAAAAAGAATTTCAAAAGCATCAACATTTCAAATAGGTATACTACCCAACTTGCATATACAACTAGCGAAGTCTATAAGCAAGGATTTGTACGTGCAGATCTGTCAGCAAATTCATGTATTACTTAGTCAAGTCATTCTATTTGGCAATAAGGAGAGAACAAAAGAAAAAATATCCATAGTTTCCGACAAGAATCACTACATATCAGTCACGGACTTCTGTGCTGCACTGAAATACCTGAATGACGGACTGTAGGATCTTCAGACAGTACTCTGAGCTGTATTTCTGCTATGTCAGTGAAACACTTGGACATTTAAGAACAAAATTATGTCTCCTTACCCTTTCTCTCTCTTCTGTGAACTAAAACAAGCAGTTTTAGTTTTTGTTTTATTCAAGGCATTAACTAACACATTGATAGTAAGAGAACGACTAGTATTTCAGAACAAAAGGTCTGAATGTATAATTTAAGATCTAATAAGGTTCGATGAAACTGAGTCCTTTGGAAAGTGTTTTAATGCATACATATTTAATATATATTGAAAATATATCTTGCAAATATAGGTTAATTCCTTCATATCAGATAAAAACTATAAATGAGAGAAGAGCTTTAAAGACCATGGATAGTCGTTTCTTTATAAAATAGTGTGAAGCACAGCTAAAGAAAATGCAACAGGCCAGCAGTCAGTACCGTGGCAACAGAACACTGCCTGCCACATATCATCACTTTAAGATGACTCCCTTATTATGCCATGGAAAAAAAAAAAAAAATCACTAACACTTTCTGTGTCCAATCACTGCAAACTCATTTGTTATTCATTGAAACATCCATCAAGGATCAAAATAGATTCATTTACTATTCATGATGCTCCCATATGCACTTTCTGCAGGTCTTGCACTGTATTTTAGCATTTAAATGACAGATTGTACAGTTGGAAGTAGCATTATGTATTAACACTTTGAATACCACCTTGTACCCTAGTACAGAAACACATACATTTATCTGTTTAACTATTAATATGAACATAAGTTTAAATGAGCGGAATGGAATTAGACATCCATTTAATGTTAAGTATGTAATTAAGTATGAAGAGAGGGGGAAAAAAAAGAAAGCCCAGACCACACACATCCCTGTTCCCAATACACTGGGAAAGTGTTTTTACTGAAGCACTTTGCTGATTTAGGGTTTGAGAAACCACCTAGATTACTAGGATAGAAAGCATAGAAAAGGCCACAGGATGAGCTGGTCATAAGTATGTAACACTTACTCAGAAATGCCTTTTTTTCCCTAGAAATTAGAAACAAATATTTGTAAGATAAAACATTATGATAACAATATTACATACTGTGGTACACTTTGTGGAGAAGGTAGCAAATTTTGGAGAACTTCTGGGAATTTTTTTAAGAGAATAACATGAAACTGCTTAGAGAACTGGAAACAGATTTTTTAGAGAAACTGAATCATAACCTGGGACTATCTTTGCGGTGTAGCCCGTAATTAGTTTAAAATAAAGGGAGTCTGAGGAAACAAAGACAAGAACTCAAATACATAGCATAACCTGGGAGTGCTTTTTTGTGTACTGTCTGTCTCAGCCTTCCTACACCGCAACATGACCTTCTACAGGACATACAGACCAGTTCCCTTCTTCTATGATGCCACGTAGACAGACAGACATAATTTTTAATCTTCTTCAGATAAAGAGGATACCAAACTGTGTTTGCAGTTTTCTAGGCCAGCACACTGACCATAGCTATTGAAAGTACCAGTAACCACCACTATAGACAAGCAATTTCCCCCTCCTGCCTTCCAAAGGCAGTATGAAGACTAAATAGACTGCTGCAAGAGCATTCCAGCTGTTGTACATGACATTTGGAATGTCTTAATTTTGCCCCACATTTCACTCTGAGCCCAAGGGCTTAACACTGGATTCTGCATTTTACCTCAAAGACCACATACCTCAAATTATATCCCCTGGGAGTTAAGCACCCATGGCCATTCTCCTTTCCTTGCACACCACAGTAACAAAACAGGGGTAAAATGCCACTAATCAGAATGGCAAAATTCCTAACTCATTTGACACTGCAGTGAACCACTGTAAAAGTCACAGAATCAAAACAGAGGATCAACTGACTTACAAAATTTGACACATTCCTGAAAGTCTGATGCCTGTGATATAATCTTAAAAGCCAAAATAAAAGCAAAATGTGATCTTTTTTTTCCTTAGCAACTGCTATGAGAGAACACTGGAAGAAATTTTAAATAATAAGCACCTTGTAACAGTTTTAGACCTTATTTAAAAGTAAACCCCTAGTATCTTGTTTACATGAGAATTCTTATACTAAATAATATTCAAAGCATAAACATTAGCTGTTCATATTTAAAAACACTCTAAGTTCATTATGTCACTAAATTCATTCTGTCACAGACTATTTTTTTCAGTAGTTTGTCACTGACTTGCATATCTGAATCTTTCATATCCTTTATACAATGCCAAGTTTTCAGTGACTTAAGAGTTTAAAGTGGCAGGAATTTAACATTTTTAAATATATGTACCTACACAGACAATGAATTTTTAAATTCTTTGAATTTGAATAAAATGAGATGCTAAATCTTTGAGTAAAATATTTATTCATATCAGAAATAGACAAAAGAGAATAGCTCATGCATAACTCAGGACAAAGCAACCACATTATGCAAAGAAAAAGAAGCTTTTATTTCTTGACTTTTCCTCACATTTTATAACTGATTATTATTCATAAAACAGAAAGGACAAACTAAATAAAATAAGCATTAAATCTTTCTCCTAAGGTGTTCTGACGTACTTTTGTTTATCCTTCACCACAGTCCATTTTAAACACCTCTTATCTAAGAATAATTGCTATGCTATATGTCTAAAAGTAAAGTTAAAATAAGTTTTATTTTGTAAACGGCATTAAGAACTTGGTATAGTAAGGAAAATACTATTTTTCCTTTAGATAAATAAAAAATAATGCACAGTATCAACCTTTATTTTGAACAATTCTAGTTGAAACCATTGGCAAGACTTACTGAGCTGCCAGTCTGTTCCTAGGAGATATTAGTAATTTAAATTTCAAAATAAACAGTTAAAATGCAATATAAGAAGTGTTTTGTCCTTATGAACACTTTTAGGTCTGAATTCAGGAAACAACCTTTATTACACCAACACACATCACTCCACACACTGGGGGCCCAGCAAAGGCAGAGGAAGACACATTCTTACGAAAGTACTAGTATTTAAGATACAAATTGCTACAACAGTATGGCTATAAGCTGTCAACACCCAAAATATCCAGTTGAAATGTGAATTAGTTTTGCATATGAGTTCCTAAGGCATACCTCAAAATTTCACACGGTTTGATAAATTCTGAACATGCACTCTCAGGTTTTTGGCTAGTCTCTGCTTTTACCATATACGCCACTATTGCATTTGCAAAATTTTTCCAGCAGGAGCTCATTCCTTGCTGACACTGTACACTGCTGCCTGCCTCACCCATTCTGCTGCTTGTCCTCCTTTTCATGCTGAAATCTATTTGTACCTCATCTTTGCCCATCCTGTAAAAACATCGTACCAATAATTGGTTCGTTAAACAGAAATTTAAAAGTTGAACAGAAATTACTTTGAAATCAACTGAAAGTTGGTTCACATCACCCATATAAATAAATGCCTTTCATGTTTGCATTAGTGCCAGTCATTCAATTGACACTTTTTTGACCTCCACAACAATATTAATTTAATGAAAACATTAGCAAGTTTCTGTGACCATTTAGTTCCTTATAATGAATTTTGGCAAGGTTTGTCTTGAAGGTTCAGTCCATCGGGATTTTGACACATTAATTGAAATTTGTTGTTTGACTCTCGAACGGGACATTGAATAGATAGTGAAAAAGAAATGTTAATTTAGAAGCAATGACTAATCGTGTGATTATGAGATCCTAGCAAAAAAGATGCTTCTTCAAATAAAAAAATATGAGTTATCCATCTCCACTCAATTATACTGAAGCTTAAAAAAATGTTTTAAGAGATACAAATTTGTGTTTACTTAGAATTTGTAACTGAAATAGTTATTTTACTAGCTAACTGGTAACTCCAACACTGCAAAAACATTTTAGATCTTTACAGTTGTTGATATCTACTTATTTACCTAAGAAATTAAATTCTATGCAATGCAACATCCAACAGAAGTCAAGAACACGTTGGTAGTACAGCAAGTAACAGATGTCTTAAAACCTGATTTAATAGTAAAACTCCAAAGCAAATGGGGAACATAAGTGAGACAACTTGATAATAAATGTGGTTCAAACTCAAGCATACATGAGTAGAATACAGCTGAAGCAGAATCAGGTATTGGATTGGCCCCTTAATACAATTTTCTTTTTTTTTCTTTCAAAAGTACTGTTTAACAGCCACATCTGAATGCCACCAAGTCTGAAACACACGCTTATAATGCTGACAACACAATGTGCAAATTTCTGTTTATGTTATATACACACATAAATTTTAGTCATAATATTAGAGAAATGTTGCATCATTAAACCGTACTTGTGTAAGCTCCAGAAAGGCATTACTTTGGAGGAACAGATAAGCTGAAATTATTTTTTCCTAAGAGGAGTCTGAATGATTCCAGGAAGAATGAGGTTAATTGACAGGCCACCCTTCAATCCTCAGACAGGGACAAAGAAACATAAGTGGGCTCTTGGGTGTACCTCCATCCTTCATTCTTAACTTTGTTATAAAGTGGGTACACTCAGAGAAACTTCAGGAGCTTCATGCCTAAGCATGAGGCTTTAGTGACCATCTCATTAAAGAGGTGGTCATGCTTGTGGAAACAAATTTTATTTAGTCTGACTGCCACTGAGTAGGTGGAAGGTACCAGTAGGAGGAAGAAAAGGATGAAGGAGCTCTTTTCTCCCCTGAGGCATGCTGGAAGCCTTCAGATGCAGTGCCTGTAGCTGTCTAAAGCTAGACTTTGGCAGGGACTTCTGTGCATCCAATATAGTTGCAGCAAGATGCTTGACCAGGCCAGGATGAAATAAGCATGCAGCATATAAAGCTCTTAATTCTTAGTCTCCCCAGTTAACACTGCTGCTCTCTAAGAAATGATGACAATGCTACATATAGGGGTGTTTTTTGATCTACTCTCATTCTTCCCTCAGCTATGACATAAGGGAAATCACAGTTAATGGATGACAGTTTATACACTGGGATTCCACAGCATATAATCCCACGTGATAGCAGTTTTCACCAGAAAGATTAAACACTCAGGCATAAACTGTTAGAATTAAATAGCAATGATTTAGAATGTATAGAGTAGAATGTGGGCTTTGCACTGAACAGCTTTCCCTCCCCTTGGCCAGGGCAAAGAACCTATAGTTTCCCTTAAGTAAAAAGATATAATAAAATTGAAAAATTAACATACAAGAGTGTTTGAATGACTTTTGCAAACTCCTGAACACCAGGAGAAACCTGTAAAGTTGGCACTAGAGGATTACAAGGATATGGTAAGACCAAATAAAGGACAGTAGTTCCTTTCTAGTAACTGGAAATTGAGAAAATATAACACCTACTTTAACTGCTGGTGCACCATTTGCCTCTTTATCCAGGCCAGTTGGTTCAAAAGTGAAACGTACAAGCTTTTCCAGTGCTGCCTTTTTTCATACTTGCTCTGTCTTGCTCCATTTCTATTTTTGGAAATCAATATGACATTTTAAATTGAAAACATAAGCACAGAACAGGGGTAAGTTTTACTTTCTGTATCATACCAGTGAAATTCTACTTGGCTCAGGAACAGAGCATAACGGAAAAAATATGAGGAAAGAGAGGACAAAAAAATGTCTCTCCTAAAATAGCTTTCCCTTTGGCAAACCATCAAGTCTCCATGCCTGATTCCTCTCTTGCTTCATCTGCACAATAGATTGCCACCAATATCACTGAAAAAAATACATATTATGAAACTCAAGACTGACCAAAATTTTACCTCTGTGTGATGAAGAATCCATTTTCATCAGGAAACTGTCCCAGTGCTGCCACTACGGTAACCCAAGATGTTATAGATGCTCAGAACACATTAACCAATGGATTCCTGACTACGCTGCCTTGTTGCTAGTGTCATCATAGGCCAGTGAAGTGGGTCTTTGCTGGTACTCCACACCTATCAATGTCAACACATCTGTGAAGATCCTGTTCATGGCACAAAGACCTTGAAGAAAATATCCTGATCAACTTATACGTTCTGCAGTGCTTCTCAGCTTCAGCCGATCCTTTGCTGTCTATCATGATGGACAAAGGGAATAGATAAATAATGATACAGAAGCAAGAAGCAGCAAACATGACAGACATAGGGTAAGTAGTAAGGAGCACAGTAGTAGGAGCTGGAGGGAAGAAACTCTGCCCAGTGAGAGACAAAAAGTCCAACAATGATAATTGAAGTAAAGATTCAGTAAAGCCACTGAGAGAAGTCTCATAAATGACTCTGGAAGGGTAATTTCTCTGTTCAGGTGGTTGCTTGAATCCCTCAGGAGGAAAATGGCAACAAAACACACAACCATAATTATTTCCATCCTTTCAATATCCAAGCACCTACAACCTCTGTCATGTGAGTTTAAACAAACTCTGAGACTGACCTGGAAGTTATGTCTGTCATTGTATATCGCTTCTCCTTTCAACCAAAAGCATCGCAGTCTCCTCCTTTGATGAAAAATCCATGTGATCAAGGACTTAGGTTCAAAATACCACTGCTGCATACCTGATGCACTCCAGCTACACCATTGCCTGGAATTACTTTCTCCATGTTGTACAGCATTCTTAAATCCTAATAACTGAACAGTCCCTCAGACTCTGTAAGACAGAGATAATCCAATGCATAGTAACACAAAGCCTGATATGCCCAGTGTATGGTGAAGAGCAACAAGAGCTGTTATTCTGAAAGCACAATACTGCCTGTCAGGGACAAGGAGGTAGCAGTACATGCACAATTGGAGAACATATACAATTGTTAGCAATGAAGTTTCAAAGTTAGAAATGGTTTAACTTTTGGAGTTTGTAACTTAAAAGATGCTGTATGACTTCATGAACCACTGCTGCTGTACAGAGCAAGAATGGCACAATGAAAACATTTTCAACAGATGTAAGTAGCTGAAGATGCCACATCCTCTTTGCAGAACTGGCTTGTGTATTTCTGAAACCATATGTGTAGGAATTGATTTTATAAATTGAATTGTTATTGTCTAATGGTGTTCCCAGGTATTTAAAATACTTGACTATTCCAATTAATATCCCTTTTTACATTCTGCCTAAAAATTCTTTGGGGTATGCACACTACTGAAATTAAGAGCAAGACCACCATCACAAGATCACTGAGTTAGGACAGACCTCCCAGGCTCTAAGTGGAGTCCCTTGCTATGGAACACACTGTGTCATATAAATCCCTTTTATAACGTAAGAGACCTCCATCTTTAAAAAAAAAAAATTGCTTCCCTCCTAACAATTGTATTTGGTGGAGGGTTATTCCAGAGTTTCTTTGCTCAAACCACTAGGAATCTTTCCATTTCTGAATTATATTTATTTACATTTATTCAGTGTAAACTAATACCCAGTTATTTGGTGTCAACATCGTCCTTCAGCTAAATAGTTCTTTTCTTCCCAGTATTTATGCCTGATACATTTGTGAATTTCACTCATATCTCTTCTTAGCCTTTAGTTTCTTAGAGTAAACAAGTCGAGCATTTTCAGTCCAAGGTCATTTGCTGGCTAACTGTTCTTCTGACAGTGATCATCTGCACTTGCAGCTGCTTCAGCTTTACTTTGTCTTTCCTCTTCTCTTTCTTCTTGAACATGATGTTTCAGAATTTCTTTCATCAATATCTTAATAGCACCAGTTGTTCCTTTTTTTAAAAAAAATGAAAATTAAAATAGTTCTTCTAATATATCAAAGGGACTGCATTTTGCCCTTTTTGCAGATGCATCACAATGGCAGTTTGTAGCTGTACCAGCATAATAAGACTTTCCCTTAGTCACTCATTAGGAACTCTCAATGGGAAAAAACTGAATGACAAGAAGAATATGAGCAATGAAAAGAAAACAAAAAACTAATTACACACATCCAGAATCTAATAGCAAAACATTCTCTCTGTAATATATCAGTCTGTCTTTGTGTCCTCCAACTTCATTTTGTCAGGAGATTATGCTGAAAATGTTTCCCTACTATTAATGTAAAGGTCATTAATGAAAACATTTAAGAAAATTACTGCCAATGCTAAGCCTTGAGAAACACTAATGATTTCCCTTTGCTTGACATTTCTTCTTTCAGCATGAATAGTTGCATTAGCCAATTATTTTTGCTCCTTCTTAATAACCTCCACTGCTTCCTATAACTTCTAATTTAAGACACAATCATGTAAAATGTTCTACTGTGGGCTAAATAAAGGAAGTTTACCTTATTTTCAACTGGGGGAGGGGAAAAGCCTACACTATGCTAGAACACATTTACCTCCAACACCTTCCCTTTTTCCGTTTTTGTTCAGTCTTATGATTGCAGCAGTGGCATGCAAGCTACATGGAAGAAAAAAAAAACCAACTCAAATGAAAAGAAGAAGGAACAAGATCCAAACAGGCAGTGGAAGTGAAAAGCAAGGATTAAGGATAGAAGAAAAATAAATGCCACTGTTAACTCAGCTCAGTTAGCACTCTACTGGAAGACATAAGGCACTGGTCCTTCAACCAGCAGGGACACACACCCTGCATCCTTTTTGCTGTGATCAGAACATCATCAGGAGAAAATAACTGGGGTTGGTGAACAATAGGGTCTCATCCCTATTAAAAAACAAAACCAAACCAAACCAACAACAACCACAAAACAACCCCAGTTCAATCTGTATACGTACTTGGAGCTGGCTGCTTTCCCACTGCACAGTAAGAGGAGAATCTGATGCCCACAGACTTAGTTAGCTCTGGGAAGGAAAGTTGGGGCATTTTCCATGAGGGAGTTACAGGGTCCTCCAATAGTTTCTTTAGTCTGACATTCAGGGGAATCAGTGCTGAGAGTTAAATCATGCAGAGTTCATGACCCATAGCTGGGAATTGACCAGAAATTGGTTGTGTGTGTGTGTGTACTGATGTCTACACATTCATCCATCCAGGCCACAGGACTGCTGGGCAAGCCATAGGGTATTCTCACCTACTGGTATAGAAACAACAGCTAATAGGGGCAGAAGTCTATCTTTGGGATCTAGCAGTCCCAAAACTGATCTTATAGCTGTCACTTCCTTTCTTTCAATATGTTTATTTAGCCTAGATTTGTAAGGAAATGCTGCACGTGTGCGTACATTGTGGGTGCACGCTTGTCAGGCAGAGAGTAAGTAGCACATTTAACTTCTCAAATAAATGACCAAATTGGTCAGAATTACCACAAAATTTGACAGAGGCTGCCACACAGATGTGTGACACACAGAGACAGAGGCTGCTACGCAGTGAACAAAAGGCCAAGACACAGGTTTAATCTTTAGTAAAATCAGAAAATCTAGGCAGTAATGAGGTAATTCCAATGCCCCAATGCAAAGGAAGCTTAAGCTTGTTTTGACTTTATTTTACTTCTGGTTTTAAGTTACCAGAGGCTGAAGTGTCCACATCACAAACCTATTCATTTTGTTTACAGACCTAACTACTTGAAAATACAGAATTACATTCAAATAATTATATTAAAGCACTGTTAACATAGTCATCCACTCTAGAATCAAGAACACTCAGAATCCTGAGAAGGAGGACTGAGAGAAGTCTACTGTAAGGAAAGCATGTATGCGTACATATACACACATACACATACATATACAATGAATCTCTGTCTTGCACATAGCCCTATAATTGAGCTTCTGTATATTTAAGATTGTGTAGGTATTGTTACACTGAAGTTACTTAGTATAAAGGTGTGATTAGACATACAAGATGTTATTTTCATATTCCTTCTATAAAAGCCCTCAAAAACCCAGTCACCTATCAAAGTTAGCAATCTAAATAAAGATTCATGAATTGAACAATGCAGTGAACTCTCTTGTATACCACAGCCATTCAAGGCAAACGGTAATAGCTTATTCATAGTACAGTTGGAATGCTGATTTTCTCTGACATATGTTTTAATATGTTGCCATTTCTCACATTCCATTAAACCTTGAGGTATTCCAGTCTTCTTAAAGAAATATTTTTATATTTAAAACAGAATTTGTATTTCCTAAATAATATACAGATTCACTTTCAAATTTCATTGTCAAGGCTTCAATTAATTTAAGTGTAAAGTATAAAAGCTACTCATCATCCAATTTGACTACAAACATGTGGAGGAAAAAAATAAATTTATTTCCTCCTATTCAAGTTTTAATAGAAGAAACAGAGGTTCACACCAGATGAAAGCTTCCGTTCTTTATGGGTTTTTGTTCTAGCTGTCCCTGGCATACAAATGGAATTATGGCAAAAAAAGTGCAATAAGTTTAATATCGAACTCAAAAAGAGGACAATAACAACAAACAAAGAAAGAAACAACAAACAAACAAAGAAACAACAAACAAACAGAAAAAAATTAGTCTCTTAACTGAACTTGGACTTTGACGAATGACTCAGGAAAAAAAAAATCAGAAAATAAAACTACTATTTTATATAAAAACCTTCTGAATAAATCAGAGACAATCTTCAAAGGTAACAGAGTTTTGGTAAGGTTTCCTCTGGATTGTCCTAAGCTTCTCTCATTTACCTGAACTTTTGAAGGTCCAGTGGCTCACAGTCCCTTGACTGTTCCTATTTGGCACACTCTGCTGCAGAAGGCACAATTTATGGGTCTGTAGAACTGTATCAGTCCTCCTTGTGGACTGGCAATCAGGAGGAACTGCAGTCTTATTGTTTGCCTTAGTTTGGCAGCTCTAACATGAATGTCAGTTTTCAGCATATTCTTATTTCCCTTTATGGGGAAGAAAAAAACAAACAAACCAACCAACAAAAAAAACAAGCTCAATGTCCTGCAAGGGCAACTAAGTAGCTTCAGTCCTATCTTTGCTATGTGCTATATATATTTAGTGTAAAGAATATGCCAGTCACAAAAAATGTTTCTCAAAGAAGTGAACAAAAAATTAAAAACATCAGTCCTGAGCAAACCGATGAAGTGTCCAGATGTTTGCTTACCACAACTGGAGCATTAACACTGGAGAACAGTCAGCAACTGAAAGTCGGTTGAAAGATGACAACATTCATGAGAGGAATGTCTTGTCAGAAGATACATCAAGTGAAAGTATATTTCTCAGATCAGTGATGTAACAGAGAGGAGAAAGAGATCTGTGGACTAGAATCTCACTAGCACAGAAATGTGGAAGTGTCTCTTTCATCTTCATGTTACCTGGGGCCTCTCCATGCTGTTCTCTACTTCTTCCTCATCACAGTCAGAGGCATCTCCCGGATCACAACACTAATCCTGAGCTTCACACTATCTGAGCAACTGGTAAAGTCATAAGATATATGAATATGTAAGATACTGGAGTCAATCACTTAAATTGCTTCATATTTTAGAAGTCTCAAAGGTCTTTCCATCTGTGGAAAGAAGCTGGTAAAACTTAAACTAAATGAAACAGAAAATACCTGCTCAAGTTGCATCACAGCTTATTCTGCCTGGTTAATTTCTCTGCGACTCCATGAGTTTAAGCTATGACTCAGTCTAACTTGGCTGTACAAGTGAGTAAGGATAATACTTACTACTTGATAGAAAATTCACTGATGTTACAACACAAAATATAGTACAATCACAGTAGTCAATGAACTTCATTATATAAATTTTAAGATGCAGTGGCCGTATTTCTTTTTTAATTAAAAATGGCACTAGCCAAATTCCAAGTAAATCAGAAAACGCTGGTCTGAAAATTGTTCTGATAAGAACTAGACATAAATGTCTTACATTCTGTAAACACTTAAAACAGAGAACTAAAATATTTAGAGAGAGACTGGTCTGGCAAGGTTATGTTACAGTGTAGATTCAGAGAGTTCTGAAACTTGACATTTTGCACTTTTGTCCAGATGATCCTTTGGCTAATCATCAAAAGTATTATGAACTTGAATGTAAATAGCTTAGGAGCTGAAATTACATGATGGTTTTGGATTCTTTCAAGGTGAATTAAGCTCTACCTTAATGCCAGCTACTATGTTTAATCACAGCTCCTTTTGAGTGAAACTTGAATATTTTTTTCTAAGCATTTAGGACTAGCCTAATCTTTACCAATGTTTCAAGTCCTAACATATGCTATTTCAAACACAAATGCTGTTAGTTACACTGATATCCTTCCATAAAGGGACTGAAATGTGGGGAGCTGTCTGCTGGGCAGGAGGCAAAAGGAGAAGGACAGAAGGGACATAAGGAAGGAGAGGGAGTTCTTCTGTATTTGATGAGGTTTCTCTTTTTATTTCCTCCATTCCCTGTATTTTTTTCTCTCCTTTTCTTTACCTAAATGGCAAACTTGACAGATGACAACAGTAGAATGGGAACCTATCTTCACGACAGTTGACAGTTAACATGTTAGATTAGTACTGTCCCTAATTACTTTTCTGAAGATCATGTCTACTACATCTTCACAATAAAAGGGGAAAAATTCCTTTCATACCAAATCTAAGGAATCAGATTTTCCATGGCAAGCAAAAGTTGTCTAAAATAAACATTTAACAAGAGGGCTTATGATCCTCTTCTACATTCACAAAACTAAAAGTTTAGATTAAAGGACAGCAGCAAAACCCCAGATGATAGCCACAGGACCTACTTGTGGAGCCAGCAAGGCTATTAGCAGACACTAATATCACATTAGGTCAATGGACACATAAGAATTAAATAAATGGATCTCAATTTTTTATTGGTATGAGCTATTTAAGAATCATTAGTGGGTTTTCTTATATATAAAAATAAAAGAAATATATTATAAATATTATAAAGAAACGTAATGGAAAAAGAGTTCACTCTGCTGTTTACTTAAGGAAAAACAAAGTAAGAGAAGTTTTGCAATTCATTGTCATGTAATTAATTATTTTATAGAAATGCAATTAGCTACCTGTTGATCCAGTAACATTATTTAACCTCCATCAATAAACACAGACACTGTACTAAAAATTTGAGATTCTGATGGAATATGTATTTTCTGTCAAGAGTTAGAACCTCTGAGCAGCAACTGGCAAACCAATAATCTTTTTTACCAGCACTGAAAATAAATTCAGCCGGTAACCGGCCAACCATGAAATTGTGCACTTAAGTGGACTTCACACTGACAACAGAAATGCCAGATGAAATGTATATAGGCCTGCAAGTATCACATCTGCTGAGTCTTATTCTTCAGAATCTTCTTACCCAAAATCCATTTGTATGAAAGAAGCAGTCTAACCATTTGCTGTATCAATGTCAGGTTGCAGTGTCATATTGATTAAAGTCTTGTTCCCTGAAGTTTAAACAGCTGAAATCATTCCTTTCATTCCAAACTGTTAAAAGGAATGTGGCAGCTAACATTATATGTGAATGTTAGAAACAAAATAACTACCTCAGGAACTACTGTACCATGTTAGTATTTTGAGGATTTGTACAAAACCAGAATATACTATAAAACAACATGATATTCAAGGCTAGACCATGACAGAAAATTTGTATCATAAAAACAGAAAAGCATTCATATGTATTGTATATTAACACATTTATATAATTAGCAAATACTATTAGAAGATAGGAAAGTATTTTGGTTTTAGAAAAAGGTTTGATTCTTTTTCCTTGAAGAAAAATGGTGATTGATAGCACTGGATGTATTTTTTAAGTCTGTAATATCCATTTTAGCATTTGCTTGGAAATCGAAATGCCATCATATGACTACTGGAAAAAAAGCTAAACTTGTATCTACTTCATTAATCTGAAATAACACCAAGAAAATTCCCAATGCTCTGAAAACTACTGTGTCTTTAATCCCTTTATAATAATGGATTTACACAAGATATGGGATGTTACATCCTAAATGACATACAAGACTACAGGAAACAAATACACACCAGACAAGGTCTTTTCCCTTCATTCCTCCCACCCCAACATTTAATGCTTGTAAAAATAGCTAGTTTCACTTACATGTATTACAATTTTCCTCAAGAAAAATCTTTTCCCACCTAAATTCAGTAGTCACAAATCTAATTACCCATACTGTATTCAGAACTTCGACATTATGCAAAATAAACACTGAAGACAGCAGAGCATAGATTGATACAAATCTGTAACTTGTAGCATCTTATCTGGGCAATTGCTGTGACAGCAGAGTCTCACGCAAGCCAAAGAGTCTCTACTCACAAATAGGAATCCACCATTTTCCTTGGCCAGCTACCAGTAAATACATACATACATTCATGCACATGCATACACACAAATTATCAATTGCCAGAGCAAGGACACAAAAAAGAAAACACTGTTCTGAAAAATTGGCCAACTGAACCAGATCAAGTAAAAATGACCATCAAGTTCTATTCATTTAAATTGATTTTATGCTGGTTTATATTACCAGGGACTCAATCCATTCAAAAAAAGATTTTTATAAAGTTGATTTGGTAGGAACACTTTCTAGCTCACATAAACACAACATAGTGTCCTTCTCAGTGGAAGTCTTCCTAGCGAGTTTCCACCTATGTACATAAAGATCCAAGTTAAAATCTAAGCTCTAGACAGAAAAGGGAGGTAAAGGAACTAGGAAGTAACTCCTTATGTTTTCATCATACTCAAAAGCAGCTTGTATCACAGTCCAGGATGAAATAATCCTCCCAGAAAAACTCTGTATCATTTCGCATACTTGGCAGGTAAAAAAGTAGGTAAAATTCCCTTGGTGCTCTTCCCAGATCAGTAAAATAAACTTTTTATTTAGGGTGGGTTTTTTTGGTTTGGTTTGGTTTTTTTGTTGTTGTTGTTGTTTGGGTTTGGTTTTTGTTTGTTTGGGGGTTTTTTGTTTGTTTGTTTGGGTGTTTTTTCAGTTTGAGAAATAGAAATTATGATAATGAACTTCAGTTTTTTATTCTTGCACATGACTAGGTAAATCCAGCCTACTGGCTGGAATACCCTTACCCCTGTATATGGAGTCTGGACTTTTCCTGTAATACCTTGCTGTTGACTACAGGTAGCTAACTGGTTCAGTCTGACAACTTTTTTCCCTGATCTAGCAGCTGTTAAATCTAGTTGATTTCCCTAGCAGATTTGGCTATGCTGCCAGGTGAATTAAGTGCCGGGAATAACGTGAAGCCTTCTCTCTCTAGGTCCCAGCTGATTTGCAGGGAAGACAGGATCAAGTCTCAGATGGGCTGCACAGTAATCCATCCTGTGAATAGTTTGGGTGCCTGTTGCAGCACTCTTGCCTCTTTACATAGCCAAAGGCAGAGGGAATCACTGTGAACTCACTCCAAGGATGCTACTAAGCGACGATCTCTGCTAGTCTCAAAAATGGCTTTCAGTATACAAATCTTCATAGTAAATTTCAATAAACCTATTAACCATATGTCAACACCAGCAGAAAACTACACAAACTGTGTTAAATTGCCTCCTAGCACATTCTTAGTACTGTAGACAGGAGCTAGCTGGCACAGCAAGAGCTAGATGGCAGATAGAAAGTTGTTTCCAAGAGGAGATGTCATTACAGTTGCATTACCCTCTGCAGCTGATCACAATACTGATTTTCTTTTATGACCTCATTCGAACATCTGTAACAGGAAAAACAATTTTCAATGACATTCTACACCAATCTAAGAGGAGAAAAATATTAATAACTTATCTATATCAGGTCTGCCAGTTATACTGTTATTTTTAAGATTTTTCATTTACACATCCATATAAATGGGACGCTGCAGCCAGCAAAGTGATACTGATGTAAATGTGGCAGATGTCCAGGTAGTAAGTAGCCATTATCATTTCTACTATTACTCACTAATAGAATTTACAGTCTAAAAATGCAAATACTATCTTTAATTCGTCTAATTCTTTCACCTTCGCAGAACCTTCAGTAGTGGATGTATTTCTCATCTTTCTTGGCACAGTCTGATGCAGTCCATCTCTTGCTGTCAGAAAAACTCTCTGATTTTATTAAGTAAGAGAATGAGCTGCCAGATTCCCAAGGTACTGATAATTCACACCACGGTTTCCTGCTAGTTAACATGTGTTCACACCATCAAAACGTTACTAATGAAATTTGTGGGATTACTTGGAAAAAAAAAAAAGATGCACAGGCCAAGGCATCCAGAATTTCAAGTAAAAAATTAGAAATACTGAAGTTTGCAAAATGTATATTAAGACAGAGAATTATATTTCCATAGCTTTGGAGAGTTTCTTCTTTCTCTCATTCATAGAAATATTTTCGTCCATTAAAAAAAAAAAAAAAAACAAAACAACAAATAAAATCCTCAAGAACTCCCCATTAATTCAGCATGAGTTTACTAAGATATGCAGTTCAAATAATGATAATTTAAACATTTAAAATATTACTTTTTTTAAAAAAGAACTGGAATACTAAGTATATAAATAATGAGTAGATATGATAATTTACATTAAATATACTTTTATGTTTGGGTTTTATAAATTTGAACAACACAGCTATAAATTTCTGGGAACAACATACTCATGACAGTGCTACCACTATTTCACAAGAGAAACTGTGAAATTTCATTGTATATAGCATTTAGTATAAGACGACAATATCTTCAATGTAGCTGGCTTTCTATAGCATCACATCTTTATTTTATAGTAAATTGTGCTTACTTTCAAACTCTTACAACCATTACTGTCTAGACAGCACTAGCATTTTTAATTATTTGCGTCCCTTGAGAACTTCAGTGTCTAAAGGTATCAAAATTATTTTTTTTAATTGGAGTTGTGCTTCAAAAATATTAGGTTCTGTATAATGCTAAGTATTCTGAAAAAAAAGTATTTTGTCTCCACCCTGATGCCTAAATTTAAAGGATATTTGTTATCCTTGTTTTAAAAAAGATGAACACATAAACTAGAACCACCTCACTTCACAGAAGTATTGTGAAAACTAAACTGAACCTTCAGTCTCACATTAACAAGATAAAGGGGCAGGGGAGGAAACTATGCATGAAAGGGAATCAGTAACTGTTTCTATATCAGAACTGAATTGCATTAAAATCACTTGTAGGCATTCCTTGAGCAATAAGGATACTCCACATTCACTAATTTAAAACTGACCAGCTTGCATACTGAATAAAGAGGACACTCTATTCCAAAACTAGTATGTGATCATGCAGTTATAAAACTTAAAATTTTAACAAAAGTAAAGCATACAGAAGTTACAGTTATTACACTTTTATGTGCATCCCCTTTGAAACTGTATATAAACCTCCAATATTGTAGAAAATAAATATTTCTGGGTATTTTTCAAAACACGACATCCTGCTGTATACCAAATATCACAGAGGTCCATGAGAAATTGTCATCATCACAAATCCTTAACATGACTGAATTGTCAAATCAACCTGCAAAGCTGAAGTGGAGAAAGATGCTGATGCCTGGATGCATTAGGAACAGTGTGTGGAGTCCTGAACATGATGGTTCAATAATCCAGATTTAAGGACTGCCAAATACCTTTAGGACACTTTTAACTAACCAGTTAAAACAGTAGTGAAGTTTAAATATTTGAAGAAAAGTCTAAACTAGAGGAGAGTCAAGGTTTGAAGAAAAAGAACAAAGACAAAAAAATCAGGTTTACTATACTTTTTCTAATACCAGACTCACTTTCCACTGACATCTTGATCACTTCCAACAGACATGTAATGGATCCGCAAGGCCACAGATTTAATCTCTGTATATGTATTTAGGTCTTGGATAGCACTATTACCCATGAGATGCTTTTATTTATTTTTATATTTTCTATCTTAGAAGGTCTCAGAAATCTCATTCAGATTCATAACTCTCCAAAGATTATCCATTTTTTTACTTGATGTGGAAGTCAGTTTTAGCACTTCCCGCATTATATTCTTAACTCTTGCCATGCCTTCAGAAATACAAATGTATTGTTGGCATTTCATACACCATGTCCTGCACTTGATTAGATGATTAGTAAATCAACAGTTCATTGCAGGGGAAAGAGAAGGGAAGATGACAATTGTTTTTCCTCTGATGTGATTAGGCAGTGATTAAATTTTAGTTTGAGATCTTCTGAATGTATCTGATTGCTGCCAATTGATCTGGTGTCCTGTTTACAACTGCAGCAGGGACTTGTGCTTCAGAAAAAAGACAAGGCACCTTCAAGATTCATCCAGCATATGTCCTGGTTTGCAACTGGGGAGACTTTCAGACCCCTATGTAGGCCAGTGTCTGAATCCCTGAGGCATATGATTTGATTTTCTCTACTGTCTTCCCCCACAGAACTGGGTGTTAACATTGTGGGATTAAAATGGAGGTTAATGTTCTGCTACCGATGTGTAAGCATAAAGAAGAAGCATGAACTGAAAGCAGAATAAGTTTACACGTCATACTGAGAGATTATACATCCTTAATCACCTTGAACAGCACTTCACTGAAAAAAACCAATGAAATTCAAATTCGATGAAAAGTAAACCCATTATTTGCTCTTGTAAGAGCACAAGAATGTTCTTTGTACAGTACCACAAACACCGTTTTGTATTACGATGGGTTAAAGAAAGTCTGTTTTGGTTCCCTAAATATTGTTGGGAGAAGGCAGTTTTTCTAGAAACTCTAATGAAACTACATAGTATTTTGCTCTAATGCTTTTTCCCAAACCACCATGCAGAAAGAATCTGGGATGCTGTGTTCTGTAAAATCTGCAGAAAGAAATTCTATTAACTTTGTCAGATTGAACCTTGCTGTTGATATAACTAAGTTTCTACTCTATTCAGCCTGACTTTAATAGCAGGTCAATTTCATTAGCAGAAATAGGAAGGGCAATAATAAATAGCTGACACTATCTCCACTGGGACACACCAGTTAGATCACAACTTGCAATGGCAATCTTTCTGAATTCTACCTAAGGAACAAAAATAAGACCTTAGTAGACTTACCCCAGCACATTATTTGGGCCTATGTAATCCAGCCAAATTTCACCTCTTGATTTCAAATTTAGAATATTGGATGCAGTTAAAGAAGTTTTAGATTGTTAAATTTACTGACATAAGTTACAAGCTGTATTAGTAAAGGTAAAAAATATGCCAGAAACAAGATGATGGAGAGTGGAAGAATTATGATACGGGAGATAAATGTCTAGAAGTGCAAAAGCAGAAATGTTGTATTTTGAGTTATAAGAAATTATCATGCCTTCAATAGATTAAAAACAAACAAACACAAACAACAACAGCAACCAACAGTAAAGAGAGGTTACTCTTGTGAAGTAGCCAAAGAGATTTTTAAAAAATATACCTAGTCAGATCCTGTCATTTAAGAAAGCAACTGGAGTGAAACGTTTGCACTAGGCAAAAATAATGGCACAAGGAGAAGCAGAACTGAGATTGAAACATTTAGAACTTACATCCAGAGGGAATTCAAGATGTTCATTTTCCTGCTCAGTATGCTTGAAACTTGCAGTTGCCTACAGATTTAGCTTCTCACAGCACTTGCATAAAGTGTGAAAGTGTTTTGAGATTACAAGCTCCCAAACTGTTTGTTTAGATCCTATGAAGCTGTGTGTATTTCTGTATCAACAGCACTGTCTCACATTCTTAAATAAATAAATAAATAAATAAGTATGTGTGTGTATATATATATATATAAAAATTTACCAGATGGAGACAGATTACATGCTGGATTTCTGTCAGTGAATGAGACTACAGGTCTGGGAACTACAGACTGCAACATATTGGAAAGGGTCTTAAGTAGATTTTGCCATTCAGCAATACAATGATTATTCCAATATGAGAGAGATTTTCCCATCTTCACTCCTGATCTCTAGTTCTGAATCAAACTGGTATATTTTTCTGCTTGCTTTTATACTTCTAAGCTTGATTCTTATCATATCATTTTTTTTCTTCAACACAAGTAGTAGAGAACAGTTCAGCATGGAAGTCCTTTTATGAAATAAAATCACAGTGCAAACTCCATAACAGAAGAGAGTCTAAACTCTGGCTGTAAGAAGTTACAACATATAATAAACTTTCCTCTTCCGTGGTATAAGCACTCATCTGTGATGTGGGAACACAAAAGAATAAACCTGTCTGTAGAGAAAGAAAGTAATGCAAACACTCTATAATTACACAGCAATACCAAACAAATCTAATCAAGATCAGGGAAGTAAAGCTCAGTGGGAGCAAAACCGGGTGTGGAATGTGATGGGAAATGACAAAGACTCCTATAAGGACACTGGCAACAAGGCAACACCAAGGAAAACCTGTTTGCTGTTAATCAAGGGAATAATGAAGGAACACAAACAGGCTTTAGTACTGAATTTTCTCTTGCCTTTACAGGTAAGGTCTGCTCTCAGTACTCTCGTTACTGTACTTTACAGCAGTCTCAGAGTCTAGGGGAGTGAAGTTTTACTCATAAGAGAAAATCAGAGTGGAAATGAGGACAATTACTTGATCAGACTCGAAATACCAAGTCTATAGGACTGCATGGGACTCAAGGGCACTGAGAAACAGTATTGCCTTAAGGCTTCTATCATCTTTGAAAGATTGTACGTTTCTGGCACTTCCACTATTTCCGCTACAAAACGTAGTTTGTTTCCAGAGGGAGAAGGAAAAGGAAAGAGCACTAAAAGTAAAAGCCAAGTCCAAAGACCTCCTGTGTGAGGCCAGATCAAGTATTTAGTACCTCTCAAATGTGTTTCCCACTGCCTACAGGTAGCACACCACTACTAGTCTTGATGATTGCCAGAAAGTATTGCCATAATACAAAATGGAAGCATTTCAGAAAGCAGTGCTCACCAGTAACAAAGGGTAGCCTTTGTTCTGTAGAACAACCCTAATATAATCAGAAAGCATTTCCTCAACACTCCCCTGCTGACAGGGCATTAAGAGACTAGCAGCACAGAAAGCTGTGGAACAAGAAAACAAGGTATGCATGTGCATTATGTTATCAGAAAGCTGAAGATTTCCTAACAAGTAGAATAAATCCCACAGAGAAACAAGAATATCTATTCCTTATAACCTAAACAGGAAATTTCCAGAAATTTTAGAAGTATTAGAGGCCAAGCAAATAGGCAGACTCCCGATCACTTACACATTCAAAATTTCTTCTCCCACATCTGAAGTTCTGTCAAAAACCGGGACATCTACAGGACCGACTTGCTTACTGAAAGTAGAGTTCTCTTCTCTTCGGATGAGAAATGTAATATGCATAATTTATTTAATACACAAAGTACTGCATTAGAGGTGGAATCGTGCTGCACATTAAGGTACTTCAGAGCTGCATCAATGCGGGGTGGGAGTACGGTGCTCTTAAGTGAGATGGGGTGGTGAGCAGAAGAATAAAATGCCAAAAATAGAAAGCGTCAATACTGTTAAATTATAAACAAACAGAAAGGGCTTCAGAAATAATATGCAAATAAAGGCCTGCCGTTTTAATGCAGACACAGGGAAAAAAAAAAAAGCTTTTCAGAGAAAAAATGAACTTGACACTCATCCATATATTATGCATATCACAGGACAAAGATCACATTAATGTGGTATATACATATTTAATTATTATAAAGATCAGTGTGGCAGTTGCACACACCCTGATAAGGTTCAAGATTTTCAAGATGGCAGCTGCTGGCTCTTTCACACCTTTTGTGCCCCACTGTGGCTGTCATCATGTACGCACCTTGGTCAGATGCTGACTGTCACTTCCCTCTAACCCAGGGCATGGTGACTCCAGTCATGCATACCCCTCAGGAGCAGGAGGGGCAGGAACTGTGGTCAACAGACACAGTCCTCAGCCAGCTAGGTGCCCCAGGCCCACAGGAGCTTCTGGACCATGCCCATAAATGACCACAGCCCAGATCTGACCAGGCTATAAATGGGGCTCCCTCCAAAGACCCCTTTTGAGTGGTCTTTTCAGAACAATGAGACTGTGATCAGAGCCCTCCCCTTAAGTAAGAATGCCATTTAAGGACACTTCCTGGGATTGAGAGCCCTCACCTCATCCCTGGTGAGTGATTACCTCTCCTGGATCTATCCTTGAGTGAGCCCTTGCCCCTCCATGGGCAAGGAATTATTTCTTCTGAGTACCCTTGAGTGAAAGAGGCTTCTTTTGAGTGAGTGCATGTACGCTGTGGATCATCATTCTTGTGTGGTTGTGTAGTAATAATATTCCCAATTGCTATATTGAACCTGCAGTTTGTTAAACATCTTCAGAGTGCTGACTTATTTTGGATTGCCACCCTGCTTCTCATTGGTTTCTGTTATTTGGCTTTGGTCTGTCTTTTTGGTTTGGGTTAGGGTTCCAGTTCCAAATTAAAGTTGGTTTAAGATTATTACTTGCTTGGAGTCATTTTGGGGTGCCTCTGTGACAATCAGATTCTGCACTGTCACCACACATAAAGTGTCATTGTTATATATTGGCCTGTTATTTCTACATATTTTGAAATACTTCTTGAAAGTTGATATATCTTTGATTGCTATGTGACCTGACTGTGTGAAATGGTGAATATCATGTAAAATAGTTGTGTTTGAAAGGAAGACTTTGAAGACCTAAAATACAGAAACAATAATCTTGCATTCACCTAAAGGGATTTCAAGAGTCATCTGTGTTTGGCATTGAGACATACTTCACACAGTGTTATTTCCTGTTGTCCTGGTTTTGTTAAAAACAGGTTTCTCTTTTAGTGAATTTCCCTGTCAGCTAAAGTCTTCTTACTAACTGCAGTTTTCCTGAAAGTTAGGTACATGCTTTGGTAGACACAGCAATGGAATACGAGGTCATTGATAATGATGCATCCTGCGAGATGTGCGGGCAGGAGGTGAACTGTAAATTGACCAACGAAAGTATTCCATCCCATTCACGTCATACTTCATATAAAAGTGGGGGATCATGAGGATTTCATCCCTTTTCCTTATGGCCGACATAGGGAGAGGACCTTGCGAGTTGTCCCTGCGAACTGAGGCCTAGTGACAGACTGAATCCAGCTCCGGTTGGCTGCAGAGTCCAGTCCAGGACTTCGGGTGCCGGCCCTACATCTGCCGGAGCAGTTGCTGGGACTTTCAAGATTGGTTTTGTAGATTTTGTATTATTTTCTCTATTTCGATTAGTAGCATTAGTAAAACATTTTTAATTTTTTCCAACTCTCTTCTCTCTGTCCTTCTTTCCCTCCCAATCGCCTGTCCTTGGTGGGAAGGGGGGAGAGGGAGGGACTGAAGGGGAAAGCGGGGGGAGAGGAGGTTAACAATACATCTGCCACGGTTTTATTGTCACCCCGCAATCAAACCTCGACACCTGTATTTTGAAAAACCCTGGTTTGCATGTCTGAGAACTAATGTAAAAGAAAAAAAAAAGTTTGCATATTTTCACGCACCAAATACATATTTTCATATGCCAGACTGTACATACAAGTATTTCTGACAGAATACATTAGGCATAGTCACGTATTAACTGGCACTGCCGTATCTAGGACCTTTATTCCATTTGGTTCAGTTCAGACAGCTACAGAAGTATCCTTTAACTATTATGCTAAAAAATATATTTTATGTACCAGAATCCATTCACCTATTTTATCCAATTGTTTTCTGGCCTGCATTAGCCTGTATCAACTTATGTCAGAAATTTCACACTTCTGACAATTCCACTTGATAAATTAGGAACCAGACACAACTTAGGTTGCTGAAGTATAATTGCAAACAACTTGAACAAAGTTACAAAAATTAATAATTACACAAAACAGGTAATTCATAAGAGACACAAAGATGCTTTTTCTTAATAACTCTAGTAGAAGAGAGCAGTGAATGTTGCTTACCTAAACTTCAGCAAGGCTTTCAAAGCAGTGTTCCACAGCAGCCTCATAGCCATTCATGAAAACACAGACTGGGTGGATGGGCTGCACAGTAGAAGGAAGGTTTGTTGGACACACATCCAGTGACTCACTCAAATTAGTTATCAGATTTTCCTCAAAGACAATACTGGGGCATATATTGTTTAGTTCCCACACCAGTGATTTGGCGAACAGGATGATATAAGCCCTCACCAGGTTTGTAAATGGTGTGAAACTAGGGGAGCAGTCAGTAGACTGAAGGGAAGAGCGACTCTTCAGAAGAACGTGGATACACTGGGAGAATGGACCAAGAAAAATCTTACAAACTTCCAGATACAAATATAATACCTGCATGTTGAGGAGAGTAACTCTTTGCAACACTTCAGATGGCAAAAAAAAAGTCATGAGGGTCATGGTAAAGGAGCTGAGGAGGGTGCCTTTCCAGTGATGAAAGGTACTCTGGGCTTCATTTCCTAGACTATAGCCATCAGGTCACAGTAAGCAGTACTTTCAATGTATATAGCCTTTTGGGAATGAATGCCCCTTTCTACCCTTTCAAGAGATTTTCCAGCTAAAAGCAGATAGTTCAGAAGACATAGCAAGGTGACTGAGGGTGGGAGTATCTGACATGAGAACAGGCTAAGACAAATTGATTTGTTTAGCTTCAGACAAAGAAGCTAATGGGGAAAACCAGCTGCAGAATTCTCCTACCTATGAGTATGGGGCTAGGAGTGTAGAAGAGGATTACAGAGAAGACAGAAGCTAGTTCTTCCAAAGGGGAAAACAGCAGGAGGAAAAACAAACAAACAAACAAACCACCTCCACAGAAGGAATGGTCAAACACTTGATCAGGTATCCAGAGATATTGTGGAATTCCCATTCTGTGTGATACTCAAAATCCTGACTGGACAGTGCCACTATTTAAACTGGATCCACATTGACAGTTGGTCTTGCTTAGAGGAGGAGGAGTCTGGACCACCAAAGTTCCCTTCAAACCTAATTTATTCTTGGATCCTATGATTATGTTCTAGCTTGCACAGTTTACCTGTGCATTGTTCAAAGTACCACTGTCAGATCACAGAACTCTTCCTAAAACTTACCTGTTAGTTCTACTTTTATTCCAGCCTCAGTCTGTATAGATCAAGGATTTTTGACTAGCTCCTGACTCAAGTTCTATTCCATTACACATTTATTTTGAAAAGAAATAAGTTCTTTAAAAACTAAACTTTATTCATTGTTTTGGAAAACCAGGATGAGCAAACTGAAATAAAATCACAAGCTAAATGTTACAGAGAACATTAAAAATCATATGAATTATGATCGTGTGCAAGGCAAATACGAAAACCTTTAGACCAGCTGTTAACTAACATTTGAAAGCCAAATGAAGTGGGTTTGGAAAATAATGCACCAGATGGAGGAAATATGTATACCCAGGGAATAACTGTTTATCTGCCATTCTAGCTTACTTTCAGATATGCACTTACAGCCACTGAAGAAACTGCTTTGCTTTATGTAGAATCTTGAAATAGTGTACTACTCTTTTTGTCCTGGTCATTTTTTTTCCTTCATTGTAGGAGAGAGAAAAGTAGTAATAGAAGAAAACATTAGAGGCATCCTTATTTAGAATATGAAATGTCTGATTATGAACCATTACTATATATATAACAATCATAAATTTATATAGGGGTCCTAATAAATGAAACTAACAGTTAAAATACGCATAGCTTCAGTTTAGCATTAATCATTTTCTACATTTGGGATATTTTGGATGTGCAGAACTATATAGAAATTTATTTAATTGGCAAGTATTTAGGCTATGTCAGGCAGCTTTGCCAGTACATGCTTAAATACAAAATGCATATGCTGAAAATGGTGCTGTCAAACAACATATTTAACTGGAACCTGATAGAGTAAGTTGTAGCAATATGAAATGTGCTAATAGACCGATAGGAAATAAAGATGTTTCAAATTAGTTTGTTAACACCACAACAGGAGCATATTTTGGTTTTGGTTTTCTCAGAATGCCTAGGAAATTTATAAATATGTACTACCCTACATACAAAAATGACTTTTCTACATATAACTGGTTCTCAGTTGCTGTGAATCCATCTAGCTTGTGAAGTGATTTACACCACCCTAGGATACTGGTTGATTTTTGTGTGCTCTGAGTGCTTTTCACTGAAGTTTTTCAGCATTAAGTTTAGCAAATGCTGGCATATATTAATAAATGTTACTCATGTGCATATATTGTTTAATCCTAAGTAAATCTCAAGACCAAATCAAATTATTCTTTATTTGGATTCTATTGCTATGAGGCAAAAAATGCTTTCAGAGATATAAACTTCGCGGTAAAAACTAGAGAAAACAGAATGTGATGCAGACATCAAATACTAATGTACTGTCTCTCAGCATTTTGTTAAACCAATAATGAATTCCTTTGTTGACAGTATAGGTTTTAATGTTGCACTGAGGTGAAATTAGTACCCAATGTAGAGAGATCAAAAATATGTTTTTTCTTTTTTTTGTGTTATGACTTTAACAACTTTGCATAATCACTGCAGTAAGTTGTGAAAGAGGCAGAAAATGAATAAAACCTGCCGACTGCACGGAGGATAAAGTCATTGCTCTGAATTTTCAGCTGTGCCGCACTATGCTGTTTACTGCACAATACAGAAACAGATGATGTTCAGTTCAGATGCAGGCAGAAAATAAAGGGCTTCCAAGTCCAGATGTCTTAACACTGAGGAAAATATAAAAGTTGAATTTTAGAGCGTTAATATTTTTTTTCTAAAATGTTTTTTATTTTAATTTCTCACCCCCTAAGGCACTTCCCTTTGCTTTTCTCTTTAAAGCAACCAGATGGTTGAAACTTGTGGAACAAGAGCTATTTGCACACTTCAATTCTCAGTCTACCATTTTCGGTAGAAAACTCAATATCATTACTTAAGAATAAAATAGTCATTTTCTCATACAAAAATACCATCACTGAAAGAAAGACAACTAAGAACCAGATAGTTAAATTAATTTCTTATCTTCTCAAAAAGTAGAATGTAAATCCTTACTTAAGGAATAACGAAGGAAGGTTTCCTTGCCTGAGCTACCTGTAATACGACCCAACAAAAGCAAGTACAACAATAACATGAAGCTGTAAGAAGCAGAGTTCTCTGAACTACTTTAAAATCCACAGCAGCTCTGTCAGTAGTGCCAAAGTCACATACAACTAGCACAAGAAACAAATCAGTAGAAGACCCTCTCTGTAGCCATAGCTGCAGCGCATAGGGAGCAAAAATTGATTTACACAATCTTTAAAAATGTACAGGCAGGCAGAAGCTTGAATTGAGCTCTGTTTCATTCCTAGATTCAGGACTATCTGTGATTTGGAAACAAGCAAGCCTGTTAAGAATTGTCAGAGCTGTATTTGTACCTTACTTCAGCCAATCAGTAAAGTCCAACTTCACTGTTTCATCATCAGGCAGGAAGATGGACTTTAGAGGAGCCTAGGCTTTGTCTTGGTCTGACAATTTTGATGAAAAATACATACCAACTACACAAGTTAGCCTTGACACTCTGTTCTCTCAGCCTTTCACCCTCACAAAGAGTTTTTAATTCAGAAGGTTCTTCTTCATAGAGTTATACAGTTGAGATTTGCATGTTTAGCAGATGAATTAGGGAACAAAAATTCTTATATTGACATTACGTAAATATCTTCCACCACAGATAGGAAGATGGGATGAGCTGATACATTACCACGGTTCTACCCTTATTGATACCTGTTACAGTGACACAACAGAGCACATGCTACTGCCCTTCATAGGCTCTGAGCGTGTTCACACAAGTGCCCTGTATCAGGGAAAGAGACGAAAGTGGTCTCAGAAACAGTGAAAACTGAAGTTATAACAATCACAGAAACAGCATCAAATGCTTGGTCAGTTCACAGAACCCTGTTTCTTTAGTACTGTCCTACGTGCCTTTCAGATACACAAGGTAATTCTGTGAGGAAGCTTCACAGGCTGGGAAGAGAAGTACATATACAGTCTCCTATTACTTATCAATTTTTTATAATTTGGTCAGGATTCTTCTTCTCACATCTGCAGTAGAAAGAAAAACAAAACCAAAAAACAGATGCAGAGTTCTTCGTCTGTCAAATGAAATTACACAGCTTGCTCAAAGTTAAAGATAACATCAATAAAGCATTCATCTGCTATAAAACAGTGCCAGCTCCAGATCACAAAGTGAGTTTGAAGAAAGAAAAAAAAAGTGGTAGGCTGGACCATTCCACTTCCTCGAGGGAGAGAAAACATAATGAAAAGATCATGAGTCAAGAGAAGGACAGGGAGATCATGCACCAATTACCATCAGTGGCAAACTAGACTCAGCTCAAGGAAATTAATTTAATTTATTGCCAAAGTCAGAGTAGGGTAATGAGAAATAAAAGCAAACCTTTACCCCACCCCTCCCTTCTTCCTGGACTTAACTTTACTCCCAAATTCTCTAACTCCCCCACCACTAAACGACATAAGGGGGTGGGGAATAGTGGTTGTGGTCAGTTCACCACACATTGCTTCTGTGCTCCTTCCTCCTCAGGAGGAGGACTCCTCACGCTCTTACCCTGCTCCAGCATGGGGTCTCTCCCACAGGAGACATCCTCTAAGAACTTCTCCAACGTGACTTCTTCCCACAGGCTGCATTTCTTCATCAACTGCTCCAGTGTGAGTTTCTCCCAGGGTCACAAGTCCTGCCAGCAAACCTGCTCCAGGATGGGCTCCTGTCTCCATGAGATAGTAGGTCCTGCCAGGAGCCTGCTCCAGCGTGGGCTTCTCACAAGGTCACAGCTTCCTTTGGGCATCGATCTGCTTTGGTATGGCGTCATCCATGGCCTGCAGATGGGTACCAGTTCCACCATTAACCTCCATGGGCTTCAGGGGGACAGCCGGCCTCATCATGGTCTGCACCATGGACTGTAGGGGAATCTCTGCTGTGGCACCTGAAGCATGTCCTCTCCCTCCTTCTTCACTCACCTTGGTGTCTGCAGGGTTGCTCCTCTCACATACACTTACTGCTCTCTCTGTTGTTGCTCTTCCACAGTTTTTTCCACTTCTTAAGTAAATTATCCCAGATGCACTACCACTGTTGCTGATGGGCTCGGCCTTGGCCAGCAGCAGGTCTGTGCTGAAGCTTTCTGGCATTGGCTCTATTTGACATAGGGAAAGCTTCTAGCAGCTTCTCATAGAAACCACCTCTGTAGTTCTCCCACTACCATAACCTTGTCACACAAACCCAATACACATTTTATCTCAAATGTGGACCAAAGTTGAAACGTTGACTGAAAATCAGCTGTTGACCTATCATTAATGTTAACATTCAGCACACCTAAGCATACCGTTCCTAGCCACCTAACTTCTGATTACCCTAACTAAATATGAGACATGAGAAAAAGTACTAGGAAGGAACTGCCTGACTGCAAAGCAAGCAATAAACATAATACCTATAACACGGCATAGTCATATCCAATTCTATTGAGACATTTTTTTTTGGCAGAAAAGAGTTTACCTGTCCTCATGCAGAGACATCTGTATGAAAGGAGCTCCCAAACTTCTCATAAGAATAGATTTAGAGATCAGATAAAATAAGGTATCTGTTCTAGCATGTCCACTAACCCCTTAATGTTTTTCCCTACTTAAAGTATCTGGTTTTTCCCCTTACATTTATTTTTTCATTCAGCAGTCATATAATCAATTGCACACATTTCACACCATTTCCACACTAATTTGCTACATCATTTTTGTATCACATATTTTATTCACTGTACCGAGTGATTAGATTAAGAGATTCTTCTCAACTAGTTTGACAAACGCCTAGTCTTTTATGAAGCCAATTCCTTCCACTGTTGTTGTTCTCAGCTAATATCTGAGGGTCAACAAAATTGGTACTTCAGTTCAGAAATGCCACATTTTTATGTACTGGAAAAGCTTCTAAGCTCTCCAAAAGCCCTGGGTTGCCTCGTTCTAGAGAATAATATAACTCCAGAAAGCACAGACTGCAAAACTGCAGAACACCAGCAACACCTTTTTAGTAGTCTTTACATTTTCTTAAAATTTCTCTAAAGGTATCTGTTAAAAAAAAAAAAAATCCCCAAAATATACAATAACATTCTCAAAGAACATAACTTCCAATAAAATAGCTTTTTCTTGAACAATAATCCTCCATTAGCAGCTTTCAGTGTCCATTAGCACAGAAAAGTATCAAAAAAAAATTCACATAATTGAAAATCTGAAAGTTTGCACTTGGCTATTTCAAGTAGAGTGGTACTTGCTTTCAGTGTTATAGATTAATTTTCTGCCTTCCTTAACAGCTTTGCTATGCAGAGGAGTATTTTTTCAATGGGAGGAGGAACATTTGGTCTAAATATACATACACACATGTATACATACACACATGTATACATACACACATACATATATTTTCATGCACAGATAATTTTGTATTGAAACAGCCACATTGTTCAGACAATCCAGCATAAGGATGAGTTGCAGATATTCACAGTATGTGTTTTACAGATACAGAGACAGTTTCTTGTTCCTTTATTGTCGTTCTATGCCTCTATACAAAGAGTATATTTTAAACAATCAAATAAGTGAAAGATTAATTGCACTATTAAAAATATATTATTTCAGAGTTTTTTGAAAGAACACTTCCGAAGAAGGATTCACATCCCTGTAGGCAACAGCTGGCAATAGAAAGGAACACCTGGGTGTTGTTAACAGCTGGCGACAACAACCACTGATGAGAGAGAGACTACAATTTTTTGTAAAGAAGAAAAACACCATCACTGCTTCTGAACACTGGCAAGGAAGCTAAATGTGTTTGATTGCCTGTTAGAAACTCAGAGCATGATTATCACTGGTAACAGAGCAAGAACTGTCAAAACCAAACAAAACCCAAACCAAACAAACAAACAAAACCACCACCATAACCAAAAACAACAACAAGCCAGCCAAAAAACAAAGGAATGCATTTGAGTCCAAAACTTACACTAGTTTTGCTCTAAAGACAGAATAGTTCATAGAATCATAGAATGTCCTGAATTGGAAGGGGCCCACAAGGGTCATCAAGATCAACTCCTGTCCCTGCATAGGACAACCCCACAGTTCACATCATGCGTCTGAGGGCATCGTTGAATTGCTTCTTGAATATTGTCAGGCTTTGCACTGTGACTACATCACTGGGGAGCCTGTTCCAGTGCTCTACCATCCAAAGATGAAGAAACTTTTCCTAATGCCCAACCTAAACCTGCCCTGGCACATCTTCTTGCCACTCCCTCAGGTTCTATCATTGGTCACCAGAGAGAAGAGATCAATGCCTGCCCCTCCTCCTCCCCTTTTGAGGAAGCTGTAGCCACAATGACGTCTCCCTTCAGTCTCCTCTTCTCCAGACTGAACAAGACAAGTGACTTTATCTGCTCCTCATATGGCTTCCACTCCAAACCCTCCACCAACTTCGTGGCCTTCCTCTGGACACCCTCCAGTAGCTTTAGATCCTTTTTATCCTGTGGTGCCCAGAACTGCACACAGCGCTCCAGGTGAGGCCGCACCAGTGCAGACCAGAGCGGGACAATCACCTCCTTTGCCCGGCTGGCAATGCTGGGCTTGATGCACCCCAGGACATGGTTGGTCCTGTTGGCTGCCAGGGACACTGTTGGCTCATGTTCAACTTGCAGTCAACCAGAACTCCTAGATCCCTCTCTGCAAAGCTGCTTTCCAGTATCTCGTCCCCCAGTCTGTATGTACAGCCAGTTGCCGTGTCTCAGGTACAAAATCCAGCACTTGCCCTTGTTGAACTTCATATGGCTGGTGACTGGCCAGCTCTCCAATTTGTCCAGATCCCTCTGCAGTTGTGTTAACACAGCACTATGGCAGATAGACCTTAGTAATAAACAGACAGACACCTAGTTATGTGGTAGACAGGTTTGAGCTTTCCATAACTCACACTATTACACAAGTAAACACATACTTTGAAGTGTTTTCATGCATCGTTAAAGTATCGTTAAATCTGCAGAATAACCTTCAGATTTGGGGAGCCTTTGCACAAGTACAACTGCCAATGTAAAGAACTCAGTTAAAGTACACAATCACAGTGGCAAAATCTCTATGTGCAGGTAATTTTCTCTGTAATACTGAGTCCATATCTTTTCTTAAGTGTAAATATTTTACTATTATTCAAAACTTCCTAGATTAAAAAAATACCAGATCACTGCAGAAGAGGCCCAACTATTATTCACTAAGCTGGAAAACTACTGAAAGGAACATTTTTGTAATACATTTCTTTAATCAGAAACCATTTCATCATCATTTCTATAATCTGAAAGCTCCAGCCTCAATTTGTTGCTGGGTCTCCACCTTGTTATGCCAAGGGGAAAGATGTTCCAAGGCAAAGTACTAGAGACTCCTGGGCAATATAAAAACTGACTTTACATCTTTCCAGAGGTGAATGTGAGAAGAACGCTGCTCTGTACAACAGAATCTGCAAGTGTTACAGAAACTAGGAACAAATTTTAAAAATAAATAAATAAAAAGAAAAAAAAAGTTAAAAACCATTGCAACTACACTTAAACTCAGACCTGTCATCCTCAAAAGCTGTCATGTTAGAAGTCACGTCCCAGGCAATTATCCTTAGACTGAGAATTTTACTTCCCTGTTCTGGAAAAATCTTTGTCTCCCAAAAAAATATTCAGTGTACTTGAAAACCTTAGTACAATGACTTTGGGGGATGCAGGAGTATCACACATTTCCAAACAAAACCCAACTGCTGTAACAAAAAGAAAAAAAAACAATATGTAAATGGAAAGAGTAAACATTCTAAGATTTACTTTCCATATTTCCATCATTTTTTCCTTCTCCAAAAAAGATTATAAATTAAGTTTGCACAAAGCTCTGACATTTTTATTCATTACAAGAGGAAAATAATATGTTTGAGAAACGACCTATTGATCTTTTTTGTTTTTTTTTTTTCTCTTCCCCCCTGTTCCCCTACAGACTCAATTTGTACAGGTAATGCAGCATCCTAACCTTGATTGTTCGAAGTGGCTTGGAATTGATCATTTCATTAAATGCCTAGAAGCCTTGCCAAGTAATACACAAAACATTTAAGACAATATTTGGCAGTTATGTATAAAGTAATTTTCTATAGTTTTACATGATTAAGTGTTTTTGTCTTGCAGATTATACCACCAAAAATAAACATTCAAGATGTTCTTGAACTAGATCCAACAGGACCCAATAGGAAAATAATCTTTATGAATTCAGGGTCCTATGGAGGAAGCAGAACAAGAATGAAAGATGATTTAAACAAACTAGCAGAAATTGTGTTTATTAAAATGCTAGTTTCTCTATAGCAGCGTATGATGAACACTAATTTACAATCAAGAGCTACAGAAACAAAATACGGAGTCAACCCATTTTCTTAGCACTGCTTTTCTGGTTTACTCTGCCCATTCTCATGTTACTGAGAGGCAACTAACATTCAAATCCCATTAACTCAAATTCTGAACACCACAATGAGCATGAGAGCAAAAGCATATCTTTGCAATGTTTCCATTCCCTTTATAACACATTTTTACTGCACAGAAAGTAATTCAATCTATCATTAATATGCTAAAACACCCAACATGTTCGTATTGTGGCAAATGTGTCACCTTCTAAAAACTAAACTATCAACTAAACACTTTTAAAAGACAAACCAAAAAAATCACACCCTCTTTATATTGGATAAAACAAACAAAAGAAATAAAGTTTAATCAAAATGCATAAAGAAGCAATCTATTACTAATGGCAAAATTTCATTTTCTTCTCTTCCCTGGTTCAATTGCAAGTTGCTTCTTTCAGAAATACTTCCAGACGTCTTTCAGAAGAGAACATAATCATACACCTGGGCCCCTCTAAATCATCTGGGAATAAACCATCAGAGCAGACACTGACAATAAAATCAGAGCACTCAAAACTCATATAGCTGTGTTGGAAACTATAAGCTCATTGTGCAGAAGACCTTTGATATTTGGAAATTTGTGTGCTCAAAATCAACCTAAAACCAGTTAGAATATTTTCTCCATATTATTCTACAGAAAGTTCCACTGCAAAGTCTCAAAATTACTATATTCTACTGTGTCATGGTTTAACCCCAGCTGACAACTAAGCACTGCACAGCCCTTGCTTATTCCCCATAGGTGAGATGGGGGAGAGAATCAGAAGACTAAAAGTGAGAAAACTTGTGGCTTGAGACAGTTTAATAAATAAAGCAAAAGCTGCACATGCAAGCAAAGCAAAACAAGGAATTCATTTACTGCTTCCCATCAGCACACAGGTGTTCAGCCATCTCCAGGAAAGCAGTTGTCTGGATATTTATATATGCATAATATATGTACATATATATGCACATACATCCATAAATATATCTCCATATATACCCATATAACTCTATAAACATAAGTTAATTTTGGCAACATGACGCTTTGTGATGAAAAGCTCTTTCAGTGTTGGGGGGGGGGTTGTTTGTTTTTGTTGGTTTTAAACAATCATTTTTTATAATTTTGTGATTCAAATATTCATCCCTCCCTCAAATGCCTCCCCACTGTCCACTCAGCCTACATCAATATTCGTCTCTCTCTACTCTAATGATAAGATTAGTTCCCTAAAGGCCTATAGTAGTTAAGGTCTCTTTGTATCACCATTAAAACAGATAACTGGTTTTGCCATTAAGAGTCTCAGCCTTCTGTGCTGTTATGCAGAAGAGCTTATGGTCCAGTTCCACTCTGACAGAGCCCTAGAGAAGCATTGGGGTGCTGCAGAGGCAACCTTGCCAGCAGTGCTTTGAAATAGAAAGTTAGGTGAATGGAGTCCTTCAACACAAGTTAATTTAGCTATAACCTTGAATTAAAGCCTCACTGAAGCACACTAAGAAGAAAGCTTAAATTAATTCAACCTGAAAGCTCAATAGAGACATATTCACATTTGTAGCTAGACAAATCGAAGCAGGGAGGCTTTTGGCAGAAAGCAGTACTAATTAAGTAAGAAAGAAGAGTTCCAGAAATTTCTCTAACCTAGAAAACTTTCAAAGCCAGTGGTGGAGCAAATCAAAACACGTTTTAAATTAACAAACATCAGCCAATAAAAGCTGGTATCCTAAAGGCAAATCTTTATCATTTTTCATTCTCTTCCTATGTTTCTTCTTCTGCTTCTCCCTTTCCAAGCATTTTATCATCTCCCTCACGTTGACCCCTTTTTCTTTCTCATTTCCTGTTTTCTACCTCCTCCTGCATCAGGCCTTTCTTATGTTAATCAACTCATGGATACTAGCTTTCTTGCTGTAACTACACAGATATAGGATATCCATGTAAGGGTTACAATAAGCATAAATGTGACAAAAGATAATAAGTCCTTCACGCACCACTAAAAAAAAAAAAAAACAACTTTGATGACTGAGATGCTCGTCCTCACGTTCAGACGTATAAATTCGAACTACAGGAATATGGCTGAAGTCATGAATGTTTTCCACTGGTGATCTCTCAACTCATTCTTGCACTTTATCTGTCATTGTTTTTGGCAAAGATCCAGTTCATTTTACTTCAGGACCTCCTATTTAGCTCTAGCTCTCTCAAAATTTAAATGAATCAAATTTTGGAGTTAAGCTTTTTGAAATTATACTATAAAAATAATTGCAAGGACAAATAAATTTCAGTGCTAGATCAGAATATGTGTGTGTTTTCAAACACGTCAACCATGACAAAACCATTATTCTATACTATTCAGACATGGACTGAAAGTATGACATTATACAGATGCTAAATGTATGGTTTGGGTTGGTTTTTTTTGTTGTTGCTGTTACAAGTTTACAGAATAAGCAATGATTTGGGATTTTTACAATATTTTACAAACTGCTTTTATGAATGTTACATACATCTGCAGTACAGATTAAGGAATCTACTGTCTAACATGCAATAGACTTCATCAAAAAAAGTCTGCACCATAGGAGCAGAGAATAAAGGAGGTTTTGCTTTCATTAAATTACAAACTGGTTACTAAGTACATAAGGCACAAAGGGTATGACTTCTAGGCCCATAATCCCCAGCAGTAAAATAGGACTACATAAATTAATGTGATTATGCCAAGATATAAAGAATATCAGAGTGAAAAAAAAAACATTAGTAGCACCAAACAAATTATTACATAGATGTTTAGACAGATTTTCTGAGGAAGGTAGTAAAAAGTGGTTACAGTTTTTACCACCTCTGGCTATTAAGATGATATTTTAATTAATAGTTATTTCAAGTCTATCTTGAACATAGAAATGAACATAGAAAATATCAAGTCCAGTTCATCCACACCAATCTTTTGGATTACATTGCTAACATGTTAATTCTCATTAATTTAACATTTATCTACTTAACCCACCTTCTAAAAAGCCATATCTTAATTTCCAAAGGCAACAATGCTTCAACGTACTGCAGATGTATGCTGAAAAGACCAGAAAGTAGCAGAATCCAGAATCCACAGTGGAAAAATTATATGATTCCACTACATAAACACATAAGATCACACTTTGTAGAAAGGGAAGCAATTCATAAGAGCAAGAGAGAAGCATTCTCAAAATCTGAGCCAAACACTGTTTGTTAACTTGAATGAACTCTTTTCTGAAAGCATATTCCATCTTGTACTATGAAACATTACCATTACTATAAGCTCTCAAGACACATCAACGAAAGAAGGGAAAGAAACCTCAAGATCTCAATTTGTAAATGTATAGAAGCATGGTTGAAATCAGACAAACTGCAAAGAATAACCAAGACAAACCCCTTTTGAAAAGCTATTTCCTTAGAAGACTTCTTTCCTCTAGTAAGGACCCTTTCATATCAACAATCATATCCTTTCTACTTGCAGAGCAGTTTTATTTTTCTACTTACCTTACTGGGTTTATTACCCATTACCTTTCTAATGGAGTTTTCTGAGATATTAACTCTAAGATGGGAATGGTTACATTATTTATATTGTTACCTGATCATTACTGCAGTTTGTGTAGGTACTGCTAAACCAAATATAAATTTGCAATTCAAGTACCATTGCCATGGTGCAGTTGCAACAGAAAGAGAGGATTGATTGCATGCTTAGAAAGAGAGCAAGAAAAACATTTCAATACATGAAAAGGATTTTGCTCCAGGTCAGCTGAATGAACATTTACCAGAAGTGAGAGCCACCCAGTAAAACCATCTGGAGTGGTTAAATTGTGGATTTTCTATTCCTGAAATGACTTTCAGCACTGATAGCACCTTATTCAAAGTTCCTGGAACAGCCTCAAACCTACTTTTCACTGTTCTGAATTCAACAGGTCTGAATTTAACTTTTATAGTTGTTTATTTTGTACAGTCAGTTTTGTTTGGAAAAGTTGAATTTGTTTCATACACAATTACTAAATCTGGGAAGGCAAGCAATGCTTTTCTTTGATAATATGCAATAAAACTTGCAGATTTTCAACAGCTGGTATCAAAGGGACAGCAGAAAGTTCCTCTGAAAGACAGTAAATTCTTAAGGAAGACTGGATCACCAGTTCACCGAATCAACAAAAAAGGCTTCTCTAGATGAAAGGTATACTGATAAAGTAGATAAGCAGTAAACACAAGTTCAGGAAGAGGTTCCTTCCCTCTCCGGTAACCATTAATGCTAATATTGCTTTATCGCACTGAGCTGAATAGATTGAACAACTTGTTCCCATAGGCCATCATATGCCATCCCCCAACAGAGGCACAGCTAGCGTTAGTAGTATTGTTTCCTCTAAATACTAAATTCTGATTTCAGAGTGCTGAATACAAAGATTATAAGCAGAAAAAAAAAAAAAGTAATGAGCACCCTGTTAAGGATGTTGCAAAAAAATCACTGAATCCAGTGGACTCCAGGACCCAGACAATTCCTCCACCCCAGCTGGTGAAGGTCAATGTGACACATCCTCAGGCTTGGGAGGTCTCTCCTGTCCCATGGGTGTGGCTGCTCTTGTCCTCTTTGCAGCCAGCAGCAGGACTAGAGGACTAGATGCCCATTCTGAAGAGAAATGTTCAAACACTAAATACTGACATAGACAACCACACAGTCAGAGCCTTTACCGACACCCACTTGAACACCAACAATTAGCACTTAAAACCACAACCAAGTCTTATTTCCTCTTTGGCTGATTAGGGTTGAAGTTCATTTGTGAAAAAATACACCCTTCACTCTGTTGAGGCACAAAGGTGCCTACATTCATTATAACTCTGTACTGGTTTTGGCTAGAGTGTATATATATATTTTTTTTTTTTTTTTTTTCATAGTAGCTTGTATGGTTGTGACCAAAACAATGTTGACAACATAGGAAGTTTTAGTTACAGCTGAACAGTGCTTACACAGCACCCAGGCTTTTTCTATTTTTCACCATCAGTGAGTAGGCTGGAGGTCCACAAGAGGTTGTCAGGGGACACATCTGAGACATGTGACTCCAACAAACTAAAGAGATAATCCATACCATATGATGTCATGCTCAGCAATAAATGCTGCAAGGAAGGAAGAAGGGACACAACATTCTGAGTTATGGCATTTGTCTTCTCATAACAGTGACTTATGATGGAGCCCTGCTTTTCTGAAGGTGGCTAAACATTTGCCTGCCAATGAAAAGTAGTAAATGAATTCTTTACTTTGCTTTCATTATTAAACTGCCTTTTTCTCAGCCCATAAGATTTCTCACTTTTACCCTTTCAATTCTCTTGCCCATCTCACTGCAAGGGAATGAGCAAGCAGCTGTGTGGGACTCAGCTGCCAGGGTTAATCCACAATGATATTTAATATAAGCACAGTCTCCATATCCATCTAATATCCATTTTACAGACTCTAGGTGCGTTACACAGTCACTGCTTCAGACCTGGAGTCTTTCTAGATGCAGGTTTCCTTCTACTTGCCAGTGAGTCCAATTTGACATCTGCTACCACATTACATGTACATACACACAGAGAGAATTGCAATTCACCAGGGAAATTTAAGCCAGTTGATGGCCATAGACTTACAGGCCCTGTGACATATAGCTGCTTCTTCAGTGCTTGGACCTTTCTACCATACGCTGTAATCTGCTTTCAGTCAATCTCCAAGGGAAGAGCTTTGAACACAGCCACCCTGTGAGTTAGCAAGCAGGGTTTCTTTTACTTCTACAGGTTCCTTCAACACCGCCGAAGATGTAGGACTCTCCTAATAACAGTTACTCCTACTCTTGATGGATGTAAATTACCATAGATTGCTGCAGTGACAGCTGAGAGGTTGGAAAAGCCTTCTTAGTTGAGCACAGAGAAGCACAAAAATTAAATATAGAGTGTTGCCTACAAAGAGGAACAGTTGCTAGGGCACAGCTCTTCTGGCCTCGGGAGTTCTACAAGTTGCCGCACTGTTATAGAATTAGCAATCTGATCTCAGCAACAAGTCACAGAGGAAAAGCTTTGTGGTTTGGTAAAGTCATGCTCTAGTATGCTAACAATAGACTGAAGCCTCGAGACAATGAATGTGTTTAAAGATCCTTTTATATTGCAAACCAGCATATGGATACTTTAATACAAGTGAAAGTTGCATTACTGTTTAATTAATCTTGCTGCCAAAATCACAAGTCTCTGGCCTGGCACAGAAATACAGAAATCAGTGCATTTGTCTCCTAAAATTATATTGTTTGTTAGACATGAAAAAACAAAACTAGAAGTGGCTTCATTAGGAAAAGCAGAATGAAACTCAAGACCCAAAAAGACAGCAATGTCTACAACACAAGGGCTTGCAAAGAGTTACAGTTGCTGTGCATGGCCTACATTATGTTCTATAAAATATGACATCTGTTGTCTTCTCCAAAAGTAAATATCCATTAATAGATTAGTAAACTTTGTCTTCATTAAAGCTTAGTGAGGTCACCTTATACAGTATATGGAATTTAGTAGTTTGGGCTGGAGTTCAGCTACATAAGTGCAGGACAGACAAATGACTGAATATCTATTGACTATGCCCTTCGAATCTTTGCATAAGCCTGAAATGCACAAATGGAACTCAATTTCAATCCATCCAAATGAAATCATAACTAATTGACTTAAACCATAGACTCTTGAGGAACTGCCAGCAAGCAGCATAAGTTGGAGTAGATCATGCCTGGTTGCAGATAGACCCATTATCCAAATATTTACTGAGAATGTTCATAATTGTTAATCAATTCCCAGTTGGATAAAGGTCTATGAATTGGTTCAATAAAATTGAAGGACAGACAGGACCAAAGGACTCCTCATAAGGCTTTATTAAAATGAAGCTACTAGCAGCCCAGAAGAGTTTCAGAGTATCAAAAATATTGTGGAGATTTTAATCAGAAGGAATAGCTTCCCATGACTCAGTTATGATTTTACAGATACACAGACTTCTTGCAAGGAAAGCAAAAAAAATATACACAGAAGTCTCCAAGTAGATGTTCTTATAGAGCTTCTCTTGTAAAAGCCATTCTAAAAGCCATTAAGTGTGAAATAGGGATGAGATATGGATACACATGATGCTGATACACACATTTGGAACATGTAGCTCATCACAAAATTATTTTGGGACTTTGAATCTGACCTTATATATCAATGTCTAACTGAAAGATGTTTTAATATAATCGAAGTTATAAACCACAGAATCCAAAAGTTATAATGAAAATGCCAAGCAACCTGTACTATCGCAGCAAATATTGCTGTAGCCTAATTTTCCCTATAATTCAGAAATGAGTCTAATTTCTTTTACTTAATGTCATTTTACTCTGACCGCTTAAAACGCAATTACTAGATACAACGTAGCCAGATAGATTAAAAAATTAGCCCATGAAATAGAATCATCTTATCACTTTAACCCTTTTTCACTCTAATTGCCCTTTTATGAACTGAAAAGGTTTTTGCTTTCCCAATGAAGCTTTTTATATATTTTTAAGCAGATGTTACCTCTTCTTAAAGCCAGTTAGATTTCTTTAGGTCATGAAAGGGAGGATGACTGCACTTTCATACACTGAGAATACAAATCAGTTGGAGAAGTGAGGTGAATTGAACTCTATTTTTCCAGAATTAAAACAGTGAAGGATAGCTGCTATTAGCATCAATATTTAAGTCACAGTAGTAAACATTATTTGAAAAGTAGTTTTGTTTTGAAAGCATATCCTTATAGTTTATCTTGCTAGCACTGTAACAAAAACACCAAGGTGGATTCAACTGAGACTGTAAATTCCTGCAGAGAGGTGCCCTGCCAAACTCTTGTTCAGTTTTCACCAGAATCACTCAGGTTGCACGTGACCATTCCTCACATTTGGAATACACCTTCTGATGGTCTGGAACCCCACATCATACAGAGCAATTTACTGCTGATGCAGTAGTTCACAAAATATTTATTCAGCCATAAAAAAATCTACCTCTCTTACACTGTTTCCCTTCTTCGCACCTACCTGGAGGTTTTCATACCACAATAGGAAATAATAATTTTGACTTAACTTTCAGTTTAGATCAAATAGCTTTTAAAACCAGCTCTGTGCTTCAGTCTTGCTGTTACTGAAACAGATGTTTCATGGGGTTTGGATCACCTCTCTTGATTTTTTGCATATGCAAAAAGTTTGCATAATGGTGCTCTCCATATCTGCGTCTAAAACCAGAGGAAATGTCAATTTACAGAGGCCATTTTTCTTCTCAAGAATTCTTATACTAATCTGCAATGTTTATATTTTTTTCCCACTATTTGAGATATTAAAAATATTGTTTCCTACAGTTGTGATGGACATGGTATGCACCTTGTTATGCCTTACACATCTGGTATTGCAGCTTCTGGTGAGGAGGAAGAAATAAGTGCTGTGGGGGCAGGATGGTATCTCTTCCTTGAGGCCTTCCTATTCTTTGCAAAACAAAGACACCAACTTTTGAGATAAAAGCATCAACCACATTTGACCAGCTAAAGGGAAATTACAAATCATCAGCTACTCCTAGAAGACTAACTGACTCATTTCTGGGACCACCGACTCATTTCTGGAACAGTCTTCTTAATTAGCATAAGGAGTAAGCAGAGGAGGGAGATGAGCCGCCCTGTCCTATCTTGCATGCAAATGAACTAAAGTACAAAAAACTTGTCACTCAGGACATGAGCTGTGTGCCGTAGCACGTAAGTTGCATCACACACACCACCCTGAGAACTACAGATATCACCGCTGGATCAACCAACATTTGGAGTGGTGAAATCTTACCTCTGTTCTGATAACTTGTCTCTCTCTCTTTTTCTCTATCTTTCTCTCTTTCTAACTTCATTCTGGGCACATAAAGGTAATATCATTGTGAGTTTTGTTGTTGAAGTCTTGTTGAGTTTTATTATATAGTTACAAACTTTTGCCAAGTCACTATTCACTGTAATTCTACCGAGTTTTTAGTAAATTTGTGATTTAATTGAACCTCTCGAGTAATTATCATTACTACTGGTTACTGCACAAAGTACTTAAAAGTTCACTCTTCCCTCACCCCACTGAGAGGAATGGGATAACAGCTCAGTGCTGTAAATTTTGGTTTAGCAGGATATGAAATTAGTGACATAGAATGAGATTTAGAAAACATATCCATACTTCCCTTTGGCTACAGTTCAGCTGCCTGAATTCTCAGTAACTAATCTCAAGTCCTCCAGATTTTCTGGTACCGTCAACAGAAAGGGGAAACAGGTTACTTGTTCAGAATGGATGTAACAAATTTCCCTTATAAAATATTCTCTTTTGTAAGCAAAAGCAGATTAATCCTGCATTGTGCGGTACTATATTCATCTCCTAAAGGGCAGCTAAATGCAGGAAGCCAAAGAGATGAGTTCTTCTCTATTCTATAACATGCATCTTTCCTGTGGCCAACCTAAACTGTATAGAGCCTCAAACCTGGCTACTTTGTCCAAATAGAAAGTGGAACTTCCTGGATTTTTTTCCTCATTTGCTGTTTTATAGGCCTAAACACATTTGAATTTTGACCAAAAGTTCTAGTCAAAACCTTACAAAATGACTGTTTATGAACATTCAGCAATTAATTCATATTTCCCATCAAAAACATGACCTTCCAAATGCATTAGCTGATAAGTGCAAGATGCACTGCTTCCTATGTCCAAACGCTGATATAACCTCTGGTAAAGACTGACATCAAGAAGCTGGAGACTAAGTCCACTCAGACTGTGGGACCACAGTAAAGTGCACAGCACAGACTGCAAAGACTCAGGTGAAGAAGATAACTTCACAGAATGAAAGAGTAACTAAACAAAGTACCTGTCTGCATGGTGGCAGGGACAGGCTTGCATTCTAAAAGACTTGTTTTTGTAGTTTGCCTTCCCCAGTTTGAGTTTTCTTCAGCAAATAAACAAGCAAAAAGAAATATTCCAGTTTCAATTTGAATAAACTGGCTGAGCTTAAAAGATTTTTCAGTCTATTTTGGGAGCCCATAGCAGATCTAGGTAGATCTGCTTCAAAATGTTGCTTAAATCAGGATCCTGTTGCAGCCACTGGGCAGGGGGAGGGAAATCATTGTTAGATGGATAACTAGTGTTAACCAGTAGGACTGCTCTTTAGAGCTGCCAGATAAAATGCTGAGCTCCAATTCTACACAGAATTAAGTTCCTGATGCTCTGCCTAGTCTTAAGGTCACTCACTTGTGTGTCAAGTCCTCAACTGCAGGAAGAGAAGAGCATCTTCATCTTCCCCAGAGGCATGATACAGTTATAAGATACCACAAGAAAGGGTAATGAAAGGAAATAGAGGCAACATTAACTCTTCACAGCAACAACGTTGTTGCAAGCGTGATCCCATACAGAACTGTAACACTTAGTTACGCATTATGCAGGCAAAGTATTCTTGCTTGTACTTGACAACCCAGTTAGCAATATAGAAAAGAGAAAAAGCAAGGTTTGAGGGTAACACTAGTTAGAAACGTGGCCTGGTTTACAGCTCTGTACAGAGTCAAGGGTGAGCAAGCTACAACAGTGCTGTTAGAGTACGTTTGTTATCACCAACCTGATCTCTCTCATGTGCCACAAAATTCCCTTCTCACAAAGAAACCACACATTTTATACTCCCTTTTCAGCAAATGTGAATACCTTGTTGAGCTCTCACAAACCAAAAGCTGCTTTAAAAATACATAATCAATAATGCAGAAATTGCCAAGAAATTGCCATGTTTCAGCGTTTAATACACAAGGAGTAGTACAAGGAGAACCAGGAAGCACTTTGAGTCTCATTTGACAGAATTCTAGTAGAAAGTACTAAAAGACTGAAAGATTAGAATATCTTAAACAGATCATATTAAAGTTCGTATCATCAAAATACATCTTAACTGTATCACTAGGACACAGTGTAAGCCAGTTTCATGTTATTTTTAGTCTGAGCTTTTATTTTGCTAAATATGTTCAACTGTTCCTTTTTTAGCTCCAGGGTATCTCTCATAATGAACAGAACAGTTATTATTAAACAAGACTTTAGCTTTCTCTAGCTCCTGTCTTCCCTCTTTGTAAGGACACTAGCAATTTTCATTTCAGAATGCTATCAAATATTAGGCAAGACACCTGGAGGAATGGCACACGTAATTCCTCTACACAAACTACATGGGCTGTACTTATCTGACATTGTTAAGATCTGTTCTTCCGTTACCCAGATAACTGAATTTTCTAACCATGCCTAGTTTTATGAATTTTATTTTCCCTCAAGCAAGGACATTCTCTTTCATTTAAGTTTAAAACCAAACCAAAACAACAAGAACTACCACAAAACAACAACGACAACACCTCAATCCCTCAACTACTCTAACTCCTCGTATAAAAAACAATTTTAGGAAAACTGATTTTATTAAAATATGCGTAAGACTGTCAAAGATGAACTTAAAAAATAGAATCCAGAACTGTAGAAATGAATTCTTCTGAAAGTTCGATGCTCAGGTGCAGATGAAACAGTCAAGAGATGTGGAAGCAACAAGATTTCTCACCACTACCTGTGTTTATTTATATTATAGTGCCACAGTCACCTTGCCCAGAAGATGCTGGGAATTATAGCATCCACAACTGAAGAGGGAGAAAAAAAAAGGTCATATCATTGTTCTGATACTTGCATAACAGTCAAACAAACAAAAATAATTCATGTTATTTCTTTGTCTGAAATACCCAAGTGTTATAACTTCTATGCATACACATAACACAGAGTTTTTGTTGATGTATCTTTTCACAATCAGTGACAGTTTGGGCCATTTCCAAATAACATATTGTCAAATAAATCAAAAACACTGATAACTGGTATTTATGGTAACCTAACTCATTGACTGAAGTCAATACAAACATGAGTCCAGTTAGCCACTGCTACCTTCTGTGCTACCCACATGCTCTATTCTGCACCATTTTGGCAGGTAGGAAGCGCCCCAGAGCCAGGAGCTACTGGATGCAGGGACCAGGAGGTGGTACAGGTCAAGATCCAGAGAGGAGCAAGAAACGGCAGCAGGAGAAGACATATATTGGACTTTGAGAAAGCATGTTTCAGCCTGCTTAGGGACTGGAAGGTTGTATTCTGTGCAGGGCTGTCCCAAAGGACAAAGAGGCCCTGATGAGCTGGTCAGCCTTCAAGAACGACCTCTTCAAAGTACACCAACTGGCCTACCCCAGGGTGCGAGAAAACAGGAAACCACGGCGTGAATTCATGGGCTGCAGAGGAATTAGCAACAGTGCTCAAGCACAAAGGAGAAGCCTTGCAGGTGGTCTCCAAGAAGGAAACACAGAACCACTGCTCCAGCTCACAAAGATGGAGGTAACAAGGTCATAGCTTGGCTTAACTTGAAAATGGCAAATGACACAGCTGGCAACAAAAAAGTCTTCCTGAAAACCCTATATAAAGCTCACTTAAAAAGATATAGAAATCTCTCTGAAATTAATTTTACTTATGACAAATTTGAACTAGTTTTTTGCAGACAACATGTCATAAAATCAAAACAATAAATGAGATGCTAATTAAAATATTTGTTGTAACAACTAGAATTGCTTTACTGTGTAGCATATTATTTAGAAACAGGATTGAATCAGACTTCGGTGGTGTATTTAGTTCAAGTTAGTCATGAAGTAGTGTCAGCATGCAATGGAAAATTCACGTAGGAGCTTGTGCTTGCAGGTTTTTGGGGTTATTTTTTCCAAACAATTTTGGCCCACAGCATTCTTATCCTCAAAACAAAAAAGGAAAAATAAGAACTGCATGAGTAATTTATTTCATATTTGGAAGAAGTCTACTATTAGCACAGCTGACTCATTGGTTCAGCTAAGATGAAACTTAGATGATAAAGGAGAAAAGAATGAATTTAAAAATGGAAAGTCAATATTTCGTTCTTCAGCATTAAGAGATCAAATTACTCAGAAGGCAGACTCAAAATCCATGAGCGGAACTTAAAAATATGTTTTTATATAATCTTCTACATAAAGGTTGTAAGATCATCCTATTTATAACAACAAGCAGTTAATAGCATAATTAAAACAAGCTGACAAAAAAAAAGAGTTAAAAACACATGTCACCTTCAGTTACAGTCCCAGGAGACTTTTTGGTGTTTCACTCTGACATTGTACTGAGACATCAGCTTCTCCACTGTAACAAAGTGGTAGCTGAGTAGTTATATGTATAGTTTGTTTTGAGACTCGTCTTTCTCTCTACAGGCAAAATATGTAACTCCACAATATTCTTTGAAAGGTACTGGAAAACCAGACAATGCTTTTGAAGTATGTTTTTTTTCTGTTTGCTTTTTTAAACCTCAAGTCAATTTGGCATGACAACCTCATTAACCTAGTCCACAGATACTAGTCTTTGTGATACTGATGCTGTTTTAACCACTATTTATATTACAAAATCACAACAGCCTAGACCTATCCCTATCTAACTGCATGGCCCAGCATGCTTAACTGAGGAATCCTCAGGTCTCAGATTTTGAAGGTGGGAATCACTCAAATTCAGACAGCAATTCAGGTTTCAGGAATTACTGTTAGGAAGTGTCTATCCCACTCTCCCTCTGCATTAGCTGATCAAGAAATAAGGAATAAATTGGCGGTGGCAGAACATTCTGATCTCAGCCCAGTGTACTGGGTCTGGCTGAGATGGAGTTAGTTTTCTTCATAGCAGCTTGTGTGGTGGTGTGTTTTGCATTTGTGACAAAACCCGCATTGATAACACATCAGTGTTTTGGCAACTGCTGAGCAGAGTGTGCACAGTATCAAGGGTTATTTCCCCTTCCCCCTGTCCACTATACCTCTCCAGCAGGTAGGCTGGAAGTGCTGAAGGTGTTGGGAGGAAACACAACCAGGACAGCTGACCCAAACTCACTAATACCATGTGACTTCCATACCACACAACATCAGGCTCACCAATAAAAGCTCAGGGAAAGGAGGAAGATGTGGGAACATATATGGTTATGGCATTTGTCTTCCCAAGTAACTGTTACGCACCCTGAGGCCCTGTGAAGAAGTGACTGGACATACGCCTGCTGATGGAAAGTACTGAATAAACTCCTTATTTTACTTTGATTGTATGCACAGCTTTACTTCCCCTATTAAACAGTTGTTATCTCAACCCCTGAATTTTCTTGCTTTTGTCTTTCCAGTTCTCTCCCCCATCTCACTGACAGGGAGGGAGCGAGTGACTGGATGGGGCCTTAGCTGCTGACCAGGGTCAATCCACCACAGCCAGGCAAACCATTCTCTGGAGGGTACTTTCTACTGAGGCATCTAATTTAGGAGCTCAGTGGGACAAATCTCAAAGCACCACATGTATGAAGAGGTGGAAAGTCCCAAGATTTTAAATTAGAGTCATCTATTTTCTCTTTTTGTGAGAGTGTCCCATCCCACCAGGTGAGATTAGGGATGAGTTAACTCTGAATACTCTGTGTGGTAACAGAAAGTGATGACAATCACCCGAGAGGTTCGATTAAATCAGGAATTTACTGAAATCACGCTGTAGAATTATAGCAAATAGTGGCTTGGCAAAAGTTTGTAACTATGTCATAAAAACTTAGCAAGACTTTAACAACAAAACTAGCAAGATGTTACTCTTATGTGCCCAAAATAAAGTTAGAGAGAAAGAGAGAGAGAGTGGAAAAGGAGATAGGTTAAAACATCAGAAGAAAAGGTAAGATCTCATCACTCCTTGTTCTCTGTAGTTGTCTTGGTGGTAGATGCAAAATTCTGTTAATGCCACACAGCACACATACACACACAGACACACAAGACATACTCACAAAACACAAACAGACAGACTCCAAAAAATGTTCCAGGTGAGGAAGTTTTATAACCCAGTCCATGTGCATGCAAGATAGGAGAGGGGTGGTTCATCTCCTCCATCTGCTCACTCTTCATGCTAATTAAGAAGATTGTTCCAGAAATGAGTCAGTGGTCGAAAAAATTATAGTGTGTCTGCCTTCGCAGCCACCTATCTTTTCCTGTCCAAAGATGCAAAAAACAGCTGTTTAAGGCATACGGTTAATGAGTCCTTTGTTTTGCAAAGGGTGTGGAGGGGAGAGACGTTTCAAGGCTGTCACAAAAAGGACTACACTCATTCAAATCTATGGCAGTCTTGCTGAGCTTAAAAATAAACCAAAAAGCAAAAAACGTACAATGTTTTATTTCTGGAGAGTTACAACACAGGCAAATTTTTATTTCTCTAGGCAACATAAAAGCAAAGGCATAGAGTAAATGATGGAAGGCTAAAAGGAAAATTCTGGGTCAAGCCTTGAGTACAAATGAGGTTTGCATTATTCTAACTAGTCAACATCTCACAGGTTCTTGCATCATGCAAACTGGCCATACCAAAGCCTTTAAAAAGGCATGGCTTTACACAATTGTCAGTAAAGGCTCTAAAAGTTATTTCTCCTCTGTATATTGACTGAAGAATGGATGTGCTCTAATTAAGTAACAGGACACTGCACATTTCCTTGCTCTTATGTGTCCACATAAATAATCCATCTATAAAATCTTTTTTTTTTTTTTTTTTGTAATGCTAAAAAAAACCAAACAAATCACTAAATGATTAAGGCTTAAGAGTTGTTCTGCTGGTTTTACAGATTTGACGAGCACTTTGGAAGTCGAAATCTTAATAAAAAATAACATCAACATGCTTTGATTAGGTGAAGGTTTCTATGCCTTTATTATTTCCAGTCTATTTTATCAATATCTATACAGATGAAATGTAAAATATTAAATGAAAGACAGAGGTTTCCTCCTTCCTTTCCAGTTATTGATCAAGAACCCATGACTGAATTATTGCTGGCATCTTATTTAGAAGTTTGAATAATTTAGATAACTCTGTACATCCTACGTAGTCCATCCTTCAAAAGAAGTTAGCAAATACCTACTTCTCAGCCCTCCCTCACTCTAAGTAGTTTTAGTCAATAAAATATTTAAAAGTGTCTCAGACTTTAAAAAAAAGTTAAAAATCACTGGTTTTAAGAGTCTGTATTCCCTTTTACATAAACACAAGCTTCATTGTCATTTTTTAAAAAATCCTGAAAAAAAAAACCCTATCACATTTGAGGGTACTACTGTTTGATTTTGCTCCCAAAGAGTCAAATTCTAATCTTCATCAGAGAAGAGCTATTTTACTTAATGAGAAGCTCCACTGGCTTCAGTGGAAGTACTAATGGAGCTCATTGAAAATACCAAAAACTGACTCTTCAATTTGGAAAAGGAAAATAAAATGTACAGAACTCAAACTGTGATGGAGGACACTCAAGGGACAAACACGGAGCGATACAGCCTACCTGTCCACTACCTGTATCTACCTAAACCAGAAATTTCCAGTGAAAAATTATAGGAGGTTTCAGTTAAAGGAAAGTCGAAGGATGTGGCTTCTCTTGGCACAAAGATGTGATTTTATCCTTCAAGAGCATCATCATTTAGTTCAGAATTAAAAATATGTGCTTTGTCATTTGGCTTACAGGAGAGTACATTCGAATGCACATACCATAGCAAAAGGTATATTAAAAAAATCACAGAATAAGAACATTAAGATAATTTACTACAATAGTTTTGAAAAACTGAGAATGCATCACATGCCATGATACAGCTTTCTGACTCTTGTGTGAAAATGATTGCTCTTTTAAGAATAGGTAGTTCCTTTTCACTAATCACATCCTGCAGTTATTCTCAGTACAATATGCAAGCCAGAACTGTAAAAAGCTTTTCACACCTTTTGCTTCTGTAGCTTTTTGGAATGTATGCTGTACTATCTACAGCAACCAGCTGTGCTCAAATTGGATATCCTCAGTTAAGCAGGATCAGATTTTGGCAGTGCTATTATTAGTTGTAAGTATTTGTTTATTTCCTTAGTGCCAATTATACCCTGTTGGGACTGCCAATGACACACAGTGATTCACGAGGTAGATTTAATAAACAAGCTTCTATCAGTGACAAATATTTCATCAAGATGTGAGAAAGCACTGGATTAAAGATCGCCTTATTTTTCAAAATGTTACAGTTAACTTCTGAAACAGAGGAATCTTAACTTTCAGACATTTGAGCCTCCAACAGACTTTCAGATTAGTTATGAATGTGGAATAATTATTAAAGAGCAGTCCTCAAATTTCACTGAAAAATTCCTCAATTAAAATCGAAAGAGTATTCCTGCTTCTTGTCCCATGAGATTAAGTCTTTCAGCTTACTGGCTCAGAACCAAACACAAAAATACTTTTTCCTTTTTTATCTGTAAGACTAAAGCGCCATCTGCAACACTAGGAGTTTTGCCTTCAAAAAAGCTGGGCCATACAGACAGATGGACCTGAAGTTGAAGTTAGTCAAGACACAAGCATAGAAATCCACTGTTCTATGTTACACTGGAATAAGCCTGGTGATACAGTTTGGAATAAGAACAGGCAATTCAGACAAATCACTGCAAACTGGTAATAGCAGGAAGTATTAAACTCAATCTCAAAAACTTGAAGTCTTCACCTCAGAGAAGAGTAGAAATACTAAGACAGTACAGAAAGACCCATCCTTTGGCTTCAGATAGTTCCATACCAGAAATCTTGGGGGGGGAAAGACAAAAAGAGACTGGTTGATTTTGAAGTTGATCAAGTGCTTAAACAGCACTGACACTTGTCTTTTCACCTCAACAGGACAGGATGGTTACTGTGCTAAACACAACTGGTAATGGGCATTTTAATTGTGAAATATTAAAGATTGGTTAAGCATATTATGACTGCATTCAACAGTCCCTCTGGCCACATACTTAAGTTAGAAAACATCTTAAGATCCGAGTTTTTCTTCCTGAGACCAAAAATACAGAGCCTGGGATTTGCTTAGTCTCTGTGTTTCAGCATTAAATTCAGAAAAAAAAAAAAAAAATCCTGATACTAAATTTGTAACTTGAGCAAAGCCCATTTACCAAGGAAAAAAAAAAAAAAGAGAATCACAAAACCACCACCTGGGAGTTTGGATTACACTATTTGAGGAAAACTCTTAATTATCATTCAAGAGACAGATATGGTGGAAGCAATGGAGGATGACACACTAGATAACTGCTGAGAGTTCAGGCTCTCTTCCAAAGAAAGAGTTTTGCTGGCAGTGTATAAATCTATCATTCTTACCACAGTATAGCCCTTGATCACAGCCATCAGAATGACAATTCTGAACCAATAAAACAAAAGAAAATTAGATGACTAATTACTATTAACAATCTGTGCCAAAATTATTAAATAAATATCCCCCCTCCCAACTAAAACCAAACCAACCAACCAAACAAACAAACAAACCCCAAACAAACAAAAATCAAAGCCAAACCAACTTAAGTCTGAACAAATACTATATACCATGAACTGTGGCAGCATCATGGTTCTCCAGTTGGGGAAATCTGCTTGTACTGATGAGCTTCTTAACCCCTATTAAAAAGTACTGAAGCTAATAAGAACCAGTAAGGAAACAAAAAAACAAACAAACATACAAAAAACCTAAACCAATGTTTTCTGAGATACAACCAAAAAATACGTGGTCACTAATGAAAGGAACTATATGGAACTCAAAGATTCCAATGTTGCATCTCTGTGGCACGTTTTCCCCTCAATTTAAAGAAAAAATTAAAAATGCTTTAAAAAAGAGCTCATACTGTCACTCTCCATAAAACAGTCAAAATCTTTTTTCTTACTTTGTTTACATTTATATACTTATAGGAAAGGGAAAGCTCTAAAAAATTCTATTTAGGGGAGATTATCTGTTTTATAAAATATCTTCTGTGCTGGATATTTTTTCAATCCTTTTATAAGAAGAGATTTGGCAGCTGAATATTACATGGGACAGATTTTTTTCACACCATCTGCTATCTGTAGCAAATCAGAAAACATTTCTGCATTGCTTTTAGTGCAGGACTGTGGGTATAGGTTGTAGCACTTCGAAAAAGTATTTGTTGTTTGTTTGAGAAGACACAGTGGCAGCAGCCATTCAGTTAGGGGGTTCAACGCCCTTTTCTTCAGAGTTTCTGCTCAACAGTACACTAGCTCACAGTAAGTCAGAATCTTTAAAGGTTACAGAATAGGGAAATAAAACCATGTTTTCTCTTTCTCATCTGCTCACTGTTGATACAACCCAATTGTCTTCCCTGTGAGCTTCATTCACAGAGAAAGAATACTAAGCTTAAGTGAGGCATTGTTTTAACTTCGGTTGGCCACATTGAACAATTTCTTCAGCTATTAACTTCTGTTGTCATCTACTAGTATGAACACTCACTGAAACCAAAATTTTACTTCATGGTATGGGGACCTTCCTTGGACTGGTGTTCACTTGGTACAGATTTGTGTGAAGATATAACTAAAACTCTAAAACAGAAATATCACAAAAAATAGGTTAATGTTACACTGGGTTTTTTAGACATCTGAACATAACACGTACCTACTTGCTCAGTTTCATGCTCCAAGAATTTCAACATCTGTTTCTTTCACTAACGATGAACACAAGTTTGAGGTGTAGAAATGTTTTGGAAACAGATTTACCCTGCCACTCGGGTCCTTGCCATGGCACTAAACTAATTTATACCCAGAAGTGCTCTAGCACTCGAAAGGAGCTAGAACATAAGACTGATTCTGCTCTCGCGTAAGTCAGGATGAGCATATAACCTTTTCTGAAACAAAAGCTGTCATTAAGCAAGGAAATAAAAATAATCAAAACCACTGACCTCACACAGAATCATCAAATCATAGAAACATGAAACCATTTCATGATCTACCTGGCCAAAATCATCTGAAGGATAAAGTTTTACACTGACAAATTCCCTTTTCTAAATTGACTGAAATAGCTGAGAATTTTCTCAAAGCATGAGAAATAAGAAAGCAGTAGTAGAAAAAAAGAGCACCAATGCAAGCTACATGTCTTTTTGTGAGCATTATAACTGAACTGAAGCCGTTCTACAGTGGATAGTATTGCATCACTCTCTCTGAATACAAGCCAATATCAGGAGATCTCCTGTCATTCAATATACATATATTCACCTATGTTTAATAACCATGGTAATCCATACTTCCCTTCCCCCCGGCATATTTCCAGTTACACTCTACTACTACTAATTGTCGATACTGTTTGTTTTATGAGTGGAAAGGTTGTAGTAATAACATTGATATGTGAAGCTGAAAATATATATCCCCAAAGTAGGCATGCGCATGCATGTAACCAGCCACAGATCAACACGAACCGAAAACACACAGCACTCACACACTTCTTAGTACCTGGCTGTAAAAGCCTTCGGGTTTTGCAGACATATCCCTCTTGTTGGTACTAAGACCTCGTCTTGTTATGTACACACCTCCCTTGTCCCACAAGAGTTGGCCCACACCTGTGGTTTTCTCAGTAGCTGACTGTCACTCTGCCCTAGAAGGTGAAAAGACCACCTGGCCTACCGATATCTGACTCTCAGATGGCTGGTCTCACCACTATCTGGCCCACAAACCTACCATCTCTCCCATACCTTGCTGCCAGACCTCTTATCCTACTCAGTAGCTACTTTGGCTTGAAATTAGCTGGTGAAGTACGCATACATGCATCACTGTTGTTCCCTAGGGAGACATGCGTACTCTTTCCAGTTACTGGCACTTGCACCTCAACACACAAACATAAACAACAGACAGGACTCTCACTGAGGAAAACAAGAATAGCATTTAACACATAGATATGACAGAGTCTGGAGATCAGATGCAGTGGACAGCCAAACTCATTGACCAGAAGTCTATTCATGCTAAGCTCATTTCTCCTCCCTGCCCTGCCTCCTCTTTTCTTGCCATTTTCCCATGCTTGTTCCCACAATTCAACCCAATTCCTCCCTTTCTCCACCTTTTGTCCTCCTCTAAACATCTCAATTTAAGTCTCTCATAGTCACACAACCCTCTTGAAACATTCTGCAATATTTATTACACAAACCCAAAATGGCCTTCCTTCTCCATCTCACCATGAGTCCCATATCCCTTTAGGTAATTAAACACCCTTCAGTCCTCAAGACATTCTGAGAACAACTTCCCTCCCTCCTCCTATGACCCATCTTAGTGGGTTTCACACCCAGAAAAACAGTCCAGCTCTCCTCTGAGCGCCCTACAAGAAGAAGAGTAAGGGTGCTCTGCTTGCACTCATTAAGATATGGCATTCCTTCACTTATTGTTTATTTGCATTTTTGGTGATTATCCTTTAATCATATTACCTATTAATTATTAGCTTTTATCCTTCCAGAAATCAAGTTGATTAAACTGTGCTCTTCTTTCTATTACTGACAGCAAATTAATTGCTTTACATTTCCTTCTCTTTCCCTCTTCCCCACATTCATATCTCATTAATTCTTAACACTGATGGTCCCATTTGCTTTATAATTAGACAATGTTGTTCAATATTAAATCCCTTCTAAAGCTAAGTGATTTTTATTCTGCAAGTCAAAGTCTATAGGTTGATTGTATACCTCCTGGTCCTTCTAAGTGAGACTTTGAAGGCATAATGCCAGCTGGATTTTGACAATCAAGTCATGAGAAACTTAGCATAAACTCCCAAACCAGACTAACTTCCTTGAATTTTGAGTTCTTTAAAAGCTACAAAATGAAACTAATTTCATAGCAATTCTGAGAAATTTCAACACCAGTACACTGAACAGAAGTAGACTTTCCAAACTGCAGTTTAAAAGAGACAGGTTCATTCTTTGATAGCAATGCAAATACCATCAATAAATTCTGCGGTACTTGTATAAAACAGATAACTGAATCATAGCTTAAGAATTTAATTAAATACACTATTTTCTCATGAAAAGCAATCTACAGGTTCTTTTTGCGTGTTTGTTTATCCTGCAACTTGAAAGGCATTTGGATACTATACACTGGCAGCACATTCTTTCAGATATAATAGGTGTTATGAAGACTTAAAGAACAAGAATTGTAATTGTAAGAGGCTGCCTTGTGCTACAGAGATGGCTGTAACTAAGGTTCTTTTTGGGGATCTAACACACACAAACACGCACAAATTGCAAACATTGCTTCAAGAGGGATTTTATTTTAACAACACTATTTTACCTCATATGGATTCTGTCCTTTAAATACTTCCAGTTTTTGTCTGTCTGCTGCCTTAGAAGTACATAATCCTTTTCATATGAGATTTCATATACCACAGAAGTATGTCTATTTTCTTTTCATTGCCCATCTCCCTATTTTTGTGCACACACTTCAATTATTTGTCTGGCCTTGAGTAGCTTGAAAATTGAACTAAGGGCAGCCCTTTTATTATCTGTATATGAAATCAAGATTACACTACAACTGGACTTCATTTTGACTAAATATATTTGTTATGGTTTAAGTCCGGTCAGTTATTAGGACCACACAGCTGCTTTCTCACTCCACTTTCCCCCAACAAGTAGTATGGGAAACAGAATCAAAAGGGAAGGGAGAAAGTCATGGTCTGAGATAAGAACGGTTTAATAGTACATAAAGAGAAGATAAAATAGTAATAATAATAATACCTCTTATTATAGAATAAGTTATGTACAAAACAATTGCTCATGCACTCCAGTCCCATACAGCCAATCCCAGAAGAGCAAAGACTTGGACAGAAGTTCATGCTCGAACATGATCATTCCAAACAACTGGTCCTGGAAAAAAGTGCCCTGGTCCTAAAACTGCCAATCCCGGAAGAAGAGAGAGCAAAAGGCCAAGGCTGAAAAGCCAGCTCCAGCTAGATATGGAGCATGGTGATAATGGTATGGAATAGCTCATTGGCCAGGCTGGATGTCAATCTAGGTGCTGTCCTCTTATGCTTACTCCCAACTTCTATATTCACCTGCAGTTGGAAAGTTGAAAAAGTGCTTAGTCTACCTGGCAACAGCCAAAACATCAGTGAGTCCTCACATTCTTTTCATATCAACTCTAAAACACAGCCTAGCTACTGGAAAAAAGGCATGGGAAGGTCAGTGTTGCATTATTCTCATACTAAACCCAAAACAAAGGACTGTGCTAGCTACCACAAAGAAAAGATTCTAACTACTAGGAAGAAAATTAAACTTGTTCCCAGCAAAACCAGCACAACACTTCACTTCATTATGTTGCAAGAATGAAGAAAATTTTAATGCCTCTATATCCAAGGTCTCATACTCATTTAGTCTCACAACTGTTCCTGCTCATGTTCCTAAGATGGCCATTTCTCATTAGCAATTTCAATTTCAAACAGGTTTACTCAGTGATTCTTCGGTTCTTCTGTTATTTAAAAACAAAGAAAATCTTGAACACATACACACACACACACACACACACACAAGTGCTCTAACATGAGAATTCAATCCCTTTTCCTCCTCTGCCTTGAGTTAAAAAAAAAGAAAAAAATGAGAGGGCAGGTCAAAGAAGATGAAATCTTGGATGCAGTTTTGGAAACATTCTTAGTTTCTCCATCAGAAGGAAGAAAGAATATTTATTATATCTGCTTTAATATAGATGAAGACTAGTTGCCCTTTGGAGACATATTTTGGACTTTGCTCTGAAAATTCAATATCATCTCATATTGATGTGTATGTAAGTTCTATGAGAATTCATCATTCAGATATCAGCATGATTAAAAGTACCACAAGATATGTCTGCATTTAGTATAAACTGAAAATTCCTAGGGTTTTTTGTCTTTTTAGAGTAATAAGATAAATTCTCCATTTGCATCAGATAATTTATCTTAACTTCCCAACGTAATTCCTGAAGAAAAAATTGTTGCTAGCATTCAAGCCGAGAAGTTTTCATTCCACTCTTAAGAAATGCAGAGACTTCTCAGTAGATCTAACTGAGCTTTTTGCCCTGTCATTTGTGATTGGCATAGTGGGATCTAATGTTTTGTCCTTTTTGTCTGTTTCACCTCTGGATGTTCCAATCAGTCATCCTGTCTCCAGCTACAACATGTCTAGACAATTTAGTCCTTCATTAAGTCATATCACTCCCCTGGCATAACCACAGTTTTCAACAGAAAAATGCAAGTTTTAATATAAGCTTTTACTCTGTAATATGATGACTGGAATGCTTTCCAGCCTTCCAGATGGCGTGCAAGCTTTTTACTAGAAAACAAGACAGTTGTCTCCTCCCTGTTCCACTCTCCTGCTGCTGTTCCTGGTTCCTGGGTCTCCACTCTCTATATTAAGACTGGAGTCCTACCCTTAATTCCACTCAAAAATCCAGGATAAGCTAACTGAAGACTGTATTTCAAAAACTGAAGCCAATTTTTCAAAAATTAAGTAACTATTCTGTCCACTTTAATCTTTTGTTTTCACAAAGATTATAACACTCTAAAAGTCATGTTTGGATCTCAAGCCATCTTAAACTCACCACTCAAATCTTAAGATCAAAGAGCAGATCTTGTAGGAAGGACTGAATAGTCAGATCTGGTAGTATCTTTAACCCAAACTGTAAAGCCTTAGCACCCAACTTGTATATGCATTAGATTAGTTAATGGCTTCAGTGGATCCAGGACTCTGCCCAGAATACTTCAACATTCAGAAAATACCAATCAGCAGATGCTACAATAAATCAATCCTGTATACAGGTGTGTGGGTATAAAGTGTAATATTTTAAGAGAAGTGATGTCTTCAGAATACCTATGTTTTTACTGTCATTCTTCCCCTACAACAGGGAAGCCATATTAGACAAGATTTAAGTACTTCATTGCTGTTACTTTCAATGTGATACTGACCAGTCAAATTATTAACAATGAATGTCAAATTGTAGGTTAAGAGATATTATAATGAAAATATTCAAAATCAATTCTCTGTAACAAATGTTGCACAAAACTCCTTGGAATAGTAGAAAAAGATGCAAGGGTATCATTCTTTGGAAAAAAGTCCAAAAATTTATTTATTAAATATACTTATTATAAGCTATAACATCTAGCTTACATATTCGTGTACTTTATAATACATTAAATGATTTTCACCACTGAAAAATCAATTCACTCATATTGAAATAATTTGTATTTGTAGCATTATGATCACCTAATCTTAGACATATTTCATTCAAATTCCATTGGCTGACAATAACTTTGTATCAAAATAACCATTATAGAGAAATAACTCTTTATAGAGAAGCAAGATATCATTATGAGCTTCTGCAAACACTTCAGTCTAATGAGCTAACACATAAAGACATTTTTTACTGCTAAAGACACATTTTTCCCCACTTCCTGGATCCCTGAAAATTACTTTCAACCATACATGGAACACAGAAGCCTACTTCCTTCCAACTTTCATCATAATGATTACTTTAAAAAAAGTAATTTTTTTAAAATATATTTTTCTGTCACAGAACCGACATATAAAATCTTAAGAATATCTTGTGAAATATACAGTCCCATTAGCTATACTGTATGTAATGGACTTCTTGACAGTGAGGTCTTCCAGAAACCCCAATATCTAATCAAGTTTTAACTTTGCATACATAATATTACAGCTTCATAAACAAGTAAAACACAAATGTTATTAAAAAAAATAAACAGTAAAATTACATATGAAGTAATCTGTAGTTTGTCAGGAAAAAGAATAAGCTTTACAAACTAGCTCATAAAAATGAACAGTTTTTAGTCATTAGTTAGTTTGATACCTATTTGCTAAAGACTAATTATTCTCTACACACTAATGGGTATTAGGTTTTTTAGATTTCACTTTTGTAACTGACTGCAAGGATGATTTATGGCTTCTAGGATAGAGTTTTTAACAGATAACAGTGCACTAAGAAACAGGATCAACTTTGTCCTATTTCTGCGAAAAACTAAATCAACTGAAAGGAAAAACATTACAGATATTAAGTAAGTAACTTGTTAGTCTGACGATCTTAATCATCTAGAATTAAAAAGAAAACATAGCCATTGCACAGTATAACAAATTGCTGATGATCAATTTTTGGGGCAGACAGAATGAATTCCTGGCAACTACCTGAGCATCAGGCTTACCTCTCAACTCCTACGGCTAATTGGACTCATATGACTGTTACCTTTTCCACATACATCAGTCCTGGCACTCACTTCTCATTTGGAAATCTGTGGATTTCACATTTCATTTTATTGATAATTCTTTCTCACAGTGTTTGTAAGTGAATAATGCAGGAGCCTGGCTGTTTCTTGTAGCATTATGGTATAAATGATCTGGCTTCTCTACAGGTTATCTGGTTCAGCTCACTGAGGTAGCTGAGTGTAACAACAGGAAAAGAAGTTGTTACAACAGTAGTTTTCTTTCAAAGCTTGCAGTGGGAATGTTGTGTAGCTGGAATATAAATCAGCATTTGGAGACCACCAGGATGGTTCTGTACAGCTAGTTAAATGAAGGATACATTTTCTGCTCAAAGATGGTGAGACAAATCTCAGTCTCAGTTGTAGAGTTACAATTTCAGAGCATAACAGAGTTATTTCTCTTTTTCCCTGATGGAGGAAAAAAAAAAGGCAAAAAAAAGCTAATAAAAAATGGACTTCTTAAAATAATTATATTGATGTCTTATTTTCTAATTTTTAATCAATATCCAGAAGTTTTTTTTTCTAAGTCAGCTCACAAAATTCAGCGACTATAGAATGAGGATAGAATGCTTGAATATTCTGCTCTTTCCCATTAAAAATCAGTTTTGAAGACTTCCTGCTTTATTTCCATTTATTGCCTTTTGAGCCATCCACTTAGGATCAAGAGCTAAAACTCTGGAGCTGATTTCTAATTATAGGAAACCAAGTATCTGCTTCAGCTACTAAAGAACCAGACGTTTTTCCTAAATGCAGAGAATTCAAAGCTTCATAGGCAGAGAAGTTCAGTCCAGTTATTCTGCTACCCAAACAGATTGAAAGGCCTCTTATTTAAAAGAAAATATTCAAGTGCAGATGGCTAAGCAGCACCAGGTCTAAAATTTCAGTCCTTTATCTCCCTAAGCTTCCACCAACATCAAACAGAAGTCTGTGCCAATATGAATCACAAAAACTGGCCCTTCACATTCATTAGGCCTGAAACTCAGTTACCTTTTAATCCAAACTTCTAGGCCAAGCTGCACATTTACTGAAGTGTCAGGAAATAAGCTATGCATTTTGTACTGTTACACAAGCTGTAATAGGGTAAAAGATTTCAAGGTAGAACAGTTGTTACATTTTAGGAGCCTTGAATTGAAGCCACAATCTCTGAAATATCAAAGGCGTCATTTCACCTGCAAGACTGGCATATAAACAGTGTACATTAAGAGGCAAGTCATCTTTCCTCAAAAGTAACTTTCACAGAGAAGTAACCAGTTATGTGAAAGAAGCCATTTAGTTCTTTGAGGGGAATGGTGAGAGTAAATAAAGCTTCTATTTGAGGGAGGGATGGTGAGAAGAAATTAGATTTTGTAAATGGGTTTATTTTCACTAAGATCAGTGAAATAATTGTTTTAGCTTGATTAGAATGTATACAATTTTTTTAAAAATGGCTGTAAGAATTTGTCAGTATGCAGGAAGAGGTGCAGCTTTGCACATAAACCCATCTTCCAATCAAACTTGCTGTTTCAGGGAAGTTTAGTGCTTGTCCAGGCCCTGGATCCTCAGTCCTGCAGAGACTGCTGGAACTCATCTAGCTCTCAAATTGCTGCTCCTTTTTGCCCATTGTCACAACCACATAGGCATGAGTAATACTGCTCAGGGAGGCTGAGACCAAGGGTGATTTTATGGCTCTGAAGACTCAGGTGAATTGGGCAGAGGCCTATGGGATAGTCTCAGTCAAATCAAGGAGAAAGGCTATGACATGAACAGATATATTCTGTCAGTCAACGCATGGATTTGCAGCTGGAAAAGGGCTTTGTCCTCTACAGACACACAACAGTCTTCAAAGAGCACACTGCTGACAAGGAACAGCTGTGATACCTGACAAAAATGGGACAATAAGTGAAAAAGGCAAGATGGAATAGTTTTCATGAATGGAGTTGTGAGATAGAAGGATATATGATTTTTAGGAAAAAGGGAAGTAAAAGGATTGCATGAATACATGAAGCTCTCCTGTGGAATGGATCAGTGAGAAGTCAAAGAGGGAGATGTCAATGAGCAGCTCTGGTAGCTATCCAAAAAGTAGATGAACAAAGCATTATTCAGACAGCTGGGAAGATGTCCCAGTCACATGTCTTTGTTCTCATAGAGGACTTTAACCACTCTGATAGCTACTGAGAAACAAATACTGCACAGCACACACAATCCAGAAGGTTTTAAAAGTGCATTAGGGATTTTTATTTTTTCTTTTCAAGGAAGTATGGGACAGGCTCTACTACATACAAAGAACTGGTTAGGCTTGTGGTAGTCATGGACAATCTATGCTGTGGTAACTTGGAGATGGAAGACTTTAAAATCTTGAGGAAAGACAGGAAGCAAGCAGCAGGAGAAAGACTCCAGATTTCAGTCTATTCAGGGAACTGCTGGAAGGATTTCATAGAATATTACCCAGAGGACAGAGGAGCTCACGAAGTCTAATTTCACTTCAATGGTAAATGTTCCCTGAAGCACAAAGATGATCAAAGAAAGAGAATCAAGTTTTGAATCAAGCGATCTAAGTGCAAGAAAACAAGCAGACATAGCAGAAACTGTCCAGACTGGATAAAGAAGGCCAACTAAGCTGAAATGCAAGAAGAAAGGCTACAAGACGTGGAGACAGTGATATACTTATTACAAAGAAGAGCTCTAGGAACATTTGAAAAGCGAACACTTTACTGGAGTTAAAACCGGAAGGTTAAGTGAGGGGCAATAGGAAGGTACCAGTGTTCATGGCAGCAAAAAGAAAGCCAAGAAAAGCTTTGGCTCAGTACTTAGTGGGGTGGTAGGGAGTAGCCTAGTAAGGAAGGAAAGACTGATGTACTTGGTCCCTTCCTTTGCCTGGAGGTCTTCAGAGGCAAGTTCTGCTACCAGATATCCTAAGTCTGTGTGCTTGGTAGCAGAGTTAGGGGAGGAAAGGTGTGATCAGAAGAAAAATGAGCCAGGGACTACTTGAATAAGGTAAACATGTACAGGTCTGAAAGAAATGAACCAAACATCCAGTGGTACAGAATAACTTGGCTAAAGTCATCATGAGGCTGTTCCACTAGCTTGGAAAGACTATGGTGATCAGGAGAAGCTCTTAGAACTAGAAAGGGCAACTAGAAAAAGACTAATCTTATTTCCCAAAAAGCACATGGAGAAGAATGTGGGGAAATACAGTCAGCCACACCTCCATCCCTAAAGAGACCACAGAAGGCCTCAGCAAAGCTGTTTCTAGGCAGATGAAGTACATGGAAGCAGTTGGCACAGATTTACCAAGCACAAATCCTGTATCTGACTAACCTTATCGCTTTCTGTTATGACTAACTGTGGCTAAGAGGAAAGCAGTTAGATACTTTGTATTGCTTATTTTGATTTTGAAAAGTTTTTTAGAAATTATCTCTCACAGTGTTCCTTGTAGCGAAACCGAGATAATATGGATTGGAGAGACAGACTACAAGGTGGGGAGAAAACTGAGATCGTCACATTCAGAGAGTGGTAGTCAACATTTCAATGTCTGTCTAGCGGTCAGCTATGAGCGATGTTACCCAAGCCTCAATGCTTGCTGCAACAAGGGACCAGTGCTCTTCATCAACATGTACAACCCACACAACAGGATGATTTACCTCGTTACACCCTCATCAAGTTTGCAGGTGACACCAAAATGGGGAGAGCAACTGATATGATGGAGGACAAAGCTGTATTTCACAGGAAATGCACACTGGAAAAATAGGTGAGCAAGAACTTCATGAACAAAGGCAAAGTCTTCTGCCCAGGAAAAGTCTATCCCTATGCATCAGCATAAACCAACTAACCAGCAACTCTGTAGAAGCACACAGGTTTACAGACAAATGCAACTCCAACTCATCCTTCCAGCAGTCAACAATAACCATGTAAAGGGCAACAAGAGCACAGATACCAATCTCCTCTGTTCAGTGCTTATGAAGCTGTATCTAAAAAAGTGTTCAGTTCTGTGTCCAAATTGCAAAGGAAATCTTGACTAAGTGGAAAGAGTCCAGAGAAGGGCAAAGGTGGTCAGGGGATTGAGCTAACTTGGTGGAAAGGTAAAGAATTCTTAACAGCCCCACTTAACTAAATACTAAGAGCTAGGTGGTTTTGCTTGTTGATATTTTTTAAAACCTTCTTCAGCAAATTTCAGACTAGCAGATGCAGTGTCTTACACACCTGCTTATCATAAAAGTAGGTGCCAGTTGTCAGATCATTTCTCTTTCATCTGTTTCCATGGTCATTTTAACAATCCTGAGGTTTGTCCAAAACATGAGGGAGGAGAATTTTTTTTCTCAGAAATCATACCTGTCTATACAGCTAATGAATTTGGTCTGGTTTTAAATTCCCCTCCATCAATCGTGTCAAGAATCCCCACTTAATCAAATTTGCAAAACCAGGGAGAACCTCAGAGGAAAACAAGTCTAGTTTTGCTTCTAATATATACTGTAAATTCTTGATACAGCATTCATTTTGTCCAGTATTGTATACTGAGAGGTGATTAGAATGTTACATCAATAAAACAATATGAAAAAAGTACTTTTTTGAACATAACCAACATTTCTTCCCAGTTTTATTGAAACAGAATACTGTACTTGGGGCGTAAAAAGCAGCACGATACTGTAATCTGCCTTCAGATCACATAGTTCCAGTACATACAGAACTGAATTCAGCAATACTAGCACAAAGTAATTAAAAATAGATAAACAACCTCTTGAAGTGAGTAGCATCAAAATAAGCACTTCCATCATTATGCTCTCTAATCTCTAAATTATCCTTCAGAAAAGGTTCCTCAAATTCCTGATTTCCAACTCAAATATCATCTTCTTGTTTAAATCCCCTAATATTGTTTTAGGTTGCTGTAATCTACATTTACTACAACAGTAGAATCAGGACAGGTGATTAACAGCAACCAAAACACTAGTGTTTACATGTAAACCATTCATACATTGGAGCTTGTCTGAAACACCTTTTATCCCCCAAATATAAATATCAGGATAATATTAGCTATCTCTATCAAATCCACTTAGTATTAGGATCCATCTTCTATTTGCTCGATACTTTCAGACATGTTCTACAGCTTTGCTCATTTTTAAAGGCTAGTCAATTTGTAAGCAATATTCTTTCAAAACTATCACTCAGTATCTATCCTTGAGTAAAGTATCACATTACAGGTACTACTAGGTCTCCACAATCAAGCTGAGCATGCATCAGTTTTCATAGCATTCTGAAAGATAAATTACCTAGTCTCACCCATATGATTTTCAGCACTTTAAATTTTCAGGTTTTTCCTTCCACTTCAGCTGCTGTCGCTTTCACTTCCATAGCTTTATCCATTAGCCAGTCTCCTTGCTTTAAGTTCAATGTCACCACCAGCCTTAAGAACAGAACAATCATTTTTAAATTCAGCCAAATTAATCTCAATCCAAAGCAACAAACTTAATTCTTGCCTCACTTCGCTTTGACCACATGGGTAAGGATACTTAAAAGCATGTGTCCTGGTTTTGTCCGGAATGGTTAATTTTCTTCCTAGTAACTGGTATTGTGCCGTGTTTTGGATTTAGAATATGAATAATGTTGATAACACACTGATGTTTTAGTTGTTGCTAAGCAGCCACGGACTTTTCAGCTTCACACACGGTGACAGGTACACAAGAAGCTGGGAGGGGGCACAGCCAGGACAGCTGGCCTAAACTGACCAAAGAGATATTCCATACCATGTGATATCGTGCTCAGCATATATTTTGTGAGAAGGAAGAGGGAACACTTGGAGTGATGGCATTTGTGTTCACAAGTAACTGTTACGCGTGATGGAGCCCGGCTTTCCTGGAGATGGCTGAACACCTGCCTGACGATGGGATGTAGTGAATGAATCCCTCATTTTGCTTTGTTTGCATGTGCAGCTTTTGCTTTATTTATTAAACTGCCTTTATCCCAACCCACAAGTTTCCTCACTCTTACTCTTCTGATTCTCTCCCCCATCCAACCAGGGGAGTGAGCGAGGAGCTGTGTGGTGCTTTGTTGCTGGCTGGGGTTAAACCATTACTCCACGTTAATGTTAAGTTCAGTAATAAAGAGGCCTCACAAAGAAGTTTTTATACAAATTTTTCATCGTTTTAGTTTTGAACACTGAGAACACAGGTTTTGCTACCCTAGAATTCAAACAGCATTAAATAAGAAGTAAGAAAAGAAATCCAAAAGACTCTTTTCTGGATTTACCCAAGGTTTCCACAGTATGGACTTTTTCAATAAGTGGTACTTCATTTCTCCATAGCAGAGCACAGTTACAGGCAGGTGCTGCTGGCAGGATGCTCTCAAAATTTCCTTTGGTTACTTTACTATCAACTTTGGCCAGAAGTCAGGTGCCGATGCAGGCATCCCAAGATGCTCTAGTACTCCACCACATGAGCACCCAGCCTCCACCATCCCCATTCCTGACTCCCCCAGTTTTCAATTCAGGGTGTGCACACAAACTGTTAAACTTGCTCTGGTCAGGAGATGAGGAGGCAGACAACACTGCACCTCACTTAAACTTCCTGCTTCCTCCTGCCCCAACAACCTCCTTAGCTAGAGTATCTCTCTCAAAATACATCTTGCAAGCCTCTAATCTCCTAGTCTTCAGTCATAGGTGCTCAGCAGGCTCCAAGCAGCATGCTTGATAATACATTTAATATTACATGTGAAGCTGCCTTAGAAGTTTTCCAACATCCTTTAACTCACTATACACCCTGGTTATTCTGCCCCTTCTTAGCTTTAAAGTAACTTCAGGTAAGCTGTAAGAGTGTCCCCTCCCATACCAAAATAATAGCTTTTTTACCACTAAAAAGTTTGCCCACTTCCACTCTCCAAATAAGTGTGTGTCAGCTGATAAGAGTTTTAGATTTACTACTGCCTCTGGCTTTTAGGGCTGGCTTCTATTAGGATCAGCATAAAGAAGGACAGTTAAAGAGATAAACAGCAGTAATGCTGGGACAGTATTTGGGATGTTGGGGAACCTCATCTCTTAAGCCAGCCTGTCATTTGAATTATAATGAAGCAAGACAATTTAGAAGCAGAGATTCTCATAGCTACACAAAAATGAAGACCTTAGCTTAGCCTCTTGTGTGCCTCCCTTCCTTTAAGGGAAAACTTGAAAATGTCCTTAGAATACCACCAATGTTTGACAACACTACTGTCCTGGTTTTGTTAAAAACAAGACCAGTTGTCTTTTAGTGAATTTTCCTTTCAGCTAAGTTCTTCTAAGTGCCTTCTAAGTAACTGCACTTTTCTGAATTTAGCTACATGTTTTTTGAGACACTGTGCTCCGGACTGATAGGATGACCAATGGAAAGCTGAAGCAGCTCATTATTTAGACTTATTACTATAGCAACCAAGGTTAACTGATAACGGGATACATTTGCAAGGAGAGGCAGACAGAACAGGTGACTAAAACTGACCAACTAAGTATTCCATCCCATCCGCGTCACACACCCTATAAAAGAGGGAGATCGCGAGGGTATCACTCTCTTCGACCATTGTTGGCATCTGAAGAGGACCCTGCCTGTCGTGCCTGCAATCTGAGGCCTGGTTCCAGACCCTGCATCCCTGAATCCAGTTCCAGTTTGCTGTGGAGTCCCACCCAGGACTTCCAGGTGCTTGCCCTGCAGCCGCTGGAGTGACACAAACTCCATGCGGGATGGGGGAACGCTGCTACTCTGGGATATTCAAGATTGGTTTTGTATATTTCGTATATTTTCTCTATTTATTAGTAGCATTAGTAAAGCATTTAAAACTTTTCCAACCTGCAAAGCCTCTCTTTCTTCCTCCTAAGCTTTCCTTAAGCAGGGAGGGTGGAGTGTTATCAGAGAGCATCTGCTACGGTTTATTGTTGCCTTGCAATAAACTTTGACAACTACCCAAGATCCTTACATCTTTTCAGCCAAAAGCCTTTGATTCTTCACTTTGGGAAGAGTAAGCCAGCCTCATATTCCGTTTTAAACATCCACTAAAGAGTGCTTTCAATAACTCAAACAGCTACTGGAAGGCATTACATGAGTCAAAAATTAAATTTTAACATTTTCCTTTATAAGATACTAGAGGAAAATGTTAATTCTTGAAAAAAAATGGAAACATGAACCAACATATAAATTACCTTTTTCCTCCTTTCTAAATCTAAGTATTCTGCCAACTTTCAAGGCTAGTGAATGTGAAAAGAGACTTTCAAAGGTAGGCACTGCCTGCAGACAAAGGAGTGTCCATACATGATAGTCACAGAATGACATATTGCCAAAACCAGAAGCAAAACAAGAAATAAGGAATACATCTGAAAAGAGATAAGTTTATCCTACATCAAAAAATAAGTTTGAATGTATTCGTGGTCTGTGCATTGAATGGAAAGACCCTTACCTCTGATCTTAATTGCTTTCTCAGAGTAGAAGGAAAGAATAAAAGAAATTCCTATACTTATAACCAAAGGAAGAAAACATTAGTCACCTTTATGAAGATATTTAACATAATTTAGACAATCAGTAATACTCAATTCTCTGAAAGACAGACTATCAGGGAACAAATTATTGATCACAATACTGGAAAGCACAGAGAAATGCTACAATTTTAAACAGCATTTTCTGTCCCGCTAAATTACTTTCAATGAGAGTCTTTCTGTGACTAATTATTCTGAAGAATATAGCTCTTGCCCTAGATTTTCAAGCTTAGGGAATCTAGATCAAGTTCTATTACATATTTGAGAGGACGGCTTTTCAATTTTAACACCAATGTAATTACAATGACTCATTTTCTTCTTTTACATCAGTGACAGGGTGGGAAGGGAGTGGAATCGAAGTGGGACTATGTGGTTCGAGAATAAGATGGTCTAAAGGCAATCCATCCATTGAGAGTGCTTTCCCTGGCAATGTAAGTATTAGAAGAAAAGTGCTCTAACCAGTAAGAGAGTCAGATTTGTTAATAGTTTTCATTGTAACAGCAGAATATGATTTCATTATTTTCTAGCTCAGAAATAAGTAGTTATGCCTGAAAAGAGACAATGACAGAGGTGCAAAAATCTCTTTGAACTTTATTTGGAAAACATTAAATCTACTTCAAACTTTTATTTATACACATAGCTGTGATGCAATTATGGTGACTATGCAAAACACAATGAAAAAATAACAGGGACAGCAAATACTTCTATTGGAGTAAATATTCCACAAGTGTAGGATTTACAAGCTGTCATTCATGCAAAAGAGACTTGTACAGACCTCTACCATTGGTCTGGAATGAGCTTCCATTTCTGAGAAAGCAGAGGTTCAAGAAAGCAAAAAACATTGAAAGATAGAGTGGCAGCTGATTTTTTTGTTTGCAGAAAAATCTGCATGGACCACCTCTGTGTTATTGATTTAACCTTTTTAATTTATGACTAAATATTTTCTTTAAGTTCCCTTCTCCCATTTTTGTCCATTTGCACCTTGAGAGCACAGAGGTTTTCATTTTTTGGCTCACTAATTGAGAAGTATTGATCTGGTACAACTGTGGCAGTGACCTAGTCCTCTTTTGCATTTTTAAAACTTTTCACTCCACCAGTTTAAGTGTATTACCTTCTCTTATATCAGTTAAATGAAGACCTGATCAAAAACTTGTCTAAAAGTGTGGTCACTGAAACTCTTCTTGTATGTAGGGTTGCCTTAATTCCTGTGCTCTTTCACAGACTGTGATACCCCATTGCAACACTAATGAAGTGTTTCACTTTGATTATTATATGACAACAGTGAAGCCATTAGGGGATGGAAGAAGTTGGAAGAAATAAAGGTGTATGAGAAACACAACCTACCTGAGGATCAGGACTGATTCTAGCCACCTTATTTTGGCTTAAAATCCTCTGGCAGAAGTGGAAAGGTGTGCCAGAACTCTCATGATCATTGTGAATATAAATAATTTCCACTATCAGTTAACTTCTATCATTCCATGGCCAGGCTAGAACAAGTAGAGGCAATAAAACAAGATGATAAAACTTTGGAATGAAGACTGAAAGGAAACAAATTTAGTTAGGGAGCAAGGAAATGGAACCCAGAATACAACTTCTACGTTAGTGCACAAGAACAAATTAATTCTTGAAAGAAGAAAGTATTGCAGTAAATCAATCAGATTACCTGCAAGATAGGTCAAGTAACTTAATCAATTCATAATCAATTGCTGTTCCCACAGACAAGAAGCAAATGATTGAGGCTACTCAGGTCTGAAACTTGTTTCAGTGACTCTGTTCAAAGCCAGCAAGAACAGCTTGTTTTGTGTGTTCTTTCCTCTTCTTGGTGTGAGATCTGGTCTTCAGCACTTTTATATATTAGACTTCAAACATCCTTTGTTTCAGCCAAGTTCAGGGGAATCAGTGTTTTGAACCTATGTAAACACCATAATAGTAAAATTTAAAAAGTGACTGAATTAAATTGCCTACAATTATGGGGTATTACTAACCTAAACTTCTTGCATCCCAACCTCTGCCATAGGGCTGTCAAGACTTTCCCTGGAACGGTATGGCAAACAAGTCAGTTTGGAACCAGACATTGTGATCACAGGAAACTTCAAAAAAATTAAAAATAAAATTTAAAAAAAAAAAAAAAAAAAAGCTCCATTTTCAAACAGGGTGCAAGTGGTGTTGAGAAACCAGTTTAGTTTCAAACTTGAGCACAGACCAGTTTGAAAAAGGACTCTGTTCTGTGGATCAAAACAGAAATGCACAGGAAAAATAAGATCCCATGATCACAGCACTGAACTCTATTATAATGAACAACCAAATAAACAAAATTAAGTTTATTATTTATTTTCCTGCCTTCACTGGCATTGCAAAGTCTTCACAATCTTGAACATTTTTAAGTCAAATTATTTCCAAGTGTTACCTGTATTATTTTTAGAGAACACATCACGTTCATGTATACTAACGCAAGTAGAAATTATTTCACCTATTTTAAAGTACATTTTAGTGTTCTTTTTCCAATCTGATATAACATAAAATAATACATACCTATATATTTTTCCAGTGCACTGTGGTATAATTCTCACTGAGAAGGGCTGATACATGCAAAGCAAATGTTTAATCTCTCCTAGGTGAGAGGTCACTTTCATGGGAAATTAATTTCATAACAATTTCATATCTGTGATACTTTAAAATGATCTTCCAGGATCACAGAATGAAACAGAAATCTTCTTGGGGAATAATACTACATTTCTGCTTAAGATTTAGGTCATCTATGTTTTAAAGAGCTATGTTTCTGTCAGAATGTAAAGGTGTCCTTAGTGGATTGAAAAGAGCACAATAATAAAACTATCTGAACTGGGGAATGTGTGCAATAGGAAATAATTTCAATAGGACACAATGGAACATAAATTGAAGGTTATAAATGCAAGCATTATAATAACTTCTCAAGAAAAGGTACTAGATGCATATCACAAATTACCTGATTATAACAAGGAAAAGCTGGAGAAAGGAGAAAAGGAAAAAATGTTATATTTAGTATGTAAGAGAAACATTTCAGCAAATACCCTTCCTGTGACCTCTGAAAAATTTTCAGAATGATCTGCTTTTTCTGCCACTTCATATCAAGAAGGCAGTGAGCCCCTACAAAGAATACACAGTACTATTTTTGAATTCAGAATCACAAGACTGCTGATAATTCACAAGGATTCCAGTTGGGAAATCTCATAGATTTATTGCTTTTTAAATTGGTCTTATTTTAAAGGGCATGATAATGAACTTCATACAGAAACAGCTTTTAGGAACTTCCATTAAACTTTACGTACGAGATGTTTCCTGTGCTGTGTATTCATGCATAGGTAGAAAAAATGGATTTTCAAAATTCCTTTATAACACTTCGATGAAGAAAGAAAGGCATACTATAGCTGTTGTCTTTCCAAGTGCCTTTTGTTTGAATCATCTTAGAGAATGCACCTATAAAACTTAGGCATTTTCGGTTACTGAAAATTTCCCTTCTTACAAGCATCAAAATAATCAATGTCTTGTCCAGTTTTTTCCTCATGGCATATTCTAACTTACCACCACCTGCAGATTCATTTGTGTTGTCATTTAGACTGAAAGGTTATGAAAAAGTCACATTTTACCTGTGGTTGTTTAGTTCTTTACTGAAAGGACTCATTAAGTTGTCTTGGATTGCAATTTACACTGGTCCCCACATTAGTTTTAGAATCCACCCTTCAGAATATTATGTTGCTATTTTTAATCACTATATGGTGCTTTGCTCACAGTCCTTTAATCGATTTTAAATTCAATGAATCTGAAAAGTAAAATTGACAAATATTCTAATAGAAATTCTAACTCAAAAAAAAAAAGGTCTTTTCTTCCTCCTTTTCACAATGGAAGTGGATAAATAATAAGATATTTGAGGCAGCAGAAGACCATTTTAAACAGCAAGTACTGTGGTGGGTTAACCTTGGGCAGCTGCCAGACACTCACCCAGCTGATCTCTCACTCTCTCTCTTCAGCAGAACAGCAGAACAAAATAAGATGGAAAAACTCACGGGTCAAGATAAAGACAAGGAGATTCTGTACCAATTATCAACATCAGTAAAACAGACTTGACTTTGGCAAAATTTAATTTCTTGCCAGTTAGAAATGGGTTAAAAAACAAAAATAAAAATTAAAACACCTTTCCCCACCATATTCCTTTCTTCCCAAGCTTCACTCCATCATTCCCAACTCTTCTATCTCCTTCCCCGTGATATACTGTTTAGCCAGCAAATTATTGTATAGCCAGCAATGTATTGTGTAATGTAGTCTGGTAACAGTTAGGGATATGACAACTTAACTAACAAAGATAAGCGCCTATCTGCATCCTTGGTGGACGAGATAACGGGAACCTTCAGCACACAGGAGAAGGACAATCCAGTTATAACCAGCTCAGCAGTTTGGGCCTCGGCCACCTCAGCATACCAGACCAAAGGTAAAAAGTGCACACTGAGGAAGACTGTGAGCCTTCATCCAAAAGACCCCGGCCCACGACCACCAGGTGGCAGCGCGCGTTTACCAAGAGGATGAGCCCTATGATTATAATAGCCACTCCTGTTCCTGGGACTAATTGTACTAATGCAATCCCTATTCTGAATTTGTATGTGTTAACATAAAAATGGCTACCTTCTGAAACAAAGGAAGGCATGCTTTGGAAAAGATTCCCACGCCCGCTGGCGCCAGAATAAACATACCTGCTTTATAACTCTTCTCGAGTTATAGAGTTTATTCCGCATGTCACCCGTGAGTGGTGTAGAGGGATGGCGAACGGGGGGGGCTGCAGTCAGACCACACCAGCTCCCCTCTGCCGCTTCTCCCTCCTCCCACGTTTCCCTGCTCCAGCCTGGGCCCTTCCCAGGGGCTGCGGGGAAACAGCTGCCCCAGCGGGGCCTGTCCCGGGGCCGCAGGGGAACCTCTGCGGGGAGGGAGCAGCTCCTGCCCTCCTCCTGCTCTCCCCTCGGGGCTGGCAGGGCTGTTTCTCACTCGGTTTCCCTCAGCCCTGGCTGCCGGGCAGCGTTTTGCCCTTTCTTCCCCCGGCTTTCCCCGAGGCGCCCGCCCGTGGCTGAGGGGCTCAGCTGTGCCCTGCGCTGGGGCCGCTGGGGCCGCTGGAACCGGCTGCGTCCGGCACGGGGCGGAACCGGCCGCTCCTCACGGGGGACAACGCGGCAGCCCCGGGGCTGCTGCTGCTGCTGCCGGGACCTGCACCTGGTACAACCGCCATAAATGAAAACATAAAAAAAGCATAAGGAAAGAGGCTCTTACTAGAAATAGTTGAGCAAAACGTAACCGTGAACATGGGTGATAATGAAGGAAGAGATGTTAGCATACTTATTCAAGAGTCAGAGAAAGATCAGAGTTTGTCTGCTAAGTAAGCAGAAATGAGTAGCTGCACAGCTGGGCAGTGGAACAAAGAACGATTTTGAGTCAGTAAAACGAGTTGAAATGACACATAAAAAATGTTCTATAATTTGCTAAATTAACAGCTTAAAGCCAAGAAATCATTGCAGTTCCTTACATAGTGACAAAACAAGTTTTAGTTGCAGCACTTGCATAAACTTTAAGAATATTTACTCCTATCCATAGTATTTGAACCTGTGTTTAGGAAGGGTAAACTATGTTTTGAAGTTATAGACTGGTCAAGAGATTATAAGTGAAGATTCAGCTGTTGTGGATATTTACAGCACGTATATTTATGGGGATTAATATTTTGCAAAACTATGAACTTACGCAGACAGTAAGTTTTTATAGTATACCTACATACTCTTGCAGACAGAAAGCTGCTTGTGCCCATCTGCAATTAGAGGTCAAAATGAGACCTGACTTGAAATGAGAAGACCCTTCACAGAAAAACAACAACAACAACAAAAAACCCACAACCAACCAAAATCTCTTAAAGCTCTTACTTCAAGTGATCCAGTTTTGGAAAAAAAGTCCTTATATGAAGAAGTGCTGTCTTTCCTCCTTATTTCCTATAAACTCTCAAGAGTTTATCCAGTTTATCCATGTCATGGTTTAACACCAATAGGCAGCTAAGCACCACACAGCCACTCACTTACTCCCCTGCAGTGGGATAGGGAAGATAATCAGAAGGGTAAAAATGTGAAGACTCATGGGCTAAAATAGATGACTGTTTAAAAGGTAAAGCAAAAGCAAAGCAAGATAAGGAATTCATTCACTACTTCCCATTGGTAGGCAGAAAAAAATTATCCTGAGCCACTAACATCATGATATTTCACTGTAGGTTCAGAGAGTCAAATGTGCAAGACTAGCAGTACAGAAGTTTGAGAAAAGAGCATCTTGTCTCACAAAAGCAGCAGAACAGTTTGCCTAATCTTATTTATAACCAACTCAAGGTTGCTTTACCAGTTAGTGTAGCTTGAATATCAATTTGCCATTTTTTGGCAAATCTTAGCATTTTCCAGACTTCATCTAAGCACTAAGACTTCATCTTAGCATTTTCCTTGAATTACAGTTCTACCAATCAGCTCTTCTACTAACATGAAATCACAAATTTTGAATCAAATTCTCAGGATTGAGCCTATATTTAGCTTAATACATGTTTAAACCTATAATAATAGACAACACAAATTACCAATTTATACAAAAATTGAATCGAAGAGCAACTTGAATCCTGTACCAGTCCAGTCTTTTACTTCATATGAAATTTAATCATTGCAAATGTCCAGTGAAAATAGGATTCTGGAAGTAGCAAGTGGAGGGCAAAAAGGACAACAGTCACTTAATTATTCCCATTCCTGCTTTGACATTAAATTAATACAGCACTAGGAGTAGCCTCCCAAGTCATTACTAATGTAAATTAGTTTAAGTCAGAACACCCCATGTTTTTCCTCCAACACTAGGAATGCCATTTGCATTTCTCATATTTTCACAGCTCTTACTACTGTTAGTCTCTAAATTGAAGCAGAAGAGATTGCAGCTCTATGAAGATTTACAGTTTAGTGGTTTAACACTCTTCTGAAAGGCACACAAGTAACAGAATTCAGGAACCCTGAAAGCAGGAAAAACTCTTCCAAATGAGTTGGTATTACCATAAGCAATAAGCAAATATTTTGAGTGTTCTAACAACATATTCCTTTATTCTGGTATTACATACACCAAGGCAATTAAAAAAGCCACTTTCTCTCTAAAGCCTGCTTCTGGTTTATTTTTCTGAAACATGTTCTTATCAATACAACCATAGACTCAGCAAAACACTTGTGCAGTAGGTTGCTAGATCTCTCAAGCATCAAATTCTCTTTAGAATAACGAAAGGTGATAAATATTTCAGTAGGACCTTTATGCTTATGCTCTAGAGCAGGTGTGTCAAACTCATTTTCACCGGGGCCACATCAGCCTCGTGGTTGCCTTCAAAGGGCCAAATGTAATTTTAGGACTGTATAAATGTAGGAGTAGTACTACTACTAACTACTCCTACATTCAGCCCTTCGAAGGCAACCACGAGGCTGATGTGGCCCCCAGTGAAAATGAGTTTGACACCCCTGCTCTAGAGAATGTCTAGTGTCAGAGCAGAGCATATTCTAATGTACTCATCTGTGTGCCTCACACGTCCTCCTTTGTCCCATAGTTCATGTCTTCTTTTCTCTGTCAGTAGCCTTTTTATGAGACACCACTGCCCATTGCAATCCAAGCAAGCCATGTTTCTCGCTTCTATTTCAAAATATTAACTTGGTAAACACAAGAATAAGCAGAACCCTAAATTACTCCCTTATGACAACTTAGGATTGATAACATGAATGAAGGTTGCAAAAGTTATTTCGAAACACTGCCAAAAATTTCTTACTGAAGAATACAGACCCAGGAAATATCAAGTCAAATATGATCAACCACACTTCAAGGAAAACAAGATCTGAAGCTCTCACTGGCGCTGGATAATGTTAAGTGCACTGACTATGTAACTTCAATTTTATAGTCCTTGTGTCCTGTAAAACTAATTAATACAGGTTGAAAGCAGCTTACTGGGATCATATATAGTAAAATTCAATCTAATAAATTATTCCTTATAAAAATATAAGTCTTTTTTTTTCCACTGGATGTTTTTCTTCCACTGCACAAGTCTAGAAAATAGTCAGTCATGAACAGCATTTTCTTACAAGTCATGCAGTACTGAGACAGTCTGATAAAAGGTAACAGTTTCATTATTCTAAAGGTAACAATTTAACTTAAATCTTGCTTCATTTTTCTGTAAGCAAGGAGAAGTACTAAACCAGACTCAGCCTTGATGATCACAGATTCTAACAATCATTCACAAAACTTGGCTAGATGACTGAACCTGTACATAATAAGAAATGCAATTTACATCTTAATGCTTATATATCTGATGTATTAACTCATTCCTCTCCTTCCATTCTGTTCAAGGCTAGTGCATTTGCTAAAGTGAATGGCAAGTATTTGACATTAAGAACAGCCTGTTGTAAAAATCCAAGAAATACCTATAGTTGTCTCTAGCACACTGAGGACGACAGGAACTGGGGTATATTAATCCGATGCTGTAAATAGATGCTTTTAACACAATACATCTATTCACCGGTAACATTCAGGCTGGTGCTATGGATATTGCCTGTTTTATTTTACCTCAATTTATATTGCATTCCTTTAAGAAGAGAGATGAGTTGTAATGAAGCCCTTGGAAAGACGAGAGGGCTGTTTCTGAGGAACTTCTGAATATACACAGGGAGAGATATTTAGATAGTAGGGTGTGTTACCCACAAGGAGCTGTAGAGACTGAAACACCTGGAAAATCCACAGCCATGTCTCAGAGGCAACTGATAATTTTCTAGGGACTAAAAGGAAGTTCTCCACTTCACTACAGATCAAGAGGTTAATGTATAGCCTGAAATGAAGCCTGAAAATAGCAACTCACCTGTAAAGGCACAGTAAGCAAACAAAAATGACTATTTGACTTCTGAATTTCTGTTCTCTCTGTCCTAATCACTGTGTTCCCTCCATTTAAAAAGTATTGTAGTTCTTTTTTAGGATTAATTATATTAATCTTGAAAGCCCTTTAGTCTCCTTTGGGAAGTTTATAATAAAGAGGTCTATACAGGTATTCTGTAAAGCTCTGACCAAGCTATGGCCCCACACTATGATGCCATCTCATGACAGATACTATCTTCACTGGATTATATGTCGTCATCAAATTGGGAATAAAGACTTTGTTTAGAAGTCTGGTAGTGAAGTCAATGGAGCAAGAGACATTGAGAACTGTTAGAAAGTCCAGAGCTGATTTTCCTGTTAGTCAAAATACAAATATTCACTTGAATAACCCTCAGTCCACAACCCACACAGTTAGAAAACAGTTGCCAAAGCAATGACCGAGGAGAGACCATTAGCGATGTGGTAGGGATCCTAACAGTCTCAAATTTACCCAAACATGAAGAAGTTCCTTAATACAAACGTGAAGAATAAACAAACAAACAACTAAGAACTGCTTTTCTACTCCCTGAGAAAGCTCTCACACAGATATCCTCCTGTTTAGGGTCCCAGGAAGACAATAGCACCTGGGTAATTTCTGTAATGCTCTAGTGACTGCTTTAGCTGGAAAAAAAGCTTCCTGTAAACTCTGTTCTTCAGCTACTTCAAAACAGCTTTTCCAGTCAGTTGCTTATTTACAACGTCCCCACCTCTGAAAGAAAGAGCCAACAGAGTGCCCGTAACTGCCAAGGGGCCACAGAACTGCATACTCAAGCCTATTAAATCCAGAAAAGAAAAAAAGAGCAACTATGTAACACCACTGCATGAAGTCAAGACACCAAAGTTTTTATACAAAGCATTAAGTTGTGTGGGAACAGCCAGAGGCATACATGGGATACCTGTAAAATCTGAGGGACAGATAAAGGCAATAAGCTATTGCCATTTTCAGCTGACCACCTTGAGCCCAGATTTTTACATTGTTAACCATAACAGATTCCCAGCTGCTGGGATCCTGAATTAAAAGCCATCTCTACTTTTAATGAAATGAGGATCTTGTAAAGGATAGGAAAAACTACACTGACCTTTACAGAACTGTTTCAATTTCTTATTTTTCTTCCAGCTTAGGAAAAAAATAAAAGCATTTGCACTCATACCCTTTTATTACGAGGTAATTATAATAGGTGTCACCCAAGATGATTGGGAAGATTGAAAAGGAGATAGATCACCTTCTGAGCAAACCCAAGCCTATATTTGGGAGTAATCACTTAGTCTCTCCAGGCTGGCTTAGACTCTAGAGATCTGCGACAGAAAACACTTGCTAGTTAGCAAGTTATCCAAGTGAGTTCATTTCAAAATGTAGAGACCCGGTCACATAAATCTTCCATTAGAAATATTGTTAGAATGTGCAGAAAGAAGCATTACCTTGATTAATGCAATTAGGCTCTTTCAATTAGGTGTTTGTACTAGATATAGAACTACTGGTGAATGAGAACTGTATTTTGCATTGCAACAGTTCACCATGTTTCTTACACATGAGCTACACACAGTGAGAGGACATGAGGAAATTCAAGGTCGACTCAGGGATGGACAGTTCAAGGACAAAATTTAAATTCAAAAGTAGTTCAAGGAAGAAACACTTGGTCTGATCTTTTGCTATTCTGCATATGTTCTTAACAAAGTATTCTTATTCACTCAGCTGGCATTAAGTAGCATTTTCTACTGAACTTGCTTGGAACAATGGTTACTGAGTGAATGATTATGCTCATCATACATCAATATTCCCAATCGATATTACACAGCATAAATCTCAGTCTCCTTTCTGTTGAGAAAGCTCTACTCTGAAGACGAATCACAGTCAACTACTGTTTCAAACATTACTTATATTCTACATTTAAACTCTAATTAAACTGCCTCGAACTTTCATTTTAGAAAAAGTATTGTCAAAATACTATTACGACTATTTATAACATTAATAGTTCTTTACATGCCATATGCTTTGGTTATATATTAAACCTTTTTTTGATGGAGCTATACAAATTATGATAATGACAATACACTGCTGGACTACAAGCAATTATAATACTTTAATCCTTCATCATGAAACTGCAGAAGTGAAAAAAACAATGGTTTTGTTTTAGTGACTGGCTGTCAGAGTAGTTTCACAGACCATACACCCAAGCACTTGAAATTCTAAAACCGGAATCTAAAGCCAGAATATTAATGATGTAGAAGATGCTAATGTATTTTTTTTCTCCCTTGTGAGCAGAATTGAATGAGCAAGGTTTGTGCTTTTCATAAAAAAGAATGCAAGTGTTTAGGGTTCCAGCTCAGAGCCTGCGCCCATATTGTGGGATCCAACAGAACCATGCTAGATGAACTCTGATAAGCAATACTAAATATCATAGTGAAAACCCGTCAGAAAAATTGACTGCTATCTCATAAGAACCATCTGATACCATGTCATGATAGCCCACTAATGAAGGGTAAGACATTTACTTGAGCTACTTTAAGTCCTCAATGTTTAAGAACTGCTATTTTTTCCTTTGTACAACTAGGCTTGAAGCTGTCTTTAGACAATTCTTATCTAAGATTATAGGTAGCCTTAAATCTCTTTAGGGTGCTCTCTGAACACATTAACCTCAATTTACTTACATTTAGACTAACTTGTAGTTGCAGAATATTACCTTCCAGCAAGCTTTAAAAGGAGATAAAATTTGGTCATGGTGCAGATAAATTTTGGTCATGGTACGGATAAGAGTCAGCTAAAATAATGCAATATGTATTCATATTAGTGTTTTTCATAACACAGCATGGCCTTCTGAATTATCTTATAATGTACAATTTCTGGCATCTGAAACAAAAACTATCATATAAATAGCCAGGAACATGGCAAGAAAGATTGCTTTGGATGGGGCTACTGTGTACATGGGAGGAAGGCATGTGTGAAGACCTAGTTGTCTACTGAAAAAAAAAGCCAACACATTCAGCACAAAGGAGGAGTCACAAGTAGAATCTTCCACAGTTAGAGTTCTGGCCCTATTAAATATGGTAGTATTTAGATACACCTACCTGGACATCTCTGAATGTTTGTTGTGTTTGCATCAAAGTAAAGTTATGTGTCTTAAGGGACTGTCTCTGCACTGCAGGCAACAGCAAAGTTCAAAGAAACAAGGATGAATAAAAGCAAAAATACACCTAGCAAGTTTCTAAACACGTTACTGGGCTAATGATTGATACAGTAAAAGTACAGACAATTTTGTCCACTTCTTTTCTAAGAAAGAAGTGCTCACTACGTAAGCCATTTTCTTATCTCAATCTAAACTCAGAGTATCCCAACATGAGCACAATTTTCACCAGCAGAGGCTGTTTCCTAAAAGGATTATTTTTTTAAAAAGAAAGCTGTATATAAGGACATTATAGCTAACAAACTGTTATAAAGTGTGTTTATATGCAGAACGCTTGAGTGAAATGAGTTACTAGCCATTAATTCCCTAGTACATTTTAAGAATATTTAAACGTAAAATAATCTCCTGTAAATATAAATCACCTTTAGAAAAGATGTATATGGCTACTAAGAAGCCCTGTAAAGTACAGATTTCACTTCAAGTAATCTAATAGTATTGTAGCTATCTAATGAAGTTTGAAATTAACCTGCCTGGATTGCTAACCTATTTTGTTGCAAATAAAAAGCTGTGTTGTTTTGTTGGTGTTGGTATTTGTTTTTTGGTTTTGTTTTGTTGTTGCTGTTTCCTTATGTTTATTCATTTTTTCTTGTATATTGATCTGATTTGAATAGATTTCTTAGATTAGCTAAGATATTACTCAATAACTATTTACTAATCTCTAATTAGCATTTTTTAATTCTTACATTTTGAATTAAACATACTTGAAGTCTAATCTCTGTAACTGCAATTAGAAGCACTTATTTACTACATTTTGTGCTAATGAGTGTATTGTTATAAAATTGTTTATCATCAGATACTTCACAGAGGAATGATTGAGATTGTAAAAAGTATGTGGCAATATATATTTGGAAAACTTTTTTAGCTGCGGGCTGTTGGTTTTGTTTGTTTGTTTGATTGTTTTGTATTGAGTTTTCCTCTAATTTGATACAAACCCAATATTAGCCCCAGTTTTAGCAATCTAGCAGTTTATCCAAAGAGCCCAGCATGATAAAGACTAATAGACCTCTATCTGCAATAGAGGGCATTCTACCATGAAGTTGTGGCTGTGGCACTTCTGGTTATTAAAAAGAACCAAAGATTCTTATTCCCTTCTCTCAACTAATACAAACTTTTAAGCCAATGAGGAGTTTGCACACTGATGTAAGTCTCACTGTACAGACTGGCAGAATTCTCCTCACTTCTTGCTTTTAAAGATAATGAAAATACAATCATATAACAAGCAAGTTTCTTTATAAAAGTCCTTTTACATGAAGTAAACTACCAAAGCCAAAACCAGCACAAACCTTTATTTAACATCCGGCTAAGATAATGCACATGCATAAAATGCAGAGAGAGCTAAGTCAGAGTCAGAGCTGGTGTCTACATTTTGCAAAGACAGGTCTGATCAGTCTTTGTTTCTGTGCCTTACCATGGTTGCCATTTACGTTTTAGACTTAAGATGAGAACTAAAACCAAGCAAATGTTGCCCAGTTATTTGCCAGGAAAGCTCAGGAAAGAGAAACAAGTTAAAGATGCCAAGGTGCCCTGGTTGGTACCTTGTCTTTTTACTAGTGCAGGAATATACGAAGCAGGCTATGCCTGCAGGTTGAAAAGCTATACCAGAGAGGGTCCACCATTTATGCCATTTCATTGTCACTTGGAAAAGTCCAGCTTCTCAACTGCATGTTTCTGGAGCATAATGAAGGTGATAAGGGCAGGCTGTTCATTGCAGATGGTAGATCTTGCAATTAGGTGAAATACAGTATTGCCATTGCCATCAATTGGCCACAGGCTGTGTACTGAGTTTACAAGGCCTCAGGACTGAGCTTTGTCACAACTGCTATGTTTGACCTCTTCTTGACCTGTCGATAGCATTCTTTCACTTGGCTAAGGTGTGACTTTTTTTTTTTAAAGTAATCAGATGTCTATTGCTGATTTGTTTTTCTTTTGTTTGTCTTTATATTGTACAACCACAGTTTTATCTAGACAGTAGTAACAAACATTTATTCTTTGCAAAAGGGCAACGAAGCTGATGAGGGGTCTGGAGCACAAGTCTTATGAGGAGTAGTTGAGGGATCTGGGGCTGTTTAACCTGGACAAAAGGAGGCTGAGGGGAGACCTTATCACTTTCTACAACTACCTGTAGCAAGGAGTCCATAGGTCTTTTTTCCCAAGTAACAAGTGATAGAACGAGAGGAAATGGCCTCCAGTTGTGTCAGGGGAGGTCTAGATTGGATATTAGGAAAAATTTCTTCACTGAAAGGGTTGTCAGGCATTGGAACAGGCTGTTCAGAGAAGTGGTGGAGTCACCATTCCTCGAGGTATTTAAAAGATGTGTAGATATGGTGCTTAGGGACACGGTTTAGTGATGGACCTGGCAGTGTTAGGTTAACGGTTGGACTTGAAGTTCTTAAGGGTCTTTTCCATCCTAAGTGATTCTATGATTCTATGACCTCATTCTACAACTAACATAACAATGCAGTAGAGAGAAGTGAGGCCTGGTATGACAGCAGAGGCCTTAAGTAGATGAGGTGTAGGTATATCTCTTGTATAAGCATGAGATGATAAGGAATGAGACACATGCATGGCACTGGAAACCCCACAGCTACAACCAACTTTGTGGTCAGTTAGGGAAATGCAGGTTGGATCTGGAAAAACCTGAGATATCACTTGTTGGATACCCCAGACCACAAAAGGAAATTGATCACTAAGAACTCTAATTACAGTTACCATGAGACATCACTGTAGCTCAGGAGACAGAGATTAGCTTCAAACTAACCTGTATTCAATCTTCTATCTAATCTGTATGTATTCTAGGGAAAACAAAATGTCCCAGCATCTCCAAATCAGTCTGCTTGTCCACCAATTTCTACTCTAGAAAAGGGAGTATTCTCACTTTTTCCCCCAAAAGGATATGATTTTTCCTCCTCTAGAGAAGCTGAGGAAAAGCAATTGATTAGTTGGAATGAGGTCTAATTGCAAGTCTTGAAAAAACATTATGGAAACAAGTATATCATAAGGCAGTAACTTTCATCAGCTTGCAATGTGGATTTTTTTTTTTATTTTTAAAGCGACTTTACAATGATGACTAGTATTTGAATGGCACATGGGAGAGTATTTTGATAGCAGGAAATAGTTAAGGCGTTCTTGTTTTTATGTGAACGAGGGTTGAGCACAGTGATGAATATTTTTTGCCCCACATTTTAATCCTAACAACCAATCTGAAGTGCTAAGCAAGGAATGTTCAAAGTTCCTGGTCCTCAAAACAGTATTTTGGAGCTTTCTTATGGTAACTGCCCACTTTCATAGTGCATACTGTAGATGTCTCTAAAGCAATGCCCTGATCGTCCTTCTACATGCTTCCACCTCCACAAATTTGACCTCAAGTTCTACATGCCTCATCCTCTCAAGCCTATCTTACCAAACATGTCCTGCTTCATGCAGAATATGCAGTGTGTGCCCAAACATCCCATTTCCTGTGTTTCCTACACGTCTATTAAATGTAAACAAGGCTCACCATTAGTTCTTGCATCACCTCTTCTTCTGAATACCATGCAGTCTTTATTCTGCTTCTGGCTCATGAGAAGCAAGTTGTGATTTCATCTACACTACCCCATGCACAGCTCAGGAAATTTACAGGTACACCTATGCAGCCAGAAAAAGTCCATCCTCCTACAACTGGGTGTCTTCACCCATCTTTGCTGTTGAACAGTTTATAACACTTCAGCTTGTATAAAACAGCCAAAGAATATGATGAGATGTTGTGTTAGTGAATGAAGTTAAGCACTGAGTTAGATAGGAGGAATGAGGTTGGAATTAATTTTTCCAGTTTTTTGGGGGGTTTTTTGGTACAATATCATGATATTGCTTCCATTAGGGAGTTTTGAAAGTGTTCAGAAGACCAACTCTTAAGAGACCAGTCACTGAACGAAAAAGTTTTTTTGTAATTAACATTTTAAGGTGCAAACCAGTTCTTATTTATCCTTCTTGTACTGAAAGCACTATTTTTCGCTTATTTATTTTAAGGGCTGGGTTATTCCCTCCCTCCCCCCAAACCTGGGAAAAAGTTATAGATTTTATTGTTCAATGTTTTCTATAATTAAAAAAATGTAAACTAGAAGCATCTTCAGTGAAAATGTTCCTATTAATATTTCAGCTAAGCTTCACAGCAAGACATACCTCTTCATAAGTACATGAAGAGGTCATTAAAAATGCTTGTAATTTAATGGTTTGCTGATAACAGTAAAATGTGAACATTATTTTGTAATTCATTTTATGCATTTCTGGCAAGATATGTATGGAACAGGTGAAGGACACCTTTCCCCTTTACATCAGAAATCAAAAAGTCAACCCTTCCATTACATTGTACATATGATGTCTCATTTCTCATTCCATTCCAGTTGGAATTAAACTGGTTAACACACCAAGATTTTCTGAGTTTAAGATAGAGCCTCTTGTAGATTAAGTTCTCAGAAGCACAAGAGATGGTCCTTCTTTTTTTCCCTGCTTCTACAGAATGTGTCTACCTTTGATGAGGATTTCAAACATCAGTACACAAGAAAATGTCACCATTCTGTAAGTTGAATAATTAAATCCAGTAAGACTTTATAAAGTTAACACAGGCTAAGAAGTTCCAAAAGCAAGAAAGAGAGGAAAGAAAAAAGAAAAAAAGTCATGGAAAGCATAAAGACCCCTAGAGACTTGCCCTCATTTTCTGTTGGGAAAAGCAGCATACAAGTGACAAACGGCAATATAAACCAGACACAGGCACATAGCATCTTTTCACATCTGATTGCAGCTGAATTCATTAGGACTGATTGAAGTACAGGGTATGTTGCTGAAGGTATGTCAAAGTCAAACTAGACAAAAACATGGAAATTAAAATTTCAATGGTCTTAACATCAGTTTCCTAAGGATTTTCACATGAAAAAGTCATAAAGTTCATCCAAGGGCTTCTTAGAAATTTATAAACCAATCCTCCCTCCATTTGGCAGTCAGCTTGCAGAATTTAGCTAACAAAAGCCACTTTATTCTCTGTGTGAGGTCTCCACATTTTGGAGGATTTCATGTAACACTTTAAAAACTTTGAAAATCAAGCCATAACCTATATATCCAGACTATATGGAAATCAATATCAGAAGAATATTTCTGCCAATATTTATTTATGTAATATAATTTAAGTTCATTTTTGTACAAAGTCCAGGTAAGCTGAGCTAGTCTCGAACATTATCTGCTTCGAGAACTGATCAGAGACTGCTTCTTTTCTTTAGATAGGAAGAAACGTTTTGAAATAAATATTTGTGAAAACAATGTCAAGAAAGACTATAGCTATGTAAGCCCAGAGTATATAGCAAAAAAAAAAAAAAAAGAATGGATACAAAATGCAGTCCTATGACACAAAGATACATTGAATTTGGTTTACTTTTAGAAATCCTGTGCCTCTTTCAGTTTAGTTAATTGGAATTAAGCATGCTATTTTGCCAGCAGTTTACTTTGAAGTGGGAAAACAGAAGTATGACAAAAAGAGAAGTGCGTGTGAACCCCAACAGATAATACTAACAAAAGCCATAACCATTATTAGAGACAAAGCTAGAAATCCTGCAGGGTGTTTTCAACAGCTCCTGCCATTTGTCGTATCGTGACTGAATCTAACATAAGATCCATATAGTAAGCACTGAATCACAGGAGAAAGATTTCAGTGCAAAACACAGTGATTTATCCATGAAGGTAACCAACCACATGAGGAACCTTTTGTTGTTGTCGTGGTTTGATCACGGGGAGACAATCAAAAACCACGGCAGCTGTACTTTCCTTAACCCTCTTCCCCCTTCCCCCTTTTTCGCGCCTCCTCTCCTCCCCCTTTTCACTAAGGACAGGCGATTTTGAAAGGAAAGGAAAAGAAGGACAAGGAGAAGAGAGCTGGAAAATGTGAAAACGTTTTACTAACGCTACTAAATAAATATAGAGAAAAATAAAGCAGAACAAATATTATAGAACCAGTCTTGCAATTCCCAGCAGCTAGTCCGGCAGGATCCTAGAGCCAACCGGAACTAGATTCAGTCTGTCATGAGGCCTCAGCTTGCAGGGACGGCAGAAAAGAAGCAGGGAGTGAAGTGAAGCAGCACAAGACCCAGCAGAAGAGAGAGAGAGAGAGAGTCCTCCTGGTCTCCACCTTTTATATCCAGGAAGTCGTGAATGGGATGGAATACTCCCATTGGTCAATTCGTGGTCACCTGACTCAGACCACTTCCTCTTGTTGCTCCCCTCAATGACCCAGGACAGTTGTTAAAGCAAGAAAAACCTTCACCATGAACAGCAGATGAAAGGTAGAACTTTGCACTATTACTTTCTACTTTGATTTGACAGAAGCACTGAACATTTAGTCTTAACTACATTGGTGGTATAGTAGCACTTCACTGACGAAGGATTTTCAAGTCAGTAAAGGATGATAAGAGAAACTTTAGGAGACACTGTCTTTTCATAGCAGCTTTTACAGTGCAGTCAAAAACTGCCAGTCACAAGGCTTGATCTGCTTTTGCTGATTATTTGAAAGATACAGTTAGAGGCTGCAGATGATGAAATTTTCGATAGGAATGACACAGGACTTTTGGATGCATGTACCATGACATGGCTGCTTGAAGGTAAAGGGGCCCAATATAGTTGGTTAGCATTCAGGGAATGCTTCTACCAAGCTCAAGATCAGAGCATCCCGACACATAGGAAGTCAAGGAAGGGAGCCAGGAGACCTGTGTGGTTAAACAGGGAACTGCTGCCTGAGCTCAAGTGGAAGAGGAGAGTTTACAGATCATGGAAGGAGGGGCTGGACACTTGGGAAGGATATAAGGCTGTTGTCAGAGGATGTAGGGAGGCAACTAGAAAAGCTAAGGCCTCCTTAGAATTAAACCTGGCGAGAGGGGTCAAGGACAACAGAAATAGCTTTTTCAAATACATGGCAGATAAAACTAACACCAGAGGCAATGTAGGCCCACTGATGAATGGGGTGGGTGCCCTGGTGACAGAAGATACAGAAAAGGCAGAGTTACTGAATGCCTTCTTTGTCTCTGTCTACTCTGCCAGAGGCTATCCTGAGGAGCCCCGTACCCCTGAGGCCCCAGAAGAAGTCTGGACAATGGAGGACTCTGCCTTAGTTGATGAGGACTGGGTTAGAGAGCAATTAAGCAACCTGGACATCCATAAATCCATGGGTCCAGATGGGATGCACCCGCGGGTGCTGAGGGAGCTGGCTGAGGTCATTGCTGGACCCCTCTCCATCATCTTTGCCAAGTCTTGGGAAATGGGAGAGGTGCCTGAGGACTGGAGGAAAGCAAATGTCACTCCGGTCTTCAAAAAGGGCAAGAAGAAGGACCTGGGTAACTATAGACTGGTCAGCCTCACCTCCATCTCTGGGAAAGTCATGGAACACCTTATCCTTGGTGCCATCTCAAGGCATATCAAGGATAAGAGGGTCATTAGGGGCAGTCAACATGGCTTCACCAAGGGGAAGTCGTGCTTGACCAACCTCATAGCCTTTTATGAAGACATAACGAGGTGGATAGATGATGGCAGAGCAGTGGATGTGGTCTACCTTGACTTCAGTAAAGCATTTGACACCGTCTCCCACAGCATCCTCACAGCTAAACTGAGGAAGTGTGGTCTGGACAATCGGGTAGTGAGGTGGACTGTGAACTAGCTGAAGGAGAGAAGCCAGAGAGTCGTGGTCAATGGGGCAGAGTCTAGTTGGAGGCCTGTATCTAGTGGAGTGCCTCAAGGGTCAGTACTGGGACCAGCATTATTCAATATATTCATCAATGACTTGGATGAGGGAATAGAGTGCACTGTAAGCACATTTGCTGATGACACCAAAATGGGAGGAGTGGCTGACACGCCAGAAGGCTGTGCTGCCATCCAGCGAGACCTGGACAGGCTGGAGAGTTGGGTGGGGAAAAAATTAATGAAATATAACAAGGGAAAATGTAGAGTCTTACATCTGGGCAGGAACAACCCCAGGTTCCAGTATAAGTTGGGGAACGACCTGTTAGAGAGCAGTGTAGGGGAAAGGGACCTGGGGGTCCTGGTGGACAGCAGGATGACCATGAGCCAGCACTGTGCCCTTGTGGCGAAGAAGTCCAATGGCATCCTGGGGTGTATTAGAAGGGGGGTGGTTAGCAGGTCAAGAGAGGTTCTCCTTCCCCTTTACTCTGCCCTGATGAGACTGCATTTGGAATATTGTGTCCAGTTCTGGGCCCCTCAGTTCAAGAAGGACAGGGAAGTGCTGGAGAGAGTCCAGCGCGGGGTAACAGAGATGATTAAGGGAGTGGAGCATCTCCCTTATGAGGAAAGGCTGAGGGAGCTGGGTCTCTTTAGCTTGGAGAAGAGGAGACTGAGAGGTGACCTCATTAATGTTTATAAATATGTAAAGGGTGAGTGTCACGAGGATGGAGCCAGGCTCTTCTCAGTGACAACCAATGGTAAGACAAGGGGTAATGGGTTCAAACTGAAACACAAGAGGTTCCACTCTAAATTTGAGAAGAAACTTCTTCTCAGTGAGGGTGACGGAACACTGGAACAGGCTGCCCAGGGAGGTTGTGGAGTCTCCTTCTCTGGAGACATTCAAAACCCGCCTGGACACATTCCTGTGTATCCTCATCTAGGTGTTCTTGCTCCGGTGGGAGGATTGGACTAGATGATCTTTTGAGGTCCCTTCCAATCCCTAACATTCTGTGATTCTGTGAAACCTTTTTCATTGAGAAATGTAAGTTTCAAAACTAAAGCTAGGATGGTCTTGGTGGCCTTGAAAGTTGTGCAGCAATGCTACTTGTAACTTTGAGTATAGTTCTATATTAGGTTACTATTTATAAAATTGAAGGGTACTATAGCATTTAAAGTGGCCTTATTGTTGCCTTCTGCCTTTTGAAAACTAAATCCTTCCAGGAGGAAAACTCTGCAATATTATAATCTGTGCTAAATTTTGCACATCTAGCAGGCTCATCACTGCTATAAATTGTCTAAAAAATCGCATTTCACACAGTACACTTGTGTGAACATGGTTTTATAGTACAGTGGCAACTTGAGGCAACAACTAAGTTCATTTTAATTTTTGGCTTGATGCTGAACATGTAGTAGACATCCCTTTCCTGAAGAAGCCTATGGCCAAAGCAGAATTCATCTAAAATTCCCAAACTGCCTGCAACCAGCAGTACAAAAGAGAACCTGGTTGTGTGACCATGGCAGTATCATCCAGAGACACAGATCTTCCATGGATTTATTAAAATTTCCTAGAGCCCAATCAGACCAAAATTGAGTGAGTATGCACTGGAACTACACATAGCTACTCTTCAGGAAATATGCAGGAAGGAATTGTGAGTGGATGAAAGCACAAGATCAGAGTCAGAGGCTAGGGAGCAGAAATGTACACTGTGCATCAGTAAGCATTAAGAATATCGGATAGCTCAAACCTTCTGAAGTCAGGAGTTACCTGCACAGATGGTAGCTTTCATTGCTGCTGAGGACTGAATTCACTACTTTAAGTTAGTAAATCCCTATGTAACACAAAAGGGCAGAAGAAAGAGTTTACTACTGTAAGTCAGCCATTCTATCCAGGAAGAATATAAGTTGTCTACGCTTGTATATATAGTATATTTTGTTTTGTCAGCTACTTCACATTAGCATAAGACTGGTGCTGCTGACAGATGACTTGGAGTTCCTTGGTCTGCAGACCAGCTGTTTAAGAACAAGGCTATTCATTCCCTGCAGAGTGTTAGTTTAATTTTTTTGTTGTTTTTTGTTTGGTTGGGTTTTTGTTGTTTTTTCTCTTGTTTTTAATAAGCTACCTAATAACCACCTCTGATAAAACTGATTAAAGTAAAAAAAAAAAGCGAAAAAGTTAATCATGCTTGACCTACATTACAATCAGCCACTAACTGCTTAACTACATGAACTGTCAACGTCAGTTGTGAGGTTCATCTTGCACAAAGGGCAGAAAGAAGAAATGGTGGGAGTGCAGTTGAAGCAAAAGCTTTTAAATAGAAATAAAAGCCATAATAAAATAGTTAAGTTGTCATTCTTATTATTCCCTTACTTCATATTAAGCTGAAGGCACTAGCATGCAGCACACCTTGGAGCAAGATGGTAAGTTTTAATTATTAAATGTAATTTCGCTAGGTGTAATGATAGATACAGATTTTTCTGTGCACTTTCAGATATGTGAACAGATGCCATAGGTACAGATATGCGAACATATGCCACAAAATGGGAAGTCTGATTGCTTTGTGCACATACTCCACTAGAAGGGTAGAGTTTGGAATGTGGAATATCTTCTTTTTTAGATCTTCATGTTCTGTAACAGATGTGCCTTTTCCTTAACAATATGTACTGCATTCAGTATAAAAATCAATGCAAGCAAACATTTCAGAACACTGAGGATTTAAAATTTTAAACATTTTGGACTTCATTCATTTGTAATTATTCATAATTACTACCAGTGCAAAATGTTAGTCAGCATTAGTGTTATAGAATGAAAAGATTCATCTTTCTGCCTAAATTTTGGAAGAGCTGTTAATAGCAGCTATCAACCTCAAAAGAGTCACAGTCCCTAGGAGCATTTTGGAAGAAAAAAAAAAAGGAGAAAAAGATAAAAATATTAGGATCTACATTTCTGATAACAGGAAGTTCAGTTAGTAGAGAGGAAGTCACAATATCAGCTGTTGAGTTGCCTGGGAAACCTGCAGAAGACAATGTGATGAAGCAAGAGACACCAACTTCACTTAGAGTATGCGTTAAATATGGTTGTAAATGATGATGAACTTAGGAAATCACAAGCATGATACGAACAGCTATCCATTATCTAGGCCAGAGCACTGGTTTGCAGTAGTCTAACCAACTTATATAAAAGTATGTATTAAATAATACTCTACTGAACTAGCTATTAATATCACCCCTGTGTTTTCTTGAGTACAATCTCAAAATCCAATTGCCTTAAACTCCTAACTACTTAAACTATCTGGGGCCCCGTGTTTATTGTAAAGATTCCTATGGGAAGGTGGTGTTGGCTCTTGCTCCTCATTAGCACCATCGTAAATCACTTTCAAAATATTTGAGTTTTCAGACTAGCACCACAAAAGAATGTGAGGTTCTTTCCAGCTTTGTTTTAAAATACCAGTTGCAGGAGCTGAGCTTGCCATCTGGTGCAGAGAATTTATCCATGCTATTTGGTTCATAATGCCACCAGTCAGTACAGCTGAACAGAGAGGAGACATACCAGTGTTTCACTCAAGTGACATTCATTCCTCATTAGGCCACTTCCACAGATGGTAAAGCAGAACATCGGCTTTCCTGTCTCCCCCATCTCCCATGAAATGCTACTTATGTCTTCCTGGCGATGCTTGTAATCACCTCTATTACTCAGCATGGTCTTTTAGCACAGTGACCTTAACTACGGTTAATGATTTTTCCATATGCTTTCAAAAGACAGGATTACTTAGAAATCTGTAAATTGTATGTTTATGTTTCTCAATGTTAGAAGAAAGAACCTTGAATTAGTAAAACATGCTCATGACCAGCCCTAGGGAAGAAATAAGACATGGCTTTACAATCAGACATATCTTTCAGAAATATAAACTAACAGCAGATTCCCAAAAGCTGTAAGTTACTAAGCATGACATGGTTATAAAAGAACAGTTTTCCAGCTCCAGTGTTGCTAACAGTTCCTTCCACTTGCTTTCCCTTCCACTCTGTCTATCAGATCATTTTAATTTTAGAAACATTTATCCTTCACTTCAGGAGGACATTTAAGCAAGTGCTCAAGTCCCTCTCCGAAAGGTCTGCTTAATTCTTCATAAGCCACTGGCAGCTGTTTACTCGCTTAAGGTCTTTGTTGACTCAAGATCAACAAAGAAGAGTAGAAGACAAGCAAGAAAAAAAGGTCACTTAAGAGAAAGCTTTCTACAACAACAGTAACAGTAGCACCCAACTGTCCAACTCTAAAGCCTTGTGCATCTTGGAAGAAACAAATGCATCCAGAAAATGGATTCAAAATTTTACTTCTGCTTTTAAAAATTCCAATATTTCAGTTGTCCTTTCTACAAAAAACAGGCTGCACAGGACCCTGTAAGGCCCTTTCCTCTTTTTAAGGTAATAAAGTATTGTCAGCTCATAAATAAAAAAAAAACTACTCTACATCAGATCTGATCTATCACAGTAAAATTCATAGATCTGCTGGAAGCTCAAGGTTAAGACCCTAGGTAACACTTCCAATTTCCCTATGAAGTAAACATACCCATAGGATTTCCATAGCTCCTTCTTACCCTCGTAAATAAAAATAACATAGAGCATAGATGGCTTTTCATTGTTTGGGTTAATGAGTGGGAACAATTTAGACAAAGCAAGAACAGGTAATACAAAGCATGTATAAAATAGCTAAAATATCTTAGGCTTACTTTTGAAAACACAGACTTACAAGGCAAACAAAAGCTGAATAACATTGAATGTCATATAGATACTGTTTTTCATTACACTATGCATGTTGTCTAGGCTATGCACTCAGGACTCTTGACTCTTTAGGAAATGGTAAGTAGCAAACAAAATTGTTTTCTTTAAAAAGAAAATGATAAATTAATTGAGTCAAGAGCAGAACAGGCTAGCAACCCAAAGAGCCTTCAAAATTGCTTTAAGTACTTTCAGCAACACAAAAAGATAATGATGAAACAAAACCAGAGCTCTAGCTCTTAATGTTCTTCTAAAATAGCTAGTAAAGTTTGTCAGGATGGCTCTGAAGAAAAATAACAGCTATGTTTGGAAGAAGAGACAACAACTTTTCTTATTATTGTATGAGTAGAACAAATAAAGTACTCAACTATGAAACCGCTCCTTCAGGCTATGCTTGGGCCATGAAGCAGTCAGCACTTTGAGACAGCCATGCCTCAGACTTTTTCTCTGGAGCAAGTTCCCCAAAGACTAAAATGTCCTTAAGCTTAAAAACCAACAACAACAACAACCAACCAAAAAACTCCTATGATTTGTTAGAGTAGAAAGAATACTCAGGCTTTTACACAGAGACATGTGGAGTGACTAGATCAATCAGGAAAAACAAAACAAAAAACTCCCAGACAAACAAAAAATAATTATTATAAACTTGCAACCAAGTTGGCCATGACAGACCAGCAGCAGGGTGGGCTGCTAGCTCACAGACCTTCTTCAAGTCCTTACATCTATGACAAGTTCTTTTCCCTCCAGAAGGCACCAGCTCACCTGCATGCTCTCCTAAAAGGAACATAACATATAGCTTAGAGCATTGTGCATCCTATGAGTTGTTGCTACAGTAACATCAGCTCTGAGCAACTGCAAAATCTTGTGCATGGCTTAACTTTGCTGATGTCAATAGCAACTCTTTGCTATACCTAAAAGAGTTAGAATATATAGAAATGTTTCTGAGATCAGGTTTAATAGTAAAGACCGATGGCTGAGTTATGAAGACAGACTTGAGCACAAGAAAAAAGGATGTTCACAAGTGAATCACTCAAAGGAGAAAGGACTTCTCAGAAGTTTTGCTCCATGAGTGATCTGATTATTAGTACAAGAAATATTTGTGGGGGTTTTTGTTGTTGGGTTTTTTTTTGTTTGTTTGGGGTTTTTTGTTGTTTGTTTGTTTGTTTTTAAAGCTTTTATGAGTTAGAGTACTGTGCTGGTTTTGGCTGGGTTGTTAGAGCTAGTTTTTTTCGTAGTAGCTTATATGGTGCTGTGGTTTGGATTTGTGAGGAAAAAAGTGTTGGTAACACACCAATGTTTTAGTTATCGCTGAACAGTGCATACACAGTGGCCTTTTTTATTTCTCCCTCTGGCCTGCCAGCGAGTAGGCTGGGAGTACACAAGAAGTTAGGAAGAGACACAGTCAGGAAAGCTGACCCCAGCTGACCAAAGTGATACTCCGTACCACATGATATTTTGCTCAACAATAAAAGCTGGGGGTAAATTTGCTGAGGTTGTCATTGCCCAGGGACTGTCTGGGCATTGGTCGGCTGATGATGAGCAATTGTTTTGGGTTTTCTTTTTTTTGCCTTACTTGTTTTTGTTCGGTTTGGTGTTGAGTTTTTAGTTTTTGTTCTTTTTGTTTGTTTGTTTGTTTGGTTTGGTTTGGTTGTTTTGAGGGTGGTGGTGGTTTTTTACTTATTAATCTGTCTTTGTCTCAACCCATGCATTTTCTCACTTCCACCCTTCTGATTTTCTCTCCCATCTCACTGGGAGGGAGTGCGCAGTTGTGTGGTACTTAGCTGCCTGCCAGGGTTAAACCAAAACAAGTACTCTTTTCAAATTTTGAAGTGCTCAAGAAACACTAAAGAGTTTGTTTCATATGATCTCTTCAAGTAGCTGAATGTAATGTTTTAGTAATTAATGGGTTTTTAAGTGCTATTAGCTGATGCTTCACTGTTATAGTGTCTTCCAGTTTCATGGCAGATCATGTTTTTATAAAACAAATATTGTAGATATTGATTTCAGAGCTACTAGGGATCAAATGAGTAGTGATGTTCTTTTTATATTCTAATCAAATGCCAATGTATATCTTTACTTGCACTAGAGTAAGGCTTGCAACCACATGGAACCATATGTCTGCTCTTTTTACATTACTGCTTTGTCTAACTTCGTATGACTTCCAAAACTGGCACTTTCACAGTATCAAATGGTAAGTTGTTTCAGACGTATTTTCACAAATGTTTTTTCAAAGAATGGAGTTTTTCATTCCAAGCCTGAATGAATTTTTTATTTTGAAATACTGTCAACCAGAGAAACGCAGACCCTAAGCATTCCCAGGATCTTATTTGTCTTCTACTCTGTAATTGCTCATGTTCATAAAATCCTAATCAATTGCAAATTCTCCTAACTAAATAACTATCTCTCTAGTCTTATCTAACTGGAAAAGCAAGCCTACATATCTGTGTCTAGGCCTCTATGAATTATTTTCTGAGTATATTCAAACTCACGGTAGTCCATAGGTCACTTTCCATACCATCCTTATGCTACCTATTGTTTTTTTCTTTTTACCCTGCTATCTCTGAACCGTATATCTTTGTTCCACCATGGCTGGCTCTGCAACTTTGTGCCCAACACAAACTACTTCCGCAGGTGTCAAAGTTCAAGGCAAGGCGACAATAAACCATGGCAGATGCTCTCTGTTACCCCCTCATCACAGCAACATGGAGACAGACTGATGGGCATGTAGAAAGAAATAATGAATCAACAATGGTTTGCATAACAGGTAGTTGTGAAAGTGTAACAGGACCAATCCATTGCAATTTCTTTCTAGATATTCTGTGCACCTGCTTTCAAGCTCCCTTTTCTTCTTTGTGGATGGGCTATATGGATTAATATGCTAGATTTAGAGGTATCTAAACAGGGACAGTCTTTCAAATGAACTTTTAAAGGAAGAGAAATGGAAGGAAAGACAGGGAATTTACAGAAAGTTTTATATAGATTTTCCAGGGGAAAACATGTATCTTTGCAATACCGAACAATTGTTTATTCTAGGGAAGTATTATGGGCTAGACACGGCTGCAGAATAACAATTTAATTCTGTGAGAAAATCTGAGGTAACAAAATATGTTATTCTTCCACACTGAAATTATGTCAGGTACATTTTTGTTTTGAAGTGATCTTCTTTTCTGGACCTTTCAATAATTCTCCTTATTTCTGAAAATGACCAGAAAGTCCAGCTAGGTTTTAAAAACTGTTGTCTTTTTGGGAACTTCATCAATATCAGTATTTCCACAAATTGTGTTTGCCCTTTACATAACAGCAAATTTAAGCCCAAAAGATAGATTTATTTTAAGAGGGTTCAATGCTATTACAAATTGTGTAGGCAGAAAGAAAGCAAATCAAGGGGGATAATTATTCTCAAGAATATTTTAAAATTATTTTAAGTTGCTTCAGAGGATTCAGTCATTCATTATGCCATGGATATAGGGGTCCAAACAGAAAAAAATACTGCCCAAAAGTTAGGTGAAGAGAAATTAGTCTTCAGTGCACTACTCTAGAGAATAATTGCAACACATAGATGCTGCTGTTAACCCTGGGGAAGAAGTTCATACAGCTGGTCAGATGGCTTCTGATAGTTGGGGCTAATGGAACCCTATCATCTATCTTGCAGTATAGCTGCCTGTGACCCAGAGCCCAAACTTAGTAAGGTACAACTGTATAACCATGACTAAGCCTTCTGAGGCAACTCTTTCGTGACTAGAAGAATTGTGAGCAAGTACATTTGAGTACCACCGTGCAATAAATGGTAGACAGAAGTAAGATTGTAAAGTAAGGAATAGGTGCCAACATAAGGATTCAAGAGAAATAAAAACAAAAACAAAAATAAAAACAAAACCAACCAACCAACCAAAAAACCCCACAACCCCAAAGAGTATGGAATGGTACAAAATGCTGCAAGAAAAAACAGTAGTGTAAGACAACTCCACGACTCTAAAATCCCATGTCAGGGACCAGCAGATGACAATCCTTTCATATCAACTACTGCCTGCTAGCAAAGACATTGGATGTCTATGCTTAGCCTAGTGGCTTGTTAATGCTAGCTATAATTTGTGTGTGATACCCAATAAATGACAGCTTTACACTTTGAAGTGTTATATAGCAGTCTTCATTGTCTTTCAGTACATGGCAAAAAGGGTCTCAAAAAAGTGACCCTGAGATAGACAGAGGGCTATACCACTTGTTACTGATGCTGTCCCAGTTTAGTACTGAGAACAAATTTGGGTTTTAAGAACTACAGTAAGGTTCCTAGAGACAAGTGGCAGCATAAATAAAGTTTACTGACTTTATGAAGCTTGGTCCTGTTACACTTGCACAACTACCTGTTATGCAAACCATTGTTAATTCATTATTTCTTTCTACATGCTTCTGTGATGTCTCTCTTTACATAGGTTAGCAGCTATTCAGAAAAGGACTGTCTTCCAGTTTTTCCTTCACATTGGGGTTCATCTGTTACCTCTTATGAGGTAATTCTGGACTCATTTGCAAGATATATGTGTGTTATGGGGAAGCACTTTGAATCCTCTATGACAAGGAGGGAAAACTGACCCTCAGAGTTCTTACAGTCTGTTTAGGAAAGTCAGTGAAAACTTTTGTGGTTAGCACAGTGTGTACTACAATGAAGAGATGCATATAGCTCATTTACAAGTTACACACAGTATAAAAAACATCCATGATTTCAGTAAATGTATATACAGATAGTGATGATAACATACAATTCTTGCCTATGTGAACATACTGGTATGCAGAGTTGTAGTGCATTACACTGTTACTCCATTTGAACACTTGCTATATGCACTACTCAGAATTCAGCCATCAGCAAACCTGTTAATGATCTCCAGTATCTGTGAGGAAATAAATGCACAGTACTATCAAAATTTACTGAAAATTCATCTGGAACGACTAAAGGATCAGTTGTTATAGGCAAGAAAATGGAATCAGCATAACAATCCACAGAGAAAGAGTAAGTTACATGATGTCAGGTTAGAAAAGACAAATAATGAGTCCTGTAAATAGGCCACCCTTAAGCACAATAATGGGCTGTACTATTAAACTGTCATAACCTAAGGGCCACACCTAATTTTCATGTCCATTTAGATTTGGCTCAGAAAAGTAAGCTTTAACTGCCACTAAGTTGCCCCAGGCTTGATTACCACTTTTATTACAGAACAGGGAAGGAGGCGGAGGAATGTCACAATATACCTTTATTTATATTTAAGCAACATCCAACAGAAGAGTTCACTAATATTACAAAATGGAATATAAATTATTTAAACACTTATGTGTAGTAAACATAACATAATGCACCTATTCAGAATCTGATTTGGACTCAAGAAGTGGAATGGAGAAATTGCTTTGGTATTTAATGAAACCCCTCATATATATCCATATATTCTTTTCCATATAACTACTGAGGCATGAACTATTCACTGGTCATGTGCTTACACATCCTTTGATAACAGTAAACCACTTTTAAGACCCGCTTAATTTACCTGTGTGTAACTACAGCCAGTGAATGTCCATTGGGCTTGTCACTAGTCACTGGGAAGGGGAATTTGAACAGATGAAATGAAGCAGCAACTAAGTGACTGACCATTTGAAGGATCACAAAGAAGACATGCAATCCTCTAATGAAGAAAAGGTGTTTCCAGTCCTGTACATATAGGGCTTCTTACACCACTTAACAGTGCCTTACAGCCAGTAGTATCCAGAGAGAACTGTTGAGGTCAGCATAGACCTGTCAGTCCCTTAATTGTCAGCTGTCATTGTCAACACAGCCTCCCATTCCCTTTCTCCTAATATGGAGGAGGGGCAGTTGAAAGGACAAATCTGAAATCCTTTGTTGCTCTCTCTCCAACTCTGGGAAAAGAACTTCTATTAATTAATGTTCAATTCACATAATTTTTGAGTCGAGAGTAAATATTGGAGTTACATATATAAAGTCTGAATATTAGTTTGGGATCTAAGAGAAGGTAACTCATACTGTATCTGCAGCAGGAAAGTTCAAATGAAAGACTTTGAAGGAATTATTTTTAATCATATTATTAAAATAATATTTTCTAGTTAAAGAAAATAAAACCCAATTCTGCATACTAGAAAATTACTAATAAATCCTTCTGAAACAAGGCAGAAAGCTTGTTCTTCGAAGTGGCTTTTTATGATGCTGTTAATAGCTGTATCACAAATTAGTGGTGTTTCTTGCACTACAGACACATATTTATGCTATGCTATGGTATTAATGTAGCTATTATTTTCAAGAAAATATGATAAAGAATTGCAAGGTTTTAAAAACTCTGAAGTAATAACTGAAAGCAGAGAGGAAAAAGATAAAGGCAGAATGTAATATGAAGATGTTTTGCAGGGAAGGGAAGTCACATCTAGATACTTTAAAGAATTACACTCTTTACTGCATAGAATGTAAGGTTTTTCAAAGAAAAAGTCATTTTGCGAGACATTAAGAATAGTGAAAAATTCTTTGCTTCTGAGTGATGAGACTCCAGCAGTAATTTTCAAGGGAAAAATAAGACAAAAGAAACAGAAGAGAAAAGTGATGGGTTACCACCCAAAGCAAAGTATTATACACTTTATATCTGTAAATGTCACTCATTTTCAGACTTAGTATATAAACTAATTACAAAATATGTTTATCTCTAGTACTCTAAGCTTGAACAAAATTTCTTTCTTTGCTGACAAAGTACATTAAATAAAATACGCCATTAAGAAGTTCTAAGTTACCCAGTCACAAAAACTAAGGAGAGTGAGCAAGGACAGCACTGTATGGAGACAGTTTTCTTCTTAGAAAAGACAAGGACACTGAAAATTGCAGTTTCCTTTTCTTTTGTTCATTCCTGCTCGCTTCTCATTTATGCCATAAGAACTGCAATCCTTTTCAGTGTGTTACTTTTTCTTATTTGAGAAAGAACAAAGAACTTAAGAAAGAACACTTTTTTCCCTTCAAGTAATACTAAAACATAAAATAACAGTTGTGTAATCTTGGCCTGGTCGAAATCCATAGAAAAATCCCTGTTATCTTCAAGGAGACCAGCAGTGGATCAGTGTTTTTGTAAGACCATGCAGTTTGCCATCTAAAGGTTTATAAAATGCCATGGATAAATGACTGGTTCAGACTTCCTGGTGTGTGCCAGACCCATCTGTCTCTGTTCTGCCTGCTCTGCATTGAAAAAGGAACCGGACCTTCACTGAGTCTCTTCTCCTAAAATAGCATTGGAAAGAGCTCCCTTGTACTCATGTAACTCTAGCAATTCTCTAACATGCATTTCAGTTCTGCCTTCAGGTGGATATAAGGGGGTCTAGCTTTCCTCCTTTGTAAGGCTAAGCAGGGATAAAAACACAGCTGAGTCATTAGTGAACAAAGCACACATTAGAACAATTATCTCAGGCAGTAAATCACTTTGCAAACTGTGCCACAAAGATGCTTATTAAACACAGAGCACCCAGTCCAATCTATATTTAAGCTAAGGACAATATTAGGCAAGGAATGAAGTTGACCTAAAGTCCTTGGAAAGATCACTTCAGAGAACCATTTCTGCAAAGAGAAATGGCATAGGTACAGGAGAGAGACACAGAGGAAGGAAAAAGGCATTAGTTCAGACCTTTCCATACAAGCAAAATTCACTGATTATATCCTGGACATTTCTGCCTATTTGAAAATTTAAATTAACCACACAATTCTGTCCTTGCTTCTCATATTGGCACTTGGTTGCCCTAAAAAATTTTCCATAGCTAAAATAAAAGCTTTTTCCTTACCCCATCTCACTAAAATTCATTTTTGTTGAAGCAGAGAGAATAATATGGCCTTCTATCTAATCTTTACAATAGAATTGGAGGCTTGACTTGCCAGCCATATCTGAAAAATTCTGTGAATTTCTCAGAAAAATATGTATCTTCTGATAAAAGCTGAAAGAGGTGAACAGGGAAAAAAAGACATTGATATCAGAGTGGCAGTTGAGGAAAGATACTTCCTTTCAAAGAGCAACCTACCTTGAAGCTTTAATTTATCTATGCTATATAAAAGTAGAATGGCCACCAAGGTTGAGTTTCTGAGATAAATTCCCTCCTCCAGCTTTTCTCTGTTTGTTTCTGGTTTTTTGTTTGTTTTGTTGGGGTTTTTTTTGGTTTGGTTTGGTTTGGTTTGGGTTTGGTTTTGGTTTTTTGTGTTGGGGTTTTTTTGTGGGGAGGGGGTGGCACAGGGGCACATGGGGAAGACAAGTATAGTGTTCAAACAATGCTGTTTTAAAACTGCATCACAAGTCTGAAAACAATGTAATAAAACACCCCAGAACACCCACTAGACAAGGAACCATAGCTGAGTGTATTTCATGGAATGGTCAGTAGAGACAAGAAGCCTCTATGAATTCATTTCTATGTTTATACGTTGAATATATTTCTAGTATGTTGAAATTATGAACTGGAACTCAGCTGAGGCTTTTAACATCCAAAATTATTAATTTTTCCCTCCTAATGGAGAGTGATAATTTTAGACTTTTCAAAAATCTGGGGAAGATATCAAAATGTTGAAGGCATGATGTCAAGAGACTGATGAAAAGGCTTATAAAAACAACAAACCTTCTCCCTGCCTCTGTCTCTACCTGCCAAAAGAACCCAAACAAACAACAAGAAAACAAAACCAAAACAACAACAATAACAAAACAAAAACAAAAAAGCTCACTCTACTCTTCCTTTGAGTTTTAAAAAACTACAATTAATGTCCTATCCTATATTCTTCCACAAATTTTTCAGGTACTTTTGCAGTCTCTTCACTCTAATGCATACAAATCTGATGATCCTGTCTTCTGTGATTTGCTCCCAGATTTCTAGTAGCTGCATCTTCTGTTACCTGCATCTCATATAGTCTGCAAGCTCACTTGTGCTAATGTCCAGTCTCTTGATTTGCAGTTATTGAGATTTTTGTTTCTCCAAAACACCTGAGGTGGTGATTGGACTGGGTAAACCAAAATCTATTATCAAGTGGGTATTTTTGCTTAACTTATGGCCAAGATACATAAAGATATCAACAGCAGTCTGCCAAAAAAATTCTGCTGGTTAATTTTAGTATTTTCTAAGCAACCAGTCATCAAGGTAGCTGAATATCCAAACACATTTATACTTTTAAACATTTATCTAAAATTAGATAAATGCATATACCTTTTAAACTTACTTCACTGTTAACAATGACAAAACTTCAAAGCAAAGTAAAATAGGTCAAAAATGCTCCAACTAAGAAAAAAGAGTGTATTTTGCTAAGAAAGCCTTTCTTCTGTTGACTGAATGTGGTTGTCTTAACTACAGCTGCAGCTAGCTCAGAAATGCATTTGCATTGTACAGCATGTGGTATGTAGGGCTGATGATAGATAGATTAGCATACTGTCCTCAGAAGATTGAAGATGAGAGATTTTCTTTCATAGAAGTGACAGGAGAAGGATTAGCATACAGTAGGGAACTAATGTCTCTGAATTAACATAAAAGCTTCACAAGAAATTACTTAAGCCTTGAGCTCTATGACTTATTGAAATCTCAGCTTACTATCAATTCTAACAGGAAAAAAAGAGAAAGAACTGAAAATGTTTTGTTTTTTAATTATCAAACTGAGAAAAAAATAGATTTATTGTACTGAAAGAAGAAGAATGTTTTGTTTGACTTCAACTTTTTCTGCTTAGATTTGGCTTGATTTTTCTTGAAAAAGTAAAATATTAATATATTAGAAAAACAATGGGAATAGGAAAAAGACATTTAAACAAAATTTTTAGCTCTTTCAATCTGCAGGTAAAAAGCTGAAGGGTACAAAATCCATTGAAAGTTAAATTGCAAAACATTTCCATGATATTCAACCATTTTTTGTTACGATTTGGGATTTTATGACAAACTAAACTCAACCTTAGACTTTCATTTAGGTTGTATCTAGAATACTCAGTAGGTGGAGAAGATACTCTGCAAAGCAAATTCTGTGGCAGTTCTTTTATCAAAGCTCCATTTTGGTCAATGAAAACCTGTGAGTTTGAGAGGGCTTTGGCTTGCCATCCTGATAGCACGTTTATAAGAAACTTTGCTAAGAGACTGCCTGAGCTAACACCTACCTGACGTGTCAAAAGGCATGATGGCGGACAGCAGATGTCTTTGAGATTTGGATACTGGAAGGAGTATGGGATGGAATCAGACACTGCCAGGTGAGATTCTACTCTTAATATTAGACAGAGAAATGTATACGCCACAATCGAGTGACTTAGAAGTGCATTTAGAAGAATGTGAAACAGGTAATTTAAAGGTTTTTTAATAAACGTGGGACAAGGTCATCTAGTCTGAGAAAGAGTGCTTTTAATTTCATTCAATTCAAATAAAACTGTATAAGCACACTGAAATGATCTCTTGGTTTTCAATCAAGGTGGACGTTCTGTCTTGCATTCCATTAAGCATTTATACCACAGAAGGATAAATTGGTTCAGTGAAGGTAATTTCAAATCATGCAATGGAAAACTAACCCACGTAATGAAAGCAGCAGATTTTGATTGGATCTCCTTGCTAATCCAGTTTACTCAATAGGTTCATAAACGCCAGATTAGCTGCAAATGATGGGATAAGAATGTGCATATGGAGTAAGGGCTGAGATCTCTCTTTCGCTGAAAGTTCACAGCTAAATCAGATTCAAAATGTTGGCAATTAGCACTTCCTTGTTGTCTTTCAAAGTTTACATTTAGAAAGATTATTCTCAAGTAAAAAAGTACAAGAGTTTGGATTTTTATCTTCTAGCCATGTGCAACTAGAACATCTCTAGAGGCTACTTACATTTTCTTAAGCAAATGTAATGCTATAACAGCAGCTGCTATCTAAGCATTCCTCTGGTATCAGAGAAAGAAGTTAGACCTTCTGTGAAATTTACTACTACATTTACCCAATCTCATTATTTCCAGTCTCTCGCAGAATTGAGTCTGCTTTCTTCAAAGCTAGACTGATTTTAACACTTTCTACCTAGTTTCTACCCCCTCAACTGACTTTTTTGATAATTTGAACGAGTAAAGAAAAGCCTAGGCAAAAATGTTAAGAGAAATACCTGGGTGACTAAGAGACTACCAGCTATCTGTGCTTAGCACATGCTAGGGGGACATGCAAATCTGTATCTCAACAGGCAGCAAGTATTTCTTAGTAGGATATCAAGAAACTGTACAGAGTTCTGCAGCTACTTTGATTGTATTATATCACATACCTGTCCATTCTAGTAACACATAGTCCTGAAATGAAAAAGCTCCACAAGAAATATTCGAGGTTGAACAATTTTTGTGCAAATTATGCTGGAAGTGTGTAACTGTGTTTTCTTTATTTAGAGGGTGCTATTTCGATTGTATACCTTCCAGTGCAAAGGCACCTGTATTTTGTCTGCATGCAGCTATCTGCAACACCTCAATTTCAGATAGTCAGTATCAGCAACTCACAGGTCTGCAAGTAAGCTGGCAAAAAATAAAGTTCATTCATTGTGTAATCCCTATACTATAGGAATGTATGTTGCATAGTGCAGATTTCATGGCAGACAGAAACTTTAATTTTAACTACCTATTTTATTTTTAAAATTATATTTTCTCTTCAGAAATTCAATTTAATTGTACTCATTTCCCCTTTTTTAGATACTGTGCTCTATTACTGATTCTTGCTGGCACAACATCTCATTCATTAGACCTTTCCATTCAGTGCCTTCCTATTTTTCCTCAGTCCATCCCTCCGATTAGTGTATTCTAGCCCACAAAAACATCCAGTTAAACCTCAAAGCAAAGCTTAGGTAACACAAAGTGTGTGCACAGATTCCCTGTTGCCATTTGAAATAACTGCCGTATGTTGTCAATAAAGAAGCTTTTTTACTTGTTCATTAGCCAAGTAAATATTACATGACAGATTGGTTTTCATTTTCTTGCTATATAAAGAGTAGTACCAGTAATTACCAAAGATGTTGCAATGGAGTATGTATAGAAAGCGGGGCTGATTACACTGCAGCTTCCCAGTTAACGCAGTCAAGCATAGTATGGTCTGCCCATCATCTTATGTTGTAACAGTAGTTGCATGGCTGTGAACTGCTTCAAATGAGACGAGTCAATTCCTATGTCAGAGTATCTATCAGAACCAACATAAAAGTCCAAAGTATACTGATTTGGATCTAGGGGCAATGTAAAACCAGTTTCAAAAGCTGTGCTTTTTATAGAAGCGTTAACAAAGATACATTTCTCTCTCTTGAAATGGAAGATTTCAAGATTTTGTAACATTTATTAAGTTCTTCCTAAGCTTAAAATTAACATGATTTTTCTCAAAAAAAAAAAAGTTGTACATATGAAAAAGCAATAAAATAATTTCTCTGCTACAGAAGAACTAATCGTTCACTGTCTGTGAACAGTATCTACCTTTCCTGCTGTGAATACGTACCTATTTACACGTCTAATCAACTAGATAACACAATCAATTTTCTGATATTCTTATAAAACAGACAAATACAAAGGATGCCTATAACTTCAGTGTTTCAACTTGGATCTTTTCTGATTTGGAGGAGAATCCAGTTTCCTGGTTTAGATGGTTCCATGGTATTCTCCAGTAAGAGAAACAATGAGTGCCTCACACAGAACAAGGAACATATTGCAGAGTTGGAGGTGAAGAAACCTCCTGTTTTTTCCTTATTATCTACTATCCCTTCTCCCCTGTAAGCGCAACTTATTGTTATTTCACATTTCTGTTTAATTATGCTTACTGTAGCTTGAGGAATAAAAGGCAGTAAAAACAACACTTGAAGTCAGACATTTTGGTTATTAGTTGCAAACTGTGTCACATTAACTGTATAGGATGTTGGAAAATGTGGAAGATAATAAACTGAATTTGCTTATATTTGACACTGGTGAAATAAATTCAGTGAGAAAATTATTCTGCAGTACTCACTGGAGTGGAAAGGAAAACATCAACAACGAAAATCAGTTTATCTGAATTCCTCCCCCCCCATGTCGCTATTAAAAGTGACAGAAGGTTCACTCTATTTTCATTACTTTCCATAAGATTTATTTAAACTGTGTGTTTGTCAGCATCCTGCAAGCAGTCAGTCCGTCTTGCCTGTGCAGTTTTCACTTTTATGAAGTTACATATTTACTCAATGAAAATTATTCCACTTGAAAATGGCTTATTTTAATATTATGGTTTAATACTGATTTCAAGCCAAATGACAACACAATTATTTTTCAGATATTTTTATAAAAATGTCTTATTCTCACTTCCTTTATGTATTTGATAGATTGTATATTTGATCAAGATTTTTGTCTTCTTCACTGAAACAAACTTTCTTTTTTATTCTCAACTTTTGCATATTATGTCAGTTTTTCACCAACATTGCCATTGGAAATAAGAAAAAATTGAAGCTCTACATTGTGAATTCTCTTTTGTGAGTTTGGCTTTCTCGTATCAATAAGCATTGAATATGTATTTAATGTACTGTATTAAATAGTCTTGAACACAGAACTAGAATCTATATACAAATGTTTCTAGTGGGTGACTACCTTAGAATAAATTTTTGTGTTCCCAATGAGCTAAAGTTTCAAACCTAGTGTCTTCAGTTAATCATCATATACATGGGGGAGCAGAGCAGAACACTTTCAGTTTTCCCACTCAGAGAAGTATTGCTCATTAACATTTCAGAGAACTCTTCCAGGAACTCTTTCTGGGAATAAGCCAACATAATTTCCAAGTCATTAAAATCAACAAAGTGATGTCAGAGTTTGTAAGCACTGTCTTTTGGAAAAGCTAAGCATGATGTGATATGATTAGGGTACTTTCTGAGCTGTGACAAAATTTCACTAAGATATGGATATTTCTTTCCACAGAAAATATGAGTCACATGGTATTGAAAACCACAGGTGAAGTCTTTCACTGGTGAAATTTACAGAATATTTGCCATGGTACTTCGTGAAATGAAGTTTTCATCATCACTACTTGGGCCAAGGTCACAGCTGTCCCTAGCAGAACTGAGTACTGGAGCATTATAAAAGATAAAGCTGGAAATCCAGCACTGCAGTTTCCTCACCGTCTTAGATGTGGCTCAGTCTAGTGATATATCTAAATAGCTTTCCATATGCAGATCTACTGCAAAATTTCTTCACAGTCAGAGATAATAAAAACATTGAGGTGGGGAGGCACCTTTGAAATTGCTGATGCACTCTGTAGGAATGGAGAAGGTACATATATTTTTAATTATAACTTGATTTGTTATTGATATTGCTCTGGGCTGCTTTCAGAGAAATCTGAAGTAGAATTAAATCTAAAATAAAGAATTTATTTTATTTCAGTCAAAATGATAACTGTGCAACCAAGCTACAGATTTTAGTTAGATGTTATCGTGGATTATGAAATATTCATCACTTCTTCAAAGGATGCACTTGGATTCCAAAATATTAAATAAATTATACATCCTCTTCCTAACTGCATATTTGATACATCCTAGCAGATGCATTTCTACCTAGTGTTGTGATTATTAGTATTCATTTAGTTTTAGCTGGGAAAGCAAAATTTTGTATTATGGAGGTGGTAGTGAGAATTCTATAGCCATTTGCCTTTAAACAGCTGTAAATCACTGTTGTATACAAGTCATGCTTTTGTTTTCTATTCCTTGTGTCCCTTCTTAAAATACTGGTTTAAAAACAACAGAAAATTTCACATTTCTCAAGTTAAAAAAAACCCAATCTATTGATTTCAATATTGTCTGCCAGGGTAGGACTACGTTCATCTGCCTTTATAATTTAAATGTTAGATCGTCCAAGATGGCCACTTAGTCTTCCTGTGTAGTCAATGAAGGAAAAACTGATATAGCCAAAGAGTTTTTCCTTCTGTTCTGAACTATATGTTAGGACTTGTCCTCTGGAGGTACTCATCTCTGTTTCTAGGATTCTGAATAATCAGCTTCAGTTTAGACGTCTAGCACAAACTGATTAATTCGGGTGATCAGAATTCCATATCCTGTATTTGCTTTATATGCAAAGGCATTTCTGCAGTTTTGGTAATGTCAGGTTTGAACAAAAAGGACAGCTACAGTGGTATTTTGTTCTCCCTACAACTACCAACTGTAGTCGATACTAGTAATTACAGGTACCAATAAGTATTATTGATGAGAGAAAATAAATTTTCAGCTTTTAAACCCACAGCAAAAAATACTTGAACAAAGTGAATTTTCTTGAACATGGCAGAAGTTCTTAAAACAAAGTGTAACAAGTATCATCAAATGAGGTATTCACAGCTGGAGGAACTATGGCACCAGACACTGTAATCAAAGGAGCAGCAAGGCATTCAGGCCTCCCTCCATCAAGGCCTCATTTCACACTCAGCAATGTGAAGAATCCCAATACAAACCCAGGTGATGAAGTTCTAGAAATCAACAACTGCTTCAAAACAGGTAAACAGTATTCAATAAAGAATGACTAACAGTTTTCCAAAGCTTTCAGTGAAGTAGCTCACATTTGAAGATGATTCTTTGCAGCTTTTCTACATAAATTCTTATGTCCGACTTTATGACTGAAAGCTTTTGATAGTTTGTGCGCTTAAAATAAAAACACAAATCTCTGCGGTTTTTGTTGAATCACTGGACAGCTCAAGCAGATTAAATAAATCTTGTCTTCAGAAGACACAGCAATGGGCCAATCCTAGAAATTCTGAACCGAATGAAAAAACAAACAAACAAACAAAAAAAACAAGAAAAATTGACATAATTTTATTTTTTCAGCAAAGTGAAAACCACTGATGAGAAATAGTGTCTTACTCTCATGCCTCCTTAAAGTTTTGGACTAGGTTAAGAGAGAATGAGCAATGCAACATTCTCTTCTCATTATAAATGTAAAATGTTCAATTTACAGTGATGGAGAGTTTCACAATTTTAGAACTATTTTGTCATTCCTAATGACAGACTGATTTTTGCCTACTTACATTTCAAAGCAATGTGTATTTTTAAAAACATTTCTCATTTTTGTTATCACTAAAACTCAAGGATTGCTTTTCTACTAAGATATAAAATCCACCCACTCACCCACTCTTTCTGAAGAAATCTTGTCACTGATTTTCTATATCCAAAATGCCTACAGTGAAATGACTTGCTTTTGATACATTTTCAAGGTGGGTTAAATAAGTACAAAGAAATTTGAAAATCTCCACTGTTCTAGAAAGTGTCCCAAACTGTTGTTTGCTACAAGAACAAGCTATTCTTAAACAGATTCCTGGCCCCTTCTTCCCCCTCTGGCTTCCCCTGCTATGATTTTACAGTAACAATATCATAGTTTAACGTACTTGGATATAACAGTATGTTAGACAAATACAGTTTGAACATGAACAAAATATTATGTGCAGAGCCTGACACCTGAAATATGTGTGAATTTGAACCCTGAAGCTTTACCTCTTGAGAAAAATAGTTAAGAATTTCTATAATGTCCTTCCTTTAAGGATATCAAGTATGATGTGACCTTGCTGCAAGCACTTACCTAAACGTTTTGCTCTTATGAAGCAGAGAAGAAAATGGGAAATTCAGAAGATCTGTGGCAGATTAGAATTTGCCTGGGATGCTCGCTGTTGGCCAGAGGGGTGCCACATTGCAGTTGCCATTCAGTCTTTTGCTGGAAGAATCTTTTGACAAAAATCAGCTTCATAACATCCTGTTTGGATACAGAGATTTATTCAACAGAGAGATAGTATGTATTTTCTCAACTGGCATACAATCAAGATAGTAAAAGCATGTCACAGCTGTGAATAGCCTGCCTGGCTTTGTATTCGTAGCTGTGACTATAGATTCAGCAACTGAAAAAGGGGGCAGAGAATCTGCACAGACTCTGGGTAACAGAAGCAGCAAGACCTTTCTGTGAGTTGCTGCTTCCCAGGGATTTCTCTCATGTCATTTTCACATTTCTGTTTGAAAGCCCTGATTGCAAATTATTTCCTAGCACCAGTCTGAAGCACAGTAATCCAGGAAAATATCAGCAGGAGTAATTGGAACTTTACACAAAGCTTGAGGAGGGTGAATTATCAAACACAAATATAAGACAGTAAGTCTTGAGCTCTTTCAGGACATACTGCCTCATATGAACAGTGAGAAATTCAGAAACTGTTTGCCTAGATTGTCTGAAAAAACACTCAGGACTTCAGAAAGCAAGCTGTCTTTCTGAATAAAAGATCCAGTCATTAATGGCAATGGTTGCCTTTAGCAGACAAACTCTTTATAGTAAATTGATACTGCTTTTTTTGCATCATTCTGTGCATCCATTCTCTTTGGCACTGAATTATATCAAGAATCAAACAGTGTAGATATTTGTCCATAATTCAGTTATGGTATGTTTGGTGTTCATGATATAATACAGACTAATATCATTAGTACAAGTCTGCACATTCAGGTGAAGCCACATATGTTCTTGCTACTGTATATACGATTTCCAGATGCAATGTCAAATGCTTTCTTCTCTACATCAGAAGAAGCAATAAATTTTTTTGTTTTGGAAATACTCTGTAGAATTAAGCAGCAAAGCAAATCACATTTAAGAAGTAAGGGCAAAACTTCCCATAGGACAAAAAGGAAAATAGGACATGCTGTAAAATGTCTGCAGTTCTTCATCTTTGTCATTAACGTTTTTATTCAGTTCTTTAAAAAGGCTGTTGCTGGAAACAATAAAGAAGGAAAGTGTCACATGTCTTTTAATCTAGTCATTTGGGTTTTCCTGCAGATTGAGATTTCATAAAACCTAGTTCCAGCATTTAAAAAAGTTATTCTGGTGTATTGATGTGCTCATTTCAGGGAAGAGGTGCAAGAAGAACTGCTTTAAAGCTCTGGCCAGAGCAGGGTCATCTCACACAGAGAGGAGTTTGCATCTTATCATGCATGTTCTTTCTAAGTGTGGCATACAATGTAGAATGCCAGTTAAACTAGTACACTGGGTCAGAAGAATTTCAGGGGCAAATGAAAAAGCAGAATTTACCTGTCGTGGTTTGATCGTGGGGAGACAATCAAAAACCGCGGCAGATGTATTTTCCTTAACCCTCTTCCCCCATCCCATTTTTTGCCCTCCCCCCTCCTCCCCCTTTTTCACTAAGGACAGGTGATTTTAAGAGGAAAGGAAAAGAAGAACAGAGAGAAGAAAACTGGAAAATTTGAAAACATTTTATTAACGCTACTAAATAAACATAGAGAAAAATAAAGCAGAACAAATATTATAGAACCAGTCTGGCAATTCCCAGCAGCTAGTCCAGCAGGATCCGGATCCGGAGGAGACTGAGGGGTGACCTCATTAATGTTTATAAATATGTAAAGGGTGGGTGTCACGAGGATGGAGCCAGGCTCTTCTCAGTGACAACCAACAGTAAGACAAGGGGTAATGGGTTCAAGCTAGAACACAAGAGGTTCCACTTAAATTTGAGAAGAAACTTCTTCTCAGTCAGGGTGACGGAACACTGGAACAGGCTGCCCAGGGAGGTTGTGGAATCTTCTTCTCTGGAGACATTCAAAACCCGCCTGGACGCCTTCCTGTGTATCCTCACCTAGGTGTTCCTGCTCTGGCAGGGGGATTGGACTAGATGATCTTTTGAGGTCCCTTCCAATCCCTAACATTCTGTGATTCTGTGATTCTGTGATCCTGCAGCCAACCGGAACTAGATTCAGTCTATCACGAGGCCTCAGCTTGCAGGGACAGCAGAAAAACGCAGAGACGAAGCAAACCAGCAGGAGACCCAGCAGAAGAGAGAGAGAGTCCTTCGGGTCCACCTTTTATATCCAGGAAGTCGTGAATGGGATGGAATACTCCAATTGGTCAATTCGTGGTCACCTGACTCAGACCACCTCCTCTCATTGCTCCCCCCAATGACCCAGGACATTACCCTATGTTAAAACCAAAACCATTATTTTCTCCCTAAAAATTTAATGAGAAAAATTTAACAAAAAGATTATACAATTTCAGTTTTATCTAAAATAAGCTTGTAAAATGTGAATTAAAAGCATTCAAGTTTTTATTCATCCATAATTTCTATCTTTTATAATAAAAAAAGGTTTGCAATGATTTAGACATAAATATTGATTTTTTAGTTCTTACCATGTAGTTTAGGGACACAGAATCTAGTATAGCAAATCTAGAACCACAGTTTCTTGCAGTCCTGAAGAATGGAGAGGAGGAGAGGAGAGAATAAGAGAGCAGAGGAGAGGAGAGGAGAGGAGAGGAGAGGAGAAATAAAATAATTTATTCCACGGGTTTAGTATTCAGAAGTTTTTGGAAGTCAGGTCCCTTCAAGGTCCCTTCAGCAATCAAACCCCACTACAGTAGGGTTCTTCAATGTTTGAGTACCTGCTGCTTAGCATATAAAACCAACAGCCAATATGCTAGTGAAGTTATGTATATAATTATAGAAAAATACTTCAACTGTTGAGAAGAAACTTCTAGAATAGACTTAAGGATGAGGTTTATAAACTAGCAACTTGGAGGAGGAGGCAGGCATACTCAGAGGCAAACCAGGATCTGGAGGCTAACCATGGCTAAGAAAGTTGGTGCTCCTGAGAGCAGGCAACAGTACAGACAAAAGTTTGCTCAAAAGAACAAAATCCCAGTAATATAGCATGAAGGTCCAGAGAAAGGGGATGAAAAAATTTTGAAACACCCATCAAACAAATGCCCCACAAAAATGAACACATTCTACATCATTAGCTACCCACAGGTAGGGTCATTGATAGTCTAGGAGGTTGCTGTTGCAAAAGCGAATCAGGTAGGTCCTTTAAATCTAATATCTGTGTGATCTGTTGTCTCTGACTTGCAGGTAAAACTTCAATTTTTTCTCTCCATTAACACAGAGAGAGACACTCTATTAATAGGAAGGTCCAAATTCCAGTCACGTTTGACAAACCATAGTATTGTCTGACAATACTGCAGTAGAAGAATAAAGGCTTGGAGTACGCTTCAGTGAAGGAAATAAGAAAAATGAATGGCTTTCTTTTAATGTTATTTTATTTTAATTTTGACTCAATTTATCTCATATTATTAAATGATATTTTTAGCTGTAGATTAATTTCATTTGCAGACACATTTAACAGGTAACTGAGTGCCAAAATTGATTTCAATGTTTGCACTGAGTGACTTGGAATTCAGTGCTTTTATTTCTGGACCCATGAGCATGAGTTGGAAGTTGGTGGATGGAAGAGCACTTTCAATTTTCCTACAAAATGTGAAGTCTTCGATACACTACAGAGCATTTAAAAGTTCAGGATCTGGAAGGCATCCAAAATGATCATAATTATGCATTTCAGGATTTTTGTTAGAGCAAGAGGGATAAACAGCAGAGTGAGGGGAAAAAAAAAAGATTAAAAAGTCTCATGGAGATTCCTGAGGGATGCCAACATAAACCCTGGCTTGAATACAGACCATTGACTAAGGAAGGCAACGAATCACAAAAAAGGACAGTCTACCCTTAATCAATTTTGAGATTATAGGAAAAATGTAATTTAGATATAAAATAAAATACTATAATATGTATGCATGTATATTCTTTGTGGTGACTTTTGTGATAAGGACTGCTCTTTCACTGCTCTTTCATCCAACTCACGCTCCCTAGGACCTGCAGCACCTTCCATCTCAGACTCATCCCTGCAGATGGGCTGCACAGATTTAGCAGGCACAGTTAGTGACCAAGGCCATTTTGATCCATCCTTTTGCATTCCTCCGCTCTCCTTAGATGTCCTTCTATGGGGCAGAGCATGGGGGCACAAAGCTCCAACCCCACGTCTCATTCCACTCTAACCTTTGAATAGCTGCAGTCTGCACTCTGTCCTTGGCTTTCTAAAGGGTACAGGTTCTCCTTTGTTGGACACTGTTCTCTGCTCATCCCATCCAGCTGTCTCCCAGAGATCTCTGGTGATGTGCTGGGAACCTGATGACCTGTGATTCCCTGGCTGCTGTCTCCTGAGGGATGGGCAGGAAATATACCCAACAGCAAGATACTTCAAATTGGAACAGACAATGTCTCTCCAGGGACACACATCACAGGGGGCTTACAGCAAAACCACATGGCCCTCCTCCTTTCCGCAGCACCTTGAGAACAGAGCTCAACTCGAAAAACACTCTGAAAGACCAACCATATTTTTGACCCCTACCTCCACTGCTGTGCAAACCACATGCTTGACCACTTCATCTTGCAGAGGGAGCTTGTTAACTGAGCCTGTCTGTGGCTTATTGAAAGGCTGATTGAGCCATCACCTCTTTCTCTAATTATCACATTTTTTCTCTGAAGTTACTTTTGATGCACAGTGTCTACACAGACCTAGTGTCTGACAAGAACAACACAACTGGTTAATCTGTCTCCCCAAAACATTTTAATGAACAAAAGTCACCACTGTAGCCCTCACAGAAGTCACCTTTGCTATCTACAGACAGAAAGTAGAGTGGAAAGATGGAAAGAGGTACCAAAATTGTGTGCTGCTTTTCTACTGGAGGGAAATTGCTTAAGACTGGATGTTGGTTTCAGTTTTAAAACTGCCTGATGCTTCAGAAGAAAACTGAAAAACTAGCAATCATAAATTTGTGTCATCTGTTCAGGTATCCCCCAATTTCATAGGTAGCTGAAGTTTTATGTGTTAGAGAAAAAAATTATCTGGCTAGGTGTGAATTAAAGTACAGAGGAAAAATAAAACAAAACAAAAATACAAACAAAACTCTCTTCCTGACACTTAACAGAAAAAGAATCCTCTAAAGGGTGGCATTTAATTGTCCATATATTAACAGTAAAGACTGCCTTGAATCCATAGCAAAGAGCTTCTTTCTCTGTTTCTCTGTGAGCTAGGGACTGAAGAATATTATTTATTTCCTGTCACCTCCACCCATCTCTGAATCTCATTCTCTCTGTGAATGCACTGTGAGTACTTTATCCACTGCTTGGGCCTGTGAAAAGAAATTCTGTTATAAAAGTTAAATCAATTACCTCTAGCTAAATAAACCTCTCAGCTAGAGTCAGAGAGTCGTCTTCTTTGATGTCAGTCACAGGTCTGGAAGATGTTGGGAGGAGGCCTCGTTGAGAGGTAGCAGTACAATCATTCACAAAGAATGTTATCATCTCCATTGTGATATTCATGCAAACCACTCAGTGGCTAAACTTGTCATTGAATTTCCTTTAAGTTCTTTCTTTGGACCTGTTCCCCCATAATGCTATCATCCATATTTTCCTTAGAATTTATTATGCATTCAGTGGGGTAGTATTCAATTCCGTTTCAGACTGGCTTCACTAACAATTCGATACATGCCTAAAATGACCCTGCTTCTCATATGAAGACTATGAGGAGGCAACACAAGCATAGTACATAATAGGGCAAGAACTAGGACAAGAACTAATGTTAGGAGACGTTTCCAAATGGGAAAAAATCAGAGAAGAATATTTGGGTAAGCTTAGAAGGAGAAAGAGGGAGAAGGAAGAATGATAAGTGGGATGAATATTCACAAGCTTGCGACATAATATCAGGGCTATTGTGACAGGAGTGCAGAGCTCAACATCACACCCTAACCCTTGAACAAGACACAGCTGTATTCTGGAGTTTTTCAGATCATTGTTACAAATGTATTACTCATTCACCATCAGAAGGATCAATGAAAAACTGTCTACTAGAAGCCTGGAAACTCCCTGAAGTCTTTTCATTCTTTCCACTGATAAGAAAAAGAAGGGCAGAGCTGTAGTAAGCCTGAAACCAAGACTCGTCCACAGTATCTCCCACTCTCAGAGCATTTCCATCAACATCCCTCAACTTACCTCAGTAGAAGCCGCATGGACTTGTGTATTTATTGAAGGACCCTTATTTATTGTCACATTGTCATAGCTGTTAGAATGGGCTGCAGACCAGAACTTCAGATATGCAGAGAAAATTGCTTTAGAAAAGGAGTCAATTGAGATCCAAAATCCCTGGTTGATGCCTTTTTCTGTGCGTTGGGGAAAGAATGATTTCTGCATGAAAAAAATTTGTGATAACGTGTGAGCACTCTGACACTTTCTCATTTGCCTCTCTGCCTGCCCACCCCCTCACCCTATATGTGCACAGACACACACACACACGCTTCCTCTGCACTGCTCCTGGCCACTCCAATTGCTTATACTAAGTGGTTTCACAATTCATGGCTTATGCTTGCTTCATGCACTCATGTAGCTGTAAAGTTAATATAAATTCCTTCAATATTTCTTGTTTCTTGTCAGGGCTTTACTTGCTTTTCTTGGAAAGCATTATATATGACATTTTCTGTAGGTATTGAGGATTGTTTTGTTTGGTTGGCTGTGGGGGTTTTTTTGTTTATTTGTTTGGTTTTTTGTTTTTTCCACTTCTAAGTCTATATAATCTGATACTGGAGCATGCTCTATCTCTTTATCTGACATAATCTGGGAGGAAAAAGCCCTTAGCAAGTTTTCAAAACATTTTTTTCACTATATATTTTCTCTTCCTTGAGTTCTCTTTTAATTTAACATATTTGCCCTTCTTGTTTCCTCTCTTTCAATTTTCTTCTGGCCTTCTCATAATTTTCTTTCTAATTATTTCTAAAATGTCACCAGTTGCCTTCTAAAATTAATTGCTCTCCCACTGTTTCACCACTTTCCTGTTCTACTTTTACAAGATTCTTATTTGCACTTTCTCACTCTTGCTTTGTTCTGTGGGATGAGTAGCTTATTTATTATGGCACGTTTTCTTCAAGGCTTGGGGCACATTGGTTTGATTTGTGTTATGACACTGCAGAGCTCAATTGGCTCAATTTGTGTTATGATTTTCTGAAGAGCGGTGCATGTTGGATGTGCTTCCTGTTGTTGCTTACAAAGCATAACAACAGAGCCAGGAGCCTAGACTTTACAAGACCAGAGAACTCAGAGAAGTCAGGAGTCAGACTTATATTCTGAAAGGTTCAGAATCCTTTTAGCTTTATTTTAATTTACATGTATGTGCTTATCTATGCAGACTCCTTAAGAAAATCTGGTAAGTTATTTTTCTGAATATGCAGGGGCTGGATTCTTCATAAACTCTGTCCATTAACACCAGAAAAGAAGCTTCATTCTTTCCACTACACTTTTCTGTAAGTCCATACACCTGCAAGTCTTCAGGAAGTAGCATATTTGGACAGTGTGATCATAAAAGCAAACCATACATTACAAAATCCACAAAAATTAGTGAAACGGTAATCAGGGGACTGTGTCTTTAGAGATGTGATACAGGTGAGATGAAAAGGTGATGATCAAAGAGTAGCACTCTAAAACGCCTCACTAGTGGTTTGGGGTTTTTGTGTCTCTTCTTTTTTTTTTTTTCTTTTCCTTTAAAGTGATTTATTATTCCTTTTACATACATGTTTATTTTCTAAGTTTAGTCCACCTCCATATCCATATTTGGGGTACTTATTTTTGTATGGATGCTACAGACTGAAGCTGTTGGTGGTTCCAGGTGTAGCTGAGAAACCTGCAAATTCTGCAAAACACACAGAATCTAATCATCCATTTCAGTGGAGTTATCTGCCTGCGTATCATATGCCTGAGCACGTGTAAAAGTCTTCATGCAACTGAGGTCTGAACATTTCCTAGTTTAGGCTATGTTGAGATTGCAAGATGGTACAGAGAGTTTACCAGGTCTCAGTTCAGCCACATGCATTTCAAAACAAGAAGTGGACACACCACTCTTCAGTTGCAGACTGTAACATTGGAAGTGCTGCTCACAAGGGGTCTTCAGGGTGTGCTCACCCTGTCTCCTGTCAAAATGGCCATGACTGCAGTGCGTGCTATAAAGTGCACCTTCTCGGCTGATGAAGGTCAGTAGGGAATGTCCTATGACTGCAGCATCCCACGGTGCAGTGTGCATGTGTGGCGTGGTGGGCACATCCTGTGGTACGGCATACGCAGGTCAACACCTCCTGGCTTGGCACATCTACAGATTCCAAATGGATCTCTGTGTAATGTTTGGTCTGCTGTAAATGAATATACACTGCTGTGTAACTTGCATATAACCAGAAAATCAGCTTTCTATAGGACCTGGACTGACCCTATTACTGTTACATAAAGTACACTTACTAAACATTGTTTCTTGATGTTTTGTAGAATGTTAAATATAGCCATAATTACTGATTGCAAAATCTAATTTTATGCTTGAATTAAGCTACTGCATGACACTTTTTTTTTTCATTCACATGGCAGAGTCATATAAATTATTTGGCAAATTTATATACTGACATTTGTTATATACTCTTATTAGAGTTTCTGGAAAAGAAGTCAGAAAGGTAGCTTACAAGAGTTTGTTACCAGATAAAAGCCATTTTCAGGAATGTTTTTCACATTTTTCAACATCCTTTTACACTAAGAATCTCATTTAAAGCTATTGATTATTCTGCCCAAAGAAAATTCAAGGATGGATTTGTGTGTTACTGCTATTGCCATTCCTGAATGGCGTGGTACATGCTCATCTGAGGTCACATTTTTTGAGGAGTATTCTTCAGAGATCCCTATCTAATAAATCAATACAATGCTTTTAGCCTCCAAATTGAAAATTTTTGCAAACATGAGACTTCACCTGCTTAAAACCACACAGTAACATTTAGAGAAAGAATTGATAATTTTGTGTCTTGGACATGTTAAATCAATTATTAAGAATAGCATTTCCTTTTTTTATTCACTAAAAAAATTAATAAATGGAGAACTACAATAATGTTCCATCAGTTTACATAGAACATAGCAATACATGTATGTGCAGATACACATGCTTACCTGATCTATCTTCTTACAGTCTATACAGCATATAATGCATTTTGTATATAGAGAACATATTAGCAATTATATTTTACAAAATATTCTTCCAAATTAGTCATTTGTCCAGAGAAACAAGGATGCCTTTCTGGGATGATGTTATTATAAAATACTGATGAGATTTACTCTTAATAAGGATGGGAGATCAGAGTCCAGCAAAGAGCATATATCATTGTAAAAGAAAAAAAAAAGCTGTTTCTTAACCTATAAGACTGTTTGATACTGATTGTCAAAGAAAACCTGATGTTCAACTCGAAAAGTTAAGATCATGACTCCCAAATAGGGAATTTAAATTAAATATATATTTAGATACAGAATAAGATCCTAGAATTACTGGAATTTCTAAGGTTCTCTATCAATTAAGTCAACAACTGGATGCCCTTGTAAGTTTGCTGAGTTAGATGCTGAGAAAAGAATGCAAAGCTTGCAGAATTGTTTATTAGTCGGATTGCAGAAATTCTCTCTTAATGCTCTAACATTTTTAACAGATGTGCTTTATGATTCTAGCTGAGCTATGGAAATTCCAAATTATAGGTGGATGTGCAAGAGTCCATGCCTACTAAAGACCATAAGGATTCGTCATAGAACAATTACAGGGAAGTGGTGGGTTCTACTTTTAATCAGAAATATATTTTAGCCTGCAGCGCAAATCAAAGAAATGGAAAAACCACTTGCTTACAAAAAGGTGAACACATCCAAGCCACCCATGCTCATGCAGGAGAGAGCTCTGGGTCCATAATATCAGGAGACATTGACTCGGTCTTCAAGGATGCTATCGAAATTTACAGAATTCAACATAAGCGGAAGATTTTAAGGTGGCAGAGAACTACAGCCTATAATGGGAAAGAACTGAAAGGAAAAAAAACAAAAACAAAAACAAAGAAAATCATTTGTTCAGGTTAATCCACAACATGAACAAAAACATGTCCTTGGATAAAATGCCTTAGCTGTTTGTATAAACATAAGAAAGATTATTGCAGATCAGAGCAAAGACTTCAGACAGGATCTATTACTGAAAATAAATCCTCAACAGCTCAATAAAGTAAAAAAATTGACAGATTTCTGAAGCAATAAAATGTGGAAACATGTGACAAGTTAACTGTTTGATGGCACAACCTTTCATAGCACACATTACAGCGATACAGATATTTAAAATCTGAACTGGGTAATATCAGAGTGTCAGACAATCCTTTTAAACATATATTCCAAATTTTTTTCACCTGACCCAAATATCCATTCCTAAGCTTGTATTATTACTTAAAAATTTAACATTGGATCATTTTTTCTTGGAAATTTGAGTGTGCTATTTTTAATTGACAGGATAGAGTTTGAAAGACATTTAAGTTTTCTCACATATTATACATGCACATATATCAGTTATTTGAGTAATCAGCAGCAAAGTAGAAATACGCAATTTGGGTGCTCCCATAACATTGTAGGAACAGGAGTGTTATTGTTCACCAACAATAAGTATGGCAATAAATGCATACAGCATTGCTTCTTGTATTTTCATATGTACTTAATAAGTATTTGGAGCCTAAAACTGACAGATAAATATTTACCAGTGAGTTAAAGAACAGAAAAGACCATTGTATTCTATTCAGTTTGACATCCTGTGTAACAGAGGTCACATATCTTCACTCTGAGAAAAATACATTTTAGATACATGAGTACTAGAGAATATGGATTTATTACATTGTGACGGACAGAAGACTTTGGAAAGGCAGAAATGTTAAAAGAATATTATATTACTATATGATGTATATTGTGGACACACACATTTTGCAAAGTTATTAATGCACAGTTGTACTACCATAGTCATACCTGGTGGTAATTAATACAAATCTTATTAGCCAGAAGAAATCTTGTGATAGTTTCCTCCCTGGAAAAAAGAGAACTACTTATACTCACAAGCCTGACCTATAGTGGAGGTAAAGGATATAAAGAGACAACTTTAATCTCAGATCATGGGACGAATTCATGCCATTCCAGAACTGGCAAGGAGAAAGGATGTAACGAAACAGGCTAACTAACCTCATTAAGGATCTGTTGGAATGATGGAATAAACCACACCTATTGTATCAAATCAAGTTTTATGAAACAAAAAAGCCTGCAGGAGTAGAACTGTAAATATGTTAATAGTTCATAAACCTGCTGAGCATAATCACAGTGAGTTACAGATGGATTAAGGACCAAATCAGTGGTCTGAAGGCAAATGAACATCATGTCTCACTTGAAAAAGATTACCAACAGCTTCATGTTCAGTATTTGTTCTGAGAAAGCCTGAATGATCAGTAGCATCATTAAACTGATAGTTACAGCACAAATATATTATGATGTTGTGTAAAACAACAAACATGTATCAGATACTAAGACAATTGTTGGAAGGTTATTCTGGTACTAAAAAAATATTTTTCCCACAACGTGTTTTCATTTGAGTGTACTTCTATGAGATTATAATTAGGGTCAGCTATTTTGATACAAAATTGTAATTATATCTCCTCTATGCAAATTGCTAAGTCAAATTCTGGGTGTTAGTTTTCACCAGCTACTAGGCAGAATTAGTGCATTCTGACAAATGAAACAAACAAATACTGTAGTCGGAGTTCTCTGAAATGAACTATGGAGAAACCACAGAGTTTGCTGCATTAATGAACTGGTAATTTGTATGTCTTTTTTTTTTTTTTTTAACCTCCTCCTCTCCTCTCCCCCCTTCCCCCCCTCCCCCCCGCATCTCTTTGAGTGAGGTAAGAAAATGAACACTCCTTGCAGGAGGACTGAGTTCATGACTGTCACAAAACACTGGAAGTCAGCATGATAATGAGTCAATTTGTGTGGAAATGAACTCATTATTGCTAATGTTTTGCTGACTCCCAACTGACTCAAGAACTCCTTAACAAAATTCAAAACAGAAGGAGGAGGGGAATTTCATGAATTTTGGAAGTGATGAGTGAAGAAACAAATGGGTCTTTTCCTCATTCATATTCAAGTTCAGTGATCTACCCTGTGCTCTGATAATCCAGTCCCAGAATACACTCTGGGGAACATCAGTTCATACAGAAGATCTTATAGCTGAATTGTAGAAATTCCCATTAAGTGGAAAAGAAAGTACTGATTGTTTCTAATTTTTAATTCTTTACTTTCAAATTAATAGGTTTTCCAACCAGAAGAAAATAGGACTTTAATGTAAGAAATTTCAGGAATTATTCTGGAAGACATTGATTCTCATATAATAATTCAGATATCTGCACAAATGTGTCCTTCATGCAAATGATATTTTTACCAGGGCCATTTTCTGGTAGAGTTTATTAATATCACAAGTAATTTCAACACCCAACCCACATATTTTAAATTCATCAAATTTTTTGCTTAAAATAAACCCACAAAATAACAAGAAACAGCTAATATTTGCAGCAAAGGTAATACATGAAGTTTTTTTATCTCAGAGGAGTATTGAGAGTTTTATCACTATGAGCTGCAGAAAATTTAGAAAACTTCTGCTGTGAAGCATATTGGAAGAGCAGGAGTTCATAAGGTAGGTACAGTTCAGATAAACATCTCAACTCTAAACTCAAAGATTAGGCTAGAAATCTTGTTCTAGTGTGCTTGGATAAGGAAGTGCAGAAGTGCATCACATGGAGTTACAACTATTTTATGAAGATTAGATTTTTTTTAAGAATTATGGAGTGAAATTTGCATTGATACTGTTTTTAAAGACTGCTGTTTCTTAGATTAGGTTAAGATGATACAGGGCCCAGTTATCACTTAATAATTTATAATAGTTTATCTACTTTAATCTATACTTAAAAGCCCTATTTACCTTAATTGAAATGTTAGGAAATCATTCTTCTTTATGATACAAAATACTTCGATCAAAATTACATTAACATTCATTGTTATATTACCATGGTCAGTACATTTGTATTTCTTTGCTACTGAGCTACATGCCTAGCATGAAACAAACTAATTAAAGAAAACATACATCTTTTATTTCCTAACTAATAATCAAGATTTATAATAATAATTTTCTCAACATGACAGCTATAGAGTGGTACTACACTTTACACAATCTACTCAAATTAATAATTTTTCCTGCTTTTTTTTTTTTTTAATTAAATTGAAACACCTTGAGTGGCTCAAAAGGCTTTGGCTTCATGTCTGAAGTACGATATGTCGGAGCATGATTACCTCCTAGCCTGATACCTAGCATTACCTCAGCATCTTTATCTTTCTGCTAAAGTAAAACATCACAACTTATTTTCCTTTCCAGTTCAGCTTAGAAATTCCAAAATTTTCACCTTGCTGATGGTTTAAATGAAGATCAAACAGTGTAGTTAGGGGAAGTAAATGGCAGTGATATAATTATGTATAACTTCATGTATTTTGCCTGTGATTTCTGCAGGCTAGTTTTTAATGATTGGAAGAACACTAAGGTGTTGTGCTGCTGAAAAGTTACTCCAGAAAAGGTTTTGACACTGTAGCATAGATCAGAGAAAACTGAGATAATTTAAAGCAAGTAGTACTTTAAACTGGATAAAACAGGAAATTCGGGTCTCCATAATGGATGTCTTAATTACCAGAATAAGTTCAGTTTAATCCAGTGGATGTATTTCTATGCTACTATGTTTTATTTACATACCTGAGAGGTATTTGATTCATACTCATTCCTCTTCTTCCGCCTCACTCCAGAAGTGAAATTAAATGGCAACTAATTTTGCACCAATCAATGCCACCCATTGAGCCTGTGACCTGCTCCTGAGATCCCTATTTTTAAGTGACAGACCTGACAACAAGTGGGTTGCAAATCACATTAATTGCACTGATGACTCACCAAAAGTCCTTGCCTCTGGACCTCCAAAGAGTTTTGCCTGGCATTTGTGTTTCCCTGTCTATTACACCATGTGAGAGAAGATGAGCAGAAGAAGCAAAAGGTCTAGTTAGAAGCATGTTGCTGCAGACAGAACAGTGAGCATAGTTTGCATCCTGTTCTCTGCTTTGGAAACAGCAACAACATATTTTTGGCAGCAAAAATGTCTCCTGAAGTGTTGCAAAGGGTCACTCACATGCAGAAAAGAGTTTAGCTGTGAGCAAATTACCATCAAGAAATGCTGTTTTCCATAAAGAGCTTTCATTGTAATTCTACCTGTCAATACCAGATGAGTATCTGATCACTCACGTTATCTACTCAGCAACAGTAGCTGATCAGTAGCTTTAAGTTCTTTCCTCAAGTGCTATTTATACGCTATCTGCCATTCAGCCTTTGCAGCACAGTGTGGGTGAAAAAAAAGGTTAGATTTCATTTCTGGGAATCTCTGAAAACTACTGCTCTTCAATGGAGATTCACCTACACATAGAGCAGTTGACCTACAGAAGCATATTTTACGCAGATGGAACACATTGTGATATGTTATTTCAGTGATAAATTTCTCCCTCATGCAGAGAAATATGTTCCAAATAAGCTTCTAAAACACACACTTTAGCACCAGAGCAGATACAGCAGTTTATGCAGGTAGATAAAAGAGCTGTAATCTTGTTAGGAGGAGTTATATCATAGATGGAATTTCTTTGAGTATATAGACCTTAATTTATTATCTTCGTAAGTCACCTGAGCAGACAATTCAACTTCAACAAGCTTAAATTTTAGACAAAAAACCCTGCATGTAGCGAAAAAAGTAGAACCAAGAGTTAAATAAGCAGTTGCCACTATGAAAGGAGAAAGAATTGGATTATTGTGTGCACCAGCTGACTAATGTCATATTAAAATAGTATTGAGACATCTGCAGAAGGAAAAAGAAAATAATTGATTGCTTAAAAAGAGAAAATGATTGGGATGAGGTTAAAGCAGAAGCACTATGTACTATGCATGACCATTCTCCTCTGTAACTTCATTATGAAACACTGAAGTATTGATGCAATTTAAGCTCTCATTCAGAGGACACTGATAAAGATTTTCAGTATCTGAAAGAAAAAGAGTTTTTTGAATGAAAACTTTTTCTAAAGCTAAAGACCTGGAGTTTATAATAATTGTTAATACTCAATCACATTAAAAATTCAAAACAGTATGTAGACTGAAAGGTTGTTATTTTGCCTTTTCTTTCACTTTTTCCCACATCACATCCTCCTCAAGAGAGCTGGTGGTGAATCAAATTCAAAGTTACAGGAAGGTTTCCCAAGTATGTGTGCATATGACTCTGCCTCAGGCTCTAGCCTCCTACTGACACTGCACAGAGAAGTATTCCAGGAAGCCAGTGAAGCTTTAGTGAGGTTCATGTCTCTGCCTAGAGGTGTTTTCAGGATATATTCAAAAGCCCGTTGCATGATGAAGGGAGAATGCAATGCACTGCAGTATGATGCAGGTGTACCAGAACTTTGTGATTCAAACTGGGTTGGGAAAGAGGATAAAAATAATTTTTGACTGCCACTAACATACAAAAGCTGGAACAGTTTTGTCTCTATCCCTTTTATCTGCTGGCAAAGGACAAATATCTGTCTGTCTGATACAGAGCAAAGCATTGTCAAAAGAAAAATCCAGGAACAAAAATGCAGATTCACCAAGAAAATAACTATTTTTATCTTAAACCATTTCTCTACTTATATTTAAAATAATTCTGATACTTCTTATCTTTTAAATATTTCATATATTTCTGAACTAAATGTAAAATTATGTAACAAAATTACTTTAAAAAAAAGGAAAAATAATAAACAAGCAAACAAAAAAATAACACACACTCCACCCATCTCTGGTGTTTTCAGAAGTAGAGGAACAAAGTTAGATTTTGAAAATGTCAGGAAATGACATTCCATCCACATACCATGTTTCCTTCTGAAACTGTTTTATAACTCCAGTGACTTGACAGAAAAAAAACCCACACCACCGCCCTTTACTGAAACATTGAATTAAACAATTTTGTTTCCACTTAGAAAGGTCAGTCATCATGCTCTCTTTGTCAAAGTAGTATTTTTATTTGCCTTGTATTTAATTAATTTAAACTTGGCACATATAATTCTTGAATAACAGCCCTTAACACATTTTGAAACTATGGATGATAATAGACAATCATACTGCCCCTCTAAGGATTTTCCTACATAGAGAAGATAATTTGCAGCAATCTAGGGTGTAAATTTATAGCACATTCATCACTTCTTATTAACTTCACCTGCAAACACTCAGTGCTCCATACCCATAGGGTATTATACCATACTTTGCCAGTGGAATCAATGGCCTCAAGAAAAAGACGTAGTAGGTAGAAGAATTTTTCACACAGGCAGTCAGTATTGAGAGCACTGCAAATTTATGTTCTATTTTATATTCATTATTTTTCACTAATTTGTCTGCATAGGCAAACCTTAACATTTCAAATCAAAGAAATATACAAAAATTTTATAGTGACTGCTCTTTTAATTTCATTGATTGCATAATATATACACACTGAGGTTGATTTTCCTTCCCCCACAATTAAAACTGAGCAGACTCTTTTTTGGAGTTTTTCTAGAAGTGTGATATTCCTCTTTCTTATGAATGCACAAGCATTTCAACATGCTTTTTCAGATTAAGCATTTCTGCAACAAGCCAGGGAACAGGCAAAGAGGTGGTATAAATAGTAACCACAGAGGAGCCAGTCCAAAATGAGGGCTGAAGAGTTTATGAAAATGTGACTCTTCCCAAAATCTAATTTTTATTGCTAAATACTTCTGAGTCCCAAATCTTAACTGAAACCACCAGATCTGAAGAAACCTGTCCTGTAGACTTGAGGCCTTCAACAGAGGAAAATTTTACTTCGAATATCTAGTCCAAGAGATGTGCTCAGTGAAGAATGGAAGTATAAACTGGAAGAGGAGGTACAGACTGCAGGGGGCAGTATTCCAACCAGGGCAGTAGCTCTCTGGGGCGAGATGGAGTCGAGGCAGCCTCAGCAGCTGAAAAGCATTAGGACCACTGATGCAATCCAGTTAGTAAGAACAAGAACAATGAAAAAGAAAATGAATATCATAGAATGATGCAAAATGTATGCAGTTGCTGAGTATGATGTGGATTCTAAGTAAGATCACAAGTAAAAGTAATAAGAAAGTGCAGATACTCAAAACCAAATGGGAATTAACACATTAGAACAGAAATTCATGTGTAAATTCAGAGATGATGATTTAGCAGAAGCTTGAAGTCTTTCCAAACGAGAACTCTCTATGAACAGATTTAGTGGAAGAGGTTTCAGGTCCAGACCCTTTCATCGTATTAGTTGCCATTATAAAAAATACTTTAATTTGTAAAAGGTTGCTTCATATAATCTCATTTTATCTGGATCTAAATAAGGTTTAAATGCTGTCTATTCACTGCTTTGTAACTAGGCTATTTCTTCTGACGTGTAGCTGCAGAAAAGCCCACTTCATATTTTTCTCCTACCCACATTTCTCTAATAGTTATCATATATTATTTCTTATGGCAAGTACTATTCTCAGGTCTATTCAAAGAGCTGGAGTCAAATTATCAAGTATCTGCCTGTTTCCAGACTTGCCGAGAGCACAGAGTGAGTATCGATACAGAGAAAGGTTTATGTGTTATCCAGGGGTATATTAACTCTGTTTTGAAGTTTATGGATAAATGAAGAGGTGGACTATTCGTTGCTTGACGAAGAATCATTCTCTGTCTGATCAGTAACAGTTTATGTGATGTGAAATTGTCAGTGATTCAGTATTTTGGTTTAGTATTTTGCACTCAACATCAGACCTAAACTAAAGCATGGTCAAATGTTTATCTGTAGATGGTTGAACACACATTAGCCAAGTATATTAAGATGGCGATGAATAAATGGAGAATATGAGTTTCTAAGTATAGTTTGAGAAGATGAGGTATATTCTCAGTGCTAAAATCACGTGTAATAAAATATAACTCATCTCCTGTGTAATAAAGTGAATGCTTTGTAAGAAATCTAGGCATATGTTTATAGTAATAACAAAAATACTTATCGTTTGTAGTGTTCTGTATTTGTACACAGCTCACAAAACACTTGATCTCACAACACATTTGTGATGAAGGTATATATTTTTCCATTTTTTAAATAGGAAGAATGAAATACAATATTCAGAATGATGTAATCAGTCTTCAAAAAAAATCGACTGCAGTAATTTTGTCTTCTACTACTGTGTGTCTGCAGTGTCATTAAGGTGAAGCTACTAGGTGTTTTTCAAATGAGAATACTCAGGTTGAGCTCTTCTGAGGATAGGTGCTTCAGCTTATGTGAGGCACTGTATTTAAGAAAAAAATACTTTTTCCTTTATATAACTTATCAGTGAAGAAGAAAATTATAAAGCATTTGAAATTGTTACTTCAAAGTTACAAAACTTATTGATGGACTTATTGAAAGACATGCTATTTAAAATAACTTTTAGTATCCTTTTTAGGGAAGCGCAGTATATTCTGAGTATTGAAGATTTTAGGTTTCTTCCAGATGAACTAGGGTATTGTAACATTTGTTTCCAGATGAATAAAATGGGAATAATATATTATAGTTCATATATGATGTGTTTAAATGGCTAAGAAAACAAAGCAACTTCATATTTTCATTTGTAACTTTTACTAGTATTAGTGTTTCTTATCCTAAAGCAATGGCTCATTTTCAGATGACCAAGCCAATTCATTCACCTGTGGGCCTGCTCCTGGCTCTTCCAAACACAGCCAGATGCCCAGCAGTCTACCAGCTGTAAGTAGGCACAGCACAGCTGATCTGGTGACACATCACAAAGCTCTGGCACTTCAGGGAAGCACAAGATCTACTGCACACATCCAAATCAGCAGCAATATAAGCATAGTCCTGATAGAAAGGTCAAACCATGGGAAAAAGTTCAGTAATGTGACAGGCTGAAAGACTGGGGACTAGCAGGACATACAATCAAGTACATAATGATGAGTTCAGCTGCTTTTTTTACAGGAATCTTACAACTGTAACTGTTGGGTTGATCTTCTGGTTCATCTCACTGGACTCTGCATACTAGGCAGCAGTTGAGCTATTCTCCCTGGTTTTGAGTATTGAGTGACATATTTCTATATATTTTATTTCAAATTAAAATAATATCCTTGTCTTGCTGCATTTTGGCAACATTAGTTCATCTGTCCAATTCCAGATAAAGCCAGTAAAAATGCAACCAGTGCACTCTTGCAGGTAAAGCTCAAGAGAATTTACATATATTTCCCATTACTGTCAACTTCTCTTATGTACAGAAGAAGCAGAAATCTCAGAGGCATAAAAAAGCATAAAATTGCAGCAGCAATATGTACAGTGTGAAAGAGACCCAGTAAGAGTACAGGAGTTTTCTCATAATTCTTATTCCTTGCTTAAGGATGTATTTGCATACCGGTATAAAAAGCAGTCAAATGTCTTTGCAGATAAATTCTTTTATGATCTTTTAAAACCTTCTAGTATTTTTTATTTAAGGATTGGGAAGCTGACAAGCTGTGTTTGTTCCTGAGTTTTTAACTAGGAGGTTATATTTTAGTAAAAAAATGAACCTTCTTCCTCTTTAAATAATTATTATTCACAATACTTAGGCTTGGTGGTTCCATTTGAAAGAGTAATTAGCTGTTAAATGCAATGGCAGAAAATATATTTCATTGAGAGGAACAACATTAATATAAATCATAACAATTAATGATATTACAGGAAGTTTATTTTCTCTGTTATGCTCAAGTCCAGGTATAGTAATGCAAATACAAAGATTTAGTAGAAATACCTTCTGCAGCTGTCACAAATATGCTCTTCATTTCAGGAGGATTATAGATGCTGAATTAGGTTTTTATATTTACCTGTATGGAGTATGATAAATATGTAACTTTGCTTGGAAACAAAACAAAAAAACCAATCAACCACCACCACCACCACAAGCTATTAATAAATAAGGCGTCAAGAATTTGGGCTTCTGCATCTGGCCTAATGACTAAGCCTGGTGATCTTTCATCCATATCTGGTGATTTCTATACCACAACTAGAAGTAATAATTTCTGTAACAATTTTCATTTTCTGGCTGCATATGCATGTTTAGGAGGAGAGTTAGAGAAACCTCCTTACAAATGTTCTACTGTTTGGCTAACTTATTTATAAATGGATTTTATTTTAGTGCTTTAAAGGAGATATGGCTAGTATTATCCTTCTACCTTTTTTGTATTTGTAAAAGAGTTGCCTACAGAATGAAATCTATTTCCTCAAGAAAATTCTGAACTTTTATTTTATAAAATGGCCCTGAATTTTTATGAAATGTTGAGTGAAAATTTCTTTAAAATACTGATTTAAAACATGATCTTATTACATATTTGTTTCAATACCATCAAAAGTACAAGCAAAATGCAGAAATAATTAGTAAAATGCTGAAATTAGAAAAATCTAAGATAAAAGGTCTATTTTGATGTTTGTTTCCAACGTTAGTTTTTCTTCATAGGGTGTTTCCGAGTCTTTGATCCTCTTCTTTTTGGAAGAGTGAGTGAACTTATCTCTTGTTATACAGAATGTTTTTCTTCATTATCTCATTTCTCTCTCTTTTCTCCACACTAATTTCCTTGACTATGGCACGAGCCCTGTGCAGCTGGGATTGCCCTTCGACGTCTGTCTCAAGACTTGCCTGAGTTATTCTCAGGCTAGGCTATTAAGTGTGTAAGAGAGTGAACTTATCCATCAAGAATGATTTCCATGGGCTGTCCCAATGACAATTGAAATTACCTCCTGATATCCTTGATATCAATCAACTCATATCTGCACAGTATCCAGTCACAGCCCAAATTCCAAAACAGCTTTTATCCCCCAAATTGGTATAAGACCTGCTATGCTGAGGGCACTGCAACTTCAGTCCTGGATTTCACCAGTGTTACCAGTGCCATCATCATTCTTTCAGCCTCTGGGCCACAGGGAAGTACTTTTGAGATACCTTTTTATGTGAAAGCAGTGGCAGCTGAAAAAGGAACAATGAAAGAGGTCACTGCCCAGCAGGATGGTGTTCCACAACTCCCTTTCAAATGCAGCGAGATATACCATGAAGTCTCTATTTGGTCTATACTGCTGAGCTATATTGGAACAAAGGGGCAGAAACAAGATATTCCACTAACTGTGGATGTTGCAGAAATGTCAGAATCTTCTCAGGGAAATTCTCCAGGCCATATATTTCACATATAGCTGGTCACTGGTTGACAACTGTCTGTTATAATTACTGGTGGGAAACCTGACTGACCTTTTCTTAGCTTCTTTATAACCCTACCAGCATCCAGAGATGTCTCCCCCCTCTCTGCAAACTAGTTCCCATATTAAATTCTTTGTAGTGCACAGAATGATGCCTTCCATTTCCCCCAAATTTAGTTGTCTATAGAAAGACAAGAAAAAGGTGGAGGGGAGGAGGGAAACAAACAGCTAGTTATAACTGAACCTATAGACATCCTGCCTTCAGAAACGCTCGGCTCTCTGCAGTTTATCACAATGGCCACTGATCAAAATCTAGCAGGATCCTTAGGTAATAGTTAAGGATTAAACAGATAACATAATTCACATCCTTCTTATGGATTTTTATGCCTAAAACTGATACTATTCTTCATCAAGATCCCTTCTAGAGATCTATAATCCTCATAAATCACATTCCCGTTTGAGCTCAGTTTTCCCTTTGAATACTCAGCTCGCTCCCTGAAATGCCTGTACACGAATGCGCGCAGCATGGGGAATAAGCAGAAGTTAGAAACCTGTGTTTGGTCAGGAGATTATGATCTGGTGGCAATTACAGAGACATGGTGGGACAGCTCACATGACTGGAATGTGGTCATGGATGGCTATGTCCTTTTCAGGAAAGACAGGCCAGCCAGGTGTGGTGGTGGAGTTGCTCTTTACATGAGAGAGCAGCTACAATGTACTGAGTACTGTCCAGGCATGGATGAGGAGTGAGTTGAGAGTCTATGGGTGAGAATTAAGGGGCAGCTGGCAGGGGTGATACTGTTGTGAATGTCTATTACAGGCCACCAGATCAGGGTGAGGAAGTTGATGAGACCTTCTATGGGCAGCTGAGAGCGGCCTCACAGTCACAGGCCCTGGTTGTCGTGGGGGATTTTAACTTCCCTGATGTTTGCTGGAAGGACTGCTCAGCCAGCCAGCCACAGTCTAGGAGGTTCCTCCAGTGCATTGACGATAACTTTCTGATGCAAATGGTGGAGGAGCCGACTAGGAGAGATGCACTGCTGGATCTCATCCTCACTAAAAAGGAGGGTCTGTTCGAAGCAGTAAAGGTTGAGGGCTGCCTTGGTTGCAGTGACCATGAGATGGTGGAGTTCAGGATCTCCTGTGGCAGGAGCAGAATAGCAAGCAGAATTGCAAGCCTGGACTTCAGCATGGCAAACTTTGGCCTTTTCAAACAATTGCTAGGGGAAATCTCGTGGGCAAGGCTGCTTGATGGTAAAGGGGCCCAAGAGAGTTGGTTAGCATTCAGGGACTGCTTCTACCAAGCTCAAGATCAGAGCATCCCGACACATAGGAAGTCAAGGAAGGGAGCCAGGAGACCTGTGTGGTTAAACAGGGAACTGCTGGGTAAGCTCAAGTGGAAGAGGAGAGTTTACAGATCATGGAAGGAGGGACTGGACACTTGGGAAGGATATAAGGCTGTTGTCAGAAGATGTGGGGAGGCAACTAGAAAAGCTAAGGCCTCCTTAGAATTAAACCTGGCGAGAGGAGTCAAGAACAACAGAAATAGCTTTTTCAAATACATGGCAGATAAAACTAACACCAGAGGCAATGTAGGCCCACTGATGAATATGGTGGGTGTCCTGGTGCCAGAAGATACAGAAAAGGCAGAGTTACTGAATGCCTTCTTTGTCTCTGTCTACTCTGCCAGAGGCTATCCTGAGGAGCCCCGTACCCCTGAGGCCCCAGAAGAAGTCTGGACAATGCAGGACTCTGCCTTAGTTGATGAGGACTGGGTTAGGGAGCAATTAAGCAATCTGGACATCAATAAATCCATGGGTCCAGATGGGATGCACCCGTGGGTGCTGAGGGAGCTGGCTGAAGTCATTGCTGGACCACTCTCCATCATCTTTGCCAAGTCTTGGGAAACGAGCGAGGTGCCTGAGGACTGGAGGAAAGCAAATGTCACTCCGGTCTTCAAAAAGGGCAAGAAGGAGGATCCAGGTAACTATAGACCGGTCAGCCTCACCTCCATCTCTGGGAAAGTGATGGAACACCTTATCCTTGGTGCCATCTCAAGGCATATCAAGGATAAGAGGGTCATTAGGGGCGGTCGTCATGGCTCCACCAAGGGGAAGTCGTGCTTGACCAACCTCATAGCCTTTTATGAGGACATAATGAGCTGGATAGATGATGGCAGAGCAGTGGATGTGGTCTACCTTGACTTCAGTAAAGCATTTGACAGAGTCTCCAACAGCATCCTCACAGCTAAACTGAGGAAGTGTGGTCTAGACAATCGGGTAGTGAGGTGGACTGTGAACTAGCTGAAGGAGAGAAGCCAGAGAATCGTGGTCAATGGGGCGGAGTCTGGTTGGAGGCCTGTATCTAGTGGAGTGCCTCAAGGGTCAGTACTGGGACCAGTATTATTCAATATATTCATCAACGACTTGGATGAGGGAATCGAGTGTACTATCAGCAAGTTTGCTGATGACACCAAGCTGGGAGGAGTGGCTGACAGGCCAGAAGGCCGTGCTGCCATCCAGCGAGATCTGGACAGGCTAGAGAGTTGGGCGGGGAAATATTTAATGAAATATAACAAGGGCAAGTGTAGAGTCTTGCATCTGGGCAGGAACAACCCCAGGGTCCAGTATAGGTTGGGACCTATTCTTGATATAGGGCCTGTTAGAGAGCAGTGTAGGGGAAAGGGACCTGGGGGTCCTGGTAGACAACAGGATGACCATGAGCCAGCACTGTGCCCTTGTGGCAAAGAAGGCCAATGGCATCCTGGAGTGTATTAGAAGCGGGGTGGTTAGTAGGTCGAGAGAGGTTCTCCTTCCCCTCTACTCTGCCCTGATAGGCCGCATGTGGAATATTGTGTCCAGTTCTGAGCCCCTCAGTTCAAGAAGGACAGGGAACTGCTGGAGAGAGTCCAGCGCAGGGCCACAAAGATGATGAAGGGAGTGGAGCATCTCCCTTATGAGGAAAGGCTGAGGGAGCTGGGTCTCTTTAGTTTGGAGGAGACTGAGAGGTGACCTCATTAATGTTTATAAATATGTAAAGGGTGAGTGTCACAAGGATGGAGCCAGGCTCTTCTCGGTGACAACCAACTGTAAGACAAGGGGTAATGGGTTCAAATTGGAACACAGGAGGTTCCACTTAAATTTGAGAAGAAACTTCTTCTCAGTGAGGGTAACAGAACACTGGAACAAGCTGCCCAGGGGGGTTGTGGAGTCTCCTTCTCTGGAGACATTCAAAACCCACCTGGACGCCTTCCTGTGTAACCTCATCTAGGTGTTCCTGCTCTGGCAGGGGGATTAGACTAGGTGATCTTTTGAGGTCCCTTCCAATCCCTAACATTCTGTGATTCTGTGATCTTTTCCTTAGCCCTGGCACACACAGAAGATGAAGGAACATGGATCTATTAGGCTCATTTCAGTTTTTCAATCCTCTTTTTCTTTCTATGAAAACTAGTAATCTTTTAACAGTGGCTACTAAGACTATTTCAAAGAACAAACCTGTACAAACAGAAAGAGTCATATATGAGCCTAATATACTGATTCCTCATCTGTGTAACCTGTGCCTTTCACAAGGATAGTCCTCATTCCCTGTTTCAGAAATTGCCATTAGGACCATGATTATAATGGAAGTTATGATGTTAAAACTACACACACTGAGAAAACATTCAGGTTTCCAAACTATGTTTGAGTTGCACTCCCATAAGACACAAAGAATCAGTTTTACTCTAGCTCAGTGAATCCTGAGGTTCTGAGGTCTTTCTGAGACTTGATCTCATGGTGTTTCTGAGCCATGATTTACTTCTTGAAATCACTTGCTACCATTATTAAATCAGTTTGTATTGTGCTCTGAAATCAAGAATCAAATATAGACTGACATTTTTTTTTCTTTTAAGTTACAAGAAACAAATGTAAATGAAAAGTATTATTTTATTCTCTTTCTACCATGCATTCTACTAGTGCAAATAACCCAAACAGGACCAAAAGAAAGAAATATTTCAATAGTATTATGGTTTGACTTTTTAAAAGTAATCCTATAAAGAAAGTGAATTTTAACAGTGGTTAAAAAATACTTTTTTTTGTGCAAAGCTAATCTCAGTTTGTTTTTAAATTGGTTTAGTAAAAATGCAACTGACGATGTGTGAATTCCACAAAAAAACCTCAAAACCTATGCATGATTAATTGGGTTTAATTTGTGAAAGATCATAGTCAGATTCCAGACTGAATTGTGGTGATTATGTGTTCCTTCATTTTTTAATGGAAAAATAATGACCACTTTCTAAGGGCAAAGAGAAAAAAACACCTACTTGCTGATGAATATTGTTCTATATGGGTTATGGTAGAGCTCAATTAAAGCCATATGCAAGTTCACCACAGGAAGAAAGGGTCAAAAGGTGACAGTCTCCAGACACTCTGTTGTGGCCACATTGTTGTGTGTCTACTCAGAATCATGTGAGATGATAGATACTATAAATCCAAATCCTTCTTCCAAAATAAAAATTATAGCCTGTCTTAGCCTCCACATTGGTGTTTCTTCAAATGCTCTGTATTCTGTAAATTGCAAAATGTGTTATTTTAAGCAAAGCTGAGTTACACATTTCTGCATCTGAATTCACCTGAATGAATTTTATATGCATGAGAATAACAATTGTAAAAGTTACTATTTCTCATTATTAGAAGTGTTACATGAATAGTACCTAATTAGTGTTAAGAAATGAAATCCCAGGTTTAACTTCTTTTTGCTTCTCTGATTTGGAAACTAATCCTATAAGTTTTCATGTCTGTGTTTCTAATAAATAAAGAAGTATTGCTTAATGCATATGACCTCCATTACGCCTTTTGAGATATGAGTAGTCTTTTGTAAAATATGTGGATTGGCAGGGAGATGACATGAACATCACTGTAACCAGGATTTTTCCCTTAATTTTATAGATTTAAACTACCTACATTTGAAATGTTAAAATGAAGTCATTTATGAATTATGTGTCTTGTAAATGATTTAACATCTGGAGAATTTAAGAAGAGATGGAATTTAATTTTTGTCAGCATCTATTCTAGAGACTACTATATCAATGGGAGTCAGTTTATTAGTTCCAGTAGATTTTGCATCAGTCCCTAAACTAGTCTAAACTGTTAGAAATTCACATTTTATCCTAATGGTTCCCTTAGCACTTTGCATATGATCAATGTGTATTTTAAACTTCACAAATGAGATTAAAGCTTCATTTTAACTGAATAAATGACATAGAACTAACTGAACATTGCCTATGTGTTTGTTACAAGTTTTTGCATGAAAGACAGAGGGTAGTAACAACAAAATTCTTCATCATTCCTTGAGCAGTCACTATGATTGAGTGACAACATGAAGTCAGTTGTTTTGCACCAGTAAGTCACCTAATAAATAGAAATGTGCATGGCATTCAATATGCTGTCTTCCTACATAATGAGATTTACAGAAACACCTGCTTAAGTAATTTTACACTGATTCACTTGGGAAAACAAAAACACAGATGAAAGACTAACAGCCTGTGAAAGATATTTTTCCTTTACTTAAACATTTGCTGTATTTTATTCCTCTGGAAAAAAATACGTGAAATCAGTAAACATGAATTTATTCTTATTCTTCTGGCTAACCAATGGCTAAGTTGATTTCTTAGTTTGACATAACACATTAATTAATTAATTATTCTCAAGCAGAGTATTAGAATGACAAGACGTGGCCTCAAGAAGAGTTCAGCCTCTGTTTTAAATCCTTGAAATATCTGTATATAGTATTACTATTAACATGTTAGCTTTAGCTTGGGGCATAATGAAAATTTCAGAGGAATTAATTGCAGCTTCCCATTCAGAGGCTGGCAAGAAAGAGTTAATTAGTACTTTCTCCCTTGAGATAGGAATTTGTAAGGATACCTATGAACTTATGCAAAATTAATTGAATTATTCTATGCTACATGTAATATCTACTTTATTGAAATGGAGTTAATTTTGGCATTGAGACTGAAAGAAGGGTAATTCTTAAAAGGATTTTGAACTGACAGCTGCAGTCCTACATACTTTCCATCAAAACTCATTTTTTGATGGGAAGCAGTCACAAAGCCTGTTTTCTATAGAAAAGTTAAGTTTTTAATAAAAAGGCTGGTTTTATAAAATCTGAAAACCTAAAAGGAAGATTGTGGCTATGTCATACAAGAGGTGAAAGCTGTTCAGGGAGCCTTGGCTACAGAACTGAATTACAGTCTGGAACACAGGTATAATGGTTTCCGTTGGGCACTGTGTTAACCAATCATGTGTTTCTACAATGCAAAGTATATAAGAGACCCTGTCCCAAATGTGTCCTTGTCGTGGTTTGATTGCAGGGTGACAATAAAACCGCGGCAGATGTATTGTTAACCCTCTCTCCCCACTCTTCCCCCTTCAGCCCCTCCCTCTCCCCCGTTCCCACCAAGGACAGGCAATTGGGAGGGAAAGAAGGACAGAGAGAAGAGAGTTGGAAAAATTAAAAATGTTTTACTAATGCTACTAATAGAAATAGAGAAAATAATACAAAATATACAAAACAAATCTTGAAAGCCTCAGCAACTGCTCCGGCAGATGCAGGGCCCACACCCGAAGTCCTGGACGGGACTCTGCAGCCAACCGGAGCTGGATTCAGTCTGTCACTAGGCCTCAGTTCGCAGGGACAACTCGCAAGGTTCTCTCCCAATGTCGGCCATAAAGAAAAAAGGGACGAGATCCTCGTGATCTCCCACTTTTATATGAAGTATGACGTGAATGGGATGGAATACTTTAGCTGGTCAGTTTTTCAGTTCACCTCCTGCCTGCACGTCTCGCGGGATGCATCATTATCAATGACCTTGCATTCCATTGCTACGTCTACCAAAACATGTACCTAACTTTCAGGAAAACTGCAGTTAGTAAGAGGACTTTAGCTGACAGGGAAAATTCACTAGAAGAGAAACTTGTTTTTAACAAAACCAGGACAGTCCTCTCTATTATCCTGGAACCACAACCAGAATCACAGAATCACAGAATGGTTGGAGTTGGAAAGGACCTCTGGAGATCATCTAGTCCAAGTGTGTCAAACCCATTTTCACTGGGACCCACATCAGCCTTGCAGTTTCCTTCAAAGGGCCAAATGTAATTTTAGGACTCTATAAATACAGTCCTGATGTGGCCTCCGGTGAAAATGCATTTGACACCCTTGATCTAGTCCAACCCACCAGCTAAAGCAGGTTCACCTAGAGCAGATTGCACAGGAATGAGTCCAGGCGGGTTTTGAATGTCTCCAGAGAAGGAGACTCCACGACCTCTCTGGGCACCCTGTTCCAGGGCTCTGTCATCATCAAAGTAAAGAAGTTTCTCCTCATATTCAGATGGAACCTCTCATGCTTCAGTCTGTACCTGTTGCCCCTCATCCTGATTCCAGTCATTGTTTTCAGATGGCAAACTGAGGCAGAGAGGAATTGATTTCCCAAACATCATAGAAGTCTATGCAAATCTTGAAGCTGAATCTTGCCCAATTCAGCAATAGTCCTAAGACTGGAGTATCAGTGACATTGCATTACAAGTTGTGAGTGTTCTGTAATATCATCCTTAAGGACATTTTTACATGGAGGAAAAATTTTCCAGGGTCTTGTATTATGTGCCAATTTCAGCACTAATGTGCTTTATAAAACTGGACTTTTTTTTTTCCCTGTCTCATTTTTCTTTACTGTTTTTACAGATTAAAGATTCTTGCCTTTGTAATGCCCTTTCACAACTATGTTCTCTTACTGCTAATAATTACTGATTGTTTATTTTAAAGTAACTCAAGGATAGCTTTAAATTCATGGATTTCTTAAGGATTTTTTTTGTGATCCCTTGTGCCTTTGTATGCTGATATATCATAAAGCGGTAGCACAGCAACCTGATTACAGTTACACATTCCCATCTGCCTGAGAATATAAGAAAATGGAATACAGGTCAAAATAGGGAGAAGAGGAAGAATGAATTCCATCTTTCCTGAATGGTTTCAAGGATACTTCCAGGAAATATTTTGCTTAGTGTTCCTCCATTCATTTGCTTCTGTTCTATGACTACTTTGTCAATAATAAAAGAGTCCTTAGAAAGGAGCCTTAAAATTGCTATTTGGAGTTATATTTCCATTGCTTGGCTGATTAAATTGTTCAGAAGCTTATCCAGAATGCTATGATATTTTGAAATCCACAGGTTTTTCAGCAATTACCAGCAGTTTTACTCTTGCTGAACTTCTCCTTCCAGTGAAGTGACAAAGAACTGAAGTTCACAGATTATTTTACCAAGGTTTACATCTTGGGTCAGGGACATGTATCACTGAGAAATGATACTTTGCAGATGTACAGTCATGCAACAGTTTTCTTTGGTGTTTGAAGAAGCTGAATTTTATGCTGATTTCAAATCAAAGGCAAAACCAGAAGCACAAATAGTCAACAATGGTGTCAAGGAGGATTTGACTTTGATATTAAAATTTGTTTGTGTATGTGTCACAGGATTGGAAGAAACTTCATACATTCTCTAGCCCATTCTCCAGACCAACATATACATAAATTATTTCAAGTAACCTGGCTGTAAAACTTTAGCTGATGAAGATCCCAAAATGCCAAGGAAACCTGACCCAAAGATGTTACAGAATATTTGTGTAAGGAGCTTTTGGATTAATTGCTGTAATACAGTATTTACTATACTGGCATCAGAGAAAAATATCTTGGTATCATTTTGCTGCTAATTTTAAATGAGAAAAAATTACATGGATATTTATTCATGAGACACCGTCACAGCTTCACCCAAATATATAAGTTACAGATACTTTAGACTCTTAAGAAAAGCTTCATCCCATCCTTAAAATGGATTTGGCATCACTGAGGAAACAATCTTTTTATAATCCTAGACAAAGACATAGTGAAACTGGGAGAAATGTTGGCAATTCACAAAGTCTTGGAGCACAACCCAGCAAGCAGTGGGAGGAAAACACAGTATAGGTGCACATTAACTGCATAAGTGACCCAAAAAACCTCACAGACTCAGAACATTATTTGACAAAACATAACAAAGACTAGTCTTCAACTTTCATAAAGAAAAATAAAAGTACCTTCTTTGTTACCACAGGCTACTCTCTAGTTCTGTAGAATTTTTACTTCTCTTTGGAACTGTAAGTCAAGAGGTCATTAAAAAATTGAAAAGTTAAAAGACCTCTTTTTTTCATTGGGCATTTCAGAAGAAATATTCAGTAACAGCAAGTGACAGTTGGCTGCTTTGGCTATTTTCACAATGTGTCGTGATTTCAAACATGCTACTTCCAACATGTAACATCCACAATAAAGAGAGTGGCTGAGATACCAAAAGAAATTACAATAATGAAAGGACTCCATGTATGAGATGTGCTAGTGACACATATACAGGTTAAGCCCAGTTCAGAAGACTCAGTGAACTGCTGGAAGAATATTGCTGCCAATTTTAAGCACTCCTGTTGAAAGGACAACTAGCTGTATCTAACCCTCAACTGTCTTCTTTAGCTGTCTGAATAACACCTGACAACTCTCCACATCCAATATCTGAGAAAATCCTAAGAAAATGGAATGAGAGCAATATGAGAGAACAGAAGTTTCTACTGAGCCTTTTTCTGCACAGACAGCCTACATACTTGGCACTAGCAAAAGTTTTCTTGTATGAAATAAACAAGAAGCTATCTGATTTAGCTCTGAAGTTAGCTGAGTTTTAATGTACAGTCTTAAACCAACATTACTTCAAGAACCAACTTCATAATTGTAACTATTTTTTTGAGAGGAGGGTCCCAAAGACTGATAAAAGCTTCATAAATGTAAATGATCAGAAAAATAACTCATCAAAACAAAAGACATATGGCCTGGATAAGTACCAAAGTTGCTAAATTACCCAGGATGATTATATATTTTTTTTTTTAATTCACAGTGGAGAAGTACTTAACAGTAAGCAGCTGGAAGATCCAAAGATATAAGAGAAGGCATAACAGAGTGGCACTGGGAATTATTTTTTTCCTTATAGCAATAAAGTTCCATAGTCAGCACTGAAGAAAGTGTCTTTTCTATGATTGTGTGTCATTATTCTGAGAAGCAAAATAAACCAGATTACTCCAGGTGTCATTCTGCAGCATCTGGCCTCCTTTAGGTACCTGTGTTACTTACCCTTACACTTAACCGAGGTATAACTGTGCTCCACTGCCAACAGTGGAAAGCAACTTGAAACGATATACAAGTAATTATCTTTAAAATAACTCCAGACATTTTCAAGAGGTTAAAATAAAATTATGTTCTTGATCAAATGACTTCTGATGATGTTAATAAATTTTCAGAAGTCAAAATTTCAATTACCCATAACCATCCCCTCCAAATGTACCTATTTTGACCATTTATGGGAGCCGCGACTTTTGTACAAGTTTAATGAGTTATATTTTTGCTTGATATCCCTTCTAAAGAAAAAGTCTTGTGATTTATTCATAGCACAGTAAGCCTATTAAAGTGTCAAAGGTTGAGGAATGAGAAATACTGGCACACTCATCAAAATGTTTTTATTTGGAATGTGTTGTGTTTAGTTTAAAAAGAGATTAATTGAAATGGATTATTTATTGTGACTGTTTTCAGATAGCCTGATTGTAATTTAACTTGCTTTTATAGGGTTTTGGGGGTGGGTTGATGGGAAGCTGATTAATAAGCACAGCTGTCTTGGTGGTAACATGCAGTTTCCTTTAAAAATCATTATTGTATTTCTAGATGGTACCGTCACTATTGACAGTGACTAGGAAAAGAATCTAATATATCTATGATTAAAATGAAATTGATAAGACTTTTTAATGTAGTGCACATGGACATTATTTTTAGCTTAGTGGTTTATGGAATTGTGTCAGTGTTTGCTGATATTACAAAGTGGAAAGTAGCTCTGAACACTAAATGATAGAATAGTTCTCTGTTAGAGAACTGCCTATCTGCTTTCCTTTATAGGACAGACCAGGAAAACACTTATATTTGCTATGTTCATATCTCTGTGATAATATTTGTCATAAGGGATTTTTAAAAATTTTCTTCAGGAATTTAATTTGTGAGTGATAAGTATAGAATATCAAGTGTCAAATCAGCCTTAACCTTTCTTGCAAATAAGGGATTTCCTCCTGTTAAAAGTTTGGTGAAATTGACTGCTGAATTTACAAGGAAAGGTTTTGCATATTCTCGGCCTTCCTTTCATTAGCACTTCATGTCCAAGCTATACAGGGCTTTGGCATTACAGGGAAATTGAAGGGGGTTTATTTTTTTATTTATTTATCTATCTATTTATTTATTTATTTTAAATCAACAGCATGTTGAGTCAGAGAGCTCAGATACTTGAAGAGGTAACCAATATTCTTCAAGTAAGAATGGTCATTTACTTACGTTTTCTTTTGAATTATGAACTGTCATGTCTTTGTTATTTCAATTTGCTGTATTTTCCCCAGCTTTATAATATCTTCTGGTTAAATCCACAACATCTTGCTCCCCACTGCAACTCTACAAACTCAAAACAGTTCTTATAGATCCAAAGAAAAGCAATGTTGGATAAAACGTCAACCCAAAATTTACAGGAGATAACAAATCAGATTCAATACATTGTTGTTTGCTTAGCTGCCTTAATCCTGTGAAAACTAGCTGTTAAGAAAAAAGTTCTTTTTAAACACCATGCTGTTTTCTTCAGATGTTTTGTCCTAGCATGCCAGGAACAATTGCAGTCATATGCCTTGTATTGTGATCATACAAAAAACTTGATTAATCTGTGCTATTTTTTGCTGGATTGAAGTCCTGCTCCAACTAAAATCAATAACGCAGCAGGTTTTGGCTTCCAGAAGAGTGAAGAGTTTGTCCATGGATCTAGTACAAGGAATGCAGGGACTATCTTTTTTCTGAACTATTATTATACTCCAACACGGCGTTAAGCAGCCCAAACCTGTTTCAGAAACTTACTGTCACATTAGAGGTCTATCCAAGATCTTAACTATTAAATAGCCTCGGGGAGGTTCAGAATGATGGAGTATTACCACTATAGGCATATTAAACTAGACCTCAGGCAGTTGCATTCTCATATCTCACACCCCTCAGGAGTGCTACACACATCCTATTCAGAGATGCTGCTTAGTGTCTATTTACAAGCCTTGCTGACAACACCAGTAACTGAAATTGCCCTTATTTTAGTCAACTGCCAATGTATGCAGTCAATTTCACAAATACATAGGCAAGACAGATTTTCTTTGTAGGGGAAGAATAGTAACTCGACTGTAATTAAAGTGGAATTTCAGAGCTACTGGCCGTATGAAGTAAATGCTGGCCCTTCAGAACCAAGCTTCTATTTATACATCTAACTTTTAAGAAGCAGATATTTTCTTTTCTTAAACCCAGACCTTCAGATATCAGAAAAGGGTTGTGTGACACAAATATTATTCTGTCAAAGCATATAATAGAGCCCGTAATAGTCATGTTGTTTTGCTCTTCCCTGAATTCTTAAGATGACTAATGATACCCCTTGGGAATAGAAACTACAGGTCCTTACTTTATCACTGACAAGAAACCATTCAGTAACTCTGATTTTATCTGTGTCTGTGGAGAAGATTAGTAGCAGTCTTTCAGGAAACAATCCAGAATCTCAAATTTCTTTAAGAGCACAGGTCACTTTTCATTTTCTCTAGCAAATCTCAGTATCTACATCACACACACACACACACACACACACACACACACACACACACACACACACACACAAAAGAGACTGAGATAGAAATAAACACTGATGTTGATGCACAGCTTTTATCCCAAGGATTTTCAGAAAAATTCTGCAGTTATCTTTAAAGATAATACATAGTAATCGTTCGGCTTTTATCTCTGTTATGCCATCTGTGCTTCACACAGTAGTCAAAATATTAGTCAATGAATAAAACTGATGGTCTCTCTTACCTCTGAGTTACCTTTGTGGTTTCCAACAAATTACAGGAAAAACCCAAGAAAATATGTTCTGAAACAGACACATAGAAATTAATTTCTATTGTATAATCAAAAGAGCAAGTAAATACTCAGCTGAAGTTAACAAAGTCATATCAGAATATCAGAATAAATGTCTGGAAAAATGAGACTACATTCTACTTTCCCCAGTTGAAAAAAAAAAAAAAAGGCAAGTCAAACTGTTAGCAGCAGTAGCTGTTGTGCTTTCTTTGAGCAATAAAAAAACATCTGAAAATGTAAAAGCTGTCCAGACCTGTTATTCTAAGGTCATCATGATAGTTTAATTTGACACTGTTCACTTAGAGGGGTTCAGTGCTGTCATTTGATCATGGTTGGTGTTGTTGAATAAAGGACAATTCCATTTACTGATATATATGTTATGCAAACATACAGTCATTCATATGAATGTTTTTTTCCTGAAGCTGAGAAAAACCTTAAGAACCATGGAATTTAAAAAAAAAAAAAAAATAGAGAATGGAAACCAAGTAAGCAAGCTCTGTAATGCAAACAATTTGACAAGATTGTGACACAATCCACTCAAACTGAATGGTAAAAATGATAATAGGAATTAAAACTTAATTTTAAAGCAATAGGAAGTAAAAAAACTAGGTGTCACCAACCACAGATATCAAGGATGACATACAGAGTTCACAAAGCTGGTAAGGACCCCTAGGATATCAGATTGCATGCCATTCTAAGTGTATTTCTAGAATTACCTCACAGACTATACAAATCTTACGAAGGACGTTGCACTAGATGGAGATATGTTTTATAAAAGTGCATTGAAATAAAAGAGTATTCAAGTACATTTATTTTAAGTATTTCTGTACTATAACTGCAATAAATCAATTATAATATTCTAAAAAAAAAAAAAGAAGAAAAAAACATTTCACCTTGAAGTTAGTCAATATTTACAAAAGATAAGCAATTTGGTGCACAAGGCCTGAATAATTAGCTCACAAGTGTCCAGTAAGATAATAGAAGATATTTCAAGAAGATATTACACTGTTTTTTAAAAAATAGTTATACCATAGTAACCCAGGGTAGCCTTAGAAAAGATGAGATAAAAAGTTTAATGGGTTAAGTGATCTGTCTATACATAATCGACTTGTAGGTATTTGGGATTTCATGAAGTTCTGATTAAAGGGTAACATAATAGAGGTTATCTCTTTTACGTAGATTAAGGAGTTGCTGAAAATTAATCCCATAAGATAATCAGACTTCAGGAGAATGGAGCATTAATCATGTAGTTGACAAGGGTGGTAATGTACCTGTTGTTATTTAAAACTTCCATCTAAAAATAAATTTCAGAGATAGAAAACATGATGGAGCAGGAAACAGGGAGGCATCCATACCGAGTGATTTGGGTAAAATTGGACCAAGTCTTTGCCATCAAACACAAAGTATTCATCTAGCAAAGAAGCCATATAGGCCACAGTTACAGAAGTGATGAGTGCTCATAGAAGAGCTTTGGATGGAAGAGTTACTTGGATGCTTTGTCCCAGAGACCTTTCTCGAAATTTGTTGCTACAGTAGCCAAGTAACAGTTACACACCTCTGCTTTTCTGATAAAACAGAAAACAGAGTTAACAGCTCTGTTGAATGTGGAAACAATGGAGAACTTTTTTTGACTTCTAAGTCATTCACTAATTTAGACAAAGACTAAGCCTTTAACTTCTAAGAAATGTTCACATATTAGCCCCCCGTGCCACACCCCCAAAAAAATCTTAAATTGAGGATTATTAGATTTCTTACTATTGGAGACTAATTACTATTAATATCTAAATGACAATCTCAAAGTCATTCAAAAATCTTGCCTATAAATATATTTTCTCTACAGATTTATCTATAGAAATTCACTATAGAACTTTCCCTGTAGTCATAGTCCTCTATGAGGAAGAATTCAATTCATAAGAAGCTAAACCAAAAATACAGCAAACAAGCCATCTTCCTTAAGCTGTCCTACTCATCAGTCCTCAGTAGGTTCACTGTGCTTCCTCCCACTGTGTGAGCTTTGGGCATCAGAAAAAGTATACATAAAATACTAATGTTCTAATGACTGATGTAGTGCCTATGTGGTGTTTTGACCATTCTAAGATAAAGCTTCCTGGCTGCATTTTTGATTCAAAAGTTCAGGAGCACATCTTCTTCTATGTAGCAGAGCCTGTCTCCAAGATACCAGGAAAAAATGTCACTTGGAAAATCTGGTTTGGATTTATGCAAAATGAGTTCCTTGAAATACATCATACTCGTCTGGCACCTGTTTCAGAAAAAAACGTGTACTTGAGAAAAAGTTGGAGCGTTCTTATGTGGATGAAAAGGTTTGGAAAGGATAATGCATTATGAGTTTATAAACAGTTCAAGACAATCTATATTTATATGCAAGATAAAACAAACAAACAAACCAACCAACCAAACAACCCACAAATCAACAAAAAATTCCTAGCAATGACTAGTCATTCAACATGTATATTAGGCATAAGAAAAAAAAATGTGTTCATGCTAATTTAGAGAAGGAAAAATAGGTGATGGAACATGACTTTGAATAAATTCTGTGTTGAAACTAGGTAAATATCTGAATGATTATTTTCTGGAATCTTTCATCCAGCTAGAAAAATATTACTCTAAAATCCTCCGATGAATCCCGCTGGAAACATAAAATTTAAAGTGATGTATGTTCCCAAGGAAGTCATCCCTATCATGTTACAAAACTGTGCAAATTGATCAGGAGATGAAAGCTGGCCAGGAAAAATAAAGAAGCAGAAACATGCATTTTAAAATTGTTGCAATTAGAAGCTGCAAAAATAGTATCCAAAGTCCCTCTTTGTATATATATTCTAACTAAAACTATTTTTGTTAACACAATGAGAGTAAGTTGAATTTCAATTTTGAATCTGAACAATAAATCCTTCAATAGCCTAATATCTCAGGAATAATGCCTTGTAGAAGGTACAGCACTGTAAGGAAGCTGTTTGAAGTGTTAACTGTTGTGAGGGATGTTTTATGAGTACATTTGCCTTGCATTTTAGGCTGGATATGGCCTTTAATTCCTGTCCTAGACTGAAGTGTTACTGCAGAGCTAATAAACATGGATGGATGAAATTATCCTTGTGTGCAGAACTTAAATCAATTTATAAAGCTCTCGAGATGCTTAGGGGTGAAACATGTCACAGAAAATTTTCACAGTATTGTGTGAGCATCAGTCCTTCTTTCTAAGTTATTCCCATAAGCTATCCATAATAGCATCATTTTATGATCAGACAATGACAATATATATTAGAATGAAGCATCACAATGTTTTTTACATCAGAAAAGGGTGAGACCAAACCTCTTTTGAAGAGTATTCACTGATTTCAAGCTGTAGTTTGGATTAATGGCAAAGAGGAGTGTGTTATTTTCGGTTATGGTAAAAAAATTGAAAGAAAAAACTAGCATAGTGTATAGCTATAGGAAGAAAATACAAAATAAGACATTTTAGTATGATGGATAGAATATTTTAGATGCCCACTCAAATAATCATAATACAAACAGATATCAATAGGACCCCAGGCAGGAGATGGAGAGGAAGGATTATCCCCCTCTACTAACACTCTTGAGAGTACATCTAAATACTGCATCCAACTTTGAGCCACCACACATGAAAGACATTGATGAACTGGAACTAGTTCAGCAGAAGACCCCCAAGCTTGTTGGGTCTGGAGCACTCTTATGAGGAGATGCTGAGGGGTTAGGCCTTACTCAGGCTGGAGCTGAGATGTCTTTCAGGGACCTGACAGCAGCCTGCACGTGCAGGTCCTTGGATTAAGGAATAAGCAGAAGAGACAAAATGCATTTTTCTCCTGGTGGGAGGGCGGGGGAGAGGGGAGGGGGAAGAAGCCCAAAAGCAACCAACAAAACCCCACAACATTCAGCTATAACAATAAAAAAACAAGAGTAAAACATGAAAGTAATTTAATTTAGACTGGAAAAAATATTCAGGTGTAAAAAAGTACTTTTAAACAGCAAAAGGTGGCATAAGTGCGAAAGATTTCTCTCACACTAACTCTGCACATCTGCAGTTGGTGTTTAAAGCAGTCTTAAAAAGACATCTATATCTGTATCTCTCTATCTATAGATATTGATCTCTATGTAATCCATATCTCTCTCTATATATACATTCAAATATTCTCAGAGAGGAAGGATTTGTCTCAAATATTTTTCTAAGTAAATGCTCAGAATATTTAGTTAGAGTTCTGGACATTCTGGTTTTGTGAAAATTTCTAGGACTTTTTTTCTAAAGTATTTCAGCAAATTTTTCTTGTTGTTGTTTTGTTGTGTTTGTTTGTTTCATTGGTTGTTTTGGTATGGTGTTTTTGTTGTTGTCGCTTTTGGTTTTTGTCTGTTTTGTGAGGCTGTTTCCTCCACTTTGTTTAGAAGCGTGGTGTCAGATCCTGCTGACCATTTCAACTGACTCCACCTAAACTGATTTAAAATACAGATATAAGGAACAGGTAACCTTGAGTGCCAGCTTCTGTGAGAGGTGTGAACCCATCCAAATCCACCCAGGCTAGCCTACTCTAGCCATCACACATCTCTTTTGATACAATGTTTGGATAAATGCATGCTTTTTGCATGTTACATCATTTCAATAGACTCACCCCATGTTTCTCACTCTGTATACCATGTTCATCATATTGCATTACTCAGATTGGAGCAAAGTACTCTATTTGGATGGAAATTAAACACTGCCTCAGTATCAGACCATTCATCTCACAATTTTCTTCTCCATCTACTCCAGGTAAATTGTATTTGTATCTACTGACACAATTGATGATGTTAATGTGCATACATGTGTAGTTCTTTGGGAATTTGATAGAGATGTTTCTGCTTGGAAGGCAGGCAAAAGTTCTCTGCAATTGTACCTGTTAATTACATTATTTTTGGTGTGTCAAGACTGCCTTTCTATTACAATCTGAAATCATCACAGAATTTGATTGGATTCTTTATGGACTTTGCTTTTTTTTTTTTTTTTTGGTTTGATCATTTCCACAATAGAAAATATACCACATAGATTCTTCACATAGACCAATCTAATTTATCAAGTTAACTGAATTTTACTGCCTTATTGGTTTTCTGTCATGAAAAAGGTCTGTTAAAAAGCAAGCAAGTTGATGTTTTGAAGGCGTGGTCCAAGCAAGCTGTTATTACTCAACCATGTTATGTCACTATAACATCGGTGACAATTGCTATTTCCCTTACAAATAAGTGCTTGATATCATAATAGAACTTATTTCTAAAATAAGAAAGATGACACAAGATTATTTTAACCATACTGAGATTTTAAACTGTACTGCTGCAAAAGCTTTTTTTGTCTGTTGGTTTTGTTATTGTTATTATTGTTATTAGTTCGATTTTTGCTGATTAGTTTTATAAAGGTATAAAATGCATTTATTGATATAAAGTTGTATGTTGGTTTTGGTCCATGTGTTTATATAGTCTACATTTTTTGCAAGAAGTATTTAGACTTCAAAATAAGAGTTCTTAATAATAATAGTTTTCCTTTAAAATAATGATACTTAAACATCATTTAGCCTAAACAACTACTCTTTCAAACTGTTATGCATTTTAAGATTTGCAAACTTTTCCACTCCCCAGTCTAAAAAGATATTCAAACACAAATCTTAAATGGAACTGCTACTACTTAAATTCATTGCTGAATTTGGCCTAGAAGTAAAATATTAATTTCATTTAAATGAGTAATGCTGTGGAGATTGACATCAGTTGGCCCTGGATTTTAATGACAGTCTCCTACTTACTTCTTCCACCAAAGTCAAGTAAAGCAGATTATTACTTTGTTTATTAATTAATAAAAGTTTTTAATGTGCTTAATGATGCAAAGATTAGCTCATAGTAAAAATTATCCTGTCACTTGAAAATATATCAGTGATGTAATCCAGTCAGTAACAAGACCTGAGAATATTCAATTGCAGTAATAATTCAAGGTATTGAAACCTATTTAAATTGTTCTTTGATTCAGACATGCCAAGAAATCTGATTCTAATTATTAGTGTGCAAGCTACTGATTTTATAGGGGACCTAGATAACATATCTAGATAGATATCTAGACAACATATATTTCTGCAGGGCTCTGATTTACCCTGATGTTACAGAGGATGATAACACTGAAACTATTATAAACTCCACGTCTGCCTGCAAGGGTATGATGGCATTGCCAGCGTTTACAGAACTTCATGGATGATGCAGGTTATCTGGCTGCATCAAGACAAGATTGTTAAACATCTTGAAGAAGCCACTCCATGAACTGTTCCCACGGGCTCTTCTTTTAATCCAGTTCCCATAGTAGTAATATCATCTAGACGTAAAATAGTTAATATAGTTCATCCCATGATAATTAGTGCAGGATATTACTTCATTTAGTAAATCACATTCCCAAATCAAGAGTTATTTTTTTTAGAATTCTTTTTGACACATTTAAAAATAAACTCCTTAAGGTAAAAAATGCCAGCGAAAAACTAAATTAAACTCATAATTACTATTAACAGATTACATTTATGTTTGTTTCTTACCATGTACCAGATTGCATGCATAGTTAGGTAGTAATTTACAAATGAGCAATTATCCATCACTAGGGAATAAGAAGGAGACAGATAAGCTCAAATGTTTTATATCAGCATTTAATGGTTTAGATAATAGAGGGGGAAAAAAGGGTTATTTAAAACTACTCTGTAAAGCATTTAGTTTTAAACACTTCCATAGAAAAACTCTCAGTGAAAAAGACGAAGAAAACGCAGGGGTTTTTTTGTAGTGCTATACTCTGAGAGGAGACCTTCAGACAGAATTGCTCCTTGGTTGAGTGTTTTCTGTCCCATAGTTTACCAGCAGCAAAATGCAGGAGCATGAGCAATCATCAGTAGCTAAATGGACAGTGAAGTGCATGCTGTAGAGGAGTACATCCCATCTGTACCTGCAGTACTACTGAATTTGTAGCTTTGGTACTCATGTAACCTATTTCTTAAGGTAAAAAGGAAACTTTTCATATCACTATCAAGAAAAAAAAATAACCAGTGGACTTCACACAGATCAATATCCACAAATATTTTCCCTTCCCCAGAACTCTACTAGACTGAAGGCTCCATATATCCAATATAAATAGTATTTATCATACTTTATGACACAGACTACCTCTCCCACTGTTGATAGTCTTAGGCCTTTGGAAGCAGCAGGTCACCTTTTTTCAGATTAGAGGAAATTTTTTTTCCAAACCACTCCCAGCATGTTATTCTTTTACTGGGGTGTTTTGTTTGTTTGTTTGTTTTCTTAATTGAGATTCATATCAGAAAGGATAGTACAACTAGTTTGAGGAAAAAGAAACGAATTAACAGCAACATAACTTGTCACTGAGAAAGGTACAAAAAGCAGCTTAGAAACAGGAAAAAGTGGTACGAGGGTGCAGCAAGGACTGCCTGCTCCTTAAGTGATGGGGAACTGGGAGCCAAGGTGACCCTGGGGCAGGCAGTACCCCCTCCAATGGGCACCATCTCTCGGGGTCTGACCATATTGAGCAGAGACAGGTCATGTGATGGGGTCTATCAAGAGCCCCAGGCTGGGCAAGCAATGTGATGCATCAGTGTCAGGGTACACCCAGCAGCAGAAGATGGGGAGAGAAACAGGGCTGGGGACATGGCTACAAATGTGCACCTGAGGTCCACCTAGGGTTGCTGGTGTCTGGGCTTGGGGTAAGGAATAGATTTAATGGTAAATCTCTGATTTGAGATGAAAAAAATGCTGGCAGACAAAGTACTGGGGGAGAGAGTAGAAAATTCTAGCAAAATAAAAAAAGGCAATAGTTGAACTTGGATTAAGAAAACTGTTTTCTAATGACATTTAAAGTGTTGCTTTTTAAATTTGTCTATTACTTTGTACATTACTGTCATTGTTATTCCACCGCATTTTACAATTACTTTTATCTTCTATTTTAAAACACTAATGAGTTTGTATTCTTGATCCAAATTGCAAGAGTATAAAACTTGCAAACTATTTGTCAGCATGGCTTGCAGGTGTAATTTCTTTATCTTTGTAGAGTTTGTTGAAATAACAATACGAATGGGTGAAATTGGTTAGAAATTTCTGAAAAACATTATCCCACAAGTACCCTGAAACTACGAATTTCGAGGGCTGAAAATGCCAAATGTACTTTCTCACGGCAGTCTATTAATACAGCTTCCTGTTCCAGAAAGCCAGGAAACATGGAAATGTGTAAAAAAAAACTTATCAATTTTTCAAGTGTTAGCCACACATTTCATGTGCTTAGTAACAGCAACCCTTTAGTTTCAAGTGAAGCTGAAGAATACTTCACTCTTAACCAAACGTACTTTATTGTCCCTAAAAGTTTTACTCATAGATTCTTTAACTGTACATCTCTAATTTTAAGTCATAATTAAAAGCATTTGAGTTACTTAAGTGCAGATACTATTGGATGATTGAAGGCATATAATATAAAAAGAAAAGTTAAAATTTATTTAGAAATAGTAATGTAAGAGAGAGTTAATGATTCAGAATACACAAACAAAATAATTTTATTTCATTTTAATATAAAATGCACATTTTTACAAGGTAAAATATGTTTAAGAGCAAAAACTAAGCAAATTACCATGAATAATAATGCTCACACATACTATTAATATTTCCAAAACAGCAGGGGGGAAGAAAATAATGCAATACATATGTCAAGTTTAACATTTAGATTCTCACACATGGAGGGAAAAAAAAAAGGCCATATATTTTCTAAAAACGACACGAAATATATATTATCAATTTTTAACTAAGCATTCTTTCAAAAAATACTGCTAAAAATGGCTTTGGACTGATAAAGATATACAACAAACGTGTATAGATCTTTTGCTCACTTAGATTTTTAATTAAAATTTCAACTTTTGTCGACGCTATCTGGCGAGAGCACATGAATGTAGGGATATAGCACTTTTCCTTTGGGGAATCCAGTTCATAACTGCTTTAGTACTTTCACGGAAACAGCTGAGCCTCACCCACCAGTTGAGCATTAGCACCTTATAATATTGTGTTGTAATTGTCTAAATCGGCTACTTGGTGTCTGGTCTGTCTGACTCATGGACAGATGGGAACAAATTAGGAGGAAAAGCAGCACATCACTCCTGCAATTCCTCCAGGCCTGGTCTGTAAGGCAAGAGGTGAATTTCCCTGACAATTAGAGGCAGATGCTTTGTAAGGTTCAGGTATTTGTCTGTGATACCACAAAGAGTGTTTAAACTCCTGTCCCACTCCAGCCAAACAATGTCATTCATTCTGTGGATTGTGAAATCGGGAGTTCTGTAAATCTGAGCTTTATATCCATAGTATGGGCAGAATGGACATAGTTGAACAGGTATACACAAGTTAACATTACATTTTCCTGTCCAGGTATAAGCACTGAAGATCCATCAGTTTATTCTATTTTACCAAAGTACTTGCAATATGATGTTCATATTCCGCAAAATACACATTTCTTAATAAAAGCAATGCACTGAATCATCTGTTTAAATATTTTGCTAAACTGATGTCTTAATTAATCTTCTGCCAAAACCCTGTATTTGAACTCACCTATAATATGAGCTAAACCAATATGATTCCACCTTCATAACTAGCTGTTAATATAAACTTGACAGTTTTACCTTTTTTCTTGAAAATCTTACTTCAGTAAATTCATAGGTTCTTCAGAACTGTGTGCTGAGAGGAACCTGAGAGAAATGACATTAAGTAGCTGCAGATAAACTCACTCTATGGGGAGCTGTGGATTTCAAGACTATATTTTAAGTTTTCATAGACTGCTTCCAGTGCTGTGACTGATGGAGGGCCATTTCCCTCTCTCTCTATGGGGAATGTCAAGCCATCCAAAATCTAGGGTTAGGGAAACCTTCAATATACAAAGAAATCAGCTGTCATGTTTTCATTTTTTCTGGTAGACTTCCTGTTGACATGCTTGAGGTAAGAACAGTTTTTTACCCATCCCTGCTTTGCTGATATTAGGCAGTAACACAGACATATCACAGCTGTGCATGTCATCCAAATACTATTGGATCTACAAATGATTTTGATATAATAAGGGCAACTGTTTTACAGGTATCTAGCTATTCCCTGTTGCCTTCCTGAAAACCAGCAATGCTCATAATGATCTTTCATACTCAGATTGTCCAGCAAAGGTTTGCACTACTTTAACATTTTAGTTATTTTAACATCTAGTTCCCAATCCAAATCTAAAAGTTAAACCATAATTCATTTGAATAATTCTTATCTTTTTCGTTAGCATGGTCTTGCTCCTGTAGTATCTACTTGTCTTCTTCCAAAGCCTTGACTTCAACGCGGCTAGGACTATCTTTATCATGAAGTCTGTGACAAAAATTGAGTGGAAAGTCAAGAGCTCCCAACTTCTGTTGGGATAGGATGACAGGCAAATAAATGTACAGGAAGCTTGGATACATATTGTTTTAGGGAAATCTCTAAATAGGTTTTCAACTCAAATACTTAAACACTTCAGTCCTGGTCTTATCTTTGTCTCTAGAGTCCATTATTAATGTATACCTTCTGGAGGTAATCAAAAAGTGTTTTATAATGTTTCTTGAGGTCTGTATATTTCACATGCAACTCAGCTTTTCTGTACTTAAAATCTTTGCTTTCCAGTTCTTAAAATTCTGAGGATGTAAGTTTGTGTAATTAAAATAAAATTCTTCAGCTCATACAAGAAGAAATGAAAGTAAACTAAAAAAAATATATAAATACTCTTTCATGAACATGAATACCGTCAGAACCTTAGCTCAAGCAAATTTACATTTGAAAAATTTTCTTGTAATTTTTTTGTATTTGAATTCTACCTGCATGTAGCAGTATTCAAGTATTTTACTAATTGTTATCCTGTTTGGCAAATTGTTATTCAAAGATAAAAACCAAAAGGCTGGTCATGTTTAAGGGGGTATTTCTGAATATGAAGTATAGAAAGAGCTCTACATCTTCCTTCTGGTTCATAACATGTTCAGGAAGGCAGCTATTTTGGTTAATGGCAAACAGCACATGCTGTACATCTAGAGAAGTACATCATGCAGTCTGTCAGTTTCTGTATTCTCTGCTATATATGTACTGATGACAAGGTAGGATGGGTATATCTAATGCATGAAAGAAATAATACATGAAAACAGGAGTCGCTGTCATGGCTTCAGAGCATGAAAATTGTATCAATCTGGAATCAAATACTTAAAATCTCTTGTAAACCTATTTAAACTTATTCTGAAGATATATTTCAAACCTATCAGATTTTTTCTTCATTGTTAGTGTTACAGCCCAAGAAAAGTAGACTTTTAAGTCTAATGGGCAATTTAAATAAACTGCAGAAAATAAATTAGTTTGAACCAAATCAAAACGTTATCAAAAGTGTTTTTAAAACTTTTCAGGTTACACCGAAATATTTTATTTGATCTGAAATGTGTGACTAACTAACCCCTTATATCGTTTTAAAAAATTATGATCTGAAATAAGAATGCATTCTTTCTCAAAATAAAAAAATCATATATTCTAAAAATGAAAGACTTAAAATTTCTAAAACAAAGCATTCTGTTACAATAATTCCAAACAGAATGCTCTGAAATTTTCAAACCTTTCTGATCTCTCTTTTTTAAAAAAAAAAAAATTTTTTTAAAACCAAATCAAGGACATATGTGACCTAATTTAAATCCTTCTGGAACTATTTTTCAATTAATAAAAAAATTTCCAAATGCTATGTCTGTCTTCCAAAGATTATAAATCATCTATTTACATAAAACATGCATTCATCTTCCCATATGCTATCTGTATTTCTGACATGAACCTCAAGAAATCTCTAAATTTTTCTAAATAGCTACATTTAACCAAGGTATCAGTAAATTATTAAATCCACTTACCTTCTCATTTACTTTTTGGTTTTACTTTTATTTTTCTTACAGAGGGAGGAGTGTAATTTCTGTTAGACCTATTTTTTTGCCATAAGCCTTTGACCTTAGGAATGTTTCTCTAGCACTCTCCAGCCCTAATTTTCTTTTAAGGGACAGGATTTATGAACAAATATTATTTCCCAGAACTAACCAAAAGTCCTGTTTCTCCTGCGAGGTTCTATGCAGCTCGGTCAGGTGGAAGATAAGATACTGGTGTCTGAAGAAGTGTTTTTCCATGTAGCTCTATATATTGGAAAGAATGAGTGGAGGGCAAAATGCAGCTTAGCACTTTGTGCTGGTTTTGGCTGGGACAGAGTTAAATTTATTCATAATAGCAAGTATGGGGCTATGTTTTGGATTTGTGCTGAAAACAGTGTTGATAGACAGGGATATTTTTGTTACTGCTGGGCAGTACTTACGCAGATTCAAGTCCTTTTCTGCTTCTACCCACCCCACCAGCGAGTAGGCTGGGGGTGCAGAAGAAGTTAAGAGGGGACACATTTAGGACAGCTGACCATATGATGTCATGCCATCATGCTCAACAATAAAACTAGAGGAGGAGATTGGCAGGGGGGACACTGCTCAGGGACTGGCTGGGCATCGGTTAGTTGTTGGCGAGCGCTTGTTTTCATTTTTGTCCCTTGTCTTTTCTTGGGTTTTATTTTTCTCTCTCTTTGTTATTTTCCTTCTTTTCCCCACAATTTCTCTTCCCCCCCCACCCCGATATTAAACTGTTTTTATCTCAACATATGGGTTCCCTCATTTTTATACTTCCAGTTCTCTCCAATATGCCACCAGGGACTAAGAGTCAGTGAGCAGCTGTGTGGTACTTATTTTCCAGCTGGGGTTAAATCATGTCATTTTATTAAACACAATCAAAATTAATGTATTTGCATAATTTAAAATAATGATTCAGTTATAAGAATCTGAAATTCAGTTCTTTGTTTAGACTCATTAATAAAATCAAAAGTTGGTTGACATAAGTTTTAAATTTTGGGTAAACTACCTTTTTCTTCTGAAAATTCTTTGATCAGATATCTCTAGATCAGTTTTATTTCTAAACTGAATGTTACCATTTAATGTTGGGCCAGTAGGGAAACAGTAAAAAGCTGCTCTCTTTCTTGCCTTTTCTTCCCAAGGGGAAGGAAGGGAAGTGGACTGAAGTGGAAACAGATTTAATAGAATAATAATAAAAGAATAATGAATACTAATGTGAGTCCAATAAAATATAAAAAACTATACAAATATACAGAACAATACTTAGCCACTGGAATGCGCAATCCCAGCAATGAACACCAGAGGGTGAACACTGTGAGCAGAGCGAGTCCAACAAAATGTGGAGATCACAGTGGTCATGGGAATCAGGCACTGGGAGCAAAAGCAGCAGCAGGACCCCTCACAGATGGTGGCCATCAAAGGAGCTGGCCAGTCCCCGGCAACTTCTCACTTACATACGGAGCATGAAATTCATCATATAGAATAAGTCATTTACCAGCCTGTATATCAACCTAAGTGCTGTCCCATTATGTTGCCTCCCAGCTGCCATCTTGCACCTACAGCTGGACAACTGAAAAAGTGCTTTGTCCCCTTGGCAAAAGCCAAGGTGTCAGTGAGTTCTTACATTATTTTTATATCAAATCCCAAACTCTGGAGGGCTACTGGAACAAAATATTAATTTATCCCAGGGTGCTATCTTACTTTTCTGACACTAAATCCAAAACAAAAGACCGTGCTAGCTACTAAGATTCTAACTTCATAGAAAATTACCTCAATTTCCGTTAACCCAGCACACTGAAACATGGAGTTTTACTGTCTTTTTACATTAGTGAGTGATGACACATCCATTTTTTTCATCTCTTCTGACATCCTGATCAAAGTGAGGGAGATAATTAATCAGAATGACACTTTTTTAGGGATCATAATTTACAAGGATCCCAAATGCCTTGTGCAGTATTTGCTTCTTTTAAGGTACAACATCTTCATTAGTCATTATATGACAGTTTAGATTTACTTAAAAAAAATTCATTGAGACATATTTCTGCCAGCCCACTGGTAAGGATAATAAAGACTTGAATTCTTTCACTTTTAACCAAAGCGAACAAGTGATATGCATTGTACTAAAGGGAAAAAGCACCACCGTGATGCCTGATAACAGACAAAAGAAAATGCTTCTGGGCACTATACATCTAGCATGGTTTCAAAAACCACCATTTCTTGCACTCTATTTTAAGTATTCATGCTGTTTTCATAACAGTGAATCACTTTTGTCAAAATATGAATGATGGTAGTAAAAGCCAGTTCTGTTTTCCAAAGGATAAGAACTGGTGGAGGTTACACAGTTGTCACATCTGATTGCAGCAATACAATCAGTCCTTTTAAAAAGTATGTATAATTGCCATGCGTTCACAGAGACCCTTGAATTTCAGGCCCTCCTTCCATTTTTCTGTTGCTTTCCAGCTGCCTATCACTGACACATCCCAAGAAAGGTATCTTTCCAGCATCTGGACATGCTTCTAGCCACCTCCTGCAGCTTGGAGGTGTTTTGCTGTCCCATGCCCTTGCAAATGCCTAAATCTATTTCATTTAGTAACCTGTATGTTCCAGTATGCTTCTTATTGCACTGGAGTACCAACAAGGTTGTAGAGTCTTAGAGGATTTCCTCTGACACTTAGTTGTGAAAAGTTGTTTAATAAGGGTGTCGTGACTTACCTATCCATGAAAAGCTGTCCTCTGATTTGTAATGATGCTTTTAAAATATAGTTTACTCATTGGGCAACCATAAGCAACATCATAAACTATTAATCTAACAAACAATCTGTTCTTACACTATAAACAATCTGTTCGTACACTATAAATGCAGTTCCTCAAGCACCTCTGAATTCATATGAGTGTAAGTACATGAACTCTCTAATAACAGGTAGTTCAAGATGTTACAGCTGCAGGTGGATGACTAGTTTAAGAGAGGTTCAGCCAAATGAGAAGGACATGGAATATTACAAGGTACGGCATGAGAAACTGTTGAAGATCACAGAATCACAGAATGGTTTGGCTTGGAAGGGACCTCTGGAGATCATCCAGTCCAACCCATCTGCTAAAGTAGGTACACCTAAAGTATATTGCACAGGAATGTGTCCAGGTGAGTCCTGAATGTCTCCAGAGAAGGAGACTCCACATCCTCTCTGGACAGCCTGTTCCAGTGCTCTGTCACCCTCAAAGTAAAGAAGTTTTTACACATATTCAGATGGAACCGCCTATGGTTCAGTCTGTGCCCATCGTCCCTCATCCTATTGTTGGCCACCACTAAAAAGAGTCTGGTCCCATCCTCTTGACGTCTACCCTTGAGATATTTATAAACATTTATGAGATCCCCTCTCAGCCTTCTCTTCTCCAGGCTGAACAGACTCAGCTCTCTCAGTATCTCCTTGTAAGAAAGGTGCTCTAGGCTCCTAATCATCTTTGTAGCCTGTCACTGGACTCCCTCCAGTAATTCCTTATCCTTTTTAAACTGGGCAGCCCAGTACTGGACACAGTACTCTGGATGGGGCCTCACCAGGGCAGAGTAGAGGGGGAGGATCACTTCCCTTGACCTGCTGGTCACACTCTTCTTAATGCACTCCAGGATACCATTGGCCCTCTTGGCCACAAGGGCACATTGTTGACTCATGGTCAACCTGTTGTAACCAGAACTCCCAAGTCCTTCTCTGCAGTGCTGCTTTCCAGCAGGTCCATCCATAACCTGTACTGATGCCTGGACTTGTTCTTCCCCAGGTGCAGGACCCTACGCTTGCCCTTGTTAAACTTCATTAGGTTCTTCTCTTCCCAGTCCTCCAGCCTGTCCAGGTCTCACTGAATGGCAGCACAGCCTTCTGGTTTGTTGATCATTCCTCGCAGTTTAGTATCGTCAGCAAACTTGCTGAGAGTGCACTTAGTCTCTTCATCCAGGTAATTGATGAACAGGTTGAATAGGACTGGACCTAATACTAACCCCTGGAGAACCCCACTAACTACAGGCTTCCAACCAGACTCTGCACCACTGATCACAACCCTCTGAGCTCTGCCATCCAGCCAGTTCATGATCCATCTCATCATGCATTCATCCAGCTCGCACTTCCTGAGCTTGCCTATGAAGAGGTTGTGAGAGACAGTGTCGAAAGCCTTGCTGAAGTCAAGGTAGACAACATCCAGTGCTCTCCCATTGTCTACCCAGCCAGTCATACCATCACAGAAGGCTATCAGGTTGGTAGAACATGATTTCCCTTTGGTGAATCCATGCTGACTACTCCTGATAACCTTTTCCTCCATATGCTTGGAGATGACGTCCAGAATGAACTGTTCCATCACCTTTCCAGGGATGGAGATGAGGCTGACTGGCCTGTAGTTTCCTGAGTCATCCTTCTTGCTCTTTTGGAAGACTGGAGTGATGTTGTCTTTTTTCCAGTCCTTAGGTACCTCTCCTGTTCTCCAAGACCTTTCAAAGATGATGGAGAGTGCCTCAGAAATAACATCTGCCAACTCTCTCATCACTCCTGGGTGCATCGCATTGGGACCCATGGATTTGTGGATGTCCAGTTTGCCTAAACGATCTCTAACCTGATCTTCCTCAACGAAGAGAAAGTCTTAGTTTGCCAGATTTTCTCTCATATCTCTAGGGCCTGGGATTCTTGAGGGCTGGTCTTAGCAGTAAAGACAGGAGCGAAGGTGGCATTCAGTAACTTTGTCTTCTCTGTATCATCTGTCACCAGGGCACCCTCCTCATTCAGCAGCACACCTACATGTACTTGAAGAAGCCCTTTTTGTTGTCCTTGACATCTCTGGTCTGATTTGCTTCCAAGTGGAGCTTGTGAGAAGATGACAAGAGTTACAGGTAGTGCTGTGAGGGATAGCTGGGTGTCACAGGTGGTGAAGGGGAAGTTGTGGGAGAAGGGACCAAACCTCACAGCTGGTTGGAGGAGAGGACTGTGAACATTTTTGGGAGCATAGTCTTGCAAGGTCAGTTCCATATAGGGCTGAGATTACCTAGACAACAGTATCATAAATACCATTTTTTTGTACAGTTGCAAGAAAACTGGGTATGTTGGAAAGAGAATAAATAGAGCAGGTTTCTTAGCTAGATGGAGACTGAATTGGAGAAGGAGAGGTACAAAGGTGGTGAAAATTAAGGTCAGGAAATGAGAAAAAGAATAATAATGTATGCAAGTCATATGCTTGTCCTGTCTGGATGTACCTGTCAGCAGCCTTGGGCACAACCACTGCCACTAGAGCAGGACAAAGAAACAGACTTGTTTTTCTGACCACAAAACAAGTGCCAGACCTGCCCAAGGTCATGAGGACCACAAAAGATGGAGCAGGTGCTTTCTCAGATGAGCAAGGGGAACACATGGATTGACGACTCAAGCATCCTGGTATCATCGTATGGTGGCATTGACAACAGCCCACCACTTCATAACAGAAAGCAGAGATCCTTGCACAAACCTATCAATGATATTAAGGCATAAAACATTCTACCAGCTCTTGACAGAGAACAAATGAGGGAGGAACCAAAATGTGTTTGAGAATAGCAAAGATATAAACTAGTCAGTTCATCAAATACAGTTTGCTGACAGGAGCAAACTCCATCACAGAAGTCAGATATTGAGATGAATAATGTGGGTCAATGTCACTAATAGAGTAATATTGAAGCTCCACAAATATTTCAGAGAAGGGTAGTTTGAAACTGCTGCCATGTGGAATAGTCTCATGCTCTTCCTAACATCATCAGACCAGGGTTAGAGAGACAGGACTTTTTTCCTTCATATGTTTAATTCTGTCATAAAATAGCTTTAAATGCTCCCAGAAATGTTGTATAGTTTTGCATTATTTCTAGAGCACGTACCAGGCAAAAGCTAAAGCAGAAGTTTAACATCATCAGATGCATGATGCCTATATATTTTGAGTAAGGTGTTACCACTCCATCATGAAAACAACTGGAGATATAGGGAAGGGAACTGTGGCTTTGGTGGTTTTTTGAGCAACGAACTTGAAATCTCCTCAAATTTACTTTATAGCCCTTCAAACTATTCCAGTTCCCCAAAAGATATAAAGGCCCAGATCTGTATATTTTCAACACATAGATGTTTAATGAAACATGCATACAATGTATACAGATATTTTTTTTAGGGGGAGCTCCCTATTTGTTAGGTGGATTTGAGTCCAAGCATAACCAAAAGAATTACCGTATCTGAAGGTATAATTTCATATTTGTGCCCTTCCCCAGTAGTTTAACAACATCGTATATGTTGAAACTATCAAATATTTATCTCGAACTTTTTGTTACATCTCCTCTAGGAAGATCGTTAGGGTCAGTTGTAATTTTTCAGCTTAACAGATATAGAGGTTGGGCCATATTGTCTTGCTATTTTGAATGGATTATACGGGTCCATTAATTTTATAGTTTTGTTTCTGAAAGGTGTGGGTTTATTTTTATTATCTATTTTTTCTAACTTACAAACAACACAAGAACATAAAACTCATAAAAATTGCTTATAGGCAGTGTATCCATAAAGATATGCCAAGATATTTACAGAAACAGAGTTTTTGTCTGCTGACTCTGAAAGAAAACTAGATTAAGATATAAGGCATTCAAGCATACATCCTATACTATATTTGTTAAAGAGTTAGAGAGCCTCATGTTGACATATTTGCTCATTGCTTTTAAAGAATGGACTGCAATAAGAGCCAAATGTCATTTAATACAGCAAATCATATGTGTGTGTGTATCTGTGTGGGAACACATATTCATGTGCACAAAGCAATAGGGAGATTGATTATAGAAATCTTAGCTGAAGAATATTTATTTTTTCTGAAACTTTTTGATTTTAAAGCAATATTAGTGAGTGTCACTAAGCAGAGCTCACTAGTCAAATCTGCAAGTGTGAGTAACCATGACAAAATAGCATGTGAAACTCACTTTTCAGCTTCTGATGGAATAGTGTAGTGTGGGAGCTGATGGGAGAATAAGTACAACAAAGGAGATGACCAGAGACATGAAATAATTAAACAAAAATAGTAAACAGGATATAATCTTGCTCATTTGCAAGGATTTTGTTTTATGTAGTTTTATAAATGGGACTTTTACCCCACTTGTAATTTGTTAATCTGCAAATAAAATTGAAAGCCCACATCACAGAACAGTCTGCTTCAAATTAAAAGGCTGTTATACAGGGTGTTTCAAAAAGATTGACCCAATTTGAAATCACTGCATCTTTGAAATTTGGTCCATCTTTTTGAAACACACTGTATATTGCATAAACAGATGTGAAAATGAAATGTACACACATTTGTCCTATCTCCTGGTGTCCCTTATGCATTTAGTTGTTTATAGCTACAGTCTCTGTGGTTTCTCTTTGCTATCCAAATATTTATTTTTGCTTGTGAGAAATAGCCACTGGTTGGTGGGGATAGAAATTGGTCCAGGAAGACAGCATAATTGCTTCAGGTTTGCCTATTGGAGAGGCACAGAACCAAGGGAGCAAACAGTTTGTCAAGAACAGACAGGAAACAAAAAATTCAAAAGAAGGTGAAAGAGAAGGAAGTGGCAGGGTAAAAGCTGCTGCTGCAGAGCCTGACAAGCCTTGTGGTTTGTATTTGTTGTTGAAGTTTTGCTCTGTAAGAAAATGTATTCTCACATCTCTAAAAAGCACTGCAATTTATAAGCTAACCTTGCTACACAAGCCAGTGCTGTGACAGCCTAATAGATGTTACTGTCAGGGGAATTATTCAGTTTAGTAAAATATGGTATATATAGGAATAATGGAACTTAGACTTGGAGACATCATATGTTATTATTCCATTTAACATTCTAAATAATCTACATCCTCCAGTGTTTTCTTACCCTTCACATACTAGTTGATTTTTGTCAGCCATCCAAATTATACATATGTAACTCTTCCAATTTCTCCTACTAAATGATCCCTCCACCTCCTTAATTGTTTTTAATTCTCTTTCTGAAATCTCTTCAATATTCTTCTGGCAATGAGGTGCCTTACATTTAATGCATCATTCTGAATATAGTCACACTGCAGCTGTACAGAAAAGAATATTCTCTGTGGCAAGACACCTGTGAGTATTTAGCCCCAAGTTGTATTAGCTATTTTTACTCCAATATCACATTGTGTACTCAATGTTAGCTTGCTGCAACTGTGACCATGACTTTTTTTTTTCAACATGGGTTCCTAGATTTCTGAGGTGTTAATCCTGCAAAGACTCACGTGGTGCTCAGCATGGAGTATGGAAGTGCTGCAATCCATTACTACAGGTGGAGAACCACTGTGGGGTGGGCAAGATGTGAAGGTGGTGGCTTACTACGGGTGGAACTTTGTTCCTTTGTCCAATTTGGGAACTAAGCAGGAGCAATGGAGCAAGTTCTTTTGTTTTCATGACATTTTCCAGCTGTTACTGGGTCACCAGCCATTTGTTGCCACATTGCATACCTGACCACTGTCACCAGGAACCTCACCCCTCCCTGCTGTAGCTTCCTTTACAGATAACTTTCCTGAGATTCCTTTAGCCTATCAGGGAGCTGAACGTCCTGCAAAAGAAACCACTTGTCCTGGATACTTGCCACCAAAAAGCACCAGGAAAATCCTCATTTTCTTCTTCCCCCAAACTTTCCATTATTTGCTATAGGTACCAATTCCGTAACAGTTCATTCTGGACCATCAGATAAAATATAAAACTGCTCCTTTGTGAGAGAATTTTACACTACAAGGAATGTTTACATGTCAGTGTGATATGTTTTGGTAGCTGTCAGTACTTTTGATTACGGAGGACTCATAAGTTTTTACTTTCCATCAGCAATAAAGAATTAGTAGCTTCCTGCAATACCCTTTGCTCCAGTATTCTAGTATCTTTCCATCAGCTCCTGCTGGGAAGTTGCCCTAGATCTGCTCTAAATCTGTTTCTTAATGATTAACTAAACTCCTTCAAAGCTTAGTAAGGTGTACAATTATGCATTCATCCTACTTGTCTCTTACTTGTTCCTTTTGCCAATGAAATGTAGCTTTGCCTGCTTCTGAAAGCACATAGACCTTAGCACCTGTCCTCATGAATCACTCATAGGTATTGCTCTTCATACCTTGTCTCTTTGTATGAATCTGCTATTACACTAAGATTCTGCAGTGAAAGTGCAGAGAAAGCTGAGTATGCACCACTGAACCAAAAGCGTAGCACTTTGCTCATAGATTCACATATGAGTTTCTACAACTCATCCATGTGATTCTGAAAACAAAAAAACCAGACAGAATACTCCAGCATATATAATACACTGAATTATCTTCCCATTACACTAATGAAACCTTAATGATACACACGCTTGGACATCATAGCAAACTTTTTTTTTTAAGTGACTTCTACTCATGTGAGCAAATAGCCAGACTAGCCTGTCTATAAATTTATACATTCTTTCTTTAATTATCCTTTAGTTTACACTCAGAAAGAGAACGAACTTCATATGTGTAAAATCACAAGTCTTAACTGAGGCCTTCCTTGCTGAATCCCTTCCCGGACCTGGAAGATCTTGTCACTCAGTAGGCAAAGCATAAAAAAAAAATCAGTTTCTTAAGAGAATTTCCCCTGCCTTCCTGAGCAGATAAGTAAATTCTTCCACATATTAAGAATTTAAATTAATATTCAAGGCATTAATATCTTGTCCTGAGACAAAACTAGTCTAGAAATAAATTGTCAGAGGCTTAGCTGTGTTCGTGTGAGCTACTTGCCAGTTTCTAACAGCATTCTCATATTCCACTTTACAATTTGAGTAACCTGATGAATAAACAAATGCTACCATTCCACACTGAACTTTTCTGACTGCTGCTATAAAAGGACTTATCTGACTTCAGAGACTGTGAATTTATCAGGGAAGAGGATGAATGAATTAGATACTATGAAGTCTTTAGCAGATCCTCCTCACTTCCATTATCCTCTGCTTCTGTACTTCTCTCTCCATCCCACTTTTCTACTGGAAGTTGCACAGCTCTGACTGGTGTGGAGTGACTTTAACTCCACCACTCCTCCCCCCCACCCCCCACAAGTCTCTAAAACCAGAAAGAAATTGCTAAAGGATGAATGCCTTTCCTCTGTCCTTTGAAAACCTCTGCTTGGTTACATCACTGGTCCCCTAAGGTTCAATTAGCACCATTAGCACAAATCTTCTTCTGCTTGGGAATCCAAGGCAAATATCCCAGCATTGCATCTGCACCATTTTTCAAGACTGATTCTGACCATGCAAACTTCTCTTTGCAAAAATAGTATAACATTGGTTAAAACATTGTTCTCTTCTCAGTAAAATACCTGTCCTTTCATTTGCCTTTAACAATAAATTAGGTTTGTCCATGGTTAAGGAGGCAGTCAAGTGTCAGATGCTAAATACCTATCCCAAGGACATCACGTGTGAAAGTGAAGCTTGCTGGGCATGTTGCTCACACAAAATCTAGTTCTGTAGTTGCTCAGCTCTTTTGGCTGACATTCATATTCCTGCTGATTCATATAGTCAGTGATGATTATCTACCTCCATTTTTCAATTGGACTCCAAGTGCAGCCCAGCCTACTTGGGTGACAAGCTAGAAGTGTTTTGAAAATTTAATTTGATCGAAGCATTCCTGCCTTTCCAGCTACAAAATAATTAATTCACAAGTTTGTATTCTCCCTTGTATCCAGCTTTGCTGCAAATAAAAAATTAATCTAGAGGCATTCTTCCCGAAAAACTGATTTTAATCAAGAAGTGATTTGTGGCTGCATGTAAGCAGTCTCAGATAGGGAAGGGATTCAGTGTTCATCCTATTCCACATATAGGAGCATGACATGAACATCAGCTTCATGTGCTGATCCACAGCAAGAGAGCATTGCTGCAGACAGCTGTTCTTTTGTGAACTGTTTGCACTTAACTGTGCTCTCTGGTTGCATTTATTCTGATTCTAGGGCAATACCATTCAGTCCTTGCTGGGATCCTTCTGTGTGGAAGCTGGAAAAAAAAAAAAAAGATACACAGCCACAAGCATAGTCTTAGCAGGGTTCTCCACTGTTTTTTGATGGTTTTGTTTGTTTGTTTGTTTTGTTTTGTTTTCCAGATACTTTAAAGATAGAGGCATACCTTAGAAGTGTTCATAATCTCTCGAATTATTTTTACCCCTTCTTGACTCCCCACCCCATCTCCAGTCCATAAGGGGAACTTCTTTTAGGTCATGCAAGTTCTTTTTCATTACAGACCAAAATGAAACTCTTGTATTATCTTGCTTTTGAGGTTGCAAAGGTTACAGTGTGATGAGGAGGTCTGCATAGTACCATGCCATCCCCATATTCTGGTAAAATTCTAATCTTTGTTAGATTTTGTGGGAGTTTTATCACTGATTTCAATAGAGCATGATTTCTTCTTAAACTTCATCCCTTGTATTAACAAATTCACTTTCTCAAGCAGTTACTTAATTTCTCTTAGTTTGTTACATTTCAAGAAAAGGGGGGAGGAAGGGAGATGCAACAGGAGCATATCTGAGGACATAAAGTTTTACTTGTGATTGATATAATCGAAAATAAAATTATGATTTTTTTCTCATTCTCCTTAATCCAATTTCCAGGTAGTAACCTAGGTGATACAATAGAAAGCTTATTAATGCAGGATCACATTTACATCTTTCTAATATTCTTATACTTTTATTTTCAAATTCCATCTCTGCTTTATGGAATTTACATTAGCAAAGTACTACAGCATAATCTTAAACCTATGCCTAACTGCTCAATTATTCCACACAACATGAGCTTATGATTAACACTTGCTAAAGTCAATGAGAGCTTAGAATATGTATAAGAATTTTGCCAAACTGAAACTTACTTCACAAAGATTGGATGTTAGCAGATTTTATATAAAATCTGTTAGTTGGTATTTTTCAGCTTTTATTTAGGATTCAAGTTAATCTTCTGCATGAAAATGCAGAAGTATACCTAATAGCACTTTAGCTTTTATAGTTCCTCCCAAGTTAGTACCATCTGCAAATTAATTAGTGTGCTGTTCACTCTCTCTTCTAAGTAAGTCGTTAGTGGAGGAAAATAATATAACCTGACCTCCTTCTCTGGCAGTAAACCAATAGTCATTTCCTCCTGACTCACTATTTTGCACTTCATCATTTCCCTTTGTTTACTATCTTCCAGCAGTGGTTATTCCACATGATAACATTCATACTCAAGCCAGTTTAAATTAATTTTGAGAGAAGAGCTTTTATAGAATGCAGTATCAAATGTTTTTCTTAATTAGTTGGAAGTGCATATCATACTATGCTGTTCTTTCATCCTCTAATTTCATAATTCTATCAAAGAAGAATCAAGCTTATCTGACAAATCTTTATTAAATATTTTTGCTGCTTAGCTCTAAAAACATAAGAATGAATCCCGAAGTTCTTTCTCACAAACATTTTGCCTTATCCAGAGCAGAATCAATAGATGTTATGTCACAACTGAAAGTAGCAAGAGAAAAAAACCCTCACAGATCTACAGGTTTCTGATATTATAAGAAATTATTTATTGAAACAAACAAAGAAACAAAAAGAATGTGGATAACCTTATGATTAGGGTTTTCTTCTTTGATTCTGGAGATGCCGTTCTGCTAAAAACTTCCCAGCTGATCCTTGGTAAACCAGTCACACTTCTGCACCCTACCTCTTCCTCTGTAATCTTTACATTTAAAGTCCTTAAAAGTATGTACTTCTCCATCTTATGAGGGTGTAATAAGAGAAAATACAGCTTTTCTCTAGCAAGCAATAACTTAATATTTCCAAAGTCAAAATTCTCATCAAGTTAAAAATGTCTGATGTATACTGCTATCAGGAATATTAAGAGAGGGCAGTATGTGACATCAGAGTAGAGATGGATGCATGTACAGATAGCATCAATCTAGATTCCATTTAGCTATTTGAAGTGCCAAAATCAATTAAACTGCAGTAACCTGAGCTTGCTAGTGTTAATGTAAGAATGTCAGACATGCTTGAAAGTTATCTGGCTGCCAGAATTCTCTTCACCTAGTGCTGTCAGTACCCAGTTTAGTGTAGGCATGACCACAAGAGGTGCACTTATATCCATGGATATCGAGTGGTCAATATAGTTTGAAAACATAGCAGATGGTTGTTGGGGAAGAACACAAACATATTGGCACAATACCACAACCTCCTGCAGCTGCTCTGCAGTTGCAGGAGGTAAGTGTACACATCAAGGAAAGCCGAAGAAAGTAGAGAATGCAATGCCTGAACTGAAAGCAAAAGCCTCATTTATCTCACCTTCTGGAAGGCCTAGAACAGGAAATTTGGAATGTTAGTCTCTCACCTCTCAATCCCCAAGAGCAGGAAAAAAAAGAAAAGAAAACAAATATTAAGTTTGTGTTCGGTTGTTTTTTGGGTTTGTTTGGGTTTTTGTGTGTATGTGGGGCGGGGCGGGGGAGTGTTTTGGTTTTTTAATAAACCCAGATACAAGTTTTACAAGTTTTAAAATCCTACTCCTTGGAACCTGGTGTCTGTATTTTGAAGGGAAATTATAATCTCTAGAAGAGGTGTAGTGGAGTAGAGACAGCAATAAGAATATTAACAAAGTTAAAACAGAATTTTCAAGTTGGATATCATTACAGTGATATCTTTCACAGATCGCTACCGAATTAATAATAATCTTAGTGTTTTCAAATTAAGTAACATTTTTGGCCTAAGTGAATGGTACTCGAAGGACAGAAACTATAGCATAAGTTTGTCTGTTATTACTGGTAGTGCCATGCAACATTTTGTATGAAGCTGAGGTCATTAACAAGAAAATAAAAAAACAGGCAAAGAAATATACTTCTTCACACCGTTCTCTTTGTCTTGACAGTAACATAATCCAAGCTCAACTAGAGACAATAGAGGAACCTTTTCTCTATTCTGTTTCTATTTTTGCATATAGAGGCATCTTTTTAGTGAATTCAGCTCTGTGTTCTGCATATTCCCAGCTCCACATTGTCATTGTCACACTGTTAATGTCTCTTGTCATCCATCTCTGGACAATGTAGTCTCATAATTTCTCTTCTATCACTTGGCTCCACAAATAACCAATGATGATATGTGGGCATACCTTAACTGATAAGGTGACCAGTACTCCATTCAAACAAAATAACTATTCCACATGAAACAAAAACAGCACTGGTTTAGATATTGTTGAGGGATCATTGCAAATCTTTCTTTCAAATATCTGTTTGCCTTTTGAACTGGAACTTAATTCACATACTGCAAGAAGAGTACTTATTGCACTAATAAATTCATATTGTTATAACAACAGAATGAGTGTTTAATATACTCATATTTAATTGGCCTATGGCATAGCAGGATTTAAGTATTTGTTCAGCAGTAACTTAAGCCTCATGAAGTCTTTAGAGATAACAAGATACAATAATAATAGTGAGATAAATTGTGTAATAAGACCATTGAAACAAGTGGCCTCATGGATAGCGAGTAGATTGAAGAACTATCTAGTAAAAGGCCTGCCTACCTTCAGGCTGTCTGATATTTCTTCCAAATGAAATTGACGATTCTAAGAGGGGGAAAAAATTAAAAATTATCTACACTAAAGTTACAGTTATGCATTGTTAAATCCCGGATGAGCATTGACTCTTCAGGACTCAACTTCTGAAACAACAGTCAAAAATTTTAGGATAGATTTAAGGATCTTGGTGAGTGAATTTGTTTTTCTAGAGGTTGAATTTAACATAGACGTAACCTACGCATGCTTAGTGGATTTTCCTTTTTTTTGTTTTTTTGGGGGGGATGGGGTGAGGTAGTGGGGTGGCAGAAGAGAGTGTCCTTATTTTAACTGACTTCTCTCCCTGCCCAGACAATTTAAAAAAATTGTTTTCAAGTCATGTTCATCTTTGACCATTAAGATCCGTATCTTCCTGCATAGCACTGCAGATGTGGGAAGGAGTTCAAGAAAACATCTAATCCAGAACACCTGAGCTAAGATGGGCAGAGTATAAGCAGGTGTTTATAAGAGGGAGTGTTTTTAATGTCTCGTTGAAATATTACTCTGAAAGATATGCCAAAATCAGGTGCTGGGTAGCTTTTCCCAGTATTCTGTCATCCTTAGAATAGAAACATTTTTCCAACTTTAAATCTAGATTTTTGCAAGAAAATCTATTTTCCCTCACTGCATTCCCAATTGAAAGAAAAAAAGTCACAAGACTCCCATTATATCTGCCCCTCTGACTTCTTGTTGGTTTTTTTGGTTTTGTTTTTTTTTTTTTTTATTTGGTTGGTTGGGGTTTTGTTTTGTTTTCGTTTGGGTTTTTTTTTGAAAGACTACTAACCTCTGATCCTAAACTGACAAAATTCAGGGACTAAACTTTCTTAATATATAACGTTTTCTAAGATGCCTAGAATTCTTACTGATTCTAGCTTTCTGAAAGCCTGGCTCCTCAATTGCATACAGAACCTGAAATGAGATCTTATAACTCCTTGATCAGTAAAGTAGAATAAATAACCTGGTTTCTCACATATCTCATACGTTAATACATACGGGGTGAAATTTGTCCTTTTTTATAAAGCATTACTCTTGCCTTGTATTTAGTTTGTGATTCATTCAACCCCAAATCTTCTGCTGTGCTTCTTAGATTGTCATATTGCATTTAGGCAGTGGATTAATTTTTCTTAGTCTTTGCATCTTTGCACCTTTCATCATGCAAGAAAATACGAAATCTGTTACGAATTCTCATACAGTCCTCCACCACACACACAGTGCTTCCTGCACTGGTGTTTCCAGCACAGTCAATATGTTTTCATCGCCTGACACATTAATGAACTTATTACAACCAGGCTAAGGAGAGATCCCAGGAACCACCATCTATTCCCAGGCCTTTAAATTCTCATAAGGAACCAGGTAATATTATACTCTGAGTTTTTCAGTCAGCTGTGATTTCTTGTACATCAATGTTGCCCAGACTTCTTATGGATGAAAATCCCTTTTATGGCTATCTATTGCCTGATGATCTTTCCCATAGCATCTGGGAATGAGGAAAAGCTAACTCACCCTAAACTTTGGCAGGAGCTCAGGACTCCAAGAGTTGAGGAGCAAAAAAAGACAGCAAGAACTGGCTGTTGGCACAGCGAAAAACTAAACTGCTGCCAACAAGTAGTCAGTGTAATTCTTCGTTTGTTTTGGTTTACCTTTTACTTTATTGATAATAATTTTATTTTTTTAATAATTTAATTAACATTTACAATATTTTTTACAATATTTGTGATTCTCCTGGAGATTGAGAATTGCAGTTTAATAAAAATATTTTTTCTGTGTTTACCTGATAAAAGAATTAAGTTTTTTTTTCTCTCCACTCTTTTAATTCTCCAGGTATTTATACATTGATTGTTTAAGAATATGGTATAGAGTATCTTCTGGAATGTTGTAGCTAATCGGACTGGTCTATAAATATTTACTTCTTCCTTTTTGTGAGCCTGCAATCATAATAAGTCAAATAAGATCCAGGTTTAAAACATACAGCCCTGGAAATTTAAGGCACAAATTACCATGAATAAAATGTTTCTAGTGGGCTAGGCTTTCACTGTAGTTTGAAGGTGTCTACCACTCCTGTGAAATAGCTTGTAAAGTTTAAACAAAGCTTACAGGGGAAAAAAATATAATATATAACAGTGCCTTAACTTTAAGTGGGCACCGATGGCCAAGTGCAGGCAGCAGCACTAGGGAGTTGCAGGGGAGGTCTCTAATTTGTTTTGCCTGTGATGATTATTTGTCTTTATCTTGACCCATGAGCTTTTTCATGCTCTCTTCTCCTCCTATCCTGTTGAGGAGAGGGAATGAGGAGCTGCTGGCTGGGTGTTTAGGGGCCAGCCAAGGTCAGCCCACCAAAAACCAGCACATGCAGTTCACAATAAGAATCTATTAACTAACATGGGTCCTTTAGAACAAATACCTTGTTCACTGGGAATTCAGTGCCAAACCTCTCGTTAACTCTTATACACCCATAATTTCATCCTGATTTTCAGAATACTGCTGCATTAAAATGTCACTTGAGAAAAAAAGATAAAGCCCTGATCAGATAATATTTTTTGAATGCTGAGGGCACCGTTTCATGAAGGAATAAGCCCTTTGTATTAATAAATATGTTTATCCATTTAAGACACACAAAACTATCCTAGAGAACTGTGTCATCTTGCAAATAATTTCAATATTGAAGAAGACAAGCAATACTCTTTTGAGTGCATGAAATGTAACGACTATTCATATGACCTAACTTGCTCCATACCTTTCCAATCTGGTCCACAAAGACAGTGATTTGTAGTTGAAACTTACCTTATACTCACAGTCATATTCTGAAGAAGCCTTTCTCTAGTGATGACATAGAACCCAGTGAGATTAAATTCAGTAGGCTGGAGTTAACCTTGTGTACCTTACTAGGTATCTCAGAAAATATGCACACCTTACTTAAGGAGGAAGAGATGATGAATTTTTTAAGAGACAGTTTCATCAAAACATTAATTATGGAGCTCATGTAAATATTTACAGCCAACAAGTTTTAAGCCTAACTAACAAGCAACTCACTTCTGTCAGCTGTCAAGTATAAGGAGGAGAAAAAAAAAAAAGGCAAAAAAAAAATCCCTATGCTCAATAGACTTCAAAGAACTTTTTTTTTTTAACTTCTCCTGTACTATTTCATGAGCTTTCTGGTCATTAAAGCATCTTTTAAGCTATATCGGGATTTGAAATTTTAACTTTGAAAACAAGAAGAATCAAACAATCTAGGAAACAAATGAACACAAACTTCCAATCTTAATTATCATAAATTGTCATTCACCACAATAAAAATAAAAAAGTTATTTTATTTTCCTATCTTTGCCACTTCAAGCAATTTTATCTGGACAGTATCTAAGCTTTGATTAGAATTCAGCATTTATAGAGCCCAATGCTGTGGGTGTTCTTGAGCACCTGACTTTCCAGAGTCAGACCATCAGAAAAAAAAAAAAGCCTTTAAAACAGAATTAACCAGGAAAGTTGCTGAGTGAAAGGAGGTTGTTACTGTCATAACTATGTGGTGAAGGCAGCCAAAAAAAATTGGACTTTTTTGTTTTTAAAATATTTAGTAAATATATGCTTGCAGCCCTCATTTGTTTCCTTTCACTTTATACTCTACCAATCCCACATTTACTTGTTGGGGAGATTTACTGAAGGGGTGACTGTGAAGATGTATTTTTTGAATTGACAAACAGAAACTTTAGTTCAGTCTATTCAAAATAGATAAAATGTGAACAGCAAGTATGAAGATAAATGATTAAAACTGAACAAAAATAAAGACTGTGGGACACAAGCATCTTTGAAGGATCAGTGAGGAATATATTCTGAAAGTCTTCTTCCACAAAATACATATATGCAATAAAAATTCTTTAAACATGTGTAATCTTCAGGGTACAAAGGTATCTGAATACCTTCTAGCATAAGTATTGCAAATCATCAGTAGGCTGAGACATATTAATATAAAAATAATCATAGGAAATTTTATGGATTAGAAAGGAATTTCTAGCTTTCATGACATATTTAAAGAAGATGCTATTTTACTAAGTAGGTATTTGCTTTCTTGGGTTGGTTTGGTTGGTTAGTTGGTTTTCATTTTGGGTTTTGGTTTTGCTTTTTTGGTTCTTTTGTGAAGAACTCCTCAACTTAATTTGTATTATTTTATTTCCTCTAATTTAAGTTATTTTCTGGAGGTGTAATTTTACTCCCTTGTGCAAGACAAATCAAAGAAATACACCAGCATTAAAAACTTTCTATCTATATGATAGCTGGTGAATGGGTCACTAAATAATTTTCCTTATTTTTTTCCTAAGTATTTTTAAAATATATTTTTCAGAGATTTTCACAAGTGAGCACTGCTTTTAACCACATAAGCCTCAACATAGCAAAAGCAGTTTATTTTGGAAGCTGAATACCAACACTTTATGAAATGGCAAATGTAGATGTAACTTATCAGTCTTGCAATTCCTTGCTAGCAGACTTCTGCGTTTCTCTCTTTCCTGTCAGAATGCAAATTTTACTTGGCTTCTATATCTAGATCTCACTTTTGTAAATATTTACAGCTCTGCCTTTTCTACCATGAATGACCCTATTGAAATCAAAGGAACTGAACAAATCATTAAGTTGTGTATAAGTTTGTGGAAGATAGAGGGCAGACTCACCACTTTAATTAGCATTTCAAACACCTCAATCACCATTTGATTCATTTTTCAAATACTGTTGAACTGAATAACTTATCCACATTATAAACCAAGTGAATGAACTGTAACAACATAAGTACAGTTATATGAGGGACATAACCTACATTCTGATGACATAAACTAAATTAGCATTTAATAACATTTTTACACCCATAATTAATCATAATAGAAAATGGGACAGTTACCTACCCAATTACCTAGATGTTTCATCAAATCAGGTAACTGGATAATTAGACTCCTAAATTCAGTCATGTATACCTTTAATTAATTGTTGTTAATTATTAGTAAGACTGGATTAGCTCCTACCACACACTTTCACATACACATTAGGGGCTGTTTTGGGGTGATTATTTATTCTGCAACTGAGTTGGGTTATTCTGCCTGTTTATATATTTAAAACATCTCATATCATTGAACTGGAATAATTTAAAAGCATTTTTAAAATTCTTTGTTTCAGCTCTGCTTCAAAAACCTTAGGTCTTTCACCTCCTGATGCAAATGCCTTATTTCTCAGTGTATTAATCAACTTATGCTGATGTCAGTCATATTACCTTGCTAATTGCTTCATAGTTTTTAGGATTTGCTATCACATTTCAATAAAAAAAAGAGGTGGGATTGTTAAAAAAAGCATGAGATTTTAATTGCAGCAATTTCCCTGTCTTTTTTTCCCTGGTAGAAAACCATAGTGATTTCTAATTTAACTTCTTCCCTACCTCACCCCCTAAAAAAAAAGAGTGAATCTTTATTAATGTGAAACTCTCAATCTCTTACACTGTTTTTTTATAACCTCTTTGACAGTTTACTTTGTTTGGAATATAGAGCATGATTTATAGAGAATTTAAAGCTAGATTAGCTGTCTTTCATGTGAATAAAGTGTAAGGAGTAACTGAGGCTTTTCTCAAGTGGAGATTAGTTAATCTTCTGAGAATCATTTAAGGGGAAGAATATCCATTGCTTAATGTAATACTGTACACCAATCTGTATCTAAATACCATCATGACAGACTCATGAGAATTACCAAAACTAGATATGTATACCCATTCCAATATTTTATGTTGACCTTTTGGAAGCCTAATGAGGTGCAATGAAATGAACTCATACCTGAGTGGCAATGAATGAAAAAAAAAAAAAGAAAACAGTATAATAAAGTAGCTATGTGGAAAAGAAATTAAGAAAGAGACTGGGGCAATGAGCTTCAGTGGTTATTTTTAATGACAGAGAAAATGGGGAAATTAAGGGAGAGGTCTTAAGAGACTGAGATAAAGTGCAAAGAAGAGAAAGGGAAAGGAGAAAAGAAGGGAAATGGCAGTTGGGAGGTCAAGTGCCAAAGAAACTACTGTGCTTCTGTAATAAGGGAACGGCAGAGAGTTCAGCAGTTAAGAGAAAAGCAACCAGCAGATGATGATTCTATTTTTAAGATATTTAGAAAGTTGACTTTTTCAGATCTGTGCAGAAAGTAAACATACTTGGAACTTCCCACAAAGCACCTTTTGAATATATATAATTTTTGAATGCATTGCAAAAACTTTGGGGAAAAAAAAGCATTCTTTTACTTGAAATTAGTTTATTTGCTCCAAGTTTGGGTTACCTATGTGAGGAGAATAGATCCAGCAAAAATGACATTGATCGATTCTTTCATGGCAATAATTTTCTGTACTGTCTTTAACTTCATTGTCTCAGTTCAGAGAGACTACTTTTCTTAACCTTCCAGATGAGGCAGATTGTATTCTTGCTCATGGGTTCACCTTCCATAACGGGCCAGTTTCCAAAGCTACAGAGCTTTGTGGACGACACTTTAAGCAGCTTGAGACAGAATTAAACTGTTTCTACCTCTTATGTATTGGTTTGTGTGACTGTCAGACTCATTTATTTGCATCTTCCAAAGTTCCTGAAATGGGTGTCTGATCCTGCTTACACTGATGTAATTCAGAAAGAACCCTACAAAACTCACGTACACGTGTGTAGGAATTGTGTAGGACTTGTGTAGGAATTATGCCCTCAGTTTGGTGAATCTCTGCAGTCTGAGTTCACAGACATGGTCTTTCGGTGGTACTGCTACTGGGCCTAACTAAAAAATTTCCACAGAGAAGTTTGCTGTTTGAAAAGGATGTTCAGTTGCATCCGAAGTGTGTTACAAGAGCCCACTCATTTTCTTCCTTACATCCTAAGGAAATAAGTGAAGATAAGTCACATTTAATTCTCTCTTGATAGCTAAAACCAGTCACAGTTCTTTAACTAAACAGAGCTTGGTTATTAAGTGTCAATGACTGAAGCTGAAAAGCCTCTCTGGAAATATAATGGAAAAGCACTGAAGCCAGGATCTAAACACATCACACCCAGATCCCTCACACATTCTAGTGATGCCAGTTCTGTCTTAGCTAAGAGACCTAGTAACCTAGATTTTGAACAGCTGACCTTGTAAGGCTACCTTGTAAGACTTCCCAGACTCCTTGCCATTAAGACAGCAAATGATCAACTGTCCTTATTAAAGATTGATTTCTGGATCCAACCCAGGTAGCTGGGAAGGCCCATGGCCTTCATAAGGCAACCTATCACAATTTTAGGTTCTGAGGTCCACAAGAATCCCAAGAACACAAAATTAAAGTACTCTTATACCTCTTTCCACTAAAAACTGACTTTTCATGACTTTGAGATACTTGACTTAATTAGACAGGGTGTTCCTAAAGGATGGACCCATCAAATAGATGACACCTCTCGAAGTGTCTTCTTCCACTGAGGTCACCACTGCCTTGATTCTGTTTTTGAGGTCATCCACATTAGTCACTAATAGTGGCACAAAAACACAGCCTTTGATATATCCCCACAAGAAAAAGTCAGGGTGTAATTTCAAATAGAGTTCATCTTTTTGAAACACCCCATGTTTAGCTCAAAATAAAATGTCAATCCTGCAGATCAACCATTTATAAGGAAGAAAATTTTCACAATGTAAATTCATTGCTGCTTATAAATACATGCAATACGAAACTGTGATATATTGCTAAAATATAATTTTTTTCATTTAAATTTGAATATGGTTTTGACATCATATAAAGACTGAATATCATTTAAACAAAAAAATGGAGTTTGGTTTCTGAGTATTTTTCTTCCTTTACTATTTTCATTCTGAAAGTCAGGAAAGCTACTAATTCTGTGTTATTTTAGTTATGTTTAATTCTGTTTTAGACTGAAATGATGTTCTTTTCAGCCACGTAGTTGTATCATCTTTCCTTTTTGTGCATATTAGCTTATTGTTAAAGAATTCTGTAGTATTTTTTGAATGAAGTTCTGAGAAGGAATTTACAAATGAGCGCTTGCAAACCTTGCTTGTTTTCTCCTCATGGTTTTTTGATCATAATCCTTTCGTGGTGCAGATGTCTAATTGCTTTATGATTTAAAGCTTTCTCTGGTTTCTCTGAATGCTGGCTGAGCTTCTCTGACAGTTGGCATTGGACTGATAAACATACTAGATAAAGCTTTTACTTGCCTTGTGAATAAAAGGATAATGTCTCCACTATGAGCACTAGAACTTTTATATTGCTGCTTCAGTGAACAGGAATGCAAAAATTCTACCTAGAGATCTGAGCTCTAATTCAACAAGCAATGTAAGCAGCTACCTAATTTTCAGCTTGTGAATAGTCCCAACTGAGGTCTTAAAATTATCCACTGAGTATTTTAAAGATTAATCTATCTCCAGAAGATGCGGTTTTAATTCAGCATGAAAAAATAGGGTTTCTACAATGAGATGAGAAGAATGCAAAGTATGTATGGAAAACCTGAGGACAAAACCGAGCTCTCCAAGTCTAATTTATTCATCAAAATCCTGTGCTTATTCTCAACACCAGAAATGTGTTCAGGTTAAATACACTTTGGCTTTACAGTTTTGGGTATGTGTTTGGGTTCATTTTTAAGAAGTCTACTAGTCCTTCCTCTGTGACTACTGAATCTGCAAAAGGTTGCCAAAGAGATTAGCAAGAAATGAGAATGTATAGCCAATATGAGCATCAGGCATAAAAAGTATACTTCTAGACTTCACTTTAGTTCTTTCCTTCACCACAGTCTTTTCAGCAAAGGCGGCTGACATATCCAAAAGAAACTTCCTAGCAAAAGAGGAAAAAGTAATCTTATATTTCTACATAACATTGGTAGCATATAGCGTGCCCAGTTCTATGGCTGTTTAAGAAAATCTCGGAGAAATGTCGAACACAAACGATTAAAAAGATTTGGGAGCATATTGTGCAGGGATAACAACCTGAAGCTTACTATAAAGAAGATTAAAGGATGCTTTGTCTCCGTGTTTATATTCTCATATCTAAATACTTCGGAATATTCACTGCATAATATTCACTGCACTGCAAAGGCATAACAATATATGAAGGTTAAACTTAGACAAATGCTATCAAAAATACAGGCAAGATGATTATATACCACTTTTATTTTGACAGTGGTTCATGACTGAGAGCTTCCTGTGATCAGCTACAGATGTTAGGACAGATGCATCTTCTTGATTTGCAATGGACCAGATGGATTTTGCTATATTTAATTTAAACTTCCCTAAAATTTATCAACTGACTACAGGAAAGGGGACAAAATCGTATCACATAATGTTCCTTACTTCAATGCTTGGTTGGTGAATCTTGCTTAAAATCAAATTGATTAGTAGATGAGGATCAGAAAGCAAATGCTACCTCTCCCAATCCCCTGATTTTGTTTTCTTCCTCTGCAGCATGGTTTGCCCGCTAGGTTCATCTGGGCTTATTTCATATAACCCATCTCTTGCCATTATAGATGTCTGACAAATAGGTGTCACTTCAACTATATTCAATATACCTGAGACACACAGTTGCACAGTTTTATCTCCAAGACTAAAATGTCTTAGTTTCATTAAGCTTCTTGTATTTAAAATGGCAGTTTCTAGGTTAATTTGATGGTGTGATCTATTGATCATCTCCAGTTGCCTGAAAATGGAAATTGACGGAGTTGAAATTAATAAATGCACCCGTTTTTGAAATGTGCCTTGAAAAGCCCAGCATGCCAGAAGAAGATATTTCCAATGTTGTTATTGATGATTCTTCAAGTGACATTTAGATTGCACTTTTCTTAATGGAACTGTGAGAATGGGCTCAATCTTTTTTCCATATTAGAGTTTTAATTACATTAAATAATTTTTTATTTAAGAGAATGAATAAACTTGTTTTATGTGTCTTTGTTGGAACAAGTGATCTTATGGATCTGTGTTGGATTGCTCAGTGCATTTATTCACAATCACTGCACTACAAGGCAGCAAGGGAGCTCATCTGGCTGTTTGCATTGTCCTGCATGCTGTACATGGGTTCAGGTGCAAGTATTTGGAGGGCAGGCAAACTCTGCCTTTCCTTGCAGCTAAACTAGACATGTTTGGAGGGAAATAATTCTCTAATTTGGAGTGGGACAAGTAGAAAAAGCAAAAATCAAAACCCAAAAACCAGGCAAAGTTTCAGGCTTCAGAGAAGCAAAAGTAAGTATTTTCTGATGTGCCTGAGACTACCTGAGGATTAAGAGTTTTCTGGAACCAGTAGAGTTCACTCAGATGCTGAGTGAAACTTCAAATAAAAGGACCCATTTGGAAAAAAAGTAGTGTGAGAAAAATGCTGCTTATTGTGCTTCTACTTACATATTGTCTCATTCCGAGGATTCTTTTTCCAATTTTGAGATGTTTCTGATTGTAGTTTCTGTTCTAATAAAAAAGCCAGTCCCCAGAAGTCAAAAGTCTCATGGTGTTTTTAGATTCTCAAATGGGTAAAGGAAAAAGCAGGTTTACCTCAGAGCTCTGGTCAGGTCAGAAGTCATCACAGCCATAAAACAAACACTAGCACCAGCTGACTTTAAATACACAAGAAGACTTACTTTGTTCTCAGACAGTATTTCACATTGGAAAATATTTTTAAAAACCCAAACCACAGGTATTTTCATGTTAAGTTTTGTTTCATTTATGTCACTTGCAGGAGAGGAGATAGAGGATTTGGGAACAAAGGAGTGAAATTGAGCTTGGGAAAAACAGAGTGGGACAGGAGTTGTTGTTTTAATTTTTATTTGTTTCTCACTATCCAAAACTATTTTAATTTTCCCAAACTCAAGTCTGTTTTGCCTGTGATGGTTATTGTAAGTGATCTCTGTCTTTACCTTGACCCATGAACCCGTTACTATTATTTTCTCCTCCTGTCCTGTTGAGGAGGGGGAATAGAGAGCAGCTAGGTGGATGTCTGGCAGCTGGCCAAGTTCAAGCCACGATACAGCCTCACAGTGATGTAATGCTAAATGTAAAATTTGAATTTTTTTCTTTAAAATTGTCTAAAATTTCATAATGGCATAGATGTAAACTTCAGGGAAGACCTCAGAAACTCAGAAGGAAAACACGGTATGACTGTAGAGTTATGAGGTCGTACTTAATGGTCCTATAACCTCTAGTCTTTAATGTTGGAAGAGGTAAACTAAGCAACACTGGAGGAAGAGATTGTTCAGGAAAGAGGAAGACCTGAACATCTTTCTGTCAAGGTGCTAAGCAACAACAAGTGATCTGAAACAGAATGTCCAAGGCTGTGTTAACGCTTTAGTTGAAAGGTCGTAAGGGGCTTGTTATCTTTAAAATAGTTGCTAGCATATTTGTAAAGAAAGGAATTGTACATAAAGGGAAGATGATTAAATTAAAGCAAGGTTCTGATTAGAAAAAAATCTTTGGCAAGGCAGGCTAAAGGGGTATAAGCTGTTTCCAGGACAAATGTTTCTCAGAAAAAAAAATTATTTCAAATTTGTTGCTGAAACAAAATAAATGCTTTCATTAACATGTTTACTTCTTTTTGTTAAGGAAAGGGAAAAGCCTTTCTGTCATATGTGTCGCTGTTGTTGCTGGTCTACCTTGTAGATAACTGGGCAATCACCAACTGTATGAAGTTTAACAAGGGCAAGTGCTGGATTTTGTGATCCAGCAAACTACTTAGTGGTAATAAGTGGAAATAGATAATTGTGCATTTGATTTAGCTAATATCTAACTTCTCTCTTCTCAAAATTCCAAACCTAATGCTCTTATAGGTTTTTATTATTATTTGAATGGTTACTTTTACCAAGTTTATGACTGCCTCTTTAATCACTGCCTGTCCTACTTGTCTCTTTTTTTCAGAATAGATTAATAATTACTGAAATTTCTAGTGCACAAGATGAAATCTCAGGACCATGGATAGACATCACACACTGGGACAATGTACAGTGCTCTATGATACTCTGCTGCCAGTGGAGGAGCGTAATCTTTCTGAAAGCATTACAGCTGAATCAAAGAATATGTGATCAGCTCAAGAGAAGACCTGTAGCCAAGAGTTAGCCATGTGCCTGACTGCGAACAGTGTCTTTGAGCTATTTGACCCTCTGGAGGGGAAAGTCTCTCATTTTTTCTTTTCTTTTTTTTTTTAATTTGAGGCAGAATAATCTGTTACCAGAACATGAATTGCAATATTTACAAGTCCATGAGACAAACTCCCTTGAGTCTCAAAATCAAAATGGCAGTGAGAATGCTTAGCCTTTGTCTTGAATATTGGTGTTTCATACGTTCATCTCTAGGAGTGGAACAATAATAGCTAATCTCTCTTCCAATTAAGATTTCAATCTAGGAAGTAGAACAGGGCCAACAAGAGATACTGAAAATTCCGATTTCAGAGTAGCCTCTAAGTCTTCCAGTTCAAACAATGTCTTCAGAGTAAGAAAACTTAGTTTTAACTCAGGCTGTAGTTTCATGTATGTTTAGTTGGCATTGTCACCAAAAAGAAGAAATCTATCCTTTTGGTTGCTTATGCTCATCCCTGTATTGTATGGACACATCTGCTAATAAAGACAACCAAAACATTTATTTCCCATCTTTCACCTTCTTCCTCTCCAACAAAAACCTACCAGATCTGTTTTAGTGGGAAATCATTGGTTTTTTTTTTCTTTAGTCATTACAATTTGTAACATAAAGTCATTTCAAGTCATAAAGCATTTTCCTTACAAAATGGAAATGTTACTTGAATACATATATTTATAACCTTGTTATGAATATGTCAACATACATGTGCAAGACTCTGGTTGTGCACTTGAGTGCACAGCTACACATAAATATATGTATATTAGAACTGTTTCATTAATTGCATTTCTTGTTTACATCCTTGACAAAATAGGTTTGGTTTTTTCCATTTCATTTTTTTCTCTTTGAGAGCTTAAATAAACAAAACGTTAAATAACTTCATGTTCCTTTCAGTGAGTCACTGCACCACCTTTGTAGGGCAATATTAGTAATTAGGATGACAAGAGCACTGTAAACCTTCATGAATGTGATTCCTACAGCTCACAGAAGCATAACATCTGTTTTTTACAAAAATGTAGTACATTTTTAAAGGTAAAAGAAAAACAAACAAGAAACCAGAAGGGCAGAATATAAGGGTAAAGCTGGCTGGGTAGGTTTCTGGCTATCTTAGGTCCTTTCTATCTGTAATGCAATGTCAGAGTTTGGATCTTTCAAACATTCCACTTGGAGAAAAAAAAGAGTTCTATAAAACCTGCTACTAAGAGACAACTCTTTCAGCTTTCGTAAAGTTTTACCCAGGTATATTCTAAATTGTGTTCACTTATCTGAAGTCTGAGTACTCACTGTCTTTTTAAAATATATTGATGTTACAAATGTGTGTTTTTCCAAGTGTATTTTCAAAACACTTAGCAACTGATCTTTTCAAGTCTTTTATGAGCTATGCAAACCTAAAAGTGTCATTGAAGTTCCTGATTGTTACTATCATGCCAATTCCATATTATTTTTCTTAAATGTATCTTCTATTTTACCTTTTGTTTGTGATAATTCTAATCATTTTCTTCTCCAGCACTGTCAAATTGAGAACACTGGAAACATTAATCTCATTCTCACAATGGGATGGATTGGCAATAACACACTTAAAGTAGGTGAAATATATTTCGTTCTCTCAGCAGGCAGGAAAAGACTCAAGCAGCAGGCAGTAGAAACAGAAGAAAGAATCCATTAAAAAAAAAAAAAAGAGATAAAAAAAGAGGAAAAGAAAAAAATCTTAAATCTATTATTTTCTCAGGTAATTCTGAATTTCAGGGAATTTATCAACAATAGACTTAGTAATAACTAGTCTCTGTATAAGAAGGAAGATAATAATTTCCTAAGTAGTTTTTCTGAAAGTACCACAAACTATGGTGATTTGTACTTCACATTTCTTTAAATACATGCAAAACTTAGGGCCTAGTTTCATAAGTACTCATTTACATAGGTAGATCTCAGTGAATGATTCATGAGAATAGGCTTTAGTGGGAGTGCTAAAGGCAGAACTTTGCAAAGCAGGCCCCCTTTTTTTTTTCTTTCTGTGACAGACAAACCTTTTTAGATTAAAATCTGTGCTTATTTTTTAATCCATCTGGATACTTTGCTTTCTGAGCCAATTTTTCTAATTCTAAAGGCAGTTTGGCACAAATATAATTTTTAAATAAGTAACTACTTTCAAACAGTATTAGCTGACTCTGAATTAAGAAACCTGAACTTAAAACTTCTCTATTTTGCATATTATTTTGAGAGATAACATGGCTGATATAATCACTGTTCATTTTTCCTCCCCATGTATTTAACATTAGAATAGATTTTATGGCTATGATATTCTTCTACGGCTGACTAAATATTAGCCTGAGGAAAAAACCTGCAATGTGCTCCTTGAGTCTGTACATTTATGAAACAATGTTCAGAAAGTTCTGAAAGCCTTATTCTATTTACATAGCAGTTTGTACCTACATTGAGGCTAATAGGTTATAAAAGTGAAAGAAGAATGACTCGTTGGGAAACTGGCATATCTATACGTCTAACTATGGAATCTGAAGTAGTCTGTAACTAAGGTATTTTCTGAAAATCACCAGATACACCTAAGGAGTTTAAATTATTTTTCACTGTAAAGCATTTGTGATTTGTAGTACACTATATTACTGTTTCAAAGTAACTATAGCCATTCTACTGAGTGGGTAATCAAGGAGTTCCTCCTCAACTTTCTTCTTCTGAATTTTGTATAAATTTTTAATTAATGTCTTACATTACTTGAGCTTTTATGCAATTCCATGATAAATTATTCAATTTTTGATGTTATGTTTTAGACAGATGTTAAATCAAAGAAGTTAATGATTAAACACATTTTAATAGATTTGCCACCGTAGCTTTTACTCATTTAAAAAGTAGATTTTGATTTAATTTTGGTGCTCATGAAAGTGAAAGGCTAAGGACTGCTATTTCAAAAGGCTCTTTATCGAGTCTCTGACTAATTACACAGTTCTGAAGACACTATGAATTATATTCCATAAACAAAAACTTACATGAAAAAGAATTAAGGGGCATTAACCATGACCTATCTCTCAGGCTAAAAGACTTAAGGAATAACAAAATAGGAGACACTTCTTAACCTTGGCCTGACAGTCACATGATTTCCGGAGTCAGCCTCCACACTTTAAAAAGGGAATTTCTTCTGCTTCTAAAAGATAAAGAAAGCTGCTAACATTGATAACAATTTAATTTTAAAGCAAATCTTTACCCACTGATTTTCCGTGAGCATTATGCCATCCAAGGACTGTTGTAACTCAGTATCATTCTATCTTTTCTCTGCAGAACTTTTACTTGGACAGTAACATGATTGTAAGAAAATAGCAGGATAGGATGCAGAACTACTTCACCAGTTTAACTTCAGATTCCTGCTCTGGCTGGTTTGGTCCAGCATATTCTGTGTTGCTGAGGAAGTGCAAAACCACCTAAATAGGGAAAAGATGCAGTTCACTGCAGTTGTTTGTTCTAAGGAGAAGATCTTCAGTGATATACCTTTACTTATCTTTATGCAAGGACTGCTGATTTTGTGCTTGTGTGCAAATAGAATCATAGAATGTCCTGAGTTGGAAGGGGCCCACAAGGATCATTGAGTCCAATTCCTGTCCCTGCATATGACAACCCCACAGTTCACACCATGTGTCTAAGGGCATTGTCCAGTCTCTTCTTGAATACTGCCAGGCTTGGAGCTATGACTGCCTCCCTGGGGAGCCCGTTCCAGCGCTCTACCACCCTCTGGGTGAAGAACCTTTTCATAATGTCCAATCTAAACCTCCCCCTGCACATCTTCCTGCCATTCCCTCAGGTTCAGTCATTGGTTGCTAAAGAGAAGAGTTCGGTGCCTACCCGTCCTTCTCCCCTTGTGAGGACGCTGTAGACTATGATGAGGTCTCCCCTCAGTCTCCTCTTCTCTAGGCTGAACAAACCAACTGACTTTAGCCACTCCTTATATGGCTTCCTCTCCAAACCCTTCACCAATAATGGGAGAATATGACCCAGCATTCCACTTAAAAAATACTAATAGTAAGAGTCAGGGCATACAAGCACACAGAATCAGAGAATAGTTTGGGTTGGAAGAGACCTTTAAAGGTTATGTAGTCCAAAACCACTGCCATGAGCAGGGACATCTTCAACTAGATCAGGTTGCTCGGAGTACCATCCAACCTGATTTTGAATGTTTCCAGGGTTGGGGCATCTACAACCTCTCTGGGCAACCCGGTCCAGACATAAACAATTAAAATTAACCTGTTACTGTATAAAACCATCTACATTCAATCCCATCAACTGTTAGAACTCAGTTTTTCAACCAGCATCATCTTTGACTTCTATTTTGTACTACACTTGGGAAAATGAGTGTGGAAAGCAACTGACCCTAGCCTTTATGGCTTAAGTTATTGGTATGCTTCAAGCTCTGTCCAGTGGAGATGGCTGGATCCCTCTCTTACCTGCTCACAGCTTCCCATAGCACCTGCATAGCACAGGCAAAACAGCCCTTTGGTATTCTGCTGTATGTGCTGCTCCGGAAACTATGGCATATATACAAAATCACTCCACTAGCAGTTTATGAGTCTGTAATGCCCTCTCTATGCATTCACAAAAGCTGGATTCAAACTATCTACTATAGCATTAAAATTCAACACAGACTGGCACAGATTTAGAAATAATCTTCAAAATAATGACCTCTTCTAGTAAAGAAATAACAAAAAATAATGTTAGCATTTCTTTATCCCATGTGATATAGACTGAGTTTGGGGGGGTGGAAAAGGGGGCAGTACAACCTACAAGGATAATTAGACCTTGCACTAGCCGTATCAAACTACCTATATCACAAAGAAAATCTTCTAAGGCAATGTAAAACTTACAAGCAATTTTATGTAAAGACCAAGTAAAAATCTACCAGCAAACAAAAAGGCTTAGGCCTGAATCTAGGTACATGTTGACTTTTTGTTGTAATTTTTCCCCTTTGTCTTCAGAACTTTTTGCATGTACCTTCATTACCCGCCATAAGTGCATGTAATTTCTAAGTACCTTCACCTTAAAATAGGAAGCTTATGTGGAAGGACAACACTTTCAGGCCATTGATGGCCTGTGTCTGCCATTTTTAAGAACTGGAGATACTTAAAGTTTACAACTGACTTTGCAGAAAATTTCTTTGAATAGATAGATAGACAGATAGATGGATGGATAGACAGATAGATAGATGGATAGATAGATATAGCATGCCTGAATTGTTTTTTGCTTATGTGCCTAGGGCAGGTCATTCTTCACATCAGTGAAAGGCATTGTGATTTAGCTGGTTAATGTGAAATGAGAATAAAGTTGTATCTGATTTCCCATCTTATTCTGTAAGAATAGGCTGTGCAGTATATAAAGTAAAAAAAAAACTGAATGACAAATGGAAGGTGCGGAACATCGCATCGTAAATTGATATTTTTTTAGTAGTTCTACCTCCACGCATTGTGATTCCCAAGTATTGCTCCACAGTTGATCAGGCAGAGGAAAAAGGTGCTAAGAGAATTCTGCAGAAATGATAATGCTCTCATAATATGATGAATGTTTGCCTGTACTGATAACTAGGCACCATAGATTTGGGAAGTCAGAAACATTTTAATACACGATTTCCTGAGTTTTGAAGATAACTTAAAGGAAATACTGCACATTCAACTCTAACTTCCGCTTGTATTTTAATGCTTTTATATATGTCTATACGAGTAGTATATTGCTTCCGACAGCACCATTTGTTCAAAGATCATCTACTACCTTACAGATATTGTGTAGTTTAAAAGTATCTCTTCTTATATACATTTTGTAATAAGAATCAAATATGTTTGGGTTTTTTATTTGTTTTGTTTTTTCATTTTCGTAAGACATCACACAATAACCTTTACTATTTTTTCTCTGAACAGTTTCATGACTGAAGAACTTCTATAAAATAAGAATTTTCACACTCGGAATAATCAAAAAGTGAAAAATTGCAAGACTGGCAGCAAGCTATTTTCAGTTGAAGTAAAATTCAGCCTACATAAATTCACACTGGTAATACACATTAACTGAAATAATAATAATAAGTACAGTTATTGGATAACATAATTTATTTTTCCATGTTGCATTTTTGAAGTAGTTACTCATCACTGAATAGCAGTTTTCTTTGAATAAAGACAGTAAAATTATAATAGCACATGCGCATATGTATGCTTATTTTACTCTTGATTTTATTATCACTATTGAAGTTAGATCTATTGATGAGATTAAAAATATTAAGAAATTTTTAATTGAAAAAATATTTTGTCTAATTTGTGCAAAAAAAAATTTTATTTCCCTGATTCTAAACCAGAAATGAAATACTCTTCATTTTATATGACATTATCAATACAACATGAAATGAAATGTTGGTAACATTATGCAAATATTTAATGTATAGATAAATCTAAAACATGAAATATTTCAACCAGGAAAACAAGACTCTTCAATATCCTGATGAAATTTAGCACGTTGATAATTTCTTGAAAGTTTGATTTTTATATTGTTTATACTCTTCATCAGTAGAAAATGAAATTTTATTGCACAAATAATGTCCTTCGGTGTTGTGTTCTTGAATCTGTGTGCAGTCTCAGCACAATGGTTCTCTGGGAGGCAGCCCTTCAGGCTATCTGGAAATGCATATTCCATTTCCTGCAGTATAGCAAAAGGTTGCTGTAAATCACACTGCCTATTTCACCAGATTCTGATCCTGAAAATAGGTAGGATAAAGAAAAATCTCTTTAATTGCTTTCCATATAAATGAGTTCAACCACAGTAATGAGAACCTTCTTTCATCCAGAGCAGAATGACAACACAACATGAAATTGTGAGAAAGCATATGAAATGGTCTGGAAATGAAAATCAAATAATTTTGGATGAATAAACAAATTATTATTATAGCTAACATTCACTTTCATATCTATTGGCATATTAACGAAGTTATTGACTGGATACTTAAATTTATTCAGGTGACCTTTTCAGAACAAATGCAATAACTTCAGGATAAGATTATTTACATTTTAATATTTTCTTAAAAATCACACTGAGAGGTGGAAAGTACTGTAAATGTTTAATTTAGTGAGCCAAAATTAATTCTATGGAAATCCTCTATGAAATACACAGTTTTGAAATTATTTCTCTTTGGATAAGGAGAAGATTTCTCCATAAAAATCAAATACCATTGCTGCATCATAGACATTTTTTATTGAACATTAAGAATGTAAATACTCTTTGCCTCAATATAACTTCTCTGGTCAGTTCTTCTTTTTATTCTTCTACAGGGATCATACCAGAGAATATAAATACATGCTGTAGGAGGTGACTCTAAACTTGCTTACAAACCAAAGACTCCAATTCTGCATTTTTGTAAACTGGGAATTTAATACTTTTCTTCATCAATATGAAACCCAGTCTTGTTGCTGCTGGGAATCATACTTCCCACTGGAAGAAACAGTGGAGAAGCTAGCAGAGGCTGTGGGAAGACAGAACATGAAAGCAAAAGATTTAGAGAATTAATCAACAGGAAACTATGCAATACTCCGTCTCTGAAGAAAAGACAGATATAATCCTGCTGTCTTTATTATCAAGCTCCAAGCATCTCTCTCAGTGGGCTGAAACATTGTTTACTTTTTGATTTGATCTACCTTTTCCACCCACAGTTTTCTGCTGGCAGGGAGCCTGGAGAGTATTTAAACCCTTCAGATCCCTGTCTGCAAATGAACAAAAGTTTTCTGCATTGGAATAAACACTAGCAAACCTTCTCTTGGAATTAAGGACCATGTCAGAGGAAAACATTGACAAAGGAGCTGGAAGTTACTGGCAGACAATTTTTTCTGCCCATAATTTTAATGCAAACAGGTGGGCAATTCTAACAGATGGGTAATACATTTATACTCATGGATTTTCATTCCAGAGTGTCACATACTCATGATCATGCTAGTGCACAAGCTCAATCAAAATTTATTTGAACTTTGAAGGAACTTTTTTTCTGCCAGTAGAATTGAAAGGTCTCTTGGATAAGCTCTACTCGCAACAAAGGAGGAGGATGTTCAAAACTGAGTCAGGATGAGTGTGCCACTGTAACGTATTCAGCAGGCTGCTTCCTAAACATATACTCAAAAATAATAATTACTAAAGGACTAAATTCAATGGGCTAGATATCTAAAATTCAAGTTAGCAACGATTTTGTTTCGTGCTTTTTTTAAAAAATGAAGGTAAGTTCCTTTCCAATAGATTCAAAAGGCTGAGAGGGTTTTTTTTCCATGTAAAATAGAGACTTAGAAAATGTTAGCTATACAGTTGTGCTAGAAACCTTAATTCTGTTCTTACTGTGATCTGAATGAAACAGTGTTATTTAGAAAAAAAATGGTAGAGAATTTCAAGTTGATAATCTTAAAAACTGAAGAACGGGAGAAAACACTGTAATAAGGGACTGCAAGTTTGCTGTTTTGTATCCTTGCATATATATAGGCTTTCAAAGTAACTTTTTTGTATGGTCAACCCACAGCATCTTTGGTTTGGGTTGGTTTGTTTGTTTAACTTGGGAAACACAGTTATACTGGTATCTGATACAAGTTACTGTGCTCTAATAGGGAAGGAGTTCAGCACAGAAGATTGTAACTCGAGCTACAAGGCTAACTGACTGTGTTAGCCAGTCATAGCAGATGGGGAGGTACTTGTTTTTTCAGAAAGAAGGTACTGATACACTGTGTTTTGCACAGGGCAACTCAAGGGTCCCTTCCTCCATGTGGAATATCTAGAGCATTCTCAAAGTAGCACACTGGCTACTTTGATTTCAGCAGAAAAGACTTCGATTTTTGTTTGGAAAAAAATAATTAAAAAAAAAAAAAAAAGCTAGAGTATATGGGACTAATTAGGAAGATTATGGCAACTATCCTATGATCACTATACAGCTTCTTTATTGGGGAGAAGTCTAGACTGTCTTTACAAGACTGTCTTCTTTGCAGATAATTTCAGACAGAATATCTGATAAGATAGCAAACAGTACACTCTTTGTACTTCTGAATATTGCTATTATAACCTGATCTTGTATTTAGATATTATTTATACTGTAAAAGAGGAATTCAGACAGTTCTAAACCTCTAAATCTATTGAGAACAGATCCATGTACTATATGATGCCATACATTCTGAGCTGGAATTCTTATTTAGCTACCTTGTGATTTTAGAGTTGTATAGAACAAAGAATAAGGTTAACACTGCAATATCAAACCCCACGTGCTGCATACTATACAGACATTAATTTTAATCATACTGCTCAATTAAGACCTTCATAAATAGTCTTATTTTACCACTTTTTAAAGAAATCAGACTTTTAGGAATAGAATTGCATATAAATGGCATATAAATGTATTTTTTCACTACATATCTTAAATTAACTTTTAATTATTCTAATTCATGCACTGGTGGACTTTGCAGTCCTCAGGGATATGGGTCTGGCAAAGAGTAAAGCCAAGATCTGAGTTTTAGGAAAGCAAAGGAGGAAAGAAGGAAGGAGGACTCCAGGAACTACCAACCGGTCAGCCTCACATCTTTGCCTGGGATCATGGAACAGATCCTCCTGGAAGTTATGCTAAGGCACATGGAGGACAGGGAGGTGATTTGGCACAGCCAGCATGGCTTCCCCAAGGTCAAGTCCTGCCTAACCAACCTAATGGCTTTCTACAGTGGAGTAACTACAACAGTGGACAGAGGAAGGGCTATGGATGTCATCTGCCTGGACTTCTGTAGAGCCTTTGACATGGTGCCCCACAACATCCTCCTCTCTAAATTGGAGAGGTACGGATTTAATGCGTGGATTGTCTGCTGCATGAAGAACTGGCTGGATGGTCGCACCCAGAGAGTAGCGGTCCATGGCACAATGTCTGGATGGGCACCAGTGACAAGTGATGTCCATCAGGGGTCTGTACTGGGACCAGTACTGTTCAACATCTTCATCAGTGACATAGACAGTGGGATCGAGTGCACTCTCAGCAAGCTTGTGGATGACACCAACCTGAGTGGTGCAGCTAACACACCTGAGGGACAGGATGCCATCCAGAGGGACCTGGACAAGCTTGAGAAGTGCACCCATGTGATTCTTAATGAAGTTCAACAAGGCCAAGTGCAAGGTCCTGCACCTGGGCCAGGGCAACCCCTGCTATCAATAGAGGCTGGGGAATGAAGGGATTGAGAGCAGCCCTGTGGAGAAGGACTTTGGGGTACTGGTGGCTGAAGACTGAACATGAGCTGACAATGTACGCTTGCAGCCCAGAAGGCCAGTCGTATTTTGTGCTGCATCAAAAGGAACGTGGCCAGCAGGCCGAGGTAGGTGATTCTGCACCTCTACTCCTCTCTGGTGAGACCCCACCTGGAGTACAGAATCCAGCTCTGGAGCCCTCAGCACAGGACAGACATGGACCTGTCAGAGAGGGGCCAGAGGAGGCCACAAAAACAATCAGAGGGATGGAACACCTCTCCTATGAGGAAACACTGAGACAGCTGTTGTTCAGCCTGGATAAAAGAAGGCTCCAGGGAGAACTTCTTGCAGCCTTTCAGTGATTAAAGGGAGCTTGTAAGAATCATAGAATGGTTTGGGTTGGAGAGGACCTTATAGATCATGTAGTTCCAACCTCCCTGCAAAGCAAGGACACCTTCTCTTACATCAGGTTGCTCTAAGCCCCATTCAATGTGGCTTTGAACACCTCCAGGGATGGTATCCACAACTTCTCTCAGCAGCCTGTTCCAGTGCCTCACCAGCTTCATAGTGAAGAATTTCTTTCATATGTCTAATCTAAATTTACCCTCTTTCAGTTTAAAGTCATAACCCTTTTTTCTATCACTACACGCCCTTGTAAAAAGTCCCTCTCCAACTTTCTTGTAGGGCCCCTATAGGAAGAATTTTTTTATAATGAGGTTGGTAAAAAACTGGAGCAGGTTGCCCAGAGAGGTTGTAGATGTCCCATTGTTGGAAGTGTTCAAGGTCAGATTGGACGGGGCTCTGAGTAACCTGATCTAGTGAATGATGTCCCTACTCATTGTTGGGGGGTTGGTCTAGATGACTTTTAAAGGTCCTTTAGAATCCAAACTATTCTATGATTTCATCACTGTAATTTATTTTTTTTTATTTTCTCATATGTTAACAGAAAATTAAATCCTTGCCTGTAGAGACAAGACTTGTTTAATAAGAGCTCTGTACTGATATCTTTACTCATTGAAATCTATCTTTGGCTTTACTATTTTGAAGTTATTTGAGAAGTTAAGACAAATAAAAGCAACAAAATGTCCTTCAACATGAAATTGTTGGATTTCTCTTCTCCAGGCTGAACAACCCCAACCATCTCAGCCTGTCTTCATAGGAGGGGTGCATTTTATGTTCATACAATGGAATTTGCATTTAAAAGCAGGTCTAGAAATGCATGCTCTGACTGGGCATATATCATTTTGCAAAGGACTAGCATTTATGGATTCTATGATTCACAGGTTGCTCTACAAATCATTACTCTGTGCAACGCCATTACAGAAACCTCAGACTAAAGTTATGCTAAAACAATTCCGATTTTGTACTCAACATTGTGAAATTTCACAGTCTTTCATGTACCGGAACAGTATAACAAAATTAATAGGAATTTGTGGAGAAGTTAGGGAGAGACAGATTGAGTTCATTTTTGAAGCAAATCATTGTTGTCTCAGGATAATTTAACACAAGTTATGATACTTTAAATCATATCTACTTTAAAGAGAAATACATAAATAAATGACAAGTAAATCTGGAAACATATTACGTCTGAAAAGAGAATTCTCCATTTCATTTTCCCCATATCTAGATAAATAAGGCTCATTTGTGGTGCTACAAGTACAATAAACAACATAGTTGAGGAATCTGTGCACATCCAAAACTAATTCTAAACTTTATCAGGTTAAAATATCCAAGATTTTGTCTCCAAGAAGAGAATCTTTTCATTAATCTTCATGAAGATTTGATTCACAGGTATTTTTAAAAATGTATCATAGTTTCATTTGTCTTCTTTGGTTTTGGAAGCTCAGAAAGCAAAGAAGGAAGTTAATCAAAATCATAAAAACATGTTTCTTGTCCTCATAAATAATGTGAGGCTTCACAAGGTAACATATTGCCATCTCGGGCCTATTTTATCAACATCATGCTCTAAAGAACTAGGAACTGATCAAAAGCATATTAATTCTAATTAGAGTATTTCTGTTGACTTTGGCTGATTTGAATCTGATATGTGTCTCTATTTATGAATTTATAAGAACAGAAACCAAATATATTTTAACCCTCCCATTATAATTGCTCTGCTTTTGACATCCTGTTTTCCCTCCAGGATTGCCATTAGTCAATAGTTGAGCATAAACTGTGTTTTCCATGTTTGGGAATTCTTTTCAGCTTCAAATTCTTCCAGAAGGATAAAAAGACAAAATCTAGACAATCTAGAAAAAATAATACATCAGATCATTCAAACAACTTTTAGATCTTCCAAACATTTCATTTCAGTATTGTTTTCATTCTACAATAATTAGCTAAAAATTCTCAAGACACTATACTCAGGCAAAATAATGTCTTAGTTTGCAATACAAAAATATAATTGTTCGACGATTTTTCCAAGATAAAGTAGAACATGAATTTTCTCAATTAATCCTTTTCAGTTTTCAATTTCATAAATCAATTTTTCCCAGTGATAAACCTTGCATAAATATTCATAGCTACTCCTGATTAGAAACTCAGTGGCTGTAACACTGCAAAACTGCATTGAATTCAGTAAAGAAAAACCCTTCACTGAGACTTTGAGGTGTTTGTATCTCCCATTGCTTCCTTCTGCAATAGAATGATGGACAAGTAGTCACAGTTTGTGCACTGTATTGTAAAATTTCACCTTTCCATCTATCTTATTTAAATTTTCTTTTTTAAGGAAAAGCAATCATGCTTTGCTTTTCATTTGTTTTTATTCTTAAGAGTTCTGCTGATGTTCTAGCTGCTCCTTTTAATCCTGCCAAAAATAACAACAGATAAATTTTGCCCGTTAAGTCCAATAATTTAAAAAAAATCCAAATTACTGAAAAAATCTTCAAACAATAGCTAGAATGATTAAAAAAAAAGCACTCTCCTTTAAAAAAAAAAAAAAGTCCACCTGTACATTAAAACACCTGTACATTAAAATGCTTCAGCATTCCCTGATGCTACAAATCTTCAGTGGTAAAGTGGCATCTGGATTTCTGTGGCTAAGCATGCACGCAGTCACATATATTGCAATACGAACTCTGAATTGTTAAAGCCCAGCAGATTTCTTAAACCAGTCTTTTCCCCCCACTCTTCTGTCATGTCCAGAGACTGAACCAGAAGGTGAAAGTGAATAGGAACCACACCATACACCTTGCACAAGAGAGAGGAGCAAAAAGGAGAGTGGCAGGCACTAGTCCCACTAGCCTGTACTCTGAGTCACAGGCTTGAATGCCCGCCTGTCCTCCCTCACAAAGCATCCGAAACATTAACTGGAGGAGGAACTAGAGCTCAGGGCTCTGAGGTGAGCAGCCACTTACTATGCATTACTGATGCATTCAATTAATATTTGAAAAACTGTATATAACAGAAAAACATTTTCAGAAAGAGCTAAAAGAAATCCATTCCAGAGCTACTAACATACTTTGTTTAAGGCACGCTATCTGAAGATGGAAAATCACGGTTCAAGTCTGTCAGATTATGTCATAAACAGCTCATCCACATACCCACAGAAGAGCACAGGGAGACAACAACAGCAGGAGAAGCCCGAATAACACTCTGCTCTGGCTGGTCCCAGGCCCATGCCAGGAGCCACCAGCCCATCTAAGACCCGTCTCCGCAAGACCAGAGGCACAAATACAGGCGGGAACTCAAATTAACAACTCAGAGTAAGGGACACCATTTCCAGGCCTCTCCCGGGGCAGTTATAGGAGAGCCTCAGTCCCAGTGTATGGAAACCCACTGCTCCATGGAGCATGCTGCCAACAGAGGGGAGGGTGCAGCCTAGGGGTTCAGAACGCATTATAGGACACAGAAGAAGAGCATTTGGGGATTACACGACTTATTGTAGGATGTTTATAGAAGGAGCCAAAGGTGGGGGAAAAGAGGGATCAGGATGATTTGGGGATGAATGGGTATGGGAAAATAAAGGCATGAAAGGGGCCAGTCACATGTAAACAGCTGGCAGGTCAGTAAAGTTGACTGCCCATGCCCTGCACCGGATCAATGCAATTTTTCCTTATAAAACTGCTCTTCTAACTGTATTCCTGAATGAAGGATGCTCTGTCTGTGTGCATGACGGTGTATGGGAGTGCATGTGCTGGCAACTAGCATGGGACCAGAGGCTGAGAGGCCTGTGCATCTGTGGTGCCAGCACTGGGGGTGAGTGCTGGTGTGGCATGTGCATGTGACTGCTGACAAACATCCAGCTGGACCAGCTGGTGGGTAGTTGAAGAGGTGGCCTGGGAGGCCACTGGTGAACACCAAATTTATCAAGTGCCACCAGTGTGTGCTTGCAGCAAAGAAGCACATTTTCACTGTGAGGTTGACTGAACACTAGCAGAGGTTACCCACAGAGGCTGTGGAGTCTCCAGTCTCTAAGATATTCAAAAGCTATCTGGACATGGTCCTGGGCAACCAGCTCTCGATGGCCCTGCTTGAGCAGGAGAGTTGGACCAGATCACCTCCTGCCAGCCTCAACCATTCTGAGATTCTGTATGGGGTCCAAGTCTGTATCTAAGAGCAGGAGCACAGGAGCAGCTGGATATTGGGGGATTTGAGGAGTCCCAGTCCCTTGTTCCTCCCTGTGGGGACCTGTGGGGTCTGGGGATCTCCAGGTGCAAGATGTCTGTGTGTCTGTGCACCTCTTCCTCTCTCTCCAGGGTTGAGGCAACTGAAAAGCATGAGGATCCAGGACCAGCTACTGGTGAAATCTCATGTGTGTGTGTGTGTGTCTGTGTGTGCCTGTGACTGGCACTGCAGCCCCAGAGCCTCATATATTCAAGTGTCAGTAACTGGGGAGATTCAGATCCAGGGGTAGCTCATGGGGAGGCCCATGCCTAAGCCCATTTTCTGGAGGAATCCAGAATATATCTATGTATGTATGCATGTGGGCATATATGTGTATTTCCCACTGATGAACCTTCATCCTGATCAGACAGAGAGGGGAGCAGAATGAAGCCACTAGTGCTGTTTGTGTTTGTGTGGGTGCTGAGTGTGTCTGTCTATGAAGACCAAAGTGGCCAGCCACGTATATATGTACTTATATGTTTGTATATGTGAGTTCACATAAGTTCTCATTGGGCATACATCCTCAGCCTTGCTGCTGGTTGGATCAGCATACAGGGAGCTGCTGCAGCCTCACCTGGAGTAAGATACTGGATTCAGCACACCCTAATAATATCAACATGGAAGAAATTTTCATTTCAGTTACCAATAGGGTACTAAAGCTATTGTAGCATCTAAAAACTAAGACACACTTACTAGTGAAAATATCTCATCCATACTAGGCAATATAATGAAAATTTTTATATTTTAAAGCTACATAATCATACCAGAGTATCCAGAAAAATATTCACTTTTTTTTTAATCAATTGTACAGGTTTTCAGAAATATTTCCCAAAAAGAAAATTTGTACATTCTTTAACCTCAAAAAAACCCCTAGCTTGCCCTTGCATTCAAAAAGAACATATAATTTCACTAGAAGTTCAACGAAATGTTGTCACTCGAGATTTTGAGATCTGTAGTTAGCATCACCTACGGGAAACATGCATAAATTACTGTTTGCTGAACTTTCTCTCTTATGGCTATACATATTCAACAGTGGAAGAATTTTTTAAAGTTGTACATTAGAACAGCTGAATTGGTAATTTTCCTTCATTATCAACAACAAAAATTCTGTGTGGAAACTATCAGGTTTTTTGTGTCATTATATTTACTTCTTTTTAAAATAAATATAGACCTATCAAGAAATAGTATTTCCAAGTTTTAGTGTCCTTTTCCCAAACTGAACATGAATAGTTTTTCCCACCAGGTCCAGAGTCCACTAGATTCTTAATTAAATTAGAAATTCCTGGTGTTCTCACTTCATTTCACAGCAGATGTTGGCACTAACTTTGACTATGAATACAGGGATTCCTGTTTAAAAACTCCTTCAGTCGCAGACAGACTAATGTTGGCAAGTGTAAGCTTAGTCCCCCTATTGCAATCCTGAAACCAAAACGAAAGGGAAGATGACACTAAGACACATAAAGCAAGTAAATCTGAGCCAGCTTGAGTCCAGGTGCAATACAGCAGGTAAGCATGTGCTGCAATCAAACTAATAAGCCTCTCCCATGCTCGGTGCTTATTAACTTGTTCACAAAACTGATTCAGCAGGATTACATTTCTTCCATCTCCAAACTAGCAAGTTTGTGCTGTACTGTAGAGAAATTTAACAATTTCAGTCTTGGATTAAGTATCTTTGCATTGTGCTTCATTGCTTGATTTAGGCGTACAATAATCTTGCAGTCTAGAAAGGACTCTTGGTTGTGGTTTTGGTTTTTTGTGTGTGTGTGGTTTTTTTGGTTAGTTGTTTGGGTTCTTTGGTTGTTTGTGTTGTTGGTTTTTGTTTGTGGTTTCGTTTTGTTTTCTTGTTTCGTTTTGTTTTCTTGTTTCGTTTTGTTTTCTAGCAAATGAGAACTAAGAGCAGGAAAAGGCAGTGGGCAGAAGAGAAAGCCTTGTCTGCTCTTGATGGACATAGTTGCCTGGTTATTTTCTCTCACCACTATCATTATTCAATTGAATTTCTGATAGTTACTCCTAATTTACCCTACTTTGAGAGTGACTTGGCTCCTAAAGATGCCAGTGCACTTTCCTCAGCAGCAGGAGCTTTCCATGATGTACTAAAACTACATTTTCTCTCCCCTTTCTTTCTGGCAGCATGCTGTGCCCATCAGCTAAGAGCTTCCATCCCAGAGGAGGCTGCATTTCATTAGTGATGTACTGTGCAGATATAGAGTTCAAATCCGGTCTGAAGATAAAAATATTAATAATTGGATCAGTAGTGTTTTGAATTCTTTATGGCCTGTATTTCTATGCTGTCATTGTCTCTCTGTGCAGTATGAGGATGTGCACAAATCTCTGGCATAATACACTTTTTTTCCTGAGCAAGCAACAAAACCCTACAGGGTTTCAAGAGACCATTTATTTTTTTTAAATAAGTTTCCAGCTTACTTCATTGCCCCCCTCTCATGGAGCTTCATAGCCATAGAGGCTGCCAGCCTCTCTTCAGGACTTAATAGGAAGTCTGCCAGCACACAGATCAATGTGGACAAGATAATGATTACTGCTGTCACACTACTCATTTTCAAACGTGAAATCTGGACTGCCTTTTGTTTGGTGCACTGTATGCAAGAAACCCAATTTTTCATGTGATCAAGGACACATTGATGGATAGTGCTTGATATGACATTAAATTAAGTGCTTCTTAAAGGCACCTTTAAAGGAAACTATTACTGAACTAATGATGTGCAAGTGATTGAACTTCTTCACTTCCCATCTCTGTGATGCCATTCTGATGAGCAAGGAGACACTGGCATGTGGCTCGTAGCTAATGGAAGCAGATTTTGGCCTGGCAAGCATCTGTCCTTCTACATTTAGCACAGTTCCCTGTATTCGATTTTTTAATAATAGCTAAGGTTTAAAAAGAAAGACTTAATAGTATTTCTATAATAATAAGCATTCTGACACTTTCAGCACTTCAGTTCTTCAGCAAAGCCATTAATATTAATCTACCTAGGTCACTTCCCGAACCTTTACTTATATTGTACCTTTCTAGTGATAGTTATCTTTTAATACAGTTTTAAATAAAGAAATAAATAAACAGTATTCTTGAGAGGGAACTAGAACCTGAAAGGAGAGTTAATTTCCTCTCTAAGCCCTGCACTAAATGACCATGAGGAAATTAATTAATTCACTATGTCTCAAACCCTGCCTTTAAAATTGGAATTGCGTTTCCTTCATACGTTCCCTCTATTTAAATTCATAGCTCTGTGAAGAAAGCAGTGTCTCTTGCAGTATGTTTTTAGAGTATTCAAAACAATGAAATGCTTATCTCTCTCACATTTCATGTAAATCCTAAAGATGTTATTATAATGCAAAAAATCAATAAAATATACATAGTCAACATGTACACCAATAAATTATTCCACTTTTTTCTTCGCTTGATGTCTTTTAAACAGTGAACTATAATTCATATTCACGTTCTTCCACTGCTACAGAGGGCTTTGTGGAGCTTGGGATGAAAAACATATCTAAGTGTAACCACACCTCCACCCTCATCTCACACCGGTCTCTGTTCCTTTCTTTGATTCTTATTGAAATTTCATAACATACTGTCAACTGCAAAGTGCTGGAGCAGACTCAGAAAAGCAGAAAAAATTCTCCTGAGATAGTAAGGGATTCTTTGGACCACCAGGATGGAAAAAAAAAAGGTTTACTTTAGCCATTATTACCCCTAGATCTGAGGGAAATGCACTCCTTTCTTTCCACTCACAGCAACCTTCTTTCCCCCTGCTAGACAACAGCACAACTGTGAAAATGAAAGGCAAATTCCATTTTAGGACAGGTGGCCTTTTGCTCTTTTCTCATTCCTCTCTTCCCACCCCAAGACTGATAACCTCGGTAAGTCCTACTATAACTCAGATGACAAGAGATTCCACATGGGAATTTCTGTCGTTGCTTCTTGACATCTCAGTGAAACTCCTGAAACATGATGGAAAATCCTTCACAGAGGGAAACTGTATCAATCTAACCCCTGCCTTGACTCTGTATGAAGAACAGTTTAGCAGGCTTTATTGTCCTGTGGAGTTTTCAAAAGAAACTGTGTGCATTCCCATCTACATGGAACTATGGATATTCTATACGATTTGGAAGAAAAAAAATTACATATGCATGTCAAGATTATTAGAGATTATCCTAAATGTACATGCTGTATAGAGCATATAGGCTGGCCACCGCTGCATATTGGCAGAATGAACCTTTACATTATACGCTGTAAATGTTCCTGAAACTTAGTCATGCTATTGATTCTGAATTCTTTAAAAGATTGTTTTGTTATTATTTTAACTTAAAAGCAAAAAAAGTAGCGTGGGATGGTTTCTTTCCTGGAGGGCTGACATAAGAGACCACTAATCATAACCTTATGTTCTCAGTTTGGTCTGGATAGTTACTTCAAAATGCTAAAAGGTAGATTTATAATCACCTTTTCTATCTGACATATGACAGCATGAATGTAGACTAACAGTGGCTAGGTAAGCTTCTTCCCCTCTCCTCCATAACATCCATTTTTTCATTTCTTTTTCTTTCTTAGTTTTGTTGCACTGATAAAAATCTCCTGTGGTGAAATTCAGGCTAAAACAAAACACCAGAATAAGCCCTGTGCAGCTCCTACTTGTGGTCTCTTATGAAGAACAGATTTTAAGAATCAGCAATGGAGGAACAAACAGACATATCCATTGTTTCAAAGCCTCGGCTCTCAATTTTTTTTAAAAAAACCACAAACAAAGCAACAACAAAAAAGCCTTACACTTTCAAGTTAACACATCTATTTCATTTCGCAGATTATATCAATGCATGAAAAAAAAATCTAGTAATTTCTAGAATGTAAATTTTCCCCCTTCATTTCATTTATACCTGTGTGTGTGCAAGGTGGACAGAGAAGAGGTCAGCAACCAGGTAGATAAGCCACAGAGAGTATCCACACTACGTAGGATTTTAAACAAAATGATGACATTGTTGTAAAGGACTTTTATTTTCCTAACAAGGGAAGAAACTTTCAGCAGCTTTGGGATATCTAATATTTATTCTGTGGTCTGACATATTGTCCATGCTGCAATTAAGCCAAGTGAAAAAGAGTACTGTCACAAGGTTCTCATCACAGTCCATCCCTCAGTATAAGCTAAATACCACAATAGATGGTCCTGTCTCCTCAGACCTGCCAGATTAACTGTGCACTTGGTCACTCTTACACTGGTTCAACCAGAACAGTCAGCACTAGAAAAACTTGTTCTTCCATCACACCAGGATGTGTCAGCCTTGCCTAAGCTGCATCACTCCCCAGCAGAAGAAATATTTTCACCTATAATAAACCAAAAATTAATCCCAAACCAGCATTCTTCTGTGCCTGTCAAATTTGTAACATGGGTTTTTCAGAATTCTAGCTAATGCATGTTTCGTAACAATCAGAATCTTCTGCTTTTGGACACTAAAAGTAGTGTTTAGGCTACATCCAGTAGAATGTATTTTGTTTAACACACAGCTTTTTTACGTATTCTCCTTGCACCTCAGATACCAAAAGTTAAAATGTAAAATAAGACTACTTACAACAGACAATAATCACTGTTGTATTTGCTCAGCTTTTTATAAAAATTTTTAAAAAAAGGCAGCAAGAAAACAACCACTGTAGTTCTTTCTGTAATACTGCATTCCATGAGAGTTCGAGGTAGCACAGATTGATCTTGCTCTAAAACAAATCTCGTATGCCTATTGAGCTGAAACCTTTTGGTACAAAATCTCTGATGAGAAATAAATAATGTGAAACATGTAGGTGACATTTTACAAGGTCAATTTTCCAGCCGTTACTATAATTTAAAAGGTAATTCCTTCACTGTTGCCTATTCATTGCTGTCTGGCTATTTCAAATGTGCTCAAATGTGAAATGAAATCTCACTTGCCCTTTATTTGGAAAGAAAATTTGAAGGAAAAAAGTATACCTGTATACAAGAATTGTCTGAGCTGATTCTCATATTACACACACTCAGGTAAGGCAGGAGTAAATCCACAGTAGTCTATACAGTGGTATCTGTATGAGCAATGTGTTGGCAATGAAATGAAAACTGGAAATAAAGTGCTATTGATTCTATTTTGAAGTTTCTCCTTTAGTCAAAAGCTACATCTTGACAAGAAAATATGCATCTTGGCATTTGATAACACTTGAAGTGAATTGGACATCAAAGAACACATCCTAACTAAAAAAGAAATATAGCTTTCTCCTCTTAATTAATGACTATCAGCCATTACATTTCAGAAATTAGAAGTCAGTTAAATAAAAGTATCATACAAAATGGGCATTTCTTTGACATGCCATCAACACCATATTCATTCTCATGTGGTATTGAAGTCACAGAAGCTAAAGAAAGGGACAAAAGCAGTATATGCAACATATAGTCCCACTGAGAATATACCATCCTGCAACAATCTCACTATATCACAGAATCACAGAATGGTTGGCATTGGAAGGGACCTCTGGAGATATCTAGTCCAACCTACCTGCTAAATCAGGTTCACCAGAGCAGATCAGACAGGAACACGTCCAGGTGGGTTTTGAATGTCTCCAGAGGAGAATCCACAGCCTCTCTGGGCAGCCTGTTCCAGTGCTCTCTCACCTTCAAAGTAAAGAAGATTCTCCTCATGTTTAGACAGAACCTCCTATGCTTCAGCTTGTGCCCGTTGACCCTCATCCTATCGTTGGGCACCACTGAAAAGAATCTGGTCCCATCCTCCTGATGCCCACCCTTGAGATATTTATAAGCATAAATAAGATCCCCTCTCAGCCCTCTCCAGTTGAACAGACCCAGCTCTCTCTGTCTCTCCTCCAGAGCCCTAATCATCTTTGTAGCCCTCCGCTGCTCTTCTTCCAGTAACTCCCTGGAGAACCCCACTAACTACAGGCTTCCAACCAGACTCTGCACCACTGATCACAACCCTCTGAGCTCTGCCATCCAGTCAGTTCACGATCCATCTCACTGTGCATTCATCCAACTCGCACTTCTTGAGCTTACCTCTAAGGATGTTGTGAGATAGTGTGAAAAGCCTTGCTGAAGTCAAGGTAGACAACATCCACTGCTCTCTCCTCATCTACCTAGCCAGTCATATCATCATAGAAGGATATCAGGTTGGTCAAACATGATTTCCCCTTAATGAGTCCATGCTGACTACTCCTAATAACCTTCTTTCCTCCACATGCTTGGAGATGACATTACCTGTGGAATAAGCAGGACAGCAGTCACTAGTTATTTATCCTTAGTTTCATTGCAAAGGCTTAACTGTACCCTGACAACAGCAAATACCTGTTTTCCTAACAATAAATGCACAGAAGCAGCACGAAACAGGGTTCATTTGTATGTATTTAGAAACAGAAGAACAATATGGCCTTGTTTTTAGTGCCATCGATTAGAAGTTACACTTGGGAGTGCATTTACAGTCACTAATGCAGTAAGCATGTTGTATACACTGGTATATTATGGATTTTGCTTTTGCCACTATTCCCTATCTTTCACCTGTTGAGAAAGAGACAAATCTTCTGTTGAATTTGGATCACCATGGCTTCATCTGCCACTGATAATAAATGTTTTTGGTTGCATAGGCAGAAACGGCATCCAAATAACAGCAACATGCATGGATCTGTTTCAATGAAGCCTACTTTTTCAAATCTTATAGACAGTGCATTGAAAATTTCCAAGAAAATCCATTTTCTCCTGCTGATTTCCCATGATTTCTCTCTGGTCTCCATTTTCTTATGTGCTTTGGATAACACGCTCATTGTATTTGCTTTTCTGGCTTTCCTCTTTATTATTATTTCCTCTTACTAAACTAACTAAATGAAGCTACCACTTGCAAAAAGTATTAGACAATTATTTTTAACCACACATTCTTAATAATACATCCATGAAGAATGTAAACAGAATTGTGCTTACATCTCAGTTGCAGGAACCAGGTCTAGAAAAGGTATCTCCAACCATTACAAAAAGAGTTTGAGAAAAGCATATGAAAATACTAGTCATGATTTCCCAAACTCTACCAACATAAACTAAGTCTTTCTGGAGGTTACCCAAGAAATATAAAGCTTTTAGATTCCTGTTGTTATAGCTAATATCTCTGGGGTTTATATCATATATTTAATACTTAAGAGAACATAATGAGGACCCAGGGAATTTATTTTGCTTGTCCAGTTGATAAGCTTAACCATATAGTCATGCCCACACATCAACCTTGTTAATACAGATGTGCAAGTTACTAGGAAAGGGAAAGTGAAAGAAGAAGAATTTTCTGTCTCAGTCAAGAGACATTTCAGTGTCATGAAACATCCAGAAGTCTAACCATTACATTTTGGCCCTAATGAAGTCAATGATAAAAATCCTAGTCTTCCCCTTACACTCTAAAAAACCTGGGAAAGCTGACATGAAAATGAATCTCTGTGATGACAAAAGGTGGGTATCACACTTGCCTAATTCAGTAGGATCAGGAAGAAACCTGCAAATATCCCTTTTGCATAAAAGCAAGCCATTTTTTATTGCTTTTGAAAGTCTTAGATCAAAATGGCATGGGAAAGTTGGAGAATATATTAATATGGATGTTCATTTCTCTCTACCTAATTTCCTTGGAAAAAGTATTAAATACTCAAGGTTTCTTCAAAATATAAATTATTTGATGCTAAAAAACTTAACAAGCCAATCTCTGTATCTTTATTCCCCCTAAAATTCACAGATTTTATTTTTAAACTTGGCAAACATATCCAGTTCAATGGAATCAGTCTTTTAATTCAGACAGGAAAAAATCACACATTTCATAATTTTACACAGCAAGTACAGAGATTACCTGACTTGAGCTTAAACTGTAAAAAATAACCTTAAAAAAAATGTCATATTGGAGTTCAATGATTCACAGCTTAGCATATTCACTCCTAAACAGAAACAACAACAAAAATCCAAACAAAACAAAAGAAACATTAGAAAAGGAAAGCAAACAAACAAAAAGTAGAAGAAGAAGAAATAAACTGAAAAGAGAAATTAGGTATATGCTGCTGCACTGGATTCATAGATTCCACCATTGCTGAAGGAGAGAATTTGCATTTGCCATTGAGGTGTTGATACTAATGCTCCTGAGCTCTGTTTTCCATTTTTATGTTCCATCGTTCTCATTGTTCTGTCTCTTTTGCACTAACAAGAAAAAAGTAAAGCAAAATGTAAACAGATAAGACTCTATGAATGGGAAACAAACCAGATAAAAATAAGACGGCACCATTTTTTACCAGCAACTAATCAGAGAAGAGGCTTCCACAGCCGAAAAAGATTTAAAAAAAAAAAAAAAAGGAAAAAAGAAAATAAATAGAGAATATCTCATGTAGTCTTCAGGGACAGGAATTCCCCCTTCCCCCAACAACCAAACAGGTTTTGTTGTGATGAAATTTAGCTTATCTTACAGATTATCAGAATTGACAAGACAAAGGAGCTTTAAAATAAAGCTTATTCCCCCGTATACAAAACAGCCTGTATAGTCTATTAATTTAGAATAATTCTTCCTGCTATGAAGTAAATCTGGACTACCACTAGTAAATGTCAGAGTTGCATTTACTATCCTTGTGAAGAGATACACTGCTGAGTGGTGAAGAGATGTGTAGGAACTATTTTTTAAATAACAAGTCATTAGAAGACAAAATTAGAGTCCTTTTTGAAAGTAATTTGTAGTAACAAGAAAACAATAATTCAAAGCCTAGAAAAAGGAATCTTGGTACAGATCCAGATCCAGGTGGACAGAGAGATATATATGAGTTTACAGTTAATAAGGAGAAAAATACATAAATACGGAACTGAAGATGTAAGAGGGAATAAATTATATTTCTTCTCTTACTGGAATCCCCATCAAAGCCAAGACTGCAATTATAATATGTAGTCTGGTGCTGGTGGCACATGATTTATTTATAATTCAGGATTAGATGGCGAGGAAAGCACAGGAATTATACCACGTGATTCTCTCCAGCACAGACTTTCATGTTAGTTACAGCAAAAGAAAATGAAACAGTCTATTTGAAGGCTTAACATCAAATTTTAAGATAAATTAGGAAAAACAAATTGAAAGAGCCAATCCAGAAAGTGCGAAGATTCCTACCTCGGTATTTTTGCTTGTTCCAATATCAAGTATATTTTTTACAGAGTTAAGTTTCAGGGTCATCCCACAAGACACAAGCACAAAATGGTAAAGTATAATTCACATTGAGATAGATAGATAGATAGATAGATAGATAGATAGATAGATAGAACAGTTTTTTAACAAACGTCAACTATTTTTTACACAAGAAAACATATGCTGTCCCTGTTTAGCTGATCTTTGACACTGAGACTTTAGTGTGAGCATTGAAAACCGAAAGCTGTGGGCTCCTACATGAAACTTGTCCAGAGTTCCATATTGGCAGCAGAGTCTGTAGATATGGCTAGGTAGTTACTCTTGTCATTTCTCCTCATCCATCCATTGCCTCTTCCTAAGCCATCATGGGCTGGTTTACTGAGTTCAAAGGAAGATGAAGTATTAATATTTTGCATTTTTTTCAGGGGTTTTGGAAGACTCACAACTGAGGCTACCAAGGATTCCTACTCCAGGTTTAGACCACTGCCTGGTGTCTGCATGATGACTCATGGAGCCAAGGATACCAACCACAGACTAGCAAAAGCACACAATAGTTGCAAAAATAGTTTGATGTGGCTATTCCCAGGGAAAAAAAAAAAAAAAGAGATAATTTCAAAGCATTTAAGAAAGAGAAAAAAAAAAAAGCCAAAAGCTGCTAATATCTTAAGTCTTCAACAGAATAATTTGAAAAATAAACAAAAGACCGTTTAAAATGAGTGTTGTTTGACAGCAATAATATAACTCAAAGATTCTTTATTTCTTGAGACTATTTAATGAAAATACTTTCAGTTGGCAGGTTGGATTAGACTTTGATAATATTAAGGCTGAAAGCATCAAACTCCATTAAATTCAATGCAGATACTTGTGTTCTCCACTTACCTAAACATTTGTGAAGGGTAGTCCTATGGTCTTGCTGACAGCTTTTTCCTTTGTTTTCTTGTGACTGATTTGGGTTTCTTTTATTTTTGAAGGATCAGGAAGAAGGCCTTCAGAGACGTCTGTTGTCTCTGTGACTTATGTACATCATAGCTATGAACACCTGTAACATGAAACAATTTGTTTGGAAATTTAAAATGCAAACATAAAACAATAATGTCCTAATAATAATAGTATTTTTGTTCACAAACTTATGTGATTGCACAGAAGGAGGAAGTAAAAAGAACAGCTTTATGACCAAAAAAAAATACTTTGATCCCTGTTTTGTGTGTTCATAGTTGGTTTTCATCTTCCTTCCCCTCTCACTTTCTCCCTCATAACAAAAGAATAAGAGGAAATCCTACACTCAGCTATACATTCCAGTCAGATGTTTTGACAGTGAACGTGTTTTAAAAGGTCATTTGAGTACACTTGTCTTTTAAAACTCAATTTTTGATCCATACATACAAATAGTTCTTTGTAAAGCACCAGTACCATGACTAGTATTTCCCTCAGTGACTTTATTGTGTATTGCTCACTGTTTCTGCTTTTATAAAAGCAGAAGCATAAAGACTAATGAGCCTTTAACACTTGAATAATAGAGCCTCGTGGGACAAATTCAACCTAGCTTAAGCCCTATTGGTTCCTACTGCACACTTGCTGTCTAAAGCAGCCTGAGACAAGCCTTGGAGCAGCCATGGAGCTTTGCTGTTCTTGAGCAGAATCACATTCATTGTCTCAGCTGAGGTTTCCAGAATTCAAATTTCCATTGATTAACCAGAGTCACATTACCCTTCCTATACTTTAGTATTCAAAAGAAAAATATATACAATCAATTCATGATTTAAATTGGTCCTCAAACTACTTGATTCAAAATAATGGAGTTGTAAGTCTGCAGATCTTTACTCAGAGATTCAGAACACACATATATACTACTAGTGTAAGGAAGAATCACACGGTACAAACCCTTTGTAACATGAAGGAAGAGGTGTCATATTTTTTTAATTTTAAAAAATATTTTATTAAAAGAAGGGAGGTTTTATAAAGAAAATCAGCATAATTTTGTAAAGTAGATTATAGAAGTTTTTTCCTATGTAGAAATATGATGTTATCAAAAGTGAAAGCTTTCAATTTTTAAGGCATAATAAAACATGAAATATCTTGCTCATTCCAGGTAATTAGTTCAATCTCTCTCTCCCACCTTCTTTAATTTATTTTTGGTCTGTCCTTTAATATTGGAAAAGTTTTAACCAACTAGTCTTTAATTTTTACCAGTTGCTTCACAGATTTATTAAACGCCAGATTAATGCAGGTGTCTAAAAATCACAGCAAATTGATGGATATATGCTACAGGATTACAGCAATGGAACAGAAGTCCTACGTTCATTCTGCCTTAAATGATCTTTGCTTGCATAATGTTCCAAAATTTTCACATTTTGATATCATATATTATCTTGAATTACCTTAAAAGGTAGAATCCATATTGAAATTTTCATCATTTGGCGAATGTATGGATTTTTTGCAAGAAACCAGTTATTCAGTATAAATAATTTTAAAAAATCACGTAATCCATTAAATATTTTCCAGTTGTGTTCTACTGTGGTTCTAGATCTATGTCCTAGTTAGGTTAACCCAAGTATTCACAGAGTACAGCCATCAGTTGTAACTTATCAAAGTTCTTTGCAAACCTTCCTTAATTGGTTTTGTAAATGTCACATCTTCCCGCAGAGTATCTCATTACCTAAAGCAAGTGTTGTATTTTGATCAGAGTCATCCCTTACTGTCTGCAAATTTCAATGAGCATATGGTTTTTGGACACAAATGTGAAAATATTGTCATCCTGAGTTTTTGCTGAGTGTTACTGAGAAACATGATTATACATTCTTCATTCATTTAACTGACTGGGAGGCTGATGATTACTTACAGAAATATTTCAATATCGCTATTGTGTTTTGAACCTCTGAAAGGTAACTAATCCATTAAAAGGCTGTAAAATAGCAATTAAGACACACTAGCATCTGCAAAGTACTTTTCCTTTTCCTTAACCCTGGCATTTCATGCAGCAGTACCTAAAACATATTTATCCATTTGGAATGTCTGATATATCAAAAACTTATATTTTTGGTCAACAAACCACTATTATTCAAAAACCAAGAAAATTTCTGTCTTGATTATTCTTATGCTTTTGGTTCTTTATTTACCTGCTTTTTCACTTATTGAAGGTAGCAGTGAATAAGTTATCATGCTGTCTAGAGAAATACAGCCAGAAGACTGTGCTCTCAATCAAATCATTCAGACTTGTGTAGCACCTATGGTAAAGGTCACAGATGTTCACAGCATCTGTCCTGTCCTGCAGCTTTAGGTACCATCTACAGCAGTCACCTGCTTATCTTAGACACTGATGAAAGGGAGAAAGGAACTGTCACAGGAACAGGGGCTTGAATGATCCTTTGTATATTTTGGTATTGAGACAGTGAGATATGTCATTGTTCATTGAAGTGTCCCTGCTCACTGAAGTTTCACTGCTCACTCAGTTCATTTGTGTTTTCCTCCAGTTTGATAAAAGTTCCATTTAAAGGCAAGCTAGATCTTGAAATGGTCTTTTCTGATTTCCACTCACCTGCCAAGAAAGCTTTATACAATATGTAATTTCTTCTAAGCATAACCTATTTATATTATGCTATACAGTCTCTCTGAGCAATGTAAGATACTCTACTGTAGAATAATAGTGATTTTTTGGTATTTAATAGATTCAACATTTGTAATCTCTCAGTCCCTATGAGCATGTGTGACAGATACACTCGTCCCCTCCCCATCAAACCAGCAGCAGTTTAGTATAGGCTCCAAAGGAGGTAAAGGCCCGAGCTGCAGCTGCACCAAGAACTCCTTTCAGAAAACTCCCAAGGAAGAATAACAGCACACTGATCACCAATAAGTTGCGGGAGCAAGGAGTCTCATGCAAACCTTTCCCACTGTATGCGATTTGACTATGAGCCAACCACTTTATTCCATAAATATGACAGCCTGAGTAAGCCTACTGTGAGCTCTCTCTGCTAAACAAGCTGGCTGGAGGGCAGTGATCTTTTACTAATCACAGATCACTGGATGAACCCAGTGTAAGCTTTATATTAATTATTTAGCTTAAATAAGTAAGTTTCAAATAGAATAAATCACTAAGCTAAATTTGCTGAAAACTTGAATTGTATGTTCTGAAGTTCCACTCATATTTACCAAATTTGTGTCTATTTGAGCAAAACAATGCTCTGGAGGACAGCACAAAGCAGCTATGAACTATCAACAACATCTGCAGCTAAAAAATATGAGGGCCTGCCTGAAGAAAGTGAGAAGCAAGAAGACCCCAGACTTAAATAGTGCTATTGGACTGAATCATGGTGTGAGGAGTGGCTAAAATAGTCTATGAGGGTATAATTACCCAGGGACTTCTACGCTTGGCTTGGCACCTCTGGGAAGGCACCCAGCTCCAGCCAACCCTGCTGCTGTACTACTCCATTAAAACATTTCTATGAACTCTGACGCCTGAGAGCTTTCTGTTAAAGACCTAGGATCCAGACTTTGAAGAGACCTGGCACCAGGTGCCTAGAGGGGAGGAAGGCGCGTTGAGATGCAGAATGATGAAACTTTGAAATCCTAGACAAGCAATATAAAGAATCAGGAATGTACCTATAATCCTTTGGCCAGAAACACATATAATCCCTTACCTGTTTTCCCTTACCCTTTACATCTCTTAGACATAAACCACTGACCAAGTCTGGGGCTAAGTTTGGATCCAGCCACACCTAGACTTCTGAGAAGTTTAGAAAGCAAGGGGGTCCATTCTGAACCTCGTGACTCAATAGGAGGGCTTCTTTCTACCCTTTTCCATCTCCTGTCCCTGTATAAGTCATTCTAAAATAACTCTCACCTGATTCTGCTTGACATATTTTCTCCATGTAGTAAACTATGGAATGAACTTTGCCATTTAACTCTGTTAAGTAGCACTTAAGTGTTCTAAACATTGCTCTGCGGCAAGCAGGACCCTAAATCACTCATTCATGACAACATGGGATCAAAATCACACACTAATATTTGAAATCCTTAATTTTTATCTTGTTTGTGATGCTCATCAGCATCAGCAAAATTATAGTTAAAATAGGTATCATTGGGCTAGTGCGTTCACTGACAGAAGCAACAAGGATGATTGATATTATCAGAGATTCTGCTTGTTACCTAAAATTGCCACTTGAAGATATCTTAGAAAATAGAATTTGGAGGATGAAAAGATTAAATACTATCGTCAATATAGTTAGGTGAAATTTGGTAGTTTCTGTAAGTTCAAAAACTGAAAACATTTTGCTGAGTCCATTCTAAAGGCCATTTCAAAGTGTTTTATTTTCATGTTTACTTTTTTTTGTTTAATCTACATTTAAAAATACAAAGTCAGCCATTATCCTGAAAATGTTTGTGAGAAATTTCAAACATTTCAAAACATTTTTGTAGGAAATATTTCAAAAATAAAAAATCACCAAACCCTACTCACTAAAATATACTAAAAGATCCTAAAGATTTTAATTTTTGGTTTTACTTCAGTTTTGACATAGCATACTTTATTAAAAAAAAAATCTTTACAAGTGCTAGCTGTACTTTTCTTCTATTTTAATACCCTGGAAAATAGATGCTTAAACTTAAGGCATGATGTAAAATTCTGAAAATAAATCATATTACATTATTTTTTGTTATGTTACGCTATGCTACCCTATGTCCTGCTACAACTGAAAAAACAAATTGGCTACAATTGTCATACTCAATATATATTTTTCATGGTACATTGTTGTGGTTTGATCGTGGGGAGACAATCAAAAACCACGGCAGATTTATTTTCCTTAACCCTCTTCCCCCTTCCCCCCTCCCTCTCCTCCCCCTTTTCACTAAGGACAGGCGATTTTGAGAGAAAAGGAGAAGGACAGAGAGAAAAGAGAGTTGGAAAATTTGAAAACATTTTACTGATGCAACTAAATAAATATAGAGAAAAGTCAAGCAGAACAAATGTTATAGAACCAGTCGTGCAATTCCCAACAGGTAGTCCGGAAGGAACCAGATTCAGTCTGTGACGAGGCCTCAGCTTGAGGGAGAGGGAGAGGGAGAGAGAGAGAGCTTTATATGCTTTATATGCATTTTAACAGTAGTTTGAAATGCAAACATTCCATTATATAAATCTGAGAGTTTAGTACAGGCGTCTTTCTTTACCTGTGTTATTTGCTTATTTGGATTTTGTGGGGGACTATGGTGGGTCTGTGGATTCCCTGATGGAGAGCATGGGAACAGAGATCAGCCTTGAAGATATTAAAGCCTACGTGTGAGAAAGATGAGAGTAAAGGAGTATCCGGAGATATTAAGGTGTACCCGTGAGAGAGAAGGGAGTAGAAGAGTAACATTGATGATAACAAAATTAGCCAATGAGATGTTACTGCTGTAACTTGTAACCAATAGTGAAAAGACACATGAATTGGTAAAACTGTATAAAAATGCACTTGTGGCAATAAATGGCATCTACTACTTTCATCCTGGAAGAACTTGGTCTATGTCATTTGTCCGTCTCAACCACGACAGGATTTTTACTGCATGTTATGTCTCTGTTCATTTTTTTTTTCCTGACTGCCTCATGGCTTATACAGATATCACATTTTATTGGAGTGGCTTTCAGATTATTGGATGTGAAAGACTGATGGGATTTGCTCATAAATGTCTGTCCTTTCCAGAGTTTCTTACACCTTCCTCTTTATTGCAATTCTGACTGTGCCTCCAGACCATGTGTTCCGAGACTCTTCTACAAATTCCCTTTAACTTTTTTTTTTTTTTTTGGCAAATCTCAGTATTCTTCTCTTTTCGCTTATTCCTATTTTTCATTTTCTCTGGAAAATCACTTTACTGACAAATTATCACAGATGTGAAGGGCAAATAAATTAGTATTTGTGTAATATTTTAAGAAGGCCTATAGTGATATCCAGGAGAAAAACAGCAGCCTCTCTCAGTAGTTTTACTCATTTTCTTTAATAAATGGTTTCAGTTCAGATGGTATTTTATGTATCTTGAAGAACCATGTAGTATCAATTACACAACTCTTGAACAGTTCCTTTTCTTCACCTCGGTATAAAACTCAGTGAAATCATTGAGGATGCTCTTCAGTGTTAGCAATGTTTTATGATGGATAATATTTTTATATCTCAGGTTTGGATCTTCTATTTAAAGATAAGTGAAATCTGAGTAGTGAAAGACTGATGAAATAGTAACTTTATTCTCTGTAACAGCAATATTCTACCCACAGCGCATAACGCTCGATTTATGACACAAAGGCAGAAATGGCTTTGGTTCATGAATTACTAGTGAGGGTTTTGTAGCACTGTCTGTATGGTATGAGCTCCTGGCTCAATGCAATCACCAGAAGTCAGTAAGTTTGGTTTTGTGAATATATTTTTCTGAAAACACAGTTACGACCAGAATTCTCCTAATGTTTAAAGCTATGACTGAAGGTAGGACAGCTAAAAAAGATACAGGTTCCTTGGATACATGTTCCTTGGTGCTTGGTGCACAGACAGAATTTTGCAGACGATGACTTAAGTGAACCAAAAAATCACTAATCCTTTGGACAGAGGCAATGAAGAGAAGGGCAAAGAGTAGAACTGTTGCAACGTTTCGGCTAGTGAGAAGCATCTGAGAGTCCTTCAGACTCTTACGGATCTAAAAGTCCTTCAGGCACCTCCATTCTCTCAGCAAAGAATTCCTGGCAGCTTCACCTGACAGGCACCTCCATTGCAGACCTTGCTGTATATGGATTACAAGGAACATAAATACATGTAGTACTGTAACTGCATAAGGATACAATTAGTCCCTGAAATGCAAGAGCAGAGAAAGAGGCCTGCCATGAAGAGTTTCTGTAAGCTGCCTTGCAAGCAGACAGAAGCAGTGTGAGAAAGAAAATAAAATTATAAAATAAGCAGGGTTCACTCCACTCACACAAAACAGTATGGCTTTTTTTATAACTTAAATAAATAGAAGGGAATTCATATTCACATTGATTTGAATAGTGTTATATATGGAACAGTCTAACACAAAAAAGTCCCCTCAGAACCCTAAAGCCAAACAAATCAAGCATGAATTTAGCATTATGTAACATTCATAGCTTATAGGTGACAAAAAAAATAGTACATGAACTAAAATTCTAAGCAGTTTATAAACCTGTGGATCTAGCAAAAAACCCGCTGAATTTCAAATTGAAACTACAGGAAGAAGGAGCTATTTTATATTTTTTTAAACTAACAAACTGAAATATTGGAAATATAGACACCAAGTTGCTCTGATTAGACACAGCAAGGGGAATCTTGTTATTTCCTATTCACATTAGCTCTATACAGATGACTGGTGAATGTCATGTAAATATACACCTTCCTACTCTGTCTCTCACAATAATTTGTCTAGACTTTCCTTCTATGTCAAAGTGATTGTGGCATAAGGACCTTCTGAAATTCTGAGCTAGGTTATAACCGAAGTTTGATGGGCAACTGTGTTTTTTGTTGTTTTGGGCTTGTTTGTTTGGTTGGTTTGGTTGTTTCCCCTTGTTCCTTCTCCATAAACATATAATGGTGCTTGTTTATAAAATGGACTTGCTTAGTGAAAGGAACTTTCAGACACTATATAAAGGAAGAATTTTGGAACTGTTTTCATGAGAGGTATAATTTATTCTATCTACTCAAAGAAATGCTTCGGTCTTACAGAGACTCTCCTTAGAAGGATTATTTTTTCATTTGAATTGATCAAACTCTGTGCTAAATTTAACTATGTATATTACTATCAGTAGGATCCTCAACCTTCATACTATTTGTTTACTTTTTATTTAATGCAATTGCATGATATTCATGACAACTCTCAGTTTCATAGTTCTGCCTACAAAAATATGATTCATTAACATTCCCAGTAATTCAAATCTCCTTAATCTTAAAAAAAAATGTATATATATGACTACACAAAGCTGAATTGAGGATAAAATAGCTGAATTATCTTCCATAATTCTCAGAGGAAGAGTTTCTTAGAATTTATAAGACTCCTGGACAGGACTTCAGAAGATACAATACTTGATAATTATTATAATTACTATGACAAGCTGAACTCATATTCTTATTCAGCTTTCCTTCGAAAAACATATTGCAAGGGTAAAAAATATGGATATTGCTAATTAGATCACTTATTTTACAAGGTATTGCTGAAAGTTGGGTATACACATTTGGGGTATTTTTAGAGATATGGTTATAACACAGGTAATCTTATTAGTTGTATCAGAGCCACATTAATCCACAATGAAACTGTATAGGTATGGCTACATGATCCAGACATGCATAACCTTAGAAACTATATTCCCTCTCCCCAAAAAATGTGGCAAGAAGTATGGTGGGTACTGAGAAATATGAATAACTGAAGGCAACAAAATAAATGTTTTTTCTTAAAAATAGGTATTGTGATAATGCATAACACTTCTGAAAATGCATATCTGCAGAAAAAATCAGCATCTCCATCCATTGGTGAAGTTTAATGATAGTAAATTAGTAAGAACCTGATATATTTTTATTTTAGCACCTCTGATATTTTCTTGTTTATTGACAGTTTTGCATTTAAAATACTATTATCATGCTATTTCTAAGTGGTGTCATTTAAATCTTTCTATCATGGGCTAAAATTAGAAAAATCTACTTGGAAGTGAGTTTTTTCTTTGATTATTCTTGCAAAGTCTTCAATCCAAACTCTCCCTTGCTGATACATTAGCTTGTTCACTTTCCTCATATCTTTTCAATCATAAAAATAAAAGTTAAATAATTTCAAAGGGCAAGACAAAAATACAAATGCTCATGAGACCTAAGTTCACTTGAGGAGGAAGAGGTACATTATTTTTGCAAAAAGATGGAGAGACCTATCAACAACGGTGCCAGGTTACAACATCCCACTATGAGATTCTGCTTGGGATACTTTTTAAAAGTGATGCCCTATATACCTATATCACTGACCGAATATATTATTTTCTCTAGTATGCATTTCTTTGCCTAAATTAGGCTTCATAAGAAATAATCAGAAATGATATTTTTTTTAATCAAAACTTAACTGAAAATAAATACTGTAAGTTAAAAGTCAGCATATAAAACACCCATTGATACATGTATAGATTTGCACAAGCTATTAACATATTTTATGCCAACAGTGAACAAATCAAGATCATTATGGAGGCAGCTCCTTATTAGAATTCACACCTTTAAATATGAATGAACACCTTGCTTGATTGTACATCAGTGGATTGTAATTCTTCCCTTCTTAATTAAACTGATTTTTTAATTTCATTTGATATGCAAGGGTTTTCATCATCCTTTGCAGTTCCCTGGTTTAATACTGATCTCCTAACACAGAGAAGTAGCCAACAGAAGAAATGAGGAAAAAAAAGTCTGTAGAATAGAGTGAGAATGCTGTCATTTCAAGCATCTTTACTGCAATAATTATATAAAAAAATCAGTCTCTGAATATTGTCATTTCAAAATGAAAAACATTTCAACCTGCTGCAACTCTTAGTTTCGTAAGACCAAGACTGACATAGCTTTACTGAACATTAAAGAAATAAATAAAAAACACCACCACCCTCCCCAACACTCAGTGTTTATGAAAGACTGTTTCTGTTCTTTCTCAACAAAAATAAACAATACTCACTTGTCCTTACCTGAAAGGCATTAGGGACAATATCTCATTTTTATAAGATGTCTTACTGAGGCTTGATTGTCATTTGTTACGACATCTCCATATGCTACTCACATACAATTGTCTCATCAACTGTATCACTTGTATTAGTGTCCATGAAACTAAGTCGTCTCAGTATGGGGAAAATAGGAGTAAAAGAACATTGCAACTGGAAAGCAACACTGTAACTGGAAATCAATACTGCATGTTATGTAAAGTATCATTGTTTATCACGGGTAATGACAGCCAGAAAGTCAAAACAACACAGGATTCAAAATTGAGCATGGACTTTTCAGAGGAAATTTATGATTCCCAAATGGGCTTCTGCCAGTTTTTGAGCTAACTAGTTCAGCCATGCCCATGTACGTTGTAATCAAATCTGACCTATCAAAATACTACAGATACGTCTTCTTCAATGTGCAAAGTTAGGAAATTATAATCTCTAGATCATTTCATGTAACCATTATTGAACATAAACATTTAAACAAAGATCAATGAAACAAGTATTTATACAACACACTTCTTGTGTGCTAGACTTGCCAAAACGTAATGTCCCTCTGATGCAGAAAAGAATTTCTGTAGTCCCAAGAAGACTCCGGAGGCCTATTTAGAGTGGAATAAGCGCAAACTTGCTAAGTAAAACACCTGATACTGAGGACCTGATGTCTACACTATATGTATTTTGCAGAATTTTTGTACCTGTCTGTTGTTATGGACTGAAAGTCCGTGAGCAAGTGTTAAGCATTAAATGCACCCTTGGTCTTCTAGTTTTAGTTTAATCTTGAAGAAAACAAATTCACAAGCTGTAAGACTGTTCTGTGAAACTAACTGAAACACAGCACATAGGAGTAACTGGGTGATTTGTTTCACAAAATCAGTTCTGATGTTAACTAGAATAACCCAAGAATTGCTCTGAATTTTTGTTTGTAACAGAAAAAAAATACTCTCAAAGAAAAAAAAAAAAGACAAATTCAATAATTTTGTATATACGAATTGGCTCTTCTCCAAAAAGCATAAGGAGATGTGGTCAATCAACAAGCGCGTGCAATGGAACATGGCTCAGAGGACACGGGCAAGAGCAATGTGTTTGGAAGATCAGGCAAGAATGTAGGGAGTGAGTGACTGAAGTTGTCTCAGTGGCTCAATGGGTGGCCTTTGTTTTAGATAAATGATCAGTGGATCAACTGTCTGTTATCAGCTGAGTGTGTCAACTGGTTGTGTAACTGGCCTTGCCAGAGCTACGTAATAGAGAGTACTGTCTTCCTAAGTTGTCCAGACTGGCATGGAGAAAGTGTAAACGTGGCTTAACCCAAAATAGGATATGAAAATAGAACAAGCAACATGAACTTTAAAGAGAGTAAAGAACTTGAGCTGACTTCAATCTATTATTCCTTCCTAGTGATTGGGGATGTCTAGCACCATGGTGGTGAGTCTGCAGAGAGACAGGTTATGGGAACGATATTGTAAGGAGCCATTGAAGGAGGAATGTTGTTTTTACAACTGATTTGGCATCTGACTCCAGCTGGGGGGGAGGACTGAGAGACATCAGACTATGAATTCTTAGTGTAAAACAAAGTCTCTCAGAACTAATCCCAGAATGCAAACTGATTATTGTATCTAAAAAGTTAAGCTGGGGGAAGGGTAACCAAACAGCCAGGAATCCATATTTTAATTGAATCAATAAGGGAAGGGGGTTGTTAGAATTAGATGAATGAGATAGGTAAACTGAGGCAGGCATCAGGTAGTCTGTAAACCCTGCAGTACCCAACCAATGGGGAACAAGGGAGGGAATTTGTGGCTGGGATTTGGGGGGGATATAAGCAGGGGCTTTTTGCCCTATTCCATGTGCCTACCTTTAGGTGGAACACCCGGTTTTGCAAAATCGATAATAAAATATGCTTTACTGAGAGATCCTGCCTGGGTCTATTGTATTGGCAAGGTAATCGTTTCCTACAATTTTTGTATTGTGATTCAACTGTATGTTGCAATTGCTATGTTGTGTTTGTATTGTGATTTCAGTACATTGCTTTTATCGCTCTGTTAAATCAAAACCCTGTGTGATGGTAAGTAAATTTGGTATTATAGGTGAAATCCTTTTCATGTGGAGCCGGATTTCTCTGAGTGAACCTGGACAGAGAGCATCGGACTCTGACAGGAAGACACAGAGCTTACAAGGTGTTATTTCTATTTCTCAGCTTGGTATGAATTTGGATTCTATCAGGATATAAGGCAGAGATAGCCATTTCTATTCTGATTTGAACCTGTTATGAATTTCTCTTGTAGCATTACCCTCAATTTGATCATTTGCATATCTAAAATAATTGCAGCTTGGATTTAAATTTAAAAGGTACTTCTAAAGAGTACAATTATACACACACATTGCTACTCTACTATATTATCATCATCAATGAAAGGGTTCATTTACATCAACAGCGTGAAAGTCAAACAGGCACTCATAGGAATAGGATAATAAATAAAAAGAAAACCACCTCAGCTGCTAATAGGAGCAAAGCTTTATCACACGAATAGCCTCACTAAATCCAGTAAGTTTTAATTTTACTCATCCAAATGTCATCTGAATTAAAATTTTTGATGCTTACAGTAGATAATATCTAAAATATTAGCTTGTGAATTCTGTGAACTTTTCTTTCAGAATGCATTTGACTTTTGAAGATGATAAATCAAAGGAATAAAGTAATTAATTATGTGATCCTGCTTCTGGTTAATTACATGTATACATTAATCAACTCTGCATGTTTTATGTTAAAAGTTCTTGAAAATGGCTGGCAGCAAATTTACTGTGGAAATATTCATATCAGCTACTTATTGGGCATCACATTCACATTCTGACATAATTATACAAGATATACAGAAGATTTTACATATTACTACACTGTATCAGAACGAGACACCTATTCCATCTTTCCTTATCCAGGGGAGGGCAGTAGGGAATGAACATGGGAACATGGCAAGCGTAGAATTGTCCTTGCACTGGTATATTTTTCACAGCTACAGGTCATCAAGGACTTCAGAACTAGAGACTGCATTTGGAATGCTGCATTTAACAGGCACTGATAACTTGTCTATTTTGAAGTAATTTAAACCTATAATTATAGGTTGTGTGGAAAAATACTTATTTCTTTTTTAATCTTGCTAACTGTTAATTTCACTGAGTGGACTTCTTGTGATTAATCATTCTCTATTTATCATCTTAGTACCATTCATCTCCTTGAAGGCCTTATTCTATTGCACCCTCATCTATTACTTTATCAGGTTGATGAATTCTTTTCCATTAGTACCTCCTGATTTCACGCTGAAATGTTTTTGTTTCCTTTCCGTATTCTGTTCTGCTGTATCTGAATAACTGTTCTGTATGTCAGCGTGTCCCAAGTCATTTTCTGTGGTGCGTGGTGGATCCCTATCTAATTAAGAGACAGTGCACGGCAGAGCAATAGTCTAGTGGACCATTATAAGGGCTTGCTTTGAGCAAATCTTCAGTTGTTTGATATTAGTGCCACAACGAAGGAGATAGAACATAAACACCACTTATAAAAGTGCATATATTAACAACATTAAAAGCAAACAAACAAAGCAAGACATTTACCACTAAAGAAATCCAGTGAATATAGGAAGATAAGTCTTAAAAGCTGTCTGTCACTGACAGACAAGCTTTCACCACAAAACAAAATCCTTCCACAATTTATGGAACCACCAGCTTATGTTTTATGAGAAGTACATACAGAGTTTAAGTTGTATGGATTTGTACTGTGGATCTCTGTATTTCATAGGTGCTCACTTTCCTTGTAACTGCATATTAAAAAAAGGCCCTCTACTGTGAATAAAGGCCCTATTAGCACAATTTTTTGATGCTTATTCATTACAGTTTTATTGTTAATATTTTTACTTTTCAAATAGCATAATATTCGTTGAATAAAAAGACTTTTCTAAAGTTTCTAAAGTTTTCCAAAGTTTTTTTTCTCCTCCCAGTCATTTGTGCCCATGGAAGCAGGTACATCTTCCAAACAGTTTCCCACAGAAATCAGTTTTTCTTTCTATTTTTAAGTCACATTCATCCAAAGCTTTCATATTATTAATTTGTCTTCTCAAAATATGACATATAATCTTCAATTAGGTCATTCATATGAACTGTGTTGATTTTTGACTATATGGCAGTAATAACGATAATTATGATTATGGTAATAATAAACCAAAGTTTTTACCTTTCAGAGCGTCTTCAGGTCTTATTCTTCTACAGATCACATTTTCATCTTTAATACACTAATCAAGACTCCATACTCTTTTCCTATTCCATACAACCTATCACCCAAAACTACTAGAGTTTCTTGAGAAACAAAGTAACTGGAATATCTAGAGTTATCAATTAACCTGAGTTTTATTTTATGGTTATCTTTAAAATATTTCCATTTTATACTCGTTGCCACCTCCAACAGAGAATTTTAAGAGAGAAGGTAACAGCGTATACGTTAATATTGCACCTTTGCTGACTAAAAATATCTTACATCACCTGTGTTTTTATAGGCAATTATACTTGTGGCATAACCGGTAACCAGATGTGTTGGAAAGCTCATCTAGAACACCACTCAGGCATAACTTGTCATATCCCATGGCTTAAAATGCTTTAAAGACAACAGACAATCAACAAAGTTCTAATACCTCTCATTAAATTGTGAAGACTTATATAGGAGTTTCTGTATCCCTCCCCTTTCTGAATTTGGTCATTTAGTTGGTAAGACTTGTCCCATTTTCCTTTAAATTTTAAAGTGATTTAAGCTTGACCTTCCTTAGATTTAATACCACATAATTTGTTAGTTTGTAAACTACTGCCAGGCAACACTCGTGATGTTAATACATGGTCTGGTTTCTTGAATATCTGAACACATAAAAGGCAGGAAGTTCCATTTAAAAAGTGACCTTGAGTTGTTATCATATGTTTCAGCTTTTTGTGTGGAGTTTTTTCAGTCTTTTAATTAAAAGTTCCGTTTTACATTTTAATGCTGATAATTCTGTTCTCCTGACCACTCAACAACATGTAATAGTTCATTATCGAGATCCTCGTAAGACTCTTTCTGGCTATCCTTCATTTCCTTTCTATGGTTTGCATCCCACTTGTTTTGATTTAGTAATACCAATTTGCAGTTCAAAATCTATCAGAATAGAAATTGAAACTTGGAACATATTTGCCTGTTATACTTCTTTTCTTCTCTCATGATCCATGACATGCACAGTGGATCTGCTATTTTTGATCTTGTCTATGCAACTTTAGGATTTGTTTAGCTTTGATTTTTCCTCTGGTTTTTGTTTTCTTCCATCAGTCATTTTCAACAGTTTTATTGTTGATTCAGTTTTCTTCCTTGACTCTTTCTGTATTGTTCACAGCTACCTTCATAAGGTTGCCTTAGTAACCTCAAAAATGTTTGTTGCTTTGTCCTCATTCAATATTGGCCGTGTTTTAAATCTGTTGTTTTTCCCCATGTGCATTAATTTACATGCAATAACATTGAATTTCATTTGCCATCTTACTATTCAGGCACACAAAACCAGAAAATATTTCTGTAACTCTTCAAAATCAGTATGTTTTGATTACTGGAGCATTTGTTGATACTGGGAGCATTAGCAAACTTGTCTTCTTAATATTCACTCCTATTTCCTGATTGTTTATGAATATATTGCACAATACTGGTCCTAGTACAGACCTACTTGTTATGTCTACACTATCAGGTAGAACAATCTAGTAAGAATAGATATGTAGAGCAAAACAATTAATATTGAAGATGTGATACAAATGCTATACATTTCAGGAGGTTTTGTATTTGGGACTAGCTCTAGTCCAACTTGAATGCCCTTGTGGCTGAAGTATGTTAGACACGCTCCTGAAATACACTCTCCAATCTGGTTTCAGCCGAAATAAACAGGTAAATGCATTCCAAAACCACATCATGTCACAAACCAAAGCACTTTAATTCTGGGCAATCCCGAGATTTGCTAAATAAAGCAATCTTCCTCTGCACAAAAAATGCACTGTT